>NC_082711.1:124350606-125070606 GCF_030144855.1 Hypanus sabinus | reverse complement strand
GCTACAGGTGTCTTTGGTTCTGTACGTGTTCCTGTCTGTGTGTGTGCGTGTATGTCAGTTTGTATCTCGACGATTTTGTGTGTTTTTAGGGTTGTGAATATGTTGGTCATGTTTGTATCTCTATGTTTTAGCTTCATGTGATTTCTTCTGATTATGTCAGTATGCATTTGTGTGTAAGAGTCTTTACGAGTTTGCGTGTGTGTGTTGTTTCTGAATGTCCGTATGTGTTCTGTGTGTTTGTGTGAGTCTGTATGGGTGCTTTTGTGTTGTGATATCGTGTATATCTGTTTAATGTTGAGTATTGGTATGTACGTGTGTGTGTATATGTTAGTACGTACCTTTTTCAGTGTGGGTGTAATATCTTCTTGCAGGTGCGTGTGTCTCCTTGTGTGAATGATTTGTTGTGTGTGCTTGTATTTGCTATTTATGTTT
The DNA here is from genome assembly GCF_030144855.1 of Hypanus sabinus. Taxonomy (NCBI): domain Eukaryota; kingdom Metazoa; phylum Chordata; class Chondrichthyes; order Myliobatiformes; family Dasyatidae; genus Hypanus; species Hypanus sabinus. The sequence goes on along the minus strand of NC_082711.1, from coordinate 125,070,174 downwards.
CTGCACGTCCTTTCTGTGTGTGTGTGTGTGTGTGTGTTTGTGTGTTTGGGGGGTTCTTTTTGCATGTGTTTGTGTCTGTTTTGCGTGTCAGTTATCTCTCGGATAGCCTTTGTTTTTTTTTGTGCGTGTAATATCTATGCGTGTTTGACGGGGGTGGGGGTGGCGTTCTGAGCTTTAACGCCTGTGTATTTTTTTTTCAGTGTCTGTGCTTGGGATTGTGTGAATGTATGTATTTGTTTCTGTGCTGTTGCTTATATATGCATGATCCTTTTCATGTGTCTGTGTTTTTGCGTGTGTATATGTTTTTATGTGCCTTTTCAATGTGTGTTGTGTGTGCATTTGTCTCTGGGTGAGTTTGTGTCTGTTTCTGTATGTTTCCATCTATCTTCCTCTGATTGTGTGCGATTCTGTGCAAGTTCCTGTATGTGTGTTTGTGTGTCTATGGCTGCATTCCTGTATGTTTTTCTCTGTGTGTTTGTGCGTGTGTTTGTTTATGTGTTTGTGTGTACGCTTATTTTACTCTGTGTTTATGTGTCTGTGTATGAGTGTATGAACAAGTATGAGGTTGATTGAGTTTGTGTCTGTAATTGTGTATTTCTGTCTCTGCTTGTGTTTATGTGTAAGAGTCTTTGTGAGTGTGTGTGTGTGTGTGTGTGTGTTTGTGTGCTCGTGTGTGCTCTTGAAAGCCTGTATGTGCTTCTGTGTGAAAGTGCTTGTATCTTTATGTATATTTTACGTACACTTGTTTCTCGTAGTGTGTGCTGGTGTGTGTCAAATTTTCTGTGTATGTGTGTGGACCTAATTGAGTGTTAATTTTTGGTACTGGTTGCGTCTGTGCTTGTGTGTGTCTTGGTCTGTGCATGTGTTCGTATGTAATTTTGAGTGTGTGTTTTTGTGTGGTATTTGTTTTAAGGTGTGTTTGTGTCCGTGCGTTTCATGGTGTGCATTCTACTGAGTGTCTGCTCTATTTTTCTGTGTTCACATGTGCGTGAGGGTTTGTGTGTCTGGATATTCTTTTGTGTATTCCGTGAGACTGTGCGTGTGAGACTTTGTATATGTGTGCTTGCGTAAGTTTCTGTGTTTTTAAATGTTTTTGTGGTTCCATGTATGCACGGTTCAGTGTCAGTGATGTATGTTTAGGTTTGTGTGTGTGTCTCTGTGTCTGTGTGGTTTTGTGCCCTGTGTGTGTTTTTGAATATGTGTACTCGGGTTTGTCTCTGTGATTCTGTATGTGCTTCTGTCTGTGCTTGTGGTTGTCTGGAAGAGTTGTATGTCTGTGTGTGAGTGTGTGTGTGTGTGTGTGTGTGTGTGTGTGTGTGTGTGTGTGTGTGTGTGTGTGTGTGTGTGTGTGTGTGAGAGAGAGAGAGAGAGATATAGAGAGAGTGTGAGGCTGTGTGTGTGTGTGTTTGTGATTGTCTTTGACTTACTCTGTATTTGCGTGTTTGCGTGTATGCAAGAGCGTGTTTTGATTATTTTCTCTGTGTATTAGTGTTTATGTGCTGTGTGTATATGTTTATGTGTGAGATTGGTTGCACGTGTATGCCTCAAAGTGTATTTGTGTGCGTTTGTATGTCTATGCTTGTTGTTCTGTGTATGTTTGTGATCGTTTTGTGGATGTCCTTATGTGTGTGTTATGGTCCCGTCTAGCAATTCCCGATCTTATTATTACCTCTTTAATTGAGACTTAATCCCCTCAATTGATTTCCAATCATTCCCAGTTCCAATAAATACAGCACACCTGGTTCCCATTAGCAAACATAGGATAAAACTCGGGCGTCACAGCCCTGTTTTACCGGTTCGTTGGTCGACTCTAGTGTGAGTAAACCTCGTTTTCTGATTCCTGGGGACTGTCAGTTCTAAGCTCCGCATCATTTCCCGGATGCGCTACGTAAACCTTCCCTCCGTGTAAAGCGTCTCCTGGATACCGGTTCTCCGTTAACGACGGTGCTAACGCCTCCCGACTCTACCTCCGCGCCTGTATCCTGCACTTGGGTTCGTCCTCAGCCTCGTCCTTGCAAAAGATCGAACTGGCCAAGAATGAACCCAGCGGACACGGGCCCCTTGCAACAGGCCCTCGACTGCCACGACGACCTACTGGGCGCCCACAACCAGCTGCTCAGAAGGTCACGGAAAATCTTCATGCGCTTTCCACGAATGTGAGGAAGGTCAGTGAGCAGGTTGACCGGGTATCCGCTTGTCATACTCCGCCCCTTCCAAGAACCTCGACTGACCAAACCACACCACTTGGGATGGCTACGCGCCTTGGATCGGCAACGCAATCCATACTAAACCCGTACGTACGCGAGCCTGAACTCTACGCTGGGGACCTAGGGAAGTGCCGGGCCTTCAGATTACAATTTTCTTTGGTCTTTGAGCAACAGCCACGTACGTACACCTCGGACAGATCAAAGATTGCATATATCATGGGGCTGTTACGAGGGGATGTCTTGTATCTAGCAGAACTGACCAGAGGTCAGTTCCTCTTTCCCCTCCTTCGTCTCTGATATGAAGAAGTCCTCCAACGGCCCATTCGCGGTATGGACGCTGCGAAGCGCTCCGTATCTCTCTATCAAGGTTTGCGAAATGTAGCAAAATACTCGATCGAGTTCCAAACATTCATGGCCGACTCTAGGTGTAATGACGAGGCACTACGTGAAGATTTCCGACCGGCCTCACAGGTAAGTATAAATTGATAGCGAGGGAGGACGCGGACAGCCTGTAACCTTTGATCTCTCTAGCTACCAGGCTAGATGATCGACTTCAGGGGCATCTGAAAGAAAAGACCAGTCGCCCCGCTCCTCCTTACCATCGTCAGCCACCCTCCTTTCCCCAGCCGCTCTAAGTCTAGCTCCAGCTCCGACCGACCCCCTACCCCGCGGAAGGAATGGATGCAGCTGGGTCGGAAACCTCTATCCCCTGCTGAGCGACATCGGCGGCGGAGAGCTGGGGATTTTTGCTATTGCCTCCAGCTGGGACATTTCCGGGATACCTCTCCTCTGCGGCCAAAAGGGAGGGCTCACCAGTGGAAGGGGGTTATCACGGTGAGCAGGACGACATTCCCTTGAGTCCCCCAGACGCGGATGCCGCTCCCGGCTACCGTGAATTAACAACAGTCCCTTTCCCTATCCACCTTGGTGGATTCCGGTGCCGAGGGATATCTGCTGGACGAGGACATAGTCTCCCGTGCAGGAATACCTCGGGAGCCGTTAAGCACACCTCTGGAGTTTGCGGTGCTGGCACAGGTTACACACTATACGCCACCACTGACATTGATTCGTGAATGAAACCATCGACAAGGAGGAACGATTTAATCTCATCCATTCTCTTCAGTCCCCTGTAGTTCTGGGATATCCCTGGCTGAACCATAACAACCGCTATATCGACTGGTCTACTGGGAGGATAGCCAGCTGGAGCCCGTTTTGCCACGCCATCTGTCTGCGGTCGGCTCCGTCCCCTACTGAGGCTAGCCCGACCTCGCCTGTCTTGGAGACCCTCGACTTGTCCGGAATCCCCACAGAATACCATGACCTGGGACAGGTATTTAGCAAACGACCCGTGCACCGCCTGTATGATTGCGCTGTCGGCCTTCTCCCAGCGGCCTCGTTACTCATCAATCCTCTTTATAATTTATCCCGACCGGAGAGTGAGGTCATCGAGAAACACATTCGTGAGTCCGTAGCGGGCATTATTCGATCTTCATCCTCCCGAGTGGGCGCCGGCTTCTTCTTTGAAGAGAAGAAAGACGAGTCGCTCAGTCCCTATATTTATTATTGAGGCCTAAACAATTTTAAAATAAGTACCCACTACCCCTCATTAACGCGGCATTTGAACCACTTTAGGGAGCCACCTACTTCTCGAAGTTGGACCTTCGTAGCACCAACGATCTGGTCTGGATGAGGGAGGGAGACGAGTGGAAGGCGACCTTTAATACTCTATTGGTCCACTTCGAATACATGATCATGCCGTTTGGCCTCACAAATACTCCCGCCGTTTTTCAAGCCCTATTCAATGATGTTCTGAGGGATTTTATTAATCGCTTCGTGTTTGTCTACAGAGAGGATATCTCAATATTTTATAGCAACACCCACAAACACATTCACCATGTCCGTATAGTCCTGCAGAGACTTTGAAGGCGAAGAAATGTGAGTTCCTAACCCTTCGGTCAGTTTCCTGTACTACATCATCGAGAGCGGGCAGGTGAGGGCAGATCCCGAGAAGATTTTGGCGGTGGAATAGTGTCCCAGACCCACGACCCGCAAACTACTTGAGTGTACTTTTGGGGTTACAAACTACTATCGCCGAATTATCAGGGATTTCAGACGGTGATGGCTCCCCTTACCCGACTTACCTCGCCTACAGCTCCCTTTTGCCTGGGCTCCGAGGCAGATTCGCCATTCACTGACCTGAAGAGGCGATTCACAACCGCTCCCATCCTGTACAACCGGATCCCTCCCGTCAATTCATTGTTGAGGTTTACGCCTCCGTCTCCGGGGTCGAAGCAGTCATGTCCTAATGATCATGTCCGGACGAGAAGCTTCATCCCTGTGTTTTTTTTTTATCATCGAATGTCTCCTGCCTAGCGGAATTACGACGTGGGGAATCGGGATCTACTGGCGGCCAAGCTTGCACTGGAGGAGTGAAGACACTGGCTGAAGGGGGCGGAACACCCGTTTATTGTTTGGACTGATCATAAGATCCTTGGGTATATTCAGACCCGCAAACATTTGAACTCCCGCCAGGCCCGTTGGGCATTAATTTTTGGACGCTGCAAGTTTTCCCTCACTTACCGTCCACGGTCCAAGAACGGGAAACCGGACGCGCTCTCCCGCCAGTACAACTCCAAGGAGGACACTTCGAGCCCAGGGACTATAGTCCCACCATCCTGTGTTGTGGCAACTCTCACTTGGGAGATTGAGTCCATAGTAAAAGAAGCCCAAAGGGATGACCCTGAGCCCGGCAGTGGACCCGCCGATCGCCTTTTTTGCCAGATTCCAAAAAATCTCAGGTTCTCCGGTGGGGGCACACATCTCGGTTCGCCTGACACCCCTGGAGTGATCGGATATTGGCTCTCCTGAAAATCCACTTTTGGTGGCCTTCCACGGAGGCGGATATCCGTTCCTATGTCCGTCTGTGCCCGTGGAAAAGCCTCACATCGGCCACCTGCGGGATTACTTCGTCCCTTACCTGTCCCTGGTCGTCTTTAGTCGCACTTCGCCCTAGATTTCGTCACTGCTCTACTCCTTTCATAACGGAAACACCACCGTAGTTACCGTGGTAGAACGTTTCTCCAAGACCGTGCAATTGTAGCCCTGCCTAAACTCCCTTCTGCTCAGGAAACCGCAGAACTTCTCATTCGCCACGTCTTCTCCCTCCACGGAATCCCCGCGGACATCGTCTCCGATCGAGATCCCCAATTCATTTTGCAGGTAGGCCTTCTGTCAAGCCATAGGTGCCGCGGGCCCCCTGTCATCCTGCTTCCATCCCCAGGTGAACGAGCAAACGGAAGGGGTCAACCTGGACTAGGAGGTAACGCGATAAGCAACAACCCGTATACCTCAAGTGGCCACTTCCGTTGGTTGAGTATGCCCACAACTCTCTGGTTAGTACTGCCATCGGAAGATTTCCCTTTGAGTGCTCCCTGGGTACTAACCCCCGCTGTTCCCCGCTCAAGAAGAGGCGATTGTGGTGCCGTCTGTTCAGGGCCATATCGATTCAGTGCTGCAAGGGTAGGAAAGACACACGCACTGCCCTGCTCAGATCAGCCGATTGCAACCGGACGATTGATTATCGACATCGGACTCACGCGCCTGAGTAGCGACTTGGGCAGATGATGCGTCGTTCTTCCAAAGACATCCATCTCAAATATATAATATGTTCTTTGTTTTAGTATTCACCAAAGGGAAAAGATGTGGACCAGTAGAAAGTGCTGCATTTATAAATACGTTAGGAAGTTTAGAGGTCAAGGAGGAGGTTGTATTGGGCCCCCTAATGAGTATTAAGCTTGAAACATCCTGGGGCCTCATGCGGTTTATGCCAAGTTTTTGAGTGAAGCAAGAGACGAGATTGCTGTGGTCTTGACCAGTAGCTTCATATCTTTCCTAGGCACAGACCAGTACCCAGAGGATGGGTGAGTGGCGAATGCTAAACCTGTAAGTAAGAAGGGAATAAGGGAAATCCAGAGAACTCTAAGCCGGTAGGTCTCACGTCAGTTGTACAAGAGTTGCCGGAGTAAGTTCTTCCAGATTGGATATATGATCTTTTGGAATTCTGGGCCTAATTAAGGAGAGCCATCATGAATTCGTGTGGGGCAGCTGCCATCTTCACAACTTGAGTGAGTTTTCTTACAAAGTGACGAAAGACACAGTTGAAGGTAGAGCTGATGATGTCACCTACATGGATTTAACTGAAACATTTAGCAAATTCCCTCTTGATTAAAGAAAGTGTTTGAAGAGAATTTTTCGAGCTGGATGTCCGTAATCCGTAGTGTTCTACAGGGATATGTGCTGGGACTTCTGCTGTTTCATATATATATATACATATTACAATTAATGGGATGAACATGTAAATGGGAAGTTTAATAACTTTGTGGTTAGTTGTGGTTGGTGGTGCAGTTGTGGATAGTGAAGAAGACTAACAAAGCATACAGCGCAATGTAGATCATTCGCAGATAAGAACAGTGAAATGGCAGATGGATCTGAACACAGATAAACGTGAAGTTTTGCACCTTTGTTGGCCAAAAGCAAGTAGCAAAGAGTTACGGGGAAGAACATGAACGGTCTTGCTGATCAGAGGGGTTTGAGATCCAAGTTCACAGCTCCATGAAAGGGAGAACGGAATTTAACCTGCGGTTCAGATGTTTATCAAATGTTTGCTCTTATTATCTGACTTACAGAGCTCAAAGTTCAAGAGGTGATGTTGCAGCTTTAAAAGGATTCCGGATAGGCCGCATCTCCAGTACTGCATGTAGTTCTTGTTGGTCCCGTAGTTATGGAGTGTCGTTATCAGATGGCAGAAATATCCAATACATTGAAGGTGAGAGGGGGTAGACTGAAAGGAGATGTGAGTGATATGTTTTTTTTTTATACTCAGAGTGCTGGAGCGGTGAAGTTAAATATTTTAGGGTTTTTTTTACAGAACTTTTGGAGAGGTATATGAACATGATGAGGATGGAGAGAGATGGACTTTGTGTTGGACTGAAGGATTGGCTTTTGGAGGATTTACTGATTTACTTTTCAGATTGTTTGGCACGATATTATTGGTGAAACAGTCTGTTGTAGTGCTGTACTGTTTAATGATTTCCTCTCCATATTGGGAAGCAGTATGACAGAGCTGAGGATGACCCATCAGGTTTACAAGTAGATGATGGGTGTAACATGACTGTAAGGAAGAATAAGCCAATGATTGGGTGAAAATACAAAAAGAGCAAATAGTTAAATTGCACCACAGAGGCGACATTTAAAAAGAGAAATAATACAGGAATGAAGGACAGCATGTCGTCTGCTGAATGCTAGATCTGTGGCATTCAACTCTGGTGACCTAGGCCTGTGCCTTAAAACCAAGTATGATTTGCTGAGGGTTGTTTCAAGGGCTAAGAGACAAATTCGAAGGTGGTTCGAAAGTGACATCCGACGTACAACAACTCAGGCCGGGAATGCAAGACACTACATCCTTCAGAGCGAAACCTAATGTCATGAATGGCAGTGATGCTTAACTGCCAGATGAACTCAACGCTTTCTATGACTGCCTTGAAACGGAGAAGTTCCCTGCTCATCCGACGACCCAGAGATCTCCGTCTCAGAGACCGCTGAAAGGTTGTTTTTAAAAAGACTGAACCCTCGCAAGGCGAAAGGTGCCAATGCAGTACCTGGTAAAGCTCGGAAAACCTGTGCCGACCAATTCATGGGAGGATTCAAGGACATTATCAACTTTTCATTGTTACAGGCTGAATTTCTCACTTGTTTCAAAAAGGCAACAATTACACTAGTGCCTAAGAAAAATAATGTGAGCAGCCTTAATGATTATTGGTCGGTAGCACTAACATCTACAGTAATGAAATGTTTTAAGAAGTTGCTCATGACTGGACTGAACTCCTGTCTCAGCAAGGAACTGGAGCCATTGCAGTTTGCCTACTGCCACAGTAAATCAACTGCAGATGCAACCGCAATGTCTCTTCACACGGCTTTCAACCACGTGGACAACACAAGCACCTCTGTCAGGATGCAGTTCATCGAATGTTACTCAGAATCTAATGCCATCATTCCCTTAACTCTGACTGTGAAGTTGCAGAACATGGGCCTCTGTACCATCCTCTGTAATTGGATCCTCAACTTCGTAACCGTAAGACCACAGTCTCTGAGTATTGGCTATAACAGTTCTTCCTCGATGACGATTAACACTGGTGCAGCAGAGTGGTGTGTGCTTAGTCTAGTCCTCCAATCTCTGTATACCCATGATTGTGTGACCAACCATAGCTGAGATAGAATCTATAAATCTGCTGATGATACAACCATTGTTGAAAGAAACTCAGTTGTTGACAAAAGCGCGTGCAGGAATGAGATATGCTATCTCGTGGGTTGCAATGAGCGGCTAGAGTGGCTGGAAGCTGACCCAAGTGCAGGATACAGACACGGAAGCTAGAACCGGAAACGGACTTGGACATAACTGGATCCGACTCGGAACTGGAAATCGAACAGAGCCGAGCACTGCAACTCGAACTCGACCCAGAGTCTGAAACTAGAGCTGGAAATCGATCCAGAGCCTGGAACCGCAACTGGAACTCGACCCAGAGCCTGGAACTGAAACTGCAACACGACCCAGAGCCTAGATCTGGCACTGGAACTCAATCCGGAGCCTGGAACTGGGACACGGAGCCACAGAACCAATCAACGACATATCACTCGTATCCCAGCTCGGAGCTGCGGCAAACACTCAGCTGGACCCGAGACGGCAGGCTCTTGATTCGACTTGGGAACAGCGGATGAAAGCCTCTCGACTCGACCCGGAATCTACGGACGGCGAGCTCTTGACTCAACCAAAGAACTGTGGGCGATAGGCTCTCGACTCGACACATTTTCGGCGGCTCCAAACGAACATAGCTGCATTGCTGAGATGAGTAACCAGCCGCGAGAAGATGTAAGCCGGACCTTTATGCTGCCGCTTCGAATGAATATCCGGTGCCCTAATCAAGGAGTCCAGTGAAACATGGCGAAAAGGAAATTAACTAAAATGAGGAGTCAACTGATCAGCCCGTGACATAGTGGAGTGGTGTCACAGCAACAACATTACACTCATTGTGAGTAAGACGAAAGAGCTGATTGTGGACGTCCAGAAGGGTAAGACGAAGGAATACATACCAATCCAAAAGCGAGCTGTTTCAATTTCATGTATGTTAAAATCTCTGACGATCTAACCTGGTCCCAAAATAAAGATGTAATTATTAAGTCAGCAAGACTGGAGCTATACCTCATTATGAGTTTGAATTAATTTGTTATATCAACAAAAACACCCCAGAACATTTATAGATGTTCCATGAAGAGCATTCCTACAGGTTACATCACTGTGTGGAATTGGCGTGCTAATGCACAGGTTGGAAAGAAATTGTAGAGGTTTGTAAATTTATTCGGCCCCATATTGAGTACTAGCCAGGACATCTTCAAGTAACGTTGTCTCGGAAAGGCAGAGCCCGTTATTTAAGATCACCAGCTCCCTGGGCATGCCCGTTTCTCACTTTCACCATCAGGTCGGAGGTACAGAAGCCTGAAGGCGATTCATGAACAGCTTCTCCACTTCTGGCATCCGGCTCTTAAATGGATATTGAACTCTTGGACACGCCCTCACTTTTTATTTCATAGCTTTTGTGTACTTTTTGACATGAATTTAAGCCATTCAATACACATATACACGAATTGATCTATATATTTATTATCTTTATGTTATTTTTTCTTCATCTACATAATGTATTGCATTGAAATGCTGCTGCTAAGTTAGCAAATGTTACGTCACATGCCGGTGATAATAAACATGATTCTGATTCTGATAATAAGGATAATGGCACGATTGTAGCTGGGATCTTCAATATGCAAAGGGATTGGGAATCAGGTTGATGTTGATCTGCAAGTGAATGTCTTTGTCAATGCCTATGAGATGGCTTTTTAGAATAGCTTGTACTGGAGCCTGCTCGGGAAAAGGCTATCTTTAGATTGGGTGTCATATAATAGTCCTGATCTCATAAGGGAGTTTTATGTAAAAGAGCTACTAGGTGGCTGAATATGACTGAATTCATACAGCAATTTGAGACGGTGCATAACTCAGATATATCCTGATCCTAATGGAATAAAGGGATTTACAGAGGAATGAAAGAAAATTGTGCCCAGGTGGATTGGAGGAGGATACTTGCAGGGATTATAGCAGAGCAGAGATAGCTGAAGTTTCCGGGAATAGTTCACAAGGTGCTGGATTCATAGGTTGTATAGACGAAGAAGTTCACAAATTGTCAAGCTTTCAATAAAAGCAGGATACCAAAAGTTATTTTTTTTATTATTATTATTCTGGAGTGATCGAAAGAGAGTTGAGAGTTGATATTCAACCATTGGTAAATGGTGAAGGTGAGGTAGCAATGGGGGACAAAATCGTAGCGGATACACGCAATGGATGCTTCGCATCTGCCTTCACTCTAGAGGATACAACTAGTTACTTTCCAGAAGTCTGTGAGTGTCAGGAGCAGGAGTGAGTGCCATTGCCAACAAAAATGAAAATGTGCTTAGCAAACGCTAAGATCTTGAGGTGGATAAGTCAACAGGTCCAGAAGAACAACATCTCCGATTCCTGAGAGAGGTTGCTGAAGAGATACCAGATGCATTGGTCATGATCTTTCAAGAATCTCTTGAATCTAACATGGTCCCAGAGGACTGGAAGATTTCAAATGTCACTTCACTCTTTAAGAAGGGAGAAAGTCAAAAGAAAGTAAAGGAGAGGCCAGTTAGCCTAACCTCAATGGTTCGGAATGTGTTGGAGTCTTATTAAGGACGAAGTTTCGAAGTACTTGAAGACTAATTATTAAAAAGAAGTCACAGTCAGCATGATTTCTATGAAGGGAAAAAATCTTCCTTGTTAAATCCGTTAGTGCTCCCCGAGGAAATTACAGGCAGTTTGGACAAAGGAGAGGTAGTGGATGTCATTTACTTGGATTTTCAGAAGGCGCTTGATAAGGTGTCACACATTAGGCTGCTTAACAGGATAAAATCCAATAGCGTTACAGGGAAGAATCTGGCATGAAAAGCGGATTGGCTGACAGGTAGGAGGCAGCGAGTGAGAATTAAAGGGGACACTATGATTTGTTGCCAGTGACTAGTGGTATTCCTCAGGGGTCTGTATTCCCCAGGGGTCTGGGATCATTACTTTTCACATTGTTTATCAATTATTTAGTTCATAGAATTGAAATGTCTGTGGCAAAGTTTGCGGATGATGTTAAGTTAGGTGAAGGGGTAGGCAAAGCTGAGGAAGCAATGTGTTTGGAGCAGGAGTTAGAACAGATGAAAGAATAGGCAAAATGTGCCAAATGGTATACAATGCTGGGAAATGTATGATGATGTATTTTGGTAAAAGAAACAATAGTGCGGACTATTATCTAAATGGGAACAAGTTACAGAGATTGGAGGTGCAGAAGGACATAGGATTCCTCATGCAAGGCATGCAGAAGATTATTTTATAAACTGATTCACTGAAAATGAGAAGAATTTAGTTGATCTAATCGAAGCCTACTGAAAGTTGAAAGAAATAGATAGGGTGGATGTGTAGAACATGTTTCCTACGGTGGGGGTATCCAGTCCTAACGGGGACGGCTTCGCAAATGTGGGTGGGGTGTCCTTTTACAACAGTAGGAATTATTTTTGCCAGAGAGTAGTGAGTCTGTTGAATGCTCTACGACAGTCAGGGGTGGAGGCCATTTCATTGGTATATTTAGCGTGTAAGGTAATGATCGTCTAGGACATCAAAGTGTACAGTCAGAACGCAGGTTTATGGGGTTGAGTGGGTTCGGGATCATCCATGAGAGAATGGCAAAGGTGAATGACCTGATTATGCTCCTATGCCTTATGGTCTTACAATGGGACATATACAAGTTGCTAAGGTTGGCTGAGAAATAGCAAATGAAGTTCCATATGGAAAAGGATTAGCTGATAATGAAAAATCAAACTGGATTACAGAGTACAAATGCCAGGATTATGCGAAGAAGGCTTCTGATGAGTTAATTTTCATTGTCAGGGTCTGAGTTCAAGTTGTAATGTTACAACTCTATGAAACATATTTGATCATACATGGAGTATTGAGTTCGGGTCTGGTCGCATCATTATAGAGAGTACATGAGGAAAAGTTGAGCAAGATTGGACTTCTGCCTTTGCACCAAAGGGGGATAAGAAGAGATTTGACAAAGGTATACACGAAAATAAAAAGGATCCATAGCGTCTTTTCACTAGACTGGCAATGGCTAACCCGAGGGGTTTTCTATGTTTCTATGGTTCTGTGACATAACGCTCAGGTAGTTGGAAGAAATGATAGAGGTACCCGTGCCAGAGGCAGATTTATTGTACACAGAGAATGTTGAGTGTTTGGATCTCCCTGCTACAGTGCTGTTGCAAGGAAACAGTTAACTGTGATTCCTCCTTGGCTTATGCTAAAATTAAATGGAAGTCTGTAAGAGTAAACAGTGTTAGCTTGAAGTGGGATTGTTTTGACGAAGTAGAAGGCAACCTGTCTCCAGCAATGTCTACAGAGAGTCAAGTTCAGCTATTATAGTTGAGGTGGTGAAAAATATGTCTGACTGGGCTGAAGGTCATCAGAGTTCGGGTGGGTGCAGCTGGTCCCGCCAGAATGCAAATATAACAGTGTAAGGGGTTTTGAAGGGTATAAGATAAACACGTTCTTTGCTGCAAGGTGGAACGAGAGTTTGTGAAGGAACTGGGGACAGATATTGACCTGGACTATATAATTTTCGAGATGGTTACACCTAAGCAGCAGGATGCTATTAAGTTTGTGAACACCAAGAGAGACAAGTAAGAAGATTGGAGAATTCGGTGACACTAGTGGCTGCTCCCCTCACAACAATAAAACTTTTTTGAAAATTGATGGGGTAATGACCTATCATACCTCTGGTACTTTCAAGTGCCTCTGTTGCCCAGCAGAGGAGGAAACGGTCAGGCGGGGCAATATTTGAAAGCAGACTGCGGATTCTTTGGTTGTAAAAGAGATACCAGGATAGCCTCCAGAGCACCAGGATCAGGAAAATGTCGGAGCTGCTGCAGAAACCTCTCAAGTGCTCGTTGTGCGTAAAACATGGTAAAATGAGGGTTGAGCTTCGGCAGAGTTAATATTGGGTGTTAGGAGAGATTTTAAAAAGCAGAGATTCAAGAGCAGTAATCTCTAAATTACAACTTGTGCCGCAGATTGGTGAGTATAGAATTTGAATGATGATTCAGATAAATTTGTGACTGAGAGACGAAAGCAGCGGGTAAAATTGACGTTCTTGGATCACTGCAATTTCTTTTGAGGTTGGGGTCTTGTACACAAGTGGTAGATTGTTCCTGAACTGGAGGGGGATCAATATTCTGTCAATGTGCGTAAGTACTAGGAATAGTGTAAATGGGAGTGCCGGTCATGTGAACCTGAATAGGGATAATACTGTCACGAATGAGAGCAAATTTGGTCAACAGGATAGACAGCAGCACAGTCAAAGGAAAGGAAAGACAATTGTTTTAAACTGCATTTACTTTGATGCAAGCGGCTTGAAGGGTCAGGTAGATAAACTCAGGTATTACTGGTTCTGGTGACTGCTGGGTAACTTATTTCATGTTACTGCTCAGTGATTCGGGTAACAGAATTAATAGCTTTGTGACCAAGTTTATAGAAAAGTGTAAGATAGTTTTTTGCGGGGGTTGGGTGGGCAGGCAGTACTGAGGAAGCAGGGAATTTGCCAATGTACAAACAGAGAGGGAGGAGGAACAAATAAATGGAAGATGGAATATCATGCAGGGCTGTATATGAGCATGCATATAAGCAGTAATGGTGTGGGCTATTTTCTAAGAATGTTAATCATTAAAAAAACAGATGTGCAAAGTGACTTACACCCTCGACCTCCAGGGATGGTTTCTGGTCACTATCACACCCAAGACTGGATCGGTATCACACCCGATCCCCAGAAAATGACCACTCACACTGCACCTCGTCTGTCGGCGCCCAGTGAAACGAGCCTGAGTCCAGTGATTGCGCTGTGGGACGTTTTGAGGCCAGCAGGCCCGGAGACCAAGACGTGCAGTGCACCGTCCATCAGAGGGCGCTGGAGTGTGTAAACCCTCTCGACGCCGATGCAGCCGCGTTGCCACTTCCTCTGCAACAGAGACGGAGGAGACGCCGAGTGCACACCTCCCTACCCAAGAAGCCCTCTGAAGGGACGCAGTCCAACCTAGGAGCACGGGAGCACCATCTCCACACCCCCCCCCCCCACAGCACGGCTTCCCCGACCCAGAATTCCGGGGCACCAACAGCACCAGCACCCCACCCCACACCAGTGGGGAGTGGCAGACAGATGGGGAGTCAGTACAAAAGGACCGAGCGAATCTTCCACCGCCAGGAACCATACAGTCCGAGAGTCGCAGTACAAGGGACAGACAGGAGGACAGGTAAGCCGCATTAGCAACAGCCAGGAGGGTCAAATAACCAGGCATCCTAAGTCTAAACAAAAAAAAACGTAACTTGGGAACTAAGGCCCCTTAAACCTACACTAATTTTAGAGGACTCTAACAATTCCAGAATTAAAGACGCCCTAATAAGGATGATCAATTGGACAACTTTCCGGGAGTCAAATTCATCCATGCCACTGATATCCTGGAAAAGTTAGAGTCACAGCTAGACACTAAGAAGGTTATACGTTCCTTTGGATTAAACAGCAGATCATATAGACAAACAACAGCGACTAAACAGCTTTGGCAACTACTAAGAACGGCCAGTATTAAATTTCCCCATTGCAGCATCTGGGTGCCAGAATTAAACTTAAGCCACAGATTGACAGAGGCAGAACGAGAAACCCTGGCCAACTAAATGACGTTATTAGAACTAACAATTATATCCCTGTAATCTTGGCGAGGCAGTTTATGGTAGACACAGTCCATATCCATTGGACAGAGAGCACTGCCCAGACAATAGTCAAGAGGTGGATGCAGTCTTTAAACTAGAGTGGAGACAAAGCTGAGAAGTAGGGTCCACGACTGGGAGAGAACATCGTGAACTTCTCCCGCACGTTCAGCCCTACAGAAACCCAGCAAAAGGTACTGAACAGGGGCCTCACTTTTGTACCGACTGCAAAACTCCATAAGGAGCAGATTGAGAGGGACATGGATAAGTTCTATAGGAGATTGCTACTTGTCAACTTTATCGGTGAGTCAGAACGTAGAAAGACCCGTTTCACCCCTCCCTCAGACTTGGTGCCCAAGAGGAAGTACAGGTCAGAAGCCGTTCTAGAATTTGAGAGCACACTGGACGAGATAATAAAGAGGGAGAGAGAAGTACAGGATAAGCCCAATCTAACTAGGAAGGAGAGAGCAGCTCTGAAAGAGCTGAGGGAAAACATGGATATTGTTATCACACCAGCGGATAAAGGAAGCAGCATAGTTATCACGGACATCCAGCAATACATATTTGAGGCACACAGACAATGAAACAACACGAAGCTCTACACTAAAGGAACCCATATACTGGGAAAAACACATAGAAATTAGGAACATTAGGAACATAGAAATGGAAAGGACTAGATACCTCGAAGGGAAGCAAGTGGAGTACCTGACAGCGATACAGCCATGAGCAAGTAAGTTCCATATCTTCCCCAAAATACAGAATAACTCAGACTCATGGACTATTCCAGGGGGAAATACAACCTGGCAGTCCCATCGTGTCAAACTGCAGCATACTGTTGTCCCTCGGTATCTGCGTGGGACGTGTTCCAGGACACCCGCGGATACCAAAATCCGCAGATGCTCAAGTCCCTTATATAAAATAGCGTAGTATTTGCATATAACCTACGCACATCCTCCCGTATACAGTACTTTAAATCATCTCCAGGTTAATTATAATACCTAATACAATGTAAATGTTGTGTAAATAGTTGTTATACTGTATTGTTTGGGGAATAATGACAAGAAAACAAGGCTGTACTATTTCAGTACAGCCGCAACCATCGTAGCTCTTCCGGGAACGCTAATGCTGCCTTGGCATTAGCAGCTACCAACTCTCCCGTGATCTTTAAGTTATTGAGTTTGTAGTGCTTTACATAGCTAGACAGTCATCCCTTACTAGCCTAAAACTCCTTCCTCTCGCTCACAACACAAGTAGCGAATGAACGAGAAGCGAATAATGCTCAAATAACGAGTGCTGAAGAGAGACTGAGGATCTGTGAAATGGCAGGCGGCTACAGTAGAGTATGTCTACACATCTCTTCAATCACGTGGATTCAGTGTAGTGCACGAGCACGGCAAATTCAAGTTTTGCTTTTTGGAACTTCCTGGAATTTTTTTTTTTTTTTTTGAATATTTCTGGATACGAATTGCCGACTGTACCATTTCCAGGGGTTTGCAGTAGCAAGATAAATAAAATTATGTTTACATTACCTGGTTTTCCGAAATTTGAATCCTATCTTTTAGGAAGTCGATACTGGGCATGTGGTGAACACTAGCTTGTTTACTGACCCGTCGACATAATTGAGAAAGAGTTTGAACGGTTGCAAAATTGAAAATGCATTCATTGTATTTTCAGTTGTGCTGTCCCTGCTTAATTATAAGTGCGCCTCTCTGGTACTGTTTGCCACAGGACCATATGTCTCAGACTTTACCCTTGACTCGTATCGTTACCAACAGTGCAGTAACTGGTTCCATCTCCTATCACCCCCTCCTCGTATGGTTTTACCTATCGCCTGCCTCCCTCCCTGCCTCTCACCTATTTACACTGTCTAACTCCCTTCTACACGCTCAGTCCTGATGCAACGTCTTGTCCCAAAATATTGACTATCATTTTGCTTCCATAGCTGTTGTTTGACTCACTGAGTACCTGCAGCAGCTTGTTTTATCCCAAAAGTTACCAACCTGCAGAGTGTTAGTCCTGTGTCTCAGGAATATGCGCAAAATCTTTCAATATTTCTTGAAGAAGTTTTGGACCCTGGATCAATTCTTTTGGATTTCCTACAGTCTTTCAAAAGCAGGAGATCACCTTGTGGGACTGTGCTATGTGCAATTTGGCTGCAGTACTTCCTGCACTACACCAGTTGCTTTGAAATGTGTTGAGGTCGATACTGAGTTTATTACCGCATGCACAGATGTCGTCTAGCCCTAACATAAACACACAACATTAAATAAGCAACATTCACAAGAAAAAAGTTGACCCTTTGTCAATTTGCTGCCTGATCTACTAAGTTCCTCCAGTATTTTGTGTGTGTATCTGAAGATTAACATAATCTGCAGAATCTATTTTGCCTGAGTAAAATTACTTGCTTCCTCTTACATGCAAGAGCGGGTAGGGAGGGGACTGGCTGATAGATCACTGAAGAATAGCCAGTAGCCTCGGTTACAAATGTTTCATTTCGCAGATTCATTAATGACAGAGTCTTAACTTGTATGTAACATCCCGAGTGGTGAAAGAGCCTGCCCACACCCCTGATTGAAGGAAATAACCAGTTGAACATCTGAGCCAAAGGGCACTGGCCTGAAGTTTGGAGGAAGCTTGCCTCCTGTATTAAACAGAGCAATGGTGAATGCCAAAAATTTCGGGAGATCCTTGCTGCAGTAATGGGGGCCGGAGCAACCAATTCCTGCTGCCTCTAACACAAAGCATGGAAGAACTTAGATCAGGCATAATTTCCACACGTAGACTGGGAAGCTCATTCTGTAAAAGGGCTGGATGGTTTAGAGTTTGTGAAATGTGTGCAGGATAGTTTTTTGCAACAATACATAGAAGTACTGACTAGAGATGGGGCAGTGTTGGATCTCCTGTTAGGGAATGCGATAGGTCAGCTGACAGATGTATGTGTTGGGGAGCACTTCGGGTACAGTGATCACAATAGCATTAGCTTCAATATAATTATGGAGAAGGACAGGACTGGACCTAGAGTTGAGATTTTTGATTGGAGAAAGGCTAACTTTGAGGGGATGCGAAGGGATTTAGAGAAAGTGGATTGGGTCAAGTTGTTTTATGGGAAGGATGTAATAGAGAAATGGAGGTCATTTGAGGGTGAAATTATGAGGGTACAGAATCTTTATGTTCCTGTTAGGGTGAAAGGAAAGGTTAAAGGTTTGAGAGCACCATGGTTTTCAAGGGATATTAGAAATTTGGTTCAGAAAAAGAGGGATGTCTACAATAGATATAGGCAGCATGGAGTAAAGGAATTGCTCGAGGAATATAAAGAATGTAAAAGGAATCTTAAGAAAGAGATTAGAAAAGCTAAAAGAAGATACGAGGTTGGTTTGGCAAATAAGGTGAAAGTAAATCCGAAAGGTTTCTACAGTTATATTAAAAGCAAGAGAATAGTGAGGGATAAAATTGGCCCCTTAGAGAATCAGAGTGGTCAGCTATGTGTGGAACCGAAGGAGATGGGAGAGATTTCGAATGATTTCTTCTCTTCGGTATTCACTAAGGAGAAGGATATTGAATTGTCTAAGGTGTGGGAAACAAGTAAGGAAGTTATGGAACCTATGACAATTAGAGAGGTGGAGGTACTGGCACATTTAAGAAATTTAAAAGTGGATAAATCTCCGGGTCCTGACAGGATATTCCCCAGGACCTTGGGGGAAGTTTGTGTAGAAATAGCAGGAGCTCTGACGGAGATCTTTAATATGTCATTAGAAACGGGGATTGTGCCGGAGGATTGGCGTATTGCTCATGTGGTTCCATTGTTTAAAAAGGGTTCTAGAAGGAAGCCTAGCAATTATAGACCTGTCAGTTTGACATCAGTGGTGGGTAAATTAATGGAAAGTATTCTTAGAGATAGTATTTATAATTATCTGGATAGACGGGATCTGATTAGAAGTAGCCAGCATGGATTTGTGCGTGGAAGGTCATGTTTGACAAACCTTATTGAATTTTTTGAAGAAGTTACGAGGAATGTTGACGAGGGTAAGGCAGTGGATGTAGTCTATATGGACTTCAGCAAAGCCTTTGACAAAGTTCCACATGGAAGGTTAGTTAAGAATGTTCAGTCGTTAGGTATTAATGCTGGAGTAATAAAATGGATTCAACAGTGGCTAGATGGGAGATGCCAGAGAGTAGTGGTGGATAATTGTTTATCGGGATGGAGGCCGGTGACTAGCGGGGTGCCTCAGGTATCTGTTTTGGGCCCAATGTTGTTTTTAATATACATAAATGATCTGGATGATGGGGTGGTAAATTGGATTAGTAAGTATGCCGATGATACTAAGGTAGGAGGTGTTGTGGATAATGACGTGGATTTTCAAAGCTTGCAGGGAGATTTATGCCGGTTAGAAGAATGGGCTGAGCGTTGGCAGATGGAGTTTAATGCTGAGAAGTGTGAGGTTCTACATTTTTGGCAGGAATAATCCAAATAGAACATACAGAGTAAATGGTAGGGCATTGAGGAATGCAGAGGAACAGAGAGATCTAGGAATAACTGTGCATAGTTCCCTGAAAGTATAGTCTCATGTAGATAGGGTGGTGAAGAGGGCTTTTGGAACGCTGGCCTTTATAAATCAAAGCATTGAGTACAGAAGTTGGGATGTAATGCTAAAGTTGTACAAGGCATTGGTAAGGCCAAATTTGGAATATTGTGTGCAGTTCTGGTCACCGAATTATAGGAAAGATATCAATAAATTAGAGAGAGTGCAGAGACGATTTCCTAGGATGTTACCTGGGTTTCAGCAATTAAGTTACAGCGAAAGGTTGAACAAGTTAGGTCTCTATTCATTGGAGCGTAGAAGGTTGAGGGGGGATTTGATCGAGGTATTTAAAATTTTGAGAGGGATAGATAGAGTTGACGTAAATAGGCTGTTTCCATTGAGAGTAGGGGAGATTCAAACGAGTGGGCATGATTTGAGAGTTAGGGGGCAGAAGTTAGGGGGCAGCAAGGGGGTATTTCTTTACTCAAAGAGTGATAGCTGTGTGGAATGAGCTTCCTATAGAAGTAGTAGAGGCCAGTTCAGTTGTGTCATTTAAGGTAAAATTGGATAGGTGTATGGACAGGAAAGGAGTGGAGGGTTATGGGCTGAGTGCGGGTAGGTGGGACTAGGTGAGATTAAGGGTTCGGCACGTACTAGGAGGGCCAAGATGGCCTGTTTCCGTGCTGTGATTGTTATATGGTTATGGTTATATGGTTATATGCGGAGTTGTGTGTTAGAGCGTGTGTGTTGTTCCAAATTCCAGCACCTGCAATATCTTACATCCTATGCTGGTTCCAGCTCAGAGGCTGGAATGGAGAGGTGCTGAGCTAATAAAGGTCTGCTATGTGTTGCTGGAACTGGAATGAGCGATGCATACTCACCAGGATGTAATAAGCATTTCACATTTTGTCACCGAGACAAAAAAACTTAAAAATCATTAATTCATCCAGCATTCTGAATAGAGGAAGTATTAAAATTTGAAGTGTTGTTGAATATTCGAACTGTCTGTTTCTAACTGAGCATAGGCATAATAAACTGTTCCAATAATATGCCGATTAATGAACTCTGCCCTAATTGTATAATAGGTCCATTTCCTACAATCTCTGCACTCTTGTCTGCCACATCATCCTTCAACAAATGATAACCAGAGTACACCCTGATGATTAAAGTACAACCATAACAGATTGACATTAGTTATATTTAGCTGTTTGATTGATATTGTGAAGTATTCCGGGGCGCGGGTGTCAATATACACTGAGTCTGAGGCTCACTTCACTCAAAAACCAGCGACTGAGACCTAGAGAAATTACTTCTATTACCAGCTTACCAGCCTTCACTTTTCCTTTATCTTTTTTCCTCCGCTACTGCCACCTTGATTGCTGGTCCTTTTTCTTCACTGACTTCCATTTTAGGCTTTGACTCGAACCCTGCGGTAGACATCTTGCTCAGCATTTGTTATTTTACCCAACGATCAATCTCAAATGCAAAACTGAAATGCCAGGTATTGACCACCTCCTGCAAGCCAGAGTCTACCCTTTAACACTGAGTCACCCACCATCAACAAACTGAGGTGGGGAGAGGGTGGTGTAGGAGGATGGGTTTATCATTGACTGGAAGCACAACCGAACCAGCCCTATACATATTAGGGCTACAGGAGGAGGTCAGAGGCTGAGCGTCCTGTCTTAAGTCAATACCCCTGCAGACACCACAAAGGCTTTCCACCATCTACAAGGCACAGGTCTGGAATCTGATAGAATATCCTCCACTCGCCATAAAACAGAGGAGTAGATTTATGTAATTCAGCCCATCACCTCTATTCTGCTATTCTATCATGGCCAATTTATTTTCCCTGTCTGCCCCATTCTCCTACGTTCACTCCGTAACTTTTGATGCCCTTACTAATGGAGAATCTACCAATCTCCACTTTTAATATACGTAATAATTTGGCCTCCACAGCCATCTGTGAAAATGAATTCCACACTCTGGCTCAAGAAATTCCTCCTCATGTCTGTTCCAAAAAGGGACATCCTTGTGTTCTGAGGCTGTGCCTTCTGGCCCTGGACTCCCCCACTACAAGATGCAGCCTCACCAGGTTCAACCTAACTAGGTTTTTTCAATATTTGAGCGTCTTCAATGACGTCCTCTTTTATTCTTCTCAACTACAGTCAGTATAGGCCCAGAGCCATTAAACTTTCCTCATCCATTGACCCTTTTATTCACAGGATCATTCTCGAGCTTTTATGGACCCTCTTCAATTCCAGGATATCCTTTCTTAGTAAAGGGGACAAAATCTGCTCATGATACACGAAATGCAGTCTGACCAATGCTTTATAAAGCCTCAGCATTGCAACCTTCCTTTTGTTGCAGGGTCTCAAACTGAAATATTGACTTACAACTTTTGTTTCCATGAGTGCAAGACTCGCATTTGAGTTCTTCCGCTGTACTTTATTTTCTTCCAGTGGTGTTTGCCTTGTGCTTTGGAGACATAAACCCGTCTCCTGACAGGAATTGGTACACGTCACAAGAAACACAGCACAGCCATAAGAACATCAACCCATGCACTTGTGCTGGTCTTGTTTGTTCGTTCTCCTTTTCTGTATGTAAAGGGGGTTTCTTTTTTTTTCTTTGTTACTGTAGGGAAAGGGTTTCCTTTTGTTAACTAGCAGGAATGCTAATTTACTGATAACGAGAATGGTATTCCTTTGTAAAACAAATGGGGATTAATGTTCTTTCTTCTGAGTCTGTAAGCTTTTGTTGACGGGCTTTTGGGGAGATCGGCGCGAGGGGGCGAGAGAGAGGACGCAATGCTCTAAGCTGGGCGAGGATCGGAACCCAAAGGTGGGCCCGAGGCCGGGAGATTCTCCGAGGACGGGGGGGGGGATGAAGCTAGATGTGCTTGGTTGACCACTCGGAGGGTCCTGAGCTGTTTGGAGAGTCGAGGAGTTCGGAGGGTCCTGAGCTGCGAGTCGAGGAGTTCGGAGGGGAGCGAATGGTGGCCAGAAGACTTCAGTAATTGAGCTCCAACAGCTGAGCACGAAGTGGTTTGGACTTTGATAAGTTTGGCGCCTTTTCTTTAATTTTCTCTTCATATATACTGTATCGTTATTAATCACTTAATTATAGTAACCTTTATAAATTGTACTCATTTAATCGCATATGGTGTACTGTCTGTTTTTTGGGCGAGGCGGGGACATCACACAGCATCCACACCAGCTGATTGCCCAGTTTGGCGGGGCCGAAGGCTGCTCCCCCCCAGAAGGAAACGAGCTGAACGAGCCTGAGGCGACCCGGGGGTTACATTGTGGGGTGCTCGTCCGGGGTTGATTTCTGTGGAAGCTGTGTGATCACCCTCTTTAAATTGTGTCTGCGGCGAAGAGCTGGTGTGCCTTTGTGGGTGTGTGATTGCTGGTTATCGCTGCGTGTGTGTTGAGTGGGGTGGCTGCTGTTGCTAGCCTGGAGGTCGTTGTACGAGTTCCGACTAGTGCTGACGAAATGGTGGTGGGACCATGGGCTGCCGTACTGTTTGGAGAGTGAGGAGTGACAGGTTGGGATGTTTCAGCAGTGGTGAGCTCCGCCCGGTTGTTGGAATAATGTCCAGCACTAAAGGGGCGGAGGCGTGGGCGGAGCGGACCGCTCATTTGTTGGGTGAGTGGCAGTGCTTGGCTGAGGGAAAGCGACAGGGACGGGTTGAAAGTTTGTGTAGGCGGGCTGGTGACTTTGTTAGAACTGTCGGGCGCAATTACCTCGAAGTGACAGCTGCCAGTTCTGGGAAAGTGTGGGAAAATGCGTGTGGTTCGACTGGAAGTCAAATGCCGCATCTGGGGGTTTATCATATCCGTGGCAGTAGATTGGTGGGAAGTTTATAGGGTATCCCTTTTAGCCTAGGGGGGGCAGATAAATTGCTTGTGGTGCCAAGGGGATCTGTCAAGGGGATCAGTTGTTCCGTTGATTCGAGAGGTGTCGGGAAACTTACAGGAGGCCCAATGGGGGAATGGCTTGGGGTCTCTGGGGGAGCAGTTTCCCAGCAATGTACCAAGGAACTCCCGAAAGGAACAGACTCTATTCCTGAAGGCTTAGAGGGGCCACGCGCACAGGTGTTGTTACGGATGGATGGAAGTCAAGTTAAAGCCATCCTCGGCACCGGGGCGCCGGTTAAGTTGCTGTACAGTTTGTTTCATAACCGTTATTGGAAGCATTTACCCTTGACGACATTGAGGACACTGGAGATTCGGGGTACGGTTGTTGGTCAGTGAAAATGGAGTTCTTGGAGGCAGATGTGGAGGAGACTGAGGTTCATGAATCGTTAATGCTGATGTGTCCGGACCCTGTTGAGACGGGCAGCGTTTCTGTTCTAGAGAGAACCAATATCCTGCTGGTGTGCTTGGGGGCCTGCCCGGAGGAGGCGGGTGAGCGTTGTTTGGAGGCATTGTCGATGCACCCATTCGTGCTGCTTGTGTGGACGTGTGCAGCAGCATTGGGCTGATACCGAATTCAAACAAGAGCCAGTGGCGGTACGGCCTGGGGGAAGTATCTGAGGGTGAGTCCCTCTTAGTGGACTCTGCGAAATACCACGAGGGAGCGGAGTTGACTGCTGAAGACACCTCGGAGAGAGAGAGGTTGCGGCGACTGGCCCCTGAAGCCGTGGAAGACGTAGGCAGCGTGTGTGTGGATTGTATTGCGTTGAAGAGGTGCACTGTCAGTGACCAGAATATGGCCCTGAGGGCCGGAGAGGCGATGGCCTGTCTGAGTGGTGCGAAATGGTTTAAGGTGCTGGATCTGAGGAGTGGATGTTGCCAGATCCCGATGAGTGGGGCCGACAAGGAGAAGACGGCCGTTATAAATTCCCTAGGAGTCTTCGGGTCCGAAAAGATGACACAGGGCATATCTGGAGCCCTTGCAACCTTCCTGCGGGGCAGGTGGAAGACCATAGGGGATGTGGAGGCTTTTGGAGTTTTGGTGTATGTGGATGATCTCTTGGTGTTTGGATTTGCCTCAGGAGAATATGAAGTGAGGTCGTTGCAGGAGCAGCTGAGAACTACCGAGTTAAAGTGTTTTCGGGACACGTGCCAGGGCTGGCGAAGGTCGCAGCTCGTGAGTGACTGAGTGACGGAATCAAATTTGAAATGAAGACGGAGAGACTGGAGAAAGTGATCTGGAACCATTCGGAAGACTTACAAGTTGGAGAGAATGAAGAAAGTTGTCTGACTGCGGTTAATAGCAAACTGAGAACCCGGAGAGGGGAGTATGTGGAGGTGAAGAAATTACAGACGAATCTCAGAAGAGAGAAGTGGAAGCTTGAAGGGAACCTGAAGATGACCATCGGCAGTTCAAATGAAGTGCAAAACCTGAAAGTTGATCTGGAAGAAGTCATGAGGAAGAAAAAACTGGAGAGAAGTGCAGTGAATACTGAACAGGAGGCTGAAGAGACTGCGGGAGCAGTGCAGGCCACGTGTTTCCGTTTGGAGAATATCAAACAGCAGCTACCGATCACAGAAATGTGGAAGAATACAGATTCGATGGATGAAGTGCTGGATGTGTGGTACATGCTGCCTTTTGCTGACTTTCCCTCGATTGACGAAGAGACCTTTGGCCCTTCTCCCATTGAGTCAGGTGTAGCGGGGAGGGTTAGCTGTGTGCAGTGTGGGGCATGAGTGAGAGGTTGAGAGAGGAGTTGGTAGTGGGCCCAAGGTATCCCCAGTTGTGTCCGAGCCTGAAGGGTTTAGGTGAGGGTGTACGGAGGCCTCAGAAGGGTTAGGGAACTCCCAGATAGTTGGCCTAAGTAGCGCCTGAGGAACAGGGCGTGAGGGTTACTGTGTGGGGAGGAGATGTCACTGTTCGTGCTTGGGTTACGGTGTGTTGGCAGGAAAGGTGGCGAGTTATTTAGTAGTCATGAGGACATGACTTTTATTTGGTGGAGGAAGTGTGTAAAGGGGGTTTCTTTTTTTCTTTGTTACTGTTGGGAAAGGGTTTCCTTTTGTTAACTAGCAGGAATGCTAATTTACTGATAACGAGAATGGTATTCCTTTGTAAACCAAATGGGGATTAATGTTCTTTCTTCTGAGTCTGTAAGCTTTTGTTGACGGGCTTTTGGGGAGATCGGCGCGAGGGGGTCGAGAGAGAGGACGCAATGCTCTAAGCTGGGTGAGGATCGGAACCCAAAGGTGGGTCCGAGGCCGGGAGATTCTCCGAGGACGGGGGGGGGGGGGATGAAGCTAGATATGCTTGGTTGACCACTCGGAGGGTCCTGAGCTGTTTGGAGAGTCGAGGAGTTCGGAGGGTCCTGAGCTGCGAGTCGAGGAGTTCGGAGGGGAGCGAATGGTGGCCAGAAGACTTCAGTAATTGAGCTCCAACGGCTGTGCACGAAGTGGTTTGGACTTTGATAAGTTTGGCGCCTTTTCTTTAATTTTCTCTTCATATATACTGTATCGTTATTAATCACTTAATTATAGTAACCTTTATAAATTGTACTCATTTAATCGCATATGGTGTACTGTCTGTTTTTTGGGCGAGGCGGGGACGTCACACAGCATCCACACCAGCTGATTACCCAGTTTGGCGGGATTGAAGGCTGCTCCCCCCTAGACGGAAACGAGCTGAGCGAGCCTGAGGCGACCCGGGGGTTACATGTAGATGCATTTTACATTTAGAAGGTTATAGGCCAAACGCTGTCAAGTAGGACGAGCTTAATGAGCATCTTAGTTGGTATGGACAAATTGGGCTGAAGGGCCTATTTCGTTGCCGTGTGACTCAATGTTCTTTAATTTCAAGCACCTGTTAGACTGTACAGTACATACACCAATCTGGGAACAGGCCTGTGTATTTACACTGTTCCATTCTCTCCACATTTTTCCACATGTGTCGATGCTGTTATATTTGACTTCGTCCTGGAAAATTAGAAAAGCTTCCAAACCATCTATAAATACTACACCGAACTAGTGAACTACAGGAATGCAGCCGAAGTTTCACTGGTATTGGTGGGATCGTAGGGTCAAAGCAGCAGTGAGCACTCGGCGCTCCGTTTCTTACCATTGAGAACATCAGTCTGGCAGGACCAGCAGAAACCATCTTTGTTTCAAATCTTAGGGCATCCAAGAGCTCCCTGAATTTGTTCAGAGTTTTCATGAAAAACCAGAGACTATCAAGTCTCCTGGAACTTTGGGACCAACCTTTTCTATCCAGTACCAGAATCAGACTTATTTTCCACTGACACTTGCTACTTTCTGGCAGCAGTGCAGGTAATTCCCCCAAAAAGCTGTAGGTTACAATAAAAAATAAGTATGTGCAAAACGGGAATATTGTAGTTAAATGGAAGTTGTAGGATCATCACCACCAGATGGTTGTGTTGAGTCATTGCCAAAAGTTTTATTTGGTTTTAATTGGCAGTTCATAGTCAGGGAGAGCCCAGTTCAGTTCCCAGAATAAAACCCACAAATTGCCTGACACTGCTAAGAAAAAGTTGTGCATTTTTATGGCATCTCTTGCAACCTTGGGATGCATTGATGGCTATAGCAACTTTTGACCTTTACAGATTTCTCAAATAAAAGCAAAATATCAGCAGGGAACCTCTGTGGAAATAGCATAAACGGTATGGTGTGTGTGTGTGCCTCTGTGGATGACTGATACCATCTCACATAATACCCACGTCTACCACATCAGACGCCTCCTGGCTCATTAATGTAGAAGTCTTTCGTTGTCTCGTGCATCATCTCAAAATTCACACAACCACAAATCACCATTGATCCAAAGGGATTGCCTTAGTGGAAAGCTTTACTCAATAGCGCAACCCCCACTCCCACCCCAAACGAGGCTCTCTCTTTTTTCCCCCAACCAGTTCTGTCCCCTTCACCGTTTCCAAAAGGACTTTGAATTTAGCCTATATGATCGGCAGTGTCAGAAGGCAAGAAATAAGGCATGAATTATCTGCTGAAGTTAACCTGTGTAGCAAAGCAGCCCTCATAATCCAATCTCCCACCCACCAACTCTCCTTTATTCCCTTATAGAGGTTAAGCGTTTTATAAACTCAATCTTTATGCATGCCCCATGGAAAAATCCAGGGACAGGGGCTTGGGGGAAGAGCTGTGGCAGCACAGCTGAAATGGGTGTTGTGATTTAAAGTATGTGCTGATTGTTCATAAATTCTTCAAAAATACATTGATAATTCAGTAGTGAAGATATTAGAGTCTCACAAGGCTGCAGACTTGATGCTTATAAAGCTGATCCTTAAGCAATGCTGGGAAAGAGGCCCTTCGTTTTCTAGTCTGTGCTGACTTTCATTTACACTGATTTCATGTTGTTCTCCCCAGGTCCCCATCAACTCACCCTGGATTCCACCCCTCAACAGTAAGCCAGTGGCAATTTACCCACTGAAACACACATCTTTGATACGTGAGAGGAAACCAGTGGTATAAAGGAGAACACGCAAAATGCACACAAGTAGTATTTGACGTCAGAATTGAATTCCAGTTGCTGGGGGGTAGCAGAACAATCAGCTGTTCCAGTTGTTTAGCAATCAGCAACATTTATAGTGAGCGTCACAAAGGAGAGCTTTGTTGTCCTGATGTGTTGGTAATGGGAAACCTATATGAATGGCCGGAGTCCACTGCGTAGGTTATCAGCAAAATCGGGAAGGGCAACAGGGCAGTCAGTCACCATTTAGTCTGACACCTGACACCATTTAGTTTCGCAAGCCTGTTCTGCATTCAAGGGGAAAAAAAAACTTGTATTTCCAGTATATTGTCCCAATGCACCTGAAAGCTGGTGAGATACTTTGGAAGTGTGTTCACTGTCAATAGTGAACACACTGACTAAAGGATGTTCCTTAAGTGTGGGGGCCAGTTTGTACATCAGAAAATATCCACAAGTGGAAGAGCAGATGTAACCAGGTCATCTGTGTTGATTCAATCATAAATATTGGCCCCAGAAAATCAGCAGGAAGTCCCCTGCTATCTTCAGGAAGAGTCTCAATGCCTTGTATGTAATCTTTCATATTCACCTGTGAGGGTAAGCAGCGCTCGACTTTAAATGCAACAGAGTTATTCAGCATGGAAACAAGCCATTCAGCTCTACTTGCCTGTGCCAACGTATTGTCGACTTGAGCCAATCCCATTTTTCTGCATTTAGCCCATAGCCTTTTTAAAACTTTCTTATCCAGGCATCTGTCGAAATGACCTCCAAACCTTTACCACTTCCTCTGATAGCTCATTCCACATAATCATTACCCTTTGTGTGAAAAAGATCTCTTTAAGTGTGTTCCTTCCTACTTAACCCTGTGCTCTCTCATTTTAGGCTCCATTATCTTGGGGAAAAATACCTTGTCTAGGCATTTCTGATTTTATACAACTCTATAAAGTATCCCTCACCATCATTTGCTCCAAATTGCCAGCCTTTCAATTTTATCATTATAACTCAAGCCCTCCAGAACCATCTGAAAGATGATAGGTACCCCAGGATAGCCCTGGAGCGTCAGCCTTGCTCAGCTCCCTGGAGCGGGACTCAAACTGGGACAGTAAGACCTATTGCCCTACAGCTGATACAAATTCAATTACCAAGTCTGATCTGTTTCTACGCTTCTTACCCTACCCAAAACTCACTTGACATAATCGTATCCCATACCTCATAAGAGTTGGACTCCTGGTTTCTGAATTTCCATAATGCTGAGCTCCAACTGTAAAATGATCCCCTCTTCTTTTGATTTCCAGCACACAATTCACCGACATCTCCACTTGTGAATTTTAGTCAGGTAACCACCATCTCTGTCTGAATTCAAAGGACTAGAAGACAAATTAATGTAACTGAAGTCATTGATTAATCTCGCAAGATCTGTATTATGTCTCCTCCAAAGCAATTAGTTTACCCTTGAGTTGAAGGGCAATGATCTTGTTGAAACCACACCACGAGAATTGTGTGCTGCCCTTTCTGAGCAAGGATGTTGTTGATACAGAGGGAGTGCAGTAGAAGTTCACCTGACCGATACACAGAAGAGTGGGAATAGTTTATGAAGAGGAATGAAGTGGATTAGATTAATATTTACTGGAATTTAGAAAATAAGAGGGATCTCAAACAGCAACAAAATACGATCAGCATTAAGCAGGCTAGACGCAGGAAGGATATTGATGATGTCAGAGAGTCAGGGGCCTTGTGTGACAGCCCAAGGATGAGGGAAACATTATTTAAGATCCATTTCTTCTATAGGATAAGCGAATCTGTAAAATTCTCCAACACAGAATGCAGTTGAAGTCAAATTATTCGATATATTCACAAAGGAACCAAATACAGAGCCTGTACAAGTTATTTACCTCCTCTCCCCTTGGATGTTTTCATCTTTTACAGTTTTACAGCATTGAATCACAATGGATTTAAATTGGTTTTTTTGACACTGGTCAACAGAATAGATATACGTGTCAAAGTGAAAACCAATGTCTACAAATTGGTCTAAATTTATTACAATTATCAAACACAAAATAATTTATTGCATAATTACTCACTCCCTTGAAAGTCCGTGTTTAGTAGATACACATTTGGCAGTAATCACGTACAGCCTTGAGTCTGTGTGCAGAGGTATCGATCAGCTTTGCACATATACACACTGCAAATTTTCCCCATTCCTATTCATAAAATTGCTCACGCTTGGTCAGATTGGATGAGGATTGTGAGTGAACAGTCCTCTTCAAGTCCAGCCACAGATTTTCAATTGGACTGATGTCTGGACTCTGACTTGGCCACTTCAGGATATTATTCTGGTTGTTTTAAGCCATTACTGTGTAGCATTGGCTTTGTGCTTGGGGTCATTGACTTGCTGGAAAACAAATCTTCTCCCAAGTTGTAGCTCTCTTGCAGACAGTCTCAGATTTTCCTCCAGCTTTCCAGTGCCCACTGCAATGAAGCATCCTCACAGCACGATGCATCCACAACCATGTTTCACTGTAGGGATGGTGTGTTTTTGATGACGTGTGGTGTTTAGGTTCACCAAGCGTAGCATTTTGTCTCCTAGCCAAAAAGTTAAACTTTGTTTTCATCAGGCCATAGAACATTTTTCCAGCTGACTTCAGGTCTCCCACATGCCTTCTAGCAAACTCTCATCGTGATTTCATGTGAGTTTTCTGTCCCCTAACAGCAGCTTTCTCTTTCAGTGGGAAAGACAAAGCTGCAACTGGGGAAGCACACTGGAAATAGTTGTATGCACAGACTTACCTGTCTCAGCTTGGAGCTCTTCCAGGGTTGTCACAGGTATGTTTGTCTACTCCTTCACTAGTCCCCTTCTTGCATGGTCCCTCAGTTTTTGAGAACGGCCTACTCCCTGCAGAGATACAGCTGTACCATATTCTTAACATTTCTTGATGATTGACTTGACTGTACTCCAAGGAATATTCAGTGACGTGGTAATATTATTTTATCCATCTCCTGACTTGTGCTTTACAAGAACCTTCCACGGAGTTGCTTGTCTCGATGGTGTATTTTTTGCCAGGATACTGACTCCCCAGCAATTGGATCTTCCAGACACAGGCGCATTTGTACAATCATTTGAAACACCTTGACCACACGCAGGTGATCGCCATTTAACTAATTATGTCACTGCGAAAACTAGTTGGCTGCACCACTGATGATTTAGTCTGTCATATAAAAGGGGGTGAATAATTATGCAATCAATTATTTTGTGTTTCATATTTGTAATTAATTTAGATCACTTTCTAGAGATCTGTTTTCATTTTGACATGAAAGAGTCTTTTTCTGTTTATCAATGTCCAAAAAATCTAAATTAAATCCATTGTGTTTCAATGTTATATAACAGGAGAATTTCAAAGAGGGATAAATACTTTGTACTTTTTACAGGCACTGTATATTTCTTGGGGTTCAAGGACGCGAAGAACATGTGGAGGAAACAGGAACAGGATACAGAATCTGAAAGTGGTCCCTATACAGGGGTTCGGCCCGAAACATTGACAATTCCCTTCCTCCCACAGATACTGCTCAACCCTCTGTGCCTTCAGCAGATTGTTTGTTGCTCCAGATTCCACTACCAGCTGTCTCTTGTGGCTTTACGTTATCGTAATGATCAGCTGTTATCATATTGACTGGTGGAGTATCTCCAAGGACTGACTCGCTGCCCTACTTCTTGTGTAATGGGTGAGGCATGTTGAGCATCTCCCCGGGAGCCTACAGCCTACCCCCACTAGCTACTTTCAAAGGAATTTCAAATTATGCGTGAACCTCCCCTTCCCAGAAGAGTCTTGCCATCTGTAAAGACATTAGCAAGCCAAGGAAGATGGTAAACTCTGTGGTGAAGTTCTTGCAGATTGTAAGAGTGTCAAAACTGGTGGAGAAGAGAAAGAAAATCTGAGGGAGGTAAAGAGTTCAACACAACAGATATTGGAAAAGAATGAATTCAGGTTAGGAGATACAAGCATAAAAGATAGGAGTAGGAGGAGGTATTTTAGTCCTTTGCGTCTGTTCTGAAATTCAATATCATGGTAGATACCCTGCCTTTGCTCCATTTCCTGCCTGTTCCCCCTTGCCTTTGACCTCCTGACAGTCCAAAAATCAGTATTTCCCTTGGCCTTGAATTTATGCAATAACTCTGCTTCCCTTGCTCTCTGCGCACAGTTCCACAACTCGGACTGAATATATCCATCTTCTCAGCACTAAATGAGCAATCCCCAAATTCTGAGGTAGACATTTGAGACAGGTAGAACAGTCTTTCAGAACCCATGCCGACGAGCTCATTTATATTTTATACATTTCAATTAGGTCACCTTGCATTCTGCTGCAGGGGTGATCAACCCATTCTGATCAAGAAAAACTTAATCTCATATCTCCAGGCAGAAGTAAAAGGAAGGTTGGGTAAGAATGCACATTTAACCAGGGGCTTTGCGTGTATTCATTTCAATACAGTGAAAGATTTAGAAGTACAAGGTCAGTCTGCGCCAGGAAATCAGCGTAATGACACATACTGGATGGAAAATGGTGAATGTGGTGAAACACTCTGATTTTGGCATTCAACAGATAAAGAAAGGCACACTAGAGGTGACAGTGAGATAGACACTACAATAACAGCCGAGATGTGGGATCCACATTACGTCAGAAGGAGAGGACTTACACACTGGTAACTTTCACGTCGACGTGGTGCCTGTCATCATAAACGAAAATATGTTTGCAGTACAAGTTATCTGCCAGAAGGCTTGAAAGTGACTCTATGGATCAGGTGGATGCGAGTGGTCACAGGGTCTCCATTCACCTGGAAGGCAATAGACAGAGAAAACCACAGAGCCATTCAGTTCCAGGCTGGGGATAGACTAAAGTCTTTGCATAGGGAATGAGAAAACATTCAAGGTTGTGAGACTCTAATCAACGTGTGTCTCAGGATTCCAGTGGGTGAAATCCCAGCTGTAACCCCAATCCTAACGCTAATGCAATTTCGAGACCCTGTTGGGCGTTGATAATTTAACATGCCTCAGGCTTCTTGCCCTTGTTTGATCGAGAGACAGAAAGACAGACAGACAGACATACCTTCTTGATACCGACAGAAATTGGGTTTCGTTACAGCCGCACCAACCAAGAATAGCGAAGAAATGTACCAATATAAAACCATAGGTAATGAAATAATAATAAGTTAATCACGCCCAAGTGGAAATAAGTCCAGGACCGGCCTATTGGTTCAGTGTGTCTGACACTCTGAGGGAGGAGTTGTTAAGTTTGATGGGCACAGGTAGGAATGACTTCCTATGACACTCAGTGTTACATCTTGGTGGAATGTGTCTCTGGCTGAATGCACTCCGGTGCCTAAACAGTACATTATGGAGTGGATGGGAGTCATGGTCTAAGATGACATGCAACTTGCAGCTTGGGAGCTGCATAAGCTGTGATTCCATGGGTCATAGATTGTACATGTATTTTTTTGTGTGTGACCATGTTTGTTTTTGCTTGCCATTTGGAATGCACTGTGTATGTTTTGCACCCTGGCTCCAGAGGAACACTGATTTGTTTTACTGTAACCACAAATGTTTGAATGATAATAAGATTTGATTTGATTTGATCTGCTGCTCAGTAACATGTTGGAATTGCACTGCCATCATCATGTTTAGCAATCAGTAAATCAGAATAGTTAATTAGTGAAAACCAGATTTTATTCTAAGGGTTTATTGTCAGACAACAAACAGATTTTGGGAGACTCCGCCTACTATCTAATGGAGTGACACAGAAATCTGTGTGGCTGCAATTAATTCTTCCTTTTCCCCAGTTTAAACTTAGAATTTTTAACTTTTATTTGTCGGATCTTAGAGGGGAATAGTTGTTACGATGTCACAATCTTTAAGAAGTGGAAAGCAGCTTCCTGAATCCTGCAATGGAAAGGGGAAAAAGTCGGAGGAAACACCAGCTTGGGCTGAGCGTCTTGAAAATTCGCTGATGGATCTTGATAAGAAGATAAACAACAACACGGTAAAACTTGATGCTACATCTTCTTAGATGAAGTCGTAATGAGAGAGTTTTCAATTTGTGCAGGAAAAAATTATTTCCCTGAATTCTGAACATAAACATGTGAAGTGGCAAATCGTGGAAATTACAGCTCGCTTGGAAAAGTCTCAACATAAAATTATCGATTTGGAAACAAGATCTTGTCGGAATAATATTCGAATTTTTATATTGAAGGAGGATCTGAGACTGGAGATTTAATAGACTATATTGCTAACTTGTTTCAGTCTCTGTTTCCTGATATTTACCTCAACCTCCCAACATCGAAAGAGAACATAGAATTTTCACTCCGACATCTCGAGATAAAGCAAGGTCAGTTTTGGTCTCCTAATTTCGTTTTAAAGTTAAAGACCAAATCATAAAATATGCTAGGAAACAAAGAGTTTTTTTTTAATTTAAAGGCTCTGAGATTCTTTTTTATGAAGATTATGCACGGGAATTTATGGTACTGTGGTCTAAATTCGTTCCAACCATGAAGATACCCTATGACAAGGGATTATACTCACACTTCAATATCCAGCCCGATTAAAATTATTTTCCAGAGATTCGACTCCACGTGTTTTTCTGGACCACAAAGAGGCATTGGACTATGTTAACTTTATTCCGATTGTAGCCGAGTTTTGAATGGTTTTAGATCTGCTGAATAATCGTACTTTCGGAAAGAAGGGAACCTTTGAATATTTCTGATTTACTTAAGATGCACTTTGATCGATCGACGAGTTAAAGAAGATGTGAACTTTTCGATGTGAATTCTGAATGACTTTCCGAAATCTGTTGGTTTACTGAGTGAAGTAAGACAACGGACAGATTGTTTGATTATTTGTTTTTATCCTCCTTTTTCATTAATTAAGTGATAGTTTCCATAGTTCATATGGTCCTTTTCTGATATATATAGTTGGGAGTGCTTAGTCGTTAGATAATTAGTATTATTTTTAAAAGCAAATTGTGGAATTTTAAATTCGTAACATTAGTAGACACTTGATATTAAATTTACCCCGTCTGCAAGGTGGACATTTTAATTACGAGGAAAAATAACATAGAAATAATATTCAGGTTGATTTTAAATATACAAGCAAATGCACAGCTATTTTGCAAACCTGTATCGGAAATGAAATGTAAGTACGTCCAGGTCATGTGCTTCTTCCAAGTGATGACACCCTACGCAACACACTTTTTCTGTACCATCTATCTCCCTCCTCCATTCTGATACTGAGTCGGTCCTCTACTCCTGCCGAAGCCGTTGCCCTCTCTTCATCCAGTACTTCAGTCGTCCTCTCTGCTCCCCTGAATTTACTTCTGTCCGGACATAATTTATGCCGGTGAGACATAAGACATTGGAGCACAAGTTGTCCATTCGGCCCATCATCTGTTCAGCAACTTAATCACAGTGGAATCAATTTTCCTCTCAGATGAAATCTCCTCATATCAATTCATGGCCTGAACAATCGATATCTATTTAACTCTGCAGTTACAGACTTGACCTCCACAGCTTTCTGTGGCAAAGCTGTCCACAGATTCACCATTCTCCAGCTAAATATATTGCTCTTCGTCCCCATTCTGAAAGAACACCTATCTATTCTAATGTTGTGTTCAGTGGTCTTATACTCTCTCCACATCGACAATCAAGGCATTGTACGGTTCGATAGGTTTCAATGAAGTCCACCCTCATTCTTTTGAATTGTAGTTAATGCAGACCGGAGCGATCAAACGCACTTCATATGACAGACCATTCAACCCTGGAATCATTTGCGTGAACCTCCTTTGAACCCTCTCCAGTTTTGGCACATGCTATCCAACTGAAGCCTCACCAGTGATTTGTAAAGTGTCAACATTACCCCTTGGCATCATTCCATCATGTTTGATTTATTGTCCCTCTCATCCCCATTCTCCCGTATTCTCTCTGTAAACTTTGGCAAGACAGGGTGGAAAATATCGTTTTTCACAGCACAGCTCCATTTATGATTCAATGAAGGTGAATGAGCAAGTGCAACAGGCAGTGAAGAGGGCAAATGGAATGTTGGCCTTTATTACAAGGGGAATTGAGTACAAGAGCAAGGATGTCCTTTTGCATTTGTACAGGGCCCTGGTGAGACCACACCTGGAATATTGTGTACAGTTTTGGTCTCCAGGTTTAAGGAAGGACATTCTGGCAATTGAGGAAGTGCAGCGTAGATTCACTAGGTTGATTCCTGGGATGGCAGGGCTGTCTTACGCAGAGAGATTGGAGAAATTGGGCTTGTACACACTGGAACTGAGGAAATTGAGGGGGGATCTGAATGAAACGTTTAAGATAATTAAAGGATTTGATAGGATAGAGGCAGGAAATATGTTTCAGATGTTGGGAGAGTCCAGTACCAGAGGGCATGGATTGAGAATAAGAGGTCAGTTATTTAAAACAGAGTTAAGGAAAAACTTCTTCTCCCAGAGAGTTGTGGAGGTGTGGAATGCACTGCCTCCGAAGACGGTGGAGGCCAATTCTCCGGATGCTTTCAAGAAGGAGCTAGATAGATATCTGATGGATAGGGGGATCAAGGGATATGGGGACAAGGCAGGGACTGGGTATTGATAGTGAATGATCAGCCATGATCTCAGAATGGCGGTGCAGACTCGAGGGGCCGAATGGTCTACTTCTGCACCTATTATCTATTGTATATTGTCTATTGTCATCCCTTCTCAGCAAGAGTCCTACACATGTCCATTTATAGGCTAACCTGGCACACGGTGCACTTTTAGACTTCTGATTTGGGAGGGCACGACCGATTTCAGAATGAAAAGAGAGTAGCCACACTTTATGCACTGGCACACTGGAAATTGTAGGTATCTGACCACACTTTAACTAACACCGGATTTGCATGTTTCTGGTATATTTCAGCAGTTGTCACAGAAATCCCTGGAATGACGCATTTTCCAGTAAATCATATCAGAATTTTACCATTTTAAGTAATGTCGTACTGGGTTCACATATTTCTTTGCACAGACTCTGGCGTTGATCCAAAATTTTAAATGCATTTTTTTTCCAAATGGAACAGTCACATCAGCGCCTTTTTGTTGTTTGTTGAATTGAATTAATTTTGTTGAATTAAGTGGAACCTGCGAACAACTAACATTCGCTCACTTGGCTGCAGGAATACACGCACATCTACCGGACATATAAATAACATAGTAATGCATTTCAACTGCCGTTAACGCTTACAATTTGAGTTGCGTTTCACCGACAGAGCCGACCATTTAACGTAACCAGATGTTTGACTGCGCCCTTTAACTCTTCCCTGAATTTCCTCTGTGACAGTGTGTAGATACACGTGTTGGTGCACGTGGAAAGAAACTGCAACATGAACCCAAACTGTTGCAGGATATACGTCGGGGTATTCAAATATCTGTCAGTGTAATAGTAATTCTGAACTTGCCAGCTCATAGTGTATACAATAAAGGGGATCCACAACAATATGAAATTGGCCGATAGAGCAAACAACAAAATTATTGACTTTCTCCGGTTCTCTGCCTCTGAATCATTCTTTTTCTCTCTGTTGTTTCTGAGCCCCCGCCGAACTCTGTTTGCCGCGATAATGTGACTGACTGTGAAAGCATTAAAAAGTAGAATCAGACCGATAGGCAACAGAGGCGTAGTTATCGTGTTAAACAATTGGTATGCTTTCCACGCTGGTAAAGTAATGTAATCCATTCCGAAAATGCATCGCCAGGGTATGTAGTCAATGATACGGTAAGGTTCTACTGCAAAGTATAATGGAACACCCTTCGCACAACTTCCTAAACCCACAATTACTGTCATAATAGTTGCTGTCCTCTCGGTGCAGTATCGTTCCCGCAGCTTTTAACTGCAGATTGCAACACAGCGATCGAACGTGAAAGTCACCGTGAGCCAAACAGAACAGTCCATGGTTGCGAGTCTCAGGACAAGCGTGACAGCGCAGAAAGGTAGATTGAGCAAAGGAAGAGCATAACTGTAGATATTGTTGATCTCAGAGAGTACAATAGCAAAAAGAACACCCAGTAAATCAGCTGCTGCCATTCCCACCAGGTAACGGGAGATGCATTTCGAGAGTCCACAGTTTCCCAGAGACAGGATCACAATCGCCACTAAATTAACTGCAAGGAAACAAAAAGTTAAGTTCATGTGCAGAAACCCTGATCACCCTCACTTGATATACTTACCTAGAAATGTGTTAAAACAGATTGGGTGAAGCTCAGCCATCTGATCCTATACCGGGTCAGAATTCGGAAAGTGGAAATGTTGTTCATGCGGCCTCCGTCACTGTCCTTCGATTGGGCGGCTTATCGACCCACTGATCTAGACAGACCCATCATTATAGCTGTGAATGCCGAATGTTTTATACATTGTGGGAATAAGATGGACTGAAGAAGACTGTTTCTTCGGATATAACATTCTGTAGTGGAAGGACAGCAGAGCTAAATGCATGTTTCGATGTTGAGGTGAAAAATGGGCTTGAATCTTGTACATTGCTACGGAGACGCAACATAAAGATTTTTTCTTCTCCCTCATGTTATGAGATGGACGTAGGATAGCAAATAAATCTTACCTAATCTTATATAAATTAAAGAAGGGAGATCAGGTAAAACAGAAGAGTTTTCAAAGCTATTGGGACAATTTCATAGACAGTTAGACAAATAAGAGAATAAAACAACTTTTCTTGCATGAATACGGGGAGAAGAAAGCTGTGCTTTGCCATAAACCCTTGGAGCTGGCACAGAGAGATATGCTAAAGGTTTTGTTTACATTTTAGTAAACGTTTGAGTTTCTATATTGATGCAGAATCAGATTCTGAACAATACGTTTTGGTGAAGCTGGAAGGTGGAGTAAGGTAAAATTCTAGAACTGTATCAATATTAACACTCAATCAATTGATAATATTGACGAAATGATCGGACATGAGGAACGAGTAACAATTACAGAGAAAAATGATAAATTAAAATAAAATACAAACTTAAACCTGACCAACCTTAAAACAGTCATCAGATAAGGCATCATCTGTAACACATGCTACAAGAATAAAACACACATATACAGTAGCAGTAGACAATTCCAGTGACTTACCAGGGATACCGATCGCTGCTAGTACTGGATAGTAAAGACTTGCGATGTAGTAAATTGCTGGGAATCCCATTTTCAGTGTGGATTTGTGATCAGTTGAAAATACTCCAGCTGCCGATATCCACAGATTGTTTTGCAAGCTCTTATACAGCAGAGAAAAGTGTACTCTGACAATTAATCATACCAGGTTGTTAGTCACATCAGTGACAGTCCACTGAACAAACACTTCAGGTTTGTTTTAATTTTATGAAATGCTTCATCGTGCAATTAAAATCGCTCCCTCAGACGAATTGCGAAATAGCAATTATGTTTATTTTTTTTTATTCTCAACTTCAAACGAAACTTTGAACATTCTCTTTCTCTTTCATGTTTTTCAAATAAAATAATTCTTGGTATTAATATTTTCACAACTTGATCTATGACCCTCAAATAATTTATCAATTGGAGCAATAGGCGAGGTTCAATAAGGTTCTGCGGTTAAGAATGGACATTTATGTGGGCTGTTCCACTCAAAACTCTTCTTCCCGGAAAGGAATTGTTCGCATCACTTTCTTGCTTCCAGATTGGTTTGGTGCCATATTAGTGCTCAATGTTGATGAGAAATAACTTAGTAAACGATTTGATTAGTTTTGTATCCCGAAGGCCATCTCCACATTTAAACTGATTTTGGAGTAGCGGAGTCATCTGTGATTAGTGTAAGGTGTCTGCTTCAATAACCTATCTGATAAAATAGACAGATGCATTACCAATTATTTTCAGGCATGGAACTGCACTGTTTAACACGAGGTACTCCGATTTCCCCCACTAACATACCGATCCATTTCTCTTCTCTCTATTGACATTTTGTGCCATTTCTTACAGCTGTTTTATTTTCGTACATGTTTCACTGCATTGTACTCTATTGTTTATTTCAAAAATTGGACAAGGCTCAGAGTGTTATTTGTGGGAACACCAACGACGTCTAAAAGCGGTTATTTATCCATAGGTGTGCAGTTTCCATATTTTCCTTACTGGATTTAAGACACGCTGCATTTAATACAAAAATTTGATAACAATCACCATAAAATGACAACTATTTCTACTTGCGTTGTCTCTGTGTGTGCGAAGTCCCGTGTTTTCATTATTGCTCCAAATATCATGCCAGAACAGTTTTTGTTGTCTCCAGTCCCACATTACTTTATTCCAGCATCTATTCCACAACCTACTGCAAACTCTCTCACTTTGATTATGTCTACATGAAAGACTGTACGGCCAGTCATGTTGTCCAATGATAGAAGTCTGACTCTCGCTTCGGCTTGCGGCTTAATACAGGGGGTGATAGCTCCCGGCACGGCCATACTTAAGAAATCTCGTTTGGGTGGATGTTGAGCGATGTGTCCCCTGTTACAAGTCAGTACCCTGAAATAACAAACAATACATAATATGTGATTAAACGGTTAAGCTTTATAATTCATACTTTGACTATATATGGTTAGTAAAGAAACGAAAAAAGAAAAAAAAAATGCCCAATCTTATTAAGCAGTCTGTTGCGCAATGTTCGAGCTCACTGATAAGCTGCTCGTCCACCATTGACCTCTTCTGATCGTGGCTGCCCTTCGGATCCTCATTCCAAGTCCACCCTGTCCGGTGGTCTTCCACATCTCTCCACTCGTGTTCTCTCCTCCACTCTCCCCGGCAAAAGATTGCTAAAATCTCTCATCCAGCTCGCAAGAAAGAACAACAGCTTTCCAACTCCCGTTATCTCTAGTCATAACCGAAAAATTGCTGCTATAGAGAAGCCATTACATCATCAGTGAAACCTTGCAGAATGTTACGCAGCAGTGAAACCCTAAAAGATGTTACAGAAGTATTACTAAACATAGTGCATCTGTAGAAAAAAAACAACATTCAACACCACAAAAACAACATGGCAGCTCTTTTGGTGAACTTTGCAGTTGATTTTAGACAAGCAGGTCGTTCAGCCTCATATCAACAAAGGGCAGCTAACTCGTGTTTTATATCCTTCTAAAATCTGCCTTATATATGCATTGTGAATTGACCTCCACTGCTGCCTTTGACAAAGAATTCCACAGATTCGCTCTTCCCTGGCGAAAGAAATTCCTCCTTATCTTCGTTATAAAAGGACGCCTCTCTGTCTGAGCCTGTGCCCTCTGGTCTTATATTCTCCAGCCATAGAAGCATCCTACAGAACATCGCACCCCTTGGTTATATCTACATAAGATACTGTACCGCCGGTCATGTTGTCCAATGGAAAAAAGCACCTTTCATTCTACATCTACCTAAACATTTCATGCGCAAAGGGGACGTTCCCATTTGTTGACATTATCAATGTTCCGAAGCCGTGTTTCTTCAACTAGCCATTTACAACGTCGCATCAGAGGAATTGGAATCTTTCTGCAGTACACAGCGGTTTTCTCAAGTCAAATTGTTCAGAATCAGCTCTGCTGGAATAATTTGTCATCTGTTTGTGGTCAATTTAATTGCGATTGTGACCCTGTCTCAGGGAACATGTGACATTTCGAAATGCATCACCCGGACCAGGGGGAAAGGGAGAAGGAGAACTCATGCTAGTTGTCTTCGTTGCGTGTCTATGGAATGTTAAAAGATTTTACACAAGATTTGGAATTCACCGATTTTGAATTTCGAGTTCACGTAGAAAATTGTTTTTATGTAACCACACTGTTTGTCGTCTAAATTACTATAATGAGCAGACAATATACATTGCTTTCTTGTATAGACGTTCAGTAATAATAAAATCATGGGATCATTAAATATAATTGTGGACTGTTTAGCCTTTCAGCTTGTAACAAATTAGATGCAGAGACGTTTAATTTCCTGCCACACAATGCGAGCCCTTTTACTCTGTACTTTTTTTTTTAATCCCAGAAGTTAATTCAGACTTGACTGCCAGGATGAGAGCTACTCTCTCAAGTAAATTCCAACACTCGAAATTTGAAAAATCTGGTTTTCATTATCTCTTCAACCTGGTTCACCAGTGTCTTCCGACGATAAGTATAACGTAGCTTTTCCGACAAACACCTGATGCTTTTGACCAATCATTTCCATAGAGATAAACCTCAATTGCGGTAACTTGTGCACTTAGCACACTCACACGTCAGTAGCTCCCAGTTTAATCCTTTCCCTTTCCAGTTCGCTTGAATGCGGGTGTCTTCGACGTGCTGTCGGTGCAAGTGGTAGAATGAGAACAATTAAAAAGATTAAAATACATTTTCGCAGGTACAAGATAGAGTAGGTTCGAGGCATGTGCACCCAATGTACGATCAGGGAGGCAACATTGCGGGCAATGACGATTTGGGCTGAAGGGCCTATTTCATGCTGTATAATACAAACACTATGAGACATATTTGGTTCACATCCTCACACTATGTCTGTGAATCCCAATGAGGGAGGTACCGCACCTCAAGGGGTCGGTTCCGTGTCCTAAGGGACTACGAGAGGAAACATAATTCCTCGGGCATCGTCAAATTCAGCGTCAGGAAGAAGTCCCACTTCGTCTTGTCGGGACATTACTATCGCCGTTGCATTTTCTGTTCCGTCCATTTGACTTCCTTATGTTTGATATCACTGAAATCTATCGTTTAGTTTCTCGTTTTGTGCCAGCAATACTTTCAATGCATAATAATAACTCCTATAAAGTACAATAAAGCGTTTAAATAAACGAACTTTTCTTTTAAGTAAGCTGAGCAAACAGACAGGAAAAATACTCAGAATTCTCTGATCATTTAGAAATCTGATGGAGGGTGACAAGATTTGCTCCTGAATCATTGGTTGTGTGTCTTCAGGCTCCTGTACCTCTACCTTGATGGTAACATGAACTGGGTGATGGGCGTCCTTAATGATGGACTTCACCGTTCTGAGGTATGGTCGTTTGAAGATATTCTGGATGGCGGTGCGGTTCGCGTCCCTGATGGAGCTGGCTGAGTTTATAACTTTCTGAGTAGAGCAGTGGCCTAAACACGCATCTTTGAGTTGCAGCATTGTTGGTTTTTAGTGAGACCAAAGACTATTTATGATTAGTACACACTGCGGTCTCCCAGTGAGGAAGTCAGCGATCCAGTTTCAGAAGGAGGTACGGAAGCCCAGGTATTGGAGCTTTTTGATTGGAACAGGAGGTATGATTTTAATGAACGCTGAGATCAGTCATGATCACATTTAATGGCGGTGCTGGCTTGCACGGCCGAATGGCCTACTCCAGCGCCTATTGTCTATTGTCTATTGAAATGTACTCAATGCATGAGCCTGATGAAGGCATTATTACTGTGCAGGTGATGCCAGCATGAGTGCAGACCAAGCGGGATATCATCCCCGGTAGATAACTGGACTATGAGGAAGTTGCAGACGGTTAATATCCTTGCTCAGCCGGGCGGTTATTCCCGCCAAAACTAACCCTTCAAAGCACGACATCAAGTTCAATGTGATTGCTATTAGGCGATTATGACTGAGGCAGATCAACCTGCTCCTCTTGAACACTGGTGGGATTGTCAGTATTTTCAAACGCGTGAAAACCTTCGACTGCAGCAGTGAGAGATTGAAGTCGGTGAGCACTCCCGCTAGATGGTTTGCATTCGTGTTCAGAGTCCAGAGTGTAAACAAACAGAGCCTTTCTCCTTACAAAGCATCACCCCTGAAACATGTTCCACATTGGCCTGCGAGACAGAGGTTACAAAGCCACCAGATGCTACAGGATTGCGCATAGAAGAAGCGTTGTCCTGTTTTTCAAAGCCTACATGTAAAAAATTGAGCTCAGGTAGGGATGAAGCATCACGACTGGATTCGATTTGTAGGAAGTAATGGACTGCAAACACTGTCAGTGCCGAAGACCTTTATCTCAATCAAGATTATTTTTGTTCACGCCTTTAAAATAGCCTTACGTAGGTCGTTCTTGGACATTGTCGAGTTTCTCTCTCTCTCTCTCTCTCTCTCTCTCTCTCTCTCTCTCTCTCTCTCTCTCTCTCTCTCTCTCTCTCTCTCTCTCTCTCTCTCTCTCTCTCTCTCTCTCTCTCTCTCTCTCCATCTATCTATCTATCTATCCATCTATCTATCTGTCTGACTGCCTGCCTGCCTCTGTCTGTCTGTCTGTCTGTCTATCTATCTATCTATCTATCTATCAATCCATCCATTGAGATACATTCCAGTTAACGTACCAACTGATATGTCTTTGGATGTAGGAGAAAACCTGTGCTGCCATTAGAAACCCATACAGTCACCGGAAAAAGGTGCACACTACTTGCAAACAGTGTTGTGAATTGTCAGCATTCTGTATTATTGCACTGGGTTATAGAACACTGAAACACAACTGTATTTCTTTGGAAGAACTGAATAAATTTACCTGGAAGATGAAAAACTAAAGTCTGCTAAAGTGAAATAGTATCATGCAATTCTTGTTGTACATCTG
The DNA here is from genome assembly GCF_030144855.1 of Hypanus sabinus. NCBI lineage: Eukaryota > Metazoa > Chordata > Chondrichthyes > Myliobatiformes > Dasyatidae > Hypanus > Hypanus sabinus. The sequence continues at coordinate 125,025,578 of NC_082711.1, read as the reverse complement.
CAAATAATGTGACTGATGGACTTTCGTTTAGATAGTTTGTGGCCCATTCGAAAGTGAAAGATAGCAATGGAATCCTCTTCTGACCGGTCAATGTGCATGTCCAGCAGTCTAACTGAGATAGGATGATAATGGAACCACAACTCCGGCGTTCAAAGCAGAGTTTCCCCCGCACAATCAGGCATCCCTAATTCGAGATTTCATTTTGAGAGCGGGAGAACCAATAAATTTTCTCATCGATATTGTTTCATTTATGAATACGCGGCAGCATAGAAAAGATGCTTGTCGGAAATCATTGCCTTATTCTGGCGGTAACTAAACGTCACAGCTCCACATGAATAAGGTTTTCTGCTTAGTAAACGAAGTGTTCATTTAGATTTCCATCAAGGACCAAGACGCCTAAGACGCAGCCCGCTGAAGAAAAAGTTTAGTTAAACAATTGATATCAGTAGTGTCATCGTGCTATGGAAATCGTTCCTCGGCAAAAACACAAAGTAACTAATTTGTTTAATTTTGTTCATTTCCATTGTGAAAGGAGAATAGAGTCATAGAGCCCAGCAGAATGACGTTCGGCCCATCGTGGATTGGGATCCGCCTGTCACGAAGGACAATGAGTGATGATCCTGGGGGTGGGGGGGGATGTATGGAGATCCTGAGATCTGCTATCAACAAAATTAAAGTTTATCCATTAAGGAGAACACTTATGCCAAGTTATGCCAAAATAAGGATAATGAGTCTGAATGCTTGCGCCGTCGCACTAAAGTTAATCTTTCCTTTGCATGTCAAAAGGCTGTTTCTTTGACCTTTTTTACATTGTGGTTGAATTTTTGCTCAACTTCTTGAAGAGATTGGGGAACCAGATTAAACTTCAATGTAAGGTTGTGGCATACCAAGCTTAAATGTATAACAACGTGAACATTCTAAATATGAAACCGCTGAGTGAGAATTTCAATTTAATCCAATTTAAAACGTACAGTGTCCATTTTTATCGGAAAGTTGGAGTTTTCTCATAGTTTTTCCATGAGAGTGTAATGGAAAGTGTGGCAGTCTCTTACAGAGCCGTGAAATTCCGGAATGCTTAATTAACCCAATTTCTTAGCAAGAATGAAGAACAGGTAAAGAACTTGCAACAGGAAATTATTGACTTTCAGAATGATGAGAAAGCAAAAATGTTTTGCAAATATATTGTTTTTTTTTGCGGCATGTGGCTAAATTGTCATATGAAGTTCCCTGCTCTTTACAAAAGATCCAAGCGGCTTTTCATTGCACTTCCATCCTCCTACGTCGTTGAAAGAGGCATTTCTGCAGCGAACCACAAATTCAGAAGAAAAACGCAAATCGCTCGGACATTGTTACTTGTGGGGACATAAGGCTTCTGCGTCAGAACTTGAGCAAATATTTCAACTCTTGCTAAAAGGCCATCAAGTTCAAGGATGACACTGATATTCTTGATGGTTTGTAAGTTTAGTTTAAGGACAAATATAAATTTAAAGAACATCAGATTCTCATGTTAGGATGTGGTAGACATGCATTTACACTAAGGGGCGCCGGAGAGAAAATTGTATCTTGAGGGGCCTTGGAAAGTATGAAGTAGATTTAGCGGCCATTTTCAAGTATGCAGGTGCTTTAGGGCTTTTAGGACATCTGGCAGAGAGAAAAAAAAACGGCTGATGGAGTTGGTTTATGCTTCCGAATTCACTGGCTGTTCGCGTGCTTACGTAAACAAACTTCAAATGCACTATCACATCTCTTCCCATCACCCCCTCAAGCAATTTCTGAGCCCTAACAGTTCGGTGTGCAAAAGACCGATATCCCATCTATTGTAATGAGTTTTCGATAGTGAGCTAATGAATCAAAGAAACTATGGACAGAGCCAAGTTTAAGTAGTACCTTCTCACTTCTTCTATTCTTCAACCTCTCTTCTTCACATGCTTGTCATCTTCGCCTGGTGCACTTCTTTCAGTATCTTGTTCCTTTTCTCCAATGGTCCACTTTCCGCTCATGTCCGATGTATTTATGTCCAGCCCTTTACCTTTCAAACCCATGGGGTGTTGTGGATAGTGTGGAGGGCTTCCAGAGGATAGAGTTGCAAATCGATACAATCAAAAACTGGGGTGAGAAGTGGGAGACGGAATTCAACGCAGAAAAGTGTGAGGTCGTTCATGTTGGCAGATCAAATGTGATGGCAGAATATAGCATTGATGGTCAGACTCTTGGCAGTGCTGAGGATTAGAGGGATCTTCTGGGTCTGCGTCCAGAGGACGCACAAAGCTGCTAGGGAGGTTGACTCTGTGGTTGAGCAGGTATAAGTTGCATTGGTCTTCATACAACCGTGGGATTTGAGTTTAAGAGCCGAGAGGTAATGTTGCAGCTATATAGCACCTGATCAGATCCCTCTTGGAGGACAGTGCTCACTACAGGAAGGACATTGAAACTACAGAAAAGGGTTTTCCCGGTGACGTCATTGTCGAGAATGGCAGCTTAAGTCACTAGCTCCTCCGGAAAAAACGCATATTAAGCCCTGTTAACCCAACAAATACATTATTTTTCTAAAAGTATTTGAACAGAAAGGAGGAACAAGAATGGGGAAAAAGAACGGAAATAAAAAGCGACAATGCGGAGCCTGCGGCTGAGAGGATTGCAGCGAGCCGCTCTCCTACCCAACCGCGTGCAATCGAGGCGGACACTGGGCCTCGTTCAGGCGAAGCAGCGAATGTGATCGCATTTCTGAAGGAGTTAAGAGACTTCCAGAAAGATATAAAGCACCAGCTACATGATATTAAGTCAGAGCTCGCCAACATCAACCACAAAATAACGGTGGCAGAGACTCGGATTGAGAAGGTGGAAGATCGCGTTCAAAACGTTGAACGAATCATGAGTAAGGCGGTAAAAATCTTAAATCAGCATGGAGATAAACTGCTTGACCTAGTGGGAAGATCACGGCGGAAAAATATCAGAATCTACAACGTTCCCGAAGGAGCGGAAGGCCCGTTTATGACGGAGTTTGTCGGAAAGTTGCAGCGGGACGCGTTGGAGCTTCTTCATCTATGGAGCTGGAAATCGAGAGGACGCATTGCTCGCTGGTCCCGAAACCTACCCGAGATAGAACAGGTAAGCCACGCTCAATAATAATTAAATTTCATCGGCGTAGCGCCAAGGCGGAGCTTCTACGAAGGGATTGGAGTAAGAAGAGGATGTTTTAGACGATAAATTATTATATTTCGACTAAGATTTCCCACCCAACCACACGGTCCTGCAGAAACGTAAAGAATACTCTCAAGCAAAGCGAGTACTAAACCAAAAAAAAAGATTAGATTTCAAACTCCGTACCCTGCTAAACTTCGAGTGTTTTATGAAGACGAGATGCGGTTGTACCAGACATTGGAAGAGGCGACTATGGACATGAAGGCCAGAGGGTTGACCGTCAGCGTTATCAAGACGAGAGAAAGCCTGGCCGAGGAATTATCCCAATCTGCTTGGGAAATAGTGCAAGAATAGTGAAGGCAGGAGACGGGAGGAGGCCGAGAGAGGTAGATCAGTAATAGACCGGAGTTTCACAAAGACAGCTGTCACCCCTTCAGAAGAGCCATAAAGTTTGGCTAACTTTAAAAATGTTGAGACGCTAAATGGAAGCGAAATTACACTGTGATATACCTATCTCGAGAAATACTTATTATAATGTGGATTTTATATTACTTAGTTGTCTGTCATTATTCGCTCACTTACTCCTTTTTCCCCACCAAAGTGAGAATATATATATATGTATATATATAGGAGGAGTACACAGGGAAGTATTTTCTGTGTAATGGATTTTTTCACTGACTTTTATGAATACTGCAATGGGGGCACTCAACTCACAAATAGGAGGTGTTATCCCGACAGCTAGACATTTCCTCTAGCGCAACGCAGGGTCATCTACTAGAGATCTAAACCTTGGAATCACAGGTTTGTTGCCATTTTCGTTATTATTTGCGTTTCTTGGTTCTTATTTGTTCAGGGAGTAGATCGATTATGTTTTACTCTGTTAATTTCAGTGATACATTGACGGATAAATACAGATGGCTGAGGACAAGGTAAAATTCATTTATTTTATTGTCAATTGCTATTAAATCCAAATCAAAGGTAATAGAATTTGATCCAAAATGAAAAGAGAGAACAAGTATATTTAGAGGAAACTCATTTAAGTGATAATGAGCGTAAAAAAAAACTAAAGAGAATAGGCTTCACTAATTTGTTTTTCACCACGTATAAATCAGGACATAGGAAAGGAGTTGTTATTCTTATCTCAAGTAAGCTAAATTTTGAAAAAAGTATTCGAAATGGGAGATAAACAGGGCAGATATTTTCTGGATAGCGGGAATATGGACGGAAATTCAGTTACTCTATTGAATATATACACATCCCCGGGAAGTAATATTGGATTCTTTCAGAAAATTACTCATATTATGGTAATGGAAACAGAAGGTCTGGTGATATGTAGGGGAAATTCAAATTGACAATTACAGCCAAACGTAGACTCTTCCAATAGAAAAGCCTATGAAACAAAATCTTTTTCATAAGAAAGTTAATACACTTTTCGGAGATGTTGGTTTAATGAATATATGGAGGGACCTTTTCCCGATAGAACAGATTAGACACATTATTCTGTTCCCCATTCTGTATATACAAGAATAGACTATTTCATAACATTTGGAAAACAGAGACAACATAAACACCTGTGGAATTGGGACAATAGATGTAAGTGACCATTCACTTATATATTTATTTGTTGATTTTGACCTACAACCAAAGAATACTATTTGGTAACTAAATTCAAGTTTACTCAATCATCCGTACTTTATGGAACAAATTAAAAGAGAAATTGGTCTCTACTTAGTACTTAATGATAATGGAGAATTTTTACCTCCCATTTTATAGGATACTCTTAAGGCTGACTTAAGAGGGAAAATTATTGCGATATCTTCATATAAGAAAAAAAATAAGGAATAAAACAATAGAGGAATTACAAAATAAGCTGAAGGAACTAGAGAAAAAACACAAATTCAATTTGGCACAGGATACATTCGCGGAAATTCAAAGAAGTAAGAATGAAATTAATAGATTGACTACTCAAGAAATTAGGAAAAAAATAATGTTTCTGAAACAGAGAAATTATGAAAGTGAATCAAAATATATGAAAATACTGGCGTGGAAACTGAAAAAAAAGATAGCAGAAAATACAATTCATAGAATTAGGGACCCAAGAACGAAAATGATAAAAAAAATAAGCTAACCGAAATTCAAGAAGCTTTTGAAGTGTTTTACAAAGCTCTATATTCCAAAGTTCCAGGGGGAAGTATAACCCAAATTGACACCTTCTTGAATTCTCTAGAGTTACCCACTTTATGCGAAGAGCAGAATGAACAAAATAGAACGATGACTGCTGACATAACTGAAGTTGAATTAAAAGCTGCAATTAGTAGGTTTAAATTAAGCAAGTCACAAGGATCAGATAGGTATAGGGCAGAGTGGTACAAAGGATTTGAAAATGAGTTAAGTCATGTTTTACTTCCCTCACTGAACTGGGCTCTCAAAAAGGCACAAATGCCGCCCGGTTGGAAGGAAGCAATAATCTCAGCTATACCGAAAAAAGGCAAGGATAAAATGGAATGCCGGGCATTTAGACAATATCCGTTCTTAATGCAGATTATAGATTATTTACCTCCATCATGGCAAAACTATTAGAGGAGTTTCTACCAATACTAATACGCAACGATCAGACAGGTTTTATACGACACAATATACGAAGGACACTTCACATAATGAATTATATAGAAAAAAAAATCGAAGCAACAGTGATTAGCGTGGACTCTGAAAAGGCATTTTATTCGTTCAAATTGGAACTTTCTCCACAGAGTTTTACATAGATTTGGTTTCCAAGACACAATTATTAAAACTATACAGACACTATATGACAACCCTACTGCTAGAATTAAAATCAATCGATATTTATCAAATAGTCTTACTTAGAAAGAGGCAAGAGAGAGGGTTGTGCATGGTCACAACTACTCTTCGCATTATATCTGGATCCATTAGCTCAATATATCAGACAAAATGAAGATATCAGGGGAATTACTAATTAAAGGACAGAGCATAAATTGGCTTGTTACGCAGACGACATTTTGATCTATCTAGGGCAACCAACATATTGTTTACCTAAATTGATGCAATCCTTTGAACGATATTTTCAATTATCAGGATACAATATCAACATAGATAAAACCCAATTATTTTAATATTACTATCGCCCACCAAGAGAAATTGAAAGTAAAAATCCATGGGCATGGCACCCAGGGTCTTTCAAATATTTGGTCATCATTATACCAAAAGATTTGCAAAATTATCAGAACGCATTTTTCAGCCTTTATATAAAAAAATTAAGGAATATATGTCAAGATAAAACCTGATTACTTTTTTCAGTCTCAGATCGTATTGAGTCTGTTAAAATGAATATACTGCCCAGATTTCTATATCTCTTTCAGACCCTACCAATAGAGATTAATCAAAATAAATTCAATGAATGGAACACGATGCTATCAAGGTATATTTGGCAGGATAAAAGGCCTAGATTTCGTCTCAAAACTTTGCAATTATCAAAGGAAAAGTGGGGATGCGGTCTATCTTTTCTTAGAGATTATAATTTTGCAGCACAGTTGACAGCCGTGATATATTGGTGCAACTCATCATATGACACTAAATGGAAAAACATTGAGGAGCGGGTACTTCCCATCGCCATACAAGCAGTTTTGGCTGATAACAACCTACTAAGGTGCATGAATACTATTGATAACCCATGGGTGAAATTGACTCTTAAAATATGGAAAACTAACATAAAAGAATACAATCTAGAGGGAGATATTGCTATTCTTAAATGGTGTGCATATGACTCGGATTTTACATCAAGTAATTTCGATGCTAGGTTTAAGGACTGGACAGCTAAAGGAATAACAGTCCTTTGCAACATAATGAAAGAAGGAACACTTTTCAGTTTTGAAATAATTAAAGAGAAACATTTACTAGAAAAACAAGATTTTTATCGGTATTTACAGATGTGACAATATGTTAATAAGATGCTTAAAATGTAAACAAGGCAAGTACATGCTTGATAGAGGTATTTACAAAAGCATATAATGCAGATAGCGGTAGTAGAATCATTACAAGCATATATAAGGGGTTGTCAAATCTTAAAACACATTCGACTACATACCTTAAAATAAAATGGGAGAAGGAAGTAGGGATAATTATAGCTGAGGAAGAATGGACAACAATATGGAGATATCAGTGGAAGTGTACCAGTTCACAGAAATGGAGGGAGTATGGATGGAAAAAACTGATAAGATATTTTATTACACCCACTCAGAAATCCCATTATGATCGTCAACTCCCTGTTTGCAGGAGAAATTGTGGAAATAAAAATGCAAATCGTTATCACATTTTTTAGGATTGCTCTGTTATCAAAAACTATTGAAGGGGATACACAATGCTCTACAAAACATCTTTAATGTGAAATACCCTTAGAGAGTAAGACCTTATATATCAGATACATCCCTCAAGAATAGTTGAAAACAGTTAAATATTTAATGAATATTCTGTTTTTGGCTGGTAAAAGGGTCTTACTTGGAAATGGTTATCACAGGAGAGCCCAACTTTAAATACATGGAATGAAATTACAATGGACATTTACAAAATGGAGAAGATAACAGCATCTGTTAATCATAAGCTGGAATAATTTGATTCATTCTGGGGAAAATGACTTAACTACATAATGCCTCCAAGGCCTGATTTTATTCTCAAAAATCAATGAATATGTTGTAAAAAAAAAAGATCACTCCCTGCCTGTACATAGTTTTTTGTTTCTTTTGCTTGTTTTTTTTTTCTTTCCACTCTTTTCTATAAGAGTATACCTCAGATGAATACTTTGTTGAGTTTTGTGATGGATATGATTATATGACATATATGTACAATGTTTAAAATACATTTTATGGAAATGTTTGTATGATGAAGAACTTCAATAAAATAAATTACAAAAAAATAAATAAATAAAATAAACTACAGAAAGGGTGCAAGGGAGATTTACAAGAATCTTGCCTGGATTCAGGAGCATGCCTAATAAGAATAGATTATGCAAACACGGCATTTTCTCCTTGGAGCGACGGAGAATGAAAGGTGACCTGATAGAGGTGTAGAAGATAATGAGAGGCATTTCTCCTGTGGATAGTCAGAGGCTTTTTCCAGGACAGAAATGGCTAGCACGAGAAGCTATAGTTTTAAGGTGCTTGAAAGTATGTACAGAGGACTTATCATGGGTAAGTTTTTTTTTCATGCAGAGACTGGTGAGTGTGTGGATTTGGCTAAGCGCGGCCGTGGTGGAGGCGGAAACGATGGGGTGCTTTAAGAGATTTTTGGACAGGTACATGGAGAGAGAAAAAATAGAAGGCTATGGGTAACCTTTGGTAATTTCAAAGGTAACGATATGATCCGCACAAAGTTGCCTTATATTGTGCTATAGGTTTTATACATTTCCAAGTTTCTAATTGACATCACTATCTATCTTCCACATCAGCTTCCCCAAACATTTAATTTTGTTTTCTTCCCATTTCCTTTCCAGTCCGGAAGAAGCGTCTCGATCTGAAGCTATTTATTTACTTCTGACCTGACCTGCTGAGTTCCTCCACAGTTTGCATGGTTTGGAATTTCCAATTTTCTGCTTTTGTTTCAGAGGGCAGCAGTTGATGATAATATCTGCACATGTTGGGTCACCAATCCCAAAGTTCTTCCGCGATGACATTTAAGTCACTTGCACATTACCCTACTTCCTGGCGGAGAAGACTTTTTGAGAAACTTTTAAAACATTTACTCCTAACCAAATCCTTTTGAGCATGGCAGCTCCATTCAATATGAGGGGAGGGAAATCATCTTCAATTAGAAACCTATCATTGCTAAGCCCTTTGCATATATTGCGCTTGCTAGTGTTTTCCTCTCACTTGTAACAAAAGGAGTGTTTTGATAGGTTGCTTATGGCCGGAAATAACTCCTGCCGGAAATAACTCCTGCCTAAACAAGTACCTACGCCTGCTGTGATTCCCCTATCGCCACACACAGAGGCTGCAATCTTATTAGCTCTCCACTCGGCCATTGACGATAGCAGAACCTGCTTTCGGTTGCCGTTTACTGATTACAGCTCAACAGAATTCTCAATTCCAATCTACAAGGTCCAAATCCAGATTCTACAAATGGAATCTTGGCATATTCACCGGGAGACCACAATCAGTGCGAATCGAAAATAAAAACCATATCTACCTTGCTGACATTCATCACTGGCACACGGGAACGATGCGTGCTCAGCCCACTGCTCTGTTTTTTCTATGCTGACAACTGTGAGATGGTTTGGGTTCTTGTTATTGTGGAGGGTAGTCAGAGGTTGATGGGTGACATCGATACGTTTGCGAATCGGGCCTGGATCTGGCAGATAAGGTTTATCCCTGATAAACATAAGTTGGTACTCTTCAGACCATGGAGGATGTGCACATGTCCTGTGAATATGGTTCCCAGGGATTACAGAGATATTTTTCGGCAAGACGGAGATAGAACATACAACATAGAAAACCTACAGAACAATACAGGCCTTTTGGCCTACAACGTTGTGCAGAACATGCCCCTACCTTACAAATTACTGGGGTTATGTATAGACCCATATTTTACTAAGCTGCATGTAACTATCCAAAATTCTCTTAAAAGACCCCATCGTATCCGCCTCCACCACTGTTTCCGGCAGTCCATTCCACTCACTCACCACTTTCTGAGCGAAAAAACATACCCCTGATATCTTCTCTGTACCTACTCCCCAGCAACTTAAACCCGTGTCTTCTGGTGTCAATCATTTCAGCCTTGGGAAAATTCATCTGACGAACCACACGATCAATTCCTCTCATCACCTTGTATACATCTAACATGTGACCTCACATCCTCCTTCGTTCCACGGAGAAAAGGCCGAGTTCACTCAAGCTATTCTCATAAGGTATGCTCCCCAATCCAGATATCATCCTTGTAAATCACCTCTGCACCCTTTCGATGGCTTCCACATCCTTCCTGTAGTGTGGCGACCAGAACTGAGAACAGTACTCCAAATGGGGTCTGAGCATTGTCCTATATAGCTGCAACATTAAGTCTCGGTTCCTAAATTCAACCTCACGATTGATGAAGGTCAATACACCATACGCCTGGTTGACCACAGAGTTAACCCTCGCAGCTGCTTTGAGCAACCTAGGGACTCGAACCCCAAGGTCCCTGTAATCCTCCACCCTGCCAATGGTCTTAACATTAATACTATATTCTGCCATTTTTAACTGACCTACCAAAATGAACAACTTTATACTTATCTGGGTTGTACTTCATCTGCCAATTCTAAGCCAAATTTTTCATTCTATCAATGTCCTGCATAACCTCTGGCAGTCCTCCACACTATCGACAACACCTCCAAACTATGTTATCAGCAAACTTACCTACCCATCCCTCCACTTCCACGCCAAGATCATTTATGAAATCACGAAGAGTAAAGGTCCCAGAACAGATCCTGAAGCACTCCACTGGTGACAGAACTCCATGCAGAATATGATCCGACTGCAAACACTCTTTGCCTTCTGTGGATAAGCCAGTTCTGGATCCACAAATAATGTCCCCTTGGATCCCATGCCTCCTTAATTTCCCAATAAGCCTTGCATGGGGTACGTTATCTAATGCCTTGCTGAAATCCATATGCACTACATCTACTGCTCTTCCTTCATCAGTGTGTTTAGTCGCATTCTCAAAAAAATTCAAACAGGCTCGTAAGGCACGACCTGCACTTGACAAATTCGTGCTGTCTGTTACTAATCATATTATACCTCTCCAAATATTCATAAATCCTGCCTCTCAGGATCGCCTGCATTAACTTAAGAACCACTGAGGTAATACTCCCTGGTCTATAATTTCCAGGGCTATCTCTCTCACTTTCTTGAATAAAGAAACAACAGCTGCAACCCTCCAATCCTCCGGAACCTCTGCCGTCCCCACTGATGATCCAAAGTTCATCGCCAGATTCTCAGCAATCTGCTCCCTCGCCTCCCACAGTAGCCTGGGGTACATTTCGCCCCGACCCGGCGACGTACCCAACTTCATGTTTTCCAAAAGATCCAGAACATCCTCTTTCTTATTATCCACATGCTCAAGCTTTTCAGTCTGCTGAAAGTCGTCATTACAATCTCCAAGATCCTATTCCATGGTGAATACTGAAGTATTTATTAAGTACCTCTGCTATTTCCTCCAGTTCCTTACACATTTTCCCACTGTCACACTTGACAGATCCTATTCTTTCACATCTTATCCTCTTGCTCTTCACATACTTCGAGAATGTATGACGTTTCTTTAATTCTGCCCGTGAAAACTTCTCATGGCCCTTTCTGGCTCACCTAATTTACTTCTTAAGCTCCGTCCTAGTTGCCTTATAATCATCCAGATCTCTAACATTACCTAGCTCTCTGAACCATTTGTAAGTTTTTCTTTTATTCGTGACAAGATCCATTACAGCCTTTGTACACCATGGTTCCTGTACCCTATCACAACCTTCCTGTATCATTGGAACGTATCTATACAGAACTCTACAAAAAATAGCCCCTGAAATTTGCCACAATTCTTCCATACTTTTCCCTGAGAACATCTGTTTCCAATTTAACCCTCCAATTTCCTTCCTGATCGCATGGTAATTCCGCTTTCTCCGATTAAACACTTTTCTATCTCGTCTGTTCCTATCTCCAATGTCATTGTAAATGAGATAGAATTATTATCTCTATCTCAAAAATGCTCTATCACTGTGAGACCTGAAACCTGGCCAGGTTCGTTTCCGAATGCCAAACAAAGTGCAGCTTCTCCTCTTGTAGGCCTATCTGCATATTACAACCATAGAACACTACAGCACAGTACAGGCCCTTCAGCCCTCCATGTTGTGCGGACCAATATAATCCTTAAAAAAGTACTAAACCCACACTACCCCATAACCCTCCATTTATCTTTCATCCATGGGCCTGTCCATGAAGTTCTTAAATACCCTTAATATTTTAGCCTCCACCACTATCCCTGGCAAATCATTCTAGTCACTCACAACCCTGTTTAAAAAACTTACCCCTGAAATCTCCCCTAAACTTCCTTCCCTTAATTTTGGACATATGCCCTATGGTGTTTGATATTGGTTCACTTGGAAACAGGTACTGACTATCCACCCTATCTATGCCTCTCATACTCTTGTAGACCACTATCAAGTCCACTCTCATTCTTCTACGCTCCAATGAGAAAAATCCCAGCTCTAATAACCTTGATTCATATGATTTTTCTCCAAACCAGGCAACATCCTATTAAATCTCCTCTGCACCCTCTCCAAAGATTCCACATCCTTCCTTTAATGAGGGTACCAGAATTGACCACAATGCTCTAAGTGTGGTCTCGTACGCTTAATGAAGCCTAGCATTGCATAAGCCTTCTTAACTGCCTTATCAACCTATGCAGCGACCTTGAGGGATGTATGGATTTGAACCCTAAGGTCCCTTTGTTCATCCCCACTTTTAAGCAACTGACCATTAATCCTGTACTCAGTGTTCTGTATTATTCTTCCAAAATACATCACCTCACACTTGTCCGGATAGATCCCCATCTGCCAGGTTTCTGCTCAACTCTGCAGCCTGTCTATATCCTGTGTAACCTTTGACAACCTACAGCTCCATCCACAACTCCTCCGTGTCATCCGCAAACTTACTCAGCCATCCTTCAGACTCTACATCTTGATCATTTATAAAAATCACAGATAGCAGGGGTTCCAGGACTGATCCCTGCGGCACTCCACTCGTCACCGACCTCCAAGCAGAATACTTACCTTCCACAACTCCCCTCTGCTTTCTTCCTTTAAGCCCAAAATTTTCAGCCAAACAGCCAAGGTTCCACTTATCCCACGCCTGATGACTTTCTGGATGAGTCTCTCATGAAGGACCTTGTCGAATGCTTTGCTAAATTCCATGCAGACCACATCCACTACCCTATCTTCATCAATTTCTTTTGTTACCTCGTCAAAAAACTCGATCAAGCTCGTGAGGCACGATCTTCCCTTCACAAAGCCATGTTGACTACCCATGAGTTGACTGGGTACTTCTCCAAATGTTCGTAAATCAAATCCTTATGAATCCTTCACATTAGTTTGCATGATACCGACGTACGACTCCCCTGTCTATAGTTCCCAGGTTTCGCCCTATTACGTTTTTTAACAGGGAACTACATTTGCAATTTTCCAGTCCTCCGGCACTTCCTCTGCAGCCAAAGAGGATTCAAAGATCATAGCTAATGCTCCTGCTATCTTGTCCCTCAATTCCCACGACAACCGAGGGCGTATCAGATCCGGCCCTGAGTATTTATCAATCTTAATGTTTTTAAGAAGATCCAGCTCTTCTTCTTCCTTAATCTCTACATTGTCCAGCATGCAGATCCGCGCTACATCGACCTCATCCTGATCAAGGTCCTTTTCACTCGTGAACAGTGAATCAAATTTTTCATTTAGGACCTTCCCAGACTCCTACGCTTCCAGGCACATGTTGCCCTCTTTATCCTTCAGTCTCGTCACCCACCTATTCTTAACATACGCATACTGTGTCAAGAAACATTCCCAAACATACCTAACAATCTCCACCCCATTTAAACCCCTTGCTCTAGGGAGATGCCAATCTATATTTGGGAAATTAAAATCTCCCATCACAACTCTGTAATTACTACACCTTTCCAGGATCTGTTTCCCTATCTGCTACACCATTTCCCTGTTACTATTGGGCAGCTGATAAGAAATACCCAGTAAAGTTAATGACCATTACCTGTTCCTAACCTTCACCCACAAAGACTCCGTAAACAATCCCTCCATAGCGTCCACCTTTTCTGCATCTGTGACTCTATCTCGAATCAACAGTGGCACGCCACACCTCTTTTGCCTCACTCCCTGTCCTTTCTGAAACATCTAAAACCCAGCACCTGAAGTAACCAATCCTGTCCGTGAGCCATCCAAGTCTCTGTACTGGCCACCACGTCGTGTCTCTAAGTACTGATTCACGCTCTAAGCTCATCCACTTTGTTCACCACTCTCCTTGCGTTAAAATAGACACATCTCAAGTCCTCGGTCTGAGAGCGTCCCTTCTCTATCACCTGCCTATCCTCCCTTTCGCACTGTCTACAGGCTTTCTTTATTTGCAAGCTAACCGCCTCTTACTCAATCTCTTCAGTTTGGTTCCCACCCCCCAACAATTCTAGTTTAAACTCTCCCCAGAAGACTTAGCAAATCTCCCCGCCAGATTATTGGTCCAGCTGGGATTCAAGTGGAACCCATCCTTATCGTACAGGTCACACATGCCACAAAAGAGGTTCCAATGATTCATAAATCTGAATCCCTCCCTCTTGTTCCAATTCCTCAGCCAGGCATTTATCCTCCAACTTATACTATTCGTATTCTCACTGTCGCGTGGCATAGGCAACAATCCCGAGGTTCTCAACTTCCTTCCTAAATCCCTGTAGTCTTTTTTTCAGTACCTCTTCCCTTTTCCTATATATGTCATTGGTACCAATATGTACTCCGACCTCTGGCTGTTCTCTCTCCCACCGCTGGATATCTTGGCTGCGATCTGAAACATCCCGGACCCTGGCAACTTGGAGGCAAACTACCACCCGTTTCTTTCTTGTATCCACAGTTTCGTCTGTCTGACCCCCTAACTATAAAGTCCCCTATCACTACTGCCTTCTTCTTCCTTTCCCTACTCTTCTGAGCCACATGGCCGGACTCTGTGCCAGAGGCACGGCCACTGTTGCTTCCCCCAGGTTGACTGTGATTTCTTCTTTTCTGTTCAGCACTGACTGTGGTCTCCCAGTGAGTAAGTCAAAGATAAATTTGCAAAGGGATATAAACCGCCCAGGAATTGCAGATTGGAATTGAGGATTCTCCTGTGTTTAACGCTGATCCGTATGCAGCAAACTGCTGACATAGGGATTTCTATCCTAAATGGCCGAGTGGAGAGCGAATGAGATGGCGCCCTCAGTATGTGGCGAAAGGGAAATTACATCGATTCCAAGTCCTTGTTCAGGCAGGACTTAATTCCGGCCATAAACAAAACTCTCAAACAAAACAAAACGCTCAAAACTCTTAGTATTTATACCAAAGGAAAGGAAAGCATAAGCAAGGACAATATATATTTAAATCTGATTTCTCCAATTCTTATTTTCTTTTTGATCGGGCACGGTTTACCTGCCAAAAGAGTCCATAAATCAACCTTTTCAATTTCCTCTGTAATACCTTTATAAGTTGCCCTGCCCTCATTTATAATTTTATTTTGCAGACCATTATTTTGAACGAACAGTCATGGTCACTGGTTACAATCAGCTTGCACATGACATTTACGTCACTTGTCCAGCCACATTTCCCTATCCCAGGTACAGCGATGTTTCTCCTATAGCAGGGTCATCTACATACTAGTGGAGAAGACATGGTCGGGCACTTTTAACAAATTCTCTGCCATCCGAGCTCTTTGGACCGTGGCAGTTCCATTCAATTTGAAGGAACTGAAATCATCTGCAATTATAAACCTATGATTTTAAATCTATCTGCAATTTCCCTGAGAATTTGCTCCTCTATAATTCAGTTCTATAATTCCGTACTGTAATTTAATCCTAAGGGTATGAATCCCAAAGCAGGACGGCAGTCTAAGCAGGCATCCCTGAGGTGTGGCAATGTTGATGGTCAGCAAGATGTATATGTTTTCTTCTTTTCCGAACAGCACTGACTGTGGTCTGTCCCTGAGGAAGTTGGTGATGCATTTGTAGAGGGAGGTAAAGATCTCAGGGTTTTTTCGTTTTAGATCGGAACCGAGGATATAACTGCGTTTAACGCTGAGTTTTAATCAGTCAACAACAACTTGACTTTGGTATTATTATCGTCAATGTCCAAATGGAGAGCAAATAAGATTGTCCCCACAATGTGTGGCGACAGCGGTTCCAGGTCCTTCTTTAGGGAGTAGTTAATTCCGGCTATAAGCAACCTCCCAAAACTCTTCTTTATTCCAAAGGAGAGGAAAACACAGGAAGGTACAATATATAAATAATGCTTATAACGCTGCCGTCTAAAGCAGAAGAAGACAGACGGAAATTCCAGACCATACAAAATGCTCACGATACTCGGCATGTCATCCAGAATTCATGGATATGAATAAATAGTCGATGTTTCAGACGGGGGTGATTCTTCAGGGCTGGAAAGGAAGAGAGTAGAAGAGAAAATGAAACCAAAGTTACGGGAGCGGATGGAGGAAACAGAACGTGATTGGTGAAGCCAGGTGCGTTGGAAATTAACGGGCTGGGCAAAAAGGAATCTGGTGGGAGATGTAAGTGGATCATGGGAGAAAGGGAAGAGGGAGTGCACCAGCCGGACGTAGCAGGTAGGTGACGAGAAGAGGAAAGAGGCCACATTGAAGAATGGAACACGTGAAAAGGTAGCTCGGAACCTTGCCTCTATCAGTAGTTCATTTATTTCAGTAGCTGGGTCCCGAAGAGATGACAATAATGACAATATCAGTACTTTTGCACACTGAACGTTTAGTGTCCAGCAAGTGCTTGATGTTGATGATCAGATGAGATATCATATGATAGGGCATTTAAAAGTCACTTGTACAAGCCCCCGTACAGCCATTGAATTCAGAGATATAAACCACATTAACCCGTAGGGTGTTAATAAAAGTCAGTTTATTCCTCATCATTTTCAGCCCAATGACCCCCTACAGCACCTTCATACATGCCAAGGCCCATCTTAAGCACAATATTCTTTCCGGCATCCCCCATAATGTGAAAACTCTGGCTTCCTCGGGTGCCTAATCTAAGAAAGACAATACCCAGCCCCACCAAATGCGTGTTATTGAGGGGCGATTTGAGCCCACCCAAAAACGCACTACTTTTGTGGATGATCGATAAGTCTTTATCCACAAATAAATGAGTACCAGGAAATAACAGAGATTACACCGCAGATAATAAAGCATAGATTTATAATTCTTAATCGGCCTGAAGGGTGAGTAAGGAAAGAACAACAAAAAAAGACGAAAGGGTCCATTTTAATGTAACAGCCTAATGCACACAAGTTGGAGCTCACGTTTTCCGCGTCACCTACCCTCCACCGATTTTACCCCGAACTTGGTCAAATCTCGGCCCCGCTCCACGTCGAATCCTAAGACCTCTTCTCTCCCGCGTCTTCTCTCTTCATATCTTGCTAACCGAAGCGCCAAACTCAGACTTAGCGTCCCTCACCATAGAAACGTCCCCTTAATTGCCCTTACTTCACGGCACTCATTTGTACGTGGGCAAAGAATTATCAAGCGTCCAGAAAAGCAGTGAGTTTTTGGGTGGGCTCAAATCGCGCCTCAATTTCACACGTTTGTGGGGGCTGGGGTCTTCCCAAGATTAGGCATCCGAAGAACCCAGAGTTTTCACATTATGGAAGAAGCCGGAAAGAATATTGTGACTAGGATGGGCCTTGGCAAGTACGGAGATGCTATAGGGGGTCATTGGGCTGAAAATGATGGGTTATAAACTGACTTAGATTATCACCCTACGGGTTAATGTGATTTACAGCTCTGAACTCACTGGCTGTACGGGGGCTTATATAAGTAACTTTAAAATGCCCTGCCATATCATATCTCATCCGACCATTCTAAATGGATGGCACGCTATTCTCCTATCTCTTATGTTAAACAGTAACCGAAGCTTAAGTGGAAATCAAGCAGCTCGCACAGAACAGCTTGCGAATAGGTAAGCTGTTTACGCAGAGTGAGTGAGTGCGTGGAATGAGCTGCCGGCGGCGGTGGTGGAGGCGGATACGATACTCTCTTTTAGGAGATTCATAGATGGCTACATGGAGCTTAGAAAAATAGAGGGCTATGGGTAAAACCGAGGCAGTTATAAGGTAGGGACATGCTAAAAACAGCTTTGGGCTATATGTTTTTTATGTTTCAATGTTTCTATAGCACAAAATAAAATACAGAACAGCACACAAGTAAAAAAAATGGACCGGGACGTTACACTTATCTACCACATATCTACCATGAGAAAATGATTCTGCTTAACTTACTTGTATTTAAACCTAGCTTACGAAGCATCAATTATCTCAATGTGATCCTTGAACTGGATGTTTCTTACCGAGTGAGGAACGTCTGGCAGTTCTTGAGCTGCATTCCATGGAGTTCGGGAGAATGAGGGGCACCTCATAGAAACAATCCAGACGTTAAAAGGCCTGTTCAGATTAGATAAGGCAATGTTATTTCCCATGGTAAAGGGTTCCATGACAAGTGTCCACGTCTTCAGGATTGAACTGATTTACCACCCTCGTCAGAGGGTGGTAAATCTGTGGAACTTGTTGCCACGTGCGTCTGCGGCCGCGCCATTGGTTGTATTTAAGGCCGAGATAGATAGTTTCTTGATTAGACAGGGCATCAAATGGTATGGGGTGAAAGCAAGGGAGTGGACATGACTGGATGAAGTGGATCAGACATGATTGATTGGCGGAGCAGTCTAAATAGGCTGAATGACCTACTTCTGCTCCTAAATAGCAACCATATTGTACTGTCTCAGTATTTTTTATATTTGTCTGCTGTAGCACTTACTTTATATTTGGAGTTATATTGTAAATAACACTATTCTTCGCATTTCTGGTTAGATGCTAACTGCATTTCATTTGGTTTGGTATTTGTACACGGTAAAATATGAATAAAGTTGAATCTAATCTAACATCTAATCTAATATTTTATGTTCTCATGTTTTATAGCTCTGTTGAATATATAGCTCATGTTGTGCCTTATGTTCCTACCCGTAAATATCCGAGCTTTTTCTGTTTTCTGTGTCTTTTTCTGTCATGTCGCTTTCAATAAGGTAGGAGGATGTAAATGCAATGAAAAGCAGTTTGGCTCTTCTCCAAATACCAGAAAACTTCGTATGACAGTATAGCCACGCAGCAAAAATATTGACATTTGTGTACAACATTTTTCCTTCTTCATCGTTCTGAATGACGATGATTTAATCTTACAAGCTCTCTTCCTGTTATTCCGTCTTACAATGAAGTAGGTCACTTAAGCTTTCCAGAAATTACATACCTTTCAAATCCTTGAATCGATTTCGGAAAATCCTTTTTCAGTGCCTCCGGGTGTAAGCAGTACTCTTGAAAATCACCGTCTCTGAAATATGGTGTCATATTTTCTATGACACTCTCAGAGGGATATCTTGAGACGTTGTTCGCCCAATGTTTTACTTGTATATTTCTATTTTCCACTGGATGTGGACATTGCGTATTTCTCCTGGATTAAATTGAAAATCTCAAACTGAAGTTTTTAATAATTAGAATGTTAATTTCGTCATACGAATCGGCTAGAATGCCACATCTCCACATGCAAGTTCATTATTGTGTAGCACACTGGGGAAGGTTCCACTGCTATTGCAATGATTTTTCTGTAGCAGCAGAGTTTGTGCTGTGGTTAGAGATAATGTGTGCTTTGGAATGTGAGCCGTCAAATAAGGGGAGTGTGTTTTTATGTTGTGTGTCTCACCGAGGTAATCTCGCTCCATTGTTAAGCGATAGATGGAGGGCGAAGCCGCCTGAAAGGAGAGGTCATAAATAGCAGAAAGGTGTGGACTTGGATTGGGGCTGGGTCTCGACGAATTGGACGGAGGATCGCGGATGTCATGGTCCCTTCTGGCAATCCCCCACCTTGCTATCTACCTCCGGAATTGGGCCTCAATTCCCTCGTTTAGTTTCCAATCATTCCCAGGTTCCAATAACAACACACTGGCTTTCCATCAGAAAATGCAGGATAAAGACTCTGTGATCACAACAAGGAGCAGCCAGTTCGTTGGTTGACTCTGGTGTGAGTAACCACCTTTCACGGTTCTTAGGACTGCCAGTTCTAAGTCTAGCATCGCTCCTGGATGCCAATTCCACGTTCGCTACGTCAATGTCGCCTTCCGACTCTGCTTCCGCGCCCGTGTTCTGCACTTGGGTTCGTCCATCGCCACGCCCCGTGCGATAAAACGAACTGACCATAATAAACCCAGCGGACAGAGATCCCGTACAACAGGCCCTCGACATCCAGGGCTATCTACTGGGTGCCCACGACCAAATAATTAGGAAGTTCACGGAAAACCTTCAGCCTCTGTCCAGGAATGCACGGAAGGTCAGTGAGCAGGTGGATTGAGTATCCGCTTCCCTTTCTCCGTTCCCTCCAAGAATCCCGACTACCCAAACCGCACCGCTCGGGATGGCGTCGCCGCTGTGATCAGCAACGCAGTCCCATCGAGAGACATACGTACCCGATCCCGAACCCTACGCTGAGGACTTGCGGAGTTGCCGAACTTTCCTGTTACAATGCTCCCTGATCTTTGAGCTAAAGCCACATGGCTACACCTTCCTCTCCATTGTTGCTGAAATGAGAAAGGTCTTCAAACAACTCATCCACAACAAGGATGCCGTTAATCGCTTTTTGCGAGTTCCGAACCTTAACGCTAGACTCAGGGTAGAATGACGAGGCCCTGCGGGAGATCTTTCGACAAGACAAAGGATGAATTGGCAGCGAGAGACGACACAGACTGTCTAGTCGCCCTGATCTTGCGAGTCACTGGATTGGATAGTCGACTTCAAGAGCGGCTGAGAGGAAGAACCAGTCCCCTGGTCCTCAGGGAAGCACACGGTCCACCTTATCAGTCTCAGACAACCTCCTTTCCCCAGCCGCCCCGTGCAGCTCCTGCTCCGACCGTCCCCAGCACCCTGGAGGAGTACCGATGCAGCTGAGACAGAACCGGTTCTCCCCAGCCCAACGACTTCAGAGGTCGAGAGCTGGAGATTGTGTCCATTGTGACATTTCTGGAATACCATCATTCAGCGACCAAAAGGGAGGGCTCACCAGCGAAAAAAGGGGAACTGGTGAGCCGAACGAAGCTCCTTTCAGCTACCTCCTCCCCAGACTCGGATGCAGATCCCGCTACTGTGCATTACCAACGACAGTCTCAGTCCCTATCCGCTTTGGTGGATTCAGGTACCGAAGGCAATCTGCTGGATGAAGACATTGTCTCCCGAGCTGGAATGCCTCCCGAGCCGTTAACTAGCCCCCTGGAGGCCGGGGCCCTGGACTGAAAGCTGCTGGCTCGAGTGACACTGTCCGCCACACCTGACCCTGATCCTATCCGGAAACCATCGGGAGGAGGTACGATTCAGTCTCATTCTTTCACATCAAGCCCCGGTAGTTCTAGGGTATCCATGGCTGACCCAACACAATCGTCACATCGACTGGTCCAACGGGACGATAGCCGAATGGAGTCCGTCTTGCCATGCCAACTGGCTGCGGTCGGCCCATCTCCCAGAGAAGCTACCGCGATCCGCTTTTCCCGGAACCCCTCGATTTGCTCCGAGTCCCCACAGAATACTTTGACCTGGAACCGGTATTCAGCAAACAGCGGGCCCTTTCCCTGTCTCCGCACCGATCATATGATTGTCCCATCGACCTTCTCTCCGGGACCTCGCTTCTCACCAGTTGACTTTTTAACCTATCCCGACCGGAGAGAAAGGCCATAGGGAAGTACATCAGAGAGTCCCTCGCGGGGGGGGGGGGGGGGCATTATCAGTCCGTCATCTTCTCCTGCAGGAGCCACAAGTTTCTCAAATCTGGACCGTTGTAACGCCCACCATCTAGTCATGGTGAGGGAGGGGGACGAGTGGATGACGGCCTTTAAAACACCTTTGGGCCACTTCGAAAATTTGGTCATGCCGTTTCGCCTCACAAATGTTCCCGCCGTTTTTCAAGCCCTCATTAATGACGTATTGAGGGACTTCATCAATCGGTTCGTATTCATTAACTTCGAAGATATCCTGATATTTCCTCGCGCCCCTCCCCCCCCAATAACATGTTCACCAATTCCGTCAAGTCTTCCAGAGACCGTGAGAAAATCAATTATCTGTGTAGGTGGTTAAATGTGAGTTACACCCTCCTTCGGTCAGCTTCCTGAGTTATAACATTGGGAACGGGCGGGTGAAAGCAGACCTTAAGAAGATCCGGGCAGTGGAAGAATGGCCCACGCCCACGACCCGCAAACAACTTCAATAATTCCTGGGGTTTGCAAACTTCTACCGTCGATTTATCAGCGTCTACTATCGAGTGGTGCCCCATCCCCCCCCCCACTACCCCCTTCTGTTGGGACTCCGAAGCTGAAGAGGCTTTGCACCACCGCTCCCATCCTGGTCCATCCGAAACCAGCCTGTCAATTCATTGTCGAGGTGGACGCCGCTGACTCCGTGATAGGTGCAGACCTGTCCCAATGATCAAGCTCGGATGAAAAGCTTCACACCTGCGCCTTCTATTCTCGCCGACTGTCCCCCGCCGAGCAGAATTACGAAGTTGTGAATCGGAAACTTCTGGCGGTCAAACTTGTATTGGAAGAATGGAGGTACTGGCTGTAGGGGGCAGAACATCAGTTTGTGGTTTGGACTGATCGTAAAAACCTCGGGTATAGTCAGACCGCCAAACGTTTGAACTCCCGTGAGGCCATTCGGACATTATTTATTGGACGGTTCAAGTTTTCCCTCACATGCAGTCCAAGATCCAAGAACGGGAAGTCGGACGCGCTCTCCAGCCAATACGACTCCAAGGAGGACACTTCCAGCCCAAGGAATATCCTTCCACCATCCTGCGTGGTTGCTGCCCTCACTTGGGAGATCGAATTTAAAGTAAATAAAGCCCAACGGGATAACCACGACCCCGGCGATCGCCTGTATCTGCCCGTTTCCGTCAGGTCACAGGTTCTTCAATGGGGGCATGCGTCTCGGTTCGCCTGCCACGCCGTGAGAGACCGGATCCTAGTTACCTGTTCCTATGTTTCGGCATGTTCCATCTGTGCACGGGGAAAAGGCTCTCAACGCTACCTGCGGGTTTACTGCGTCCTCTACCTGTCCCTCCTCGTCCTTCGTCGCACATCACACTAGAGCTCGTCACTGGTCTACTGCATTCATATTGAAACAGCACCATATTCACCGCGGCAGACCGGTTCTCCAAGGCAGTGCACTTCGTAGCCCTCCCTAAACTGTCTTCTTCTCAAAGAACCACAGATATTTTCGTCCGCCTACAAAGAATCGCCGCAGACATCGTCTCTGATCAAGGTCTCCAGCTTGCCTCATAGGTATGGAAGGCCTTCTGTCAAGCCTTAGGTGCCTCGGTCAGCCTGTCATCCGGCTTCCATCCCCAGAAGAACGGTCAGAGGGAACGGATCAACCAAGACCTGGAGGTTGTGTACTGGCAAACAAACCGTCCACCTGAAGCGACCGCCTCCCGTGGGTTGAGTACACCCATAACTCCCCGGTGAGCTCTGCCATTGGGAGGTCTCCGTTCGAGGGTTAGCTTTGGTGCCAAACCCCGCTGTTCCCCGCGCAAGAAGAGGAGATGGTTGTACAGTCTGTTGAGGGTTATTTCGATCGTTTTGGGAGGAAACACGCACGGCCCTACTCAGATCCGCAAACCGCAATAAGAAGACGGCCGACCGACACCGGACTGCAGCGCCTGAGTACCAACCGGGGCAGATGATGGGGCTTTCATGCAAGGACATCCCTCTGAAGAACGAGCATAGAAAACTCACACCTCGCTGCAGGGTTGATAAAACTTCCAAGATCGGAAGTGTTATTAATCCCGCAGCGGTCCGCTTAAAACTGACAAGATCTATGTGTATACACCTGACTTTTCGCTTCCCAGTTAAAACCAGTTACCGTCCGCCGCTTGTGTCCCCCGGCTGAGACTTCCCCACCTGTCTATATCATCGACAACCATCTGACATATACCGTCGGATGTGCGCCGTCGGGGCAGGCATTTCCTATACCTGGTAGACTGGGAATGGTACAGTCTGGAAGAGCGTTGCTGGGTCCCCCGCTTCTTCATGCTAGACCCTTCTCTCATCCAGGACTTTGATCGGGACCATCCAGACAGGCCTACAGGATCGCCTGGAGGCCCGTTGAGGGAGAGGTACTGTCATAGTCCATTCTGGCAATTCCCCTTTGCTATTTTCCTCAGGATTGGGTCTCAATCTCTTCGTTTAATTTCCAATTATTCCCAGGTTCCACTAACTACACACACCAGTTTTCCATCAGAAAATGCAGGATAAAGTCCCTGTAATCACAACAAGGAGCTGCCAGTTCGTTGGTCGACTCCAGTGTGAGTAACCGCGTCTTAGGACTGCCAGTTATAAGTCTAGCATCGCTCCTGGATACCGATTCCACGTTCGCTACGTCAATAACGCCTCCCGACTCTGCCTCCGCGGCCGTGTTCTGCACTTGGGTTCGTCCACCGTCACGCCCATGTAACAGCGGAAGGGAAACAGTGAGGTCCAACTTATGCACATTACATTGTTTCATTAAAATGGGTTCATTTTTTTTCTTTACTAAGACTTTAGTCGAATTAAAAATTATAAAGATAAATCGTTTAATTGCATATGGTGTACTGTATGTTATTTCGTGGTACTGATTTGTAACGGGGAACAAATCACGCAATATCCACACAAATGGGATTTTACAGCTCGATTTTACAGATTTCGGCGGGGCCAGAGATGGTCTTCCCTGGAATCACCGAACCTGCGGGTTCCACTTGATTCCCAAGCCCCTGGCGGCATTGTGCAAAAGTTCAACCACAGTGTCAAAAATGTCAAGGAAACGTTTTAGGCAACAGTATTTTGACAGCCAACGCACATCACTGTGTAGAGGAAAGCGTTCGAGTTCTTCATCGTTATCTTGGCAAAACTGACGGACTACTATGCTGTTTAATAGATAAGCTTTAATTTTGTCGATAGCAGATAACAGAAGAGTCGTCCTTGAGTCGTTCTCTGAGCTCGTTGGTGTGGTTGGAGCTCTTAAACGTTTCTAAAATCCATTGCATCCACTGCACAGGAGATTGCCTCTACAGCTTGACGAGAGCGCTTTTGGCCGGCTTACCAGTTCCCACCAGAGGGAAGAAACATTTAGACAGATATAAAACACGAGTTCTCATTTGCTGATTTGCGATGGAAAGATCAGTCTTTTTCTAACGGCGGCAATAAAATTTACTGAAACAGCCAGATCAGGCTATTGTAAAGTCTCAAGATTTTATTAAGATTCAGACTCCGACAAAGAACACTATATCCCGGTCAGACTTCGCTCATTGTACAACAAAGTCTGGCCGTACAACTTTTCATGAATTGTGTGCAGGCGTTGGGCTTCTAATGCAATATATTTATTAGCAAGATGGACTGGAGTAAAATATTATGGGACTGGAGATAACAGAAACTGATCCGACATGACTTATTACAGATATATTGAGGCATGAGACTTCACACACACACACACACACACACACACACACACACAAGGACAGCTCGAGTAAAGTTGTTGTCAATTCATGTCACTTTGCTTCAGTGAATGCGGTTACCTTAAATAGGAAGTGTCTAAAATTCCGTGAGGAAAATATGGCAACCAGATTCACCTATGAATAAACATCTGCTTTTGGCCGTCACATCCCTTCAGAATTAATAAAAATTCTTAAAAGTTCTAAGTCCAGCAAAATTTGAGAAACATGGATAGGATGAACAATGAATGAATATATTACAACTGCAGGAAATTATACAAATGTTGATAGTGAGAAGGGAGTTGGGCTGGTAAGTTAGTGGGAGAAATCCAAGTTCATTTTAATGCTGAAATGTTCTAGTATTCAATCTGCCCATTTTCTTCAGCAGTTTCATGAAACAATGTCTTACCTTGACCATAAGGTGGCAGGAAACAAAATTAAACATTCTGTTTATTTTGTGATTCATCTGAGGAAGCGAATTTCATTGCACGATGACGCAAACTCATATAAATGAAAACAAACCTGGTGTGTGTTGAGTGGACTGTCGGTGTAGTGACCAAACACGTGATATGACTAATTGCCAGAGTCCACTTTCCTCTCCGGTATAAGAGCTTGCAAAGCAAACAGCAGTAGATGTCAGCAGTTGGACTATTTTCAACTGATCATCAACTCTCACAGAAAATGGGATATCCAGCAATTTACTACATCGTGAGCACCTACTATTCAGTACTAGGAGCGATTAGTATCCCTGGTAATTAACTGGAATTGGCTCCGACTGTATGTATGTGTTTGTACTTGCAGCATTTGTTACAGATTGTGCCTCATCTAAGAAGTGTTTTAATCCTGCTTAGGTTTAAGTATATATTCCATTTTATGCTTTCATTTTCCTCTGGATTTGTTATCTTACTCGATATTCCAGCTTTACCAGCGCGTATTGTTTTAAATCTGCTTCTGCATTAATCTGGTAACTCAAATGTTTATTAACATGAAAACAAAATCTTTAGCATCGCTGGGGCTCACTCTGTGAGCTGCCCGGTTTTTCTCTTCTCAGTCTTAATATTAAATTCCCCCTCCCATTTATTGATGGAAATGTCTTTGAAATTGCCACAATAATGTGCAATACTCTTTCGTTTTACCGTGTCCTCTTTCCTTGGGCGGACTTAACTTAGACTAGATTGGATAAGATTTATTTTACTTCTTACATCCATCTCACAGCATGATGGAGTAAAAGTTTTTATACTGCGTCTCCGTTGCAATGTACAAGATTCAAGTTTAGTTGTCACTTGCACATCGAAACATGTATTTAGCGCTGACGACCCTTCATTCCAAAACAATCTCCGAAGAAACAGTCTCCCTCAGTTAATTTTATTCCCGCAATGTATAAAACCTTTAGTATACTCAACAACCAAGATGGGTCGGTCCAGATAAGGGATAGATATATCGCCCACTGGCAAACCTGTTGTCAACCGGGTCCGTCGTTATCAAGCAATCGAAGGACAGTGACGGAGGCCGGACATTTCCACTCTCTGAATCGAAACCTGCCTGACCCGGCATAGGATCAGATGTCTGAGGTTCACACAATCCGATTCGACACATTTTTAGGCAGGCATATCAAGTAAAAATGATCGTGATTTCTGCGCATGAACCTAACTCTTCTTTGCTTTCTTGCAGTTAATTAGCGGTGATTGCGATCCTGTCTCAGAGAAATTGCGAACTCTCTAAATGTATCTCCCTTTACCTGGTGGGAATGACAGCAGCTGATTTACTGGATGCTGTTATTGCTGTTGTAATCTGTGAGATCAATATGTTTATTCCTTTGCTCAATACCCCTTTTTCTGCTCTGACGTTTGTCCTGAAACTTGCTACCAGGGACTGTTCTGTTTGGCTCAAAGAGACTTTCACTTTCGATTGTTGCATTGTGATCTGTAGTCAAATGTTGCGGGAACGGTACTGCACCGAGAGGACAGCGACTATTGTGATGGTAATTGTGAGATTAGGCAGTTGTGCGAAGTGCTTTCCGTCGGAATTTGTGGTAGATTCTTACCTTGTCATTAATAACGTACCCTGGCGATGTATTTTCAAAACAAATTACCTTTCTTTGACATCGTTGAATGCATAACAGTTGTTCACCACTATCAATATACCAGTACTGCCGATTGGTTTGATTCTACTTTTTAATGCTTTAATAGTCAGTCATATCTTCGCCGGGGACTCAGGAACCGCAGAGAGAAAAAGAATGATACAGAGGTGAAGAACAGGAGAAAATCAATATTTTTGTTGTTTGCTCTGTCAACCAATTTCATATTGCTGTGGATCCCCTTTATTATATATACTATTAATTGACAAATTCAAAATTACTTTTACACAGACAAATAGTTTAATACCGCGCCGTATATCTGCAACAGTTTGGGTTCATGTTGCAAGTTCTCTGTACCTGCACCAACACGTGTATCTACACTCTGTCACAGAGGAAATTAAGGGAGCAGCTGGAGAATGGAGTCAAAGGTCTTTTTACACTGAATGGTCGGTTCCGTAGGTAAAACGCAACTCGAATTGTAAGGTTTGACAACAGTTCAAATGTATTTCTATGTTAATTATGCTGTATATCTGGTAAATGTGCCTATTTTTGTTTTTTGCAGCCACGTAAGCGAATGTTGTTTTACGGTTTCAGTAAAGTCAGCAAAATTACTTCAATTACGTGGGACAAGAAACAACAAAAAGGCGCTGACGTGATCGCTACATCAACAGAAATTTCACTCAAAATTTTGGATTAATACCAGAATCGGGGACAAGGAACTATGATTTTTGTTACACTAGTAGAATTCTATACTAAATCACTGGACTCTTGATCATTCCAGGGATTTCTGTAACAGCTGGAGCAATATACCTGAAACATGGAAAACTGGTGTCAGTTAATGTGAGCTCGGCTACCTACAATTTCCTTTGTAACAGTGCAAAAATATGTGACAAATGCCTTTGCATTCAGAAAACGCGCGATCCCTTCCAAAGCGAGTCTAAAACTGCACGATGCTCCAGTCTGACCAATGGAGATGTGTAGCAGTCTTACCGAGAGGGGATGGTAACACTTTCATTCCTGGAATGTTTCTCGAGAATCATCTTGGAACCTTCTCCAATGTCAGTTTATCCTCTCTAAAATAAATGGCCCGAAACTACACAGAATACTCCAACTCTGGACCTACGGGTGCTTTATGGAGCCTCAACATCACACCCCTGTTCTCATATTCTATACCTCTAGAAATGAATGCAAAACATTGCCGTCGTCTTTTTCACAACCGACTCAACCTGGAAGTTAACTTTAAGATAACTGGCACAAGGTCTCCCAAGTCCCTTTGCATCTCCGCAGTTTGAAATGTCTCCCTATCCTAATAATAATCTGCCCATTTATTAGTTCCAGCAAAGTGCATGGCCATACACTTTCTAAAATTGTATTTCCTTTGCTACTTCGTTGCTGTCTAGGTCCGGTCCGATCCGGAATCTGCGTTCCAGGGCTCGATCCGGTCCGAATATTCCGGACTCAGGTTCATGCAGCTGTCCCTCCGGACCCCTTTGAGCCTGTTAAGATCAGCCCGGATCAAGGAGACACACCTATGGCCAGTTCGGCTGCAGGTGTTTATAAAGGGCCGTGGGACTGAGAACGGGCGGTTGGCCTTTTTTTTCTGTCTCCTGTCCTACCCTGGTTGCTCACCTGCTCGGAGTCCTGTTCTACCCTGGTTGCTGGACTGTTCTGTATATGCTCTATCCAGTTGATCTTGTTCCCCTGCTTCTCTCCTGTGCGCTGGTCCCGCTGTTTCGCCTTATTATCCTTGCTTGCGTTGCCACGCTGTCGGTTGCCTTTCCCAATTTTCCATTGTACCTGGTGGATCACTGTAGTTTTGCTGGACCCAGCTTCCTACCCGTTGCCTCCGTCGGGCGGTTCCAGCAGGACTGCCGCTGCCCGGCGGGGGTTCTGCCCCTTCAACCTATTGCTCCCTAAGGATTGTGCTCCGCACCTGCCCAGGTGTCCGCGACTGGCCCCGGCTTCTGTATTCCCGCCTGGGAGACGGCCCTGCCCGGGTTCCCTGCGGCCCGCCATGAGGAAACTGCCTGCCTGCCCCGAACCGTGGGATCTGCCTGCCCGCCTGTCTGCCCCGAACCGTGGGATCTGCCTGCCCGCCTGTCTGCCCCGAACCGTGGGAACTGCCTGCCGGCCTGCCTGCACTCTCTGAACTCTGGGATCCTCCTGCCTGCCTGCCTCGTTTGAACTTTTGGATCCAGCCCCGCCTGCATCAACCCTTGCATGCCGGGGCATCCCCATCCTGCCCTGCCCGTAGTACTTCAGTGTTTGCGTATTGCGTTTGGGTCCATCCAATCCCCGTTCCTGACAGAACGACCACCCCACGCATGGACCCAGCA
Organism: Hypanus sabinus; assembly: GCF_030144855.1. Lineage (NCBI taxonomy): Eukaryota > Metazoa > Chordata > Chondrichthyes > Myliobatiformes > Dasyatidae > Hypanus > Hypanus sabinus. The sequence continues at coordinate 124,995,702 of NC_082711.1, read as the reverse complement.
ACACAGGCACTGGAGGCTAGTTCCCGTTACCCTGGGGTCCTCTCTGCTCTGGATATTTCCACCCCCTCCCCGTACCGTCCCTGGCCCTGCAGCCCCGCATTGGTCGCCAGGATACTCCCTTAGAGGGAGGGGTACGGTCAGGGTCCGGTTCGGTCCGGAATCCGCGTTCCGTGTCTCCATCCTGTCCGAGTGCTCCGGACACCGGGTCTTGCAGCTGTCCCTCCCGGCCCCTTCGAGCCGGTTAGGATCAGCCGGATCAAGGAGGCACACCTGTGGCCAATTCCGCTGCAGATGTTTATAAGGGGCAGTGGGACGGAGACCGAGCGGGTGGTCGTTTTGTTCTGTATCCTGTTCTGCCCTGGTTGCCGCCCTGCTTGGATTCCTGTTCTACCTTCGTTGCTGCCCTGCTCGGAACCCTGCTATGTCATTGTTGCTGGACTGTTCCGTATATGCTCTATCCGGTTGGTCTTGTTCCCCTGCTTCACTCCTGTGCGCTCGTCTCGCTGTTGCTCCTTATTCTCCTTGTTTGCGCTGCCAAGCTGTCGGTTGCCTTTCCCAATTTACCAATGTACCTGGTGGATCACTGTAGTTTTGCTGCTTACCCTCGACCCAGCATCCTACCCATTGCCCCGGTCTGGCGGTTACTGCCGGACTGCCGCTGCCCGGCGGGGGTGCTGCCCCTTCTTAGCCGTTGCTACCGTCGGCCGGGTCCGGCTGGACGGCCGCTGCCCGGCGGGTGTTCTGCCCCTTCCACCTATTGCTCACTAAACATTGTGCCCCACAGCTGCCCAGGTAACCGCGACTGGCCTAGGCATCTGTGTTTTCCGCCTGCGAGGCGTCCCTGCCCGGTATCCATGCAGCCCGCCCAAGGGACTCCTATGCTTTCCTCCCCTCGTTTTCCATGGGTTGTGCCCCGCACCTGCCCAGGTGTCCGCGACTGGCCCAGGCTTCTGTGTTCCCGCCTGTTAGGCGGCCCTGCCCGGGATCTCAGCGGCCCGCCATGAGGAAACTGCCTGTTTGCTGCCTGCCCCGAACTGTGGGATCTGCCTGCCTGTCCCGAACTGTGGGTTCTGCCTGCCGGTCTGCCTGCCTCGTCTGAACTCTGGGATCCTCCCGCCTGCCTGCTTCGTCTGACCTCTGGGATCCTCCCGCTTGCCTGCCTCGTCTGATCTCTGGGATCCTCCTGCCTACCTGCCTGCCTCGTCTGGACTCTTGGATCCAGCCCCGCCTGCATGCCATGGCATCCCCATCCTTTCCTCCCCCGGGTATTTCAGTGTCTGCGTCCGGCGTTTGGGTCCATCCGGCCTCCGTTCCTGGCAGTTGTTCATTCCCCTAAACTATCTATATTTATCTAAAGGCTCTCTGTTGCCTCAACAGCATCTGCTCCTCCAACTATCATTGTATGATGAAGAAATGTAGCCACAAATCCTTTAATAAAAGCGTCCAAATCATTTACATACATCCTAAGAAGTAGCGATCGGAGCACCGACCTCTGTGGAACTCCACTGGCTGGCAGCCAGCCAGAAAAGTATTCCTTTATTATCACTCTCTGTTTTCGGCCGACCACCCAATGCAAAAACCTACGCTAGCAACTTCCTTGTAATTCCATGGGTCCCATATTCGCCGCCACTTCCCCAATACTGCGCTATCCCCAATTCGGTGCGCATCCACTGACACAGACCGCCAATTGTTGTGGTTTTTCGTGCCTCACAAATAAACAGGAGACGCAGAAGATTCTTCAAGAAGGGTTAAACTTTAATTTGCAAATCAAAGGTGAGACAGTCAGTGAGCTAGTCGCTGATTGCCCACCGATCCTCAGACGCGGCATTTTTATAGCAAAATCCTGGTCCAGTTTCACACGTACGTCGCATTGACTTAATCATGTTCCAATCCACATCTCCCAGCCGTCTCTCACCAACACACCATTGTCTTCTACATTCTTAAGATTTCATTATCCTACTAAATTGGGTACATGTATAGCAAATAGCAAGTTCAAACTACATAATCTACATCAAGGCTGACTACATAGTTTTGGTTACACAGCAAACAAGTTCAAAGAAAAATATCTCTTAGCTACTTCTCATTACCACACCATTGTCTTCTACATTCCTAGCATTTCATCTTGGGTACATGCATAGCAAACTGACTACATAGTTTTGGTTACACAGCAAATATTACAAGTTTTATACATAATATTTTTATACTCCAATATATCTACCCTTTGAGACCCAGAGGGTCTCATACAGAGAAAGAAGACTAAGAGTCCGCGCACAAAAGCTCCAATAAACTCAAGCACTTATTCCCAAATCTCGGGTTAAACTATAATTTTCTGCGCCAAGTCCTCAAAGTATTCTCTGCCTGTTTCCCTGGGTCGCTGCGCCAAAAACCTGTCCCTTTGTACCTGAGACAGGGAAACAGACTCAAAAGCCCATACAATCTACTCCCACACTGTCGTTTTGCTCTTGTTCATCCTGCAGGTGTTGTAGGCTGTAACGATACATTTTCGTTGTTTCTTTCTCCACTAAGCTAGCTTCAGTAATTGCCACGAGCATCGGAAATTGTTTGGTTGCAGCACGCATACAGGAGATTTGAGATAAGGAAGAAAACAGCTCAGCACAAGCACACGGCCCAACAATATAATACTGACAGTTATTGTTATTTTAATCATCCATGCTCCCCATCCTCCGAGTCTACTTTCTAACCAATCAAAAAACTGACGTTCAAATCCTGCATTCTGTTTGACCTCCGTCCGCAGATACTTTAATTTATTCATTGCTTTAGTAAATGATCCATCTGGGCTAGTATTGTTCGGTATGAAAGTGCAGCATTGTTCTCCAAACATTACACACACAGACCCTTTTTAAGACAAAAGCCAATCCAGTACCTGTCTGTTTTGCCACGCCATCCTGCTAGTTGCATCTAGCTGATGCCCTAAGGCCTCCAGTGCATCATCGGTGTAGTTGATGTATCTCTGCTGATTATAGTATATATAGTTTATCCGTTCAACATTTTTGCTTACACCTATCACAGTTATGGTAGCTTCCCAGCCGGCAGCAATCTCATTTCGTGCTTTGAATTCGTTAATATACCTCTCGGCTGCCCTATACTGTTAATCCGGATTGTCGGGTTCCGGGTCATATTTTCTCTTCTGCCGTAGCAGAGTCCGCTGCTCAGGGAAGTTAGCATTTGACTGTACTTCAGGGGACATTATAACTTCCTGAAGCAGCATGACACGCGTACATGTTCCTTCCCACCTGAGGGGGAGCGTAGATCTCAGACCTCCTTCCTGTCCACACAGCCACCAAGTGTCTCCTAATGGGATAGTCTGAGAGCCAATTGCACCCTCAGGTGGAGGGGAACCCGTCAAGTGTCTTTTACCTGGTCTGAGTGCAGTTGCCTCGAAAGTGGCCAACCAGGTGAGTGCCCACCCGCATGAAACACTCATAATTCAGATGGTCCTGCATTAAAAGCTGTTGCAGTGTACGTGTCTGGCTTCATTTATTTATTGCCCATGGTCTGCTGTAATTGCATTCAGAGGCAATCTTGTTTTGATCAAACTGCGAAGAAGCCTGATATAGCATACACCAACAGGGGCACATTGTTGCATTGTTCAGACAGTTTTGATAGCAGGGATCTGCTTTAACGCAAATCCTCATGAAACAAGCCCTAACCAGACCTGGACACTGTCGTTCGCATTGTTCACTGTGCTCTCTTCGCCACCGCGTGCAGGTGGAGGAGTTATAAGGCATGGGAACTACATGCTGAGTGAGGCTTTCCCTTGAGCACAGGTAACAATTCTGTCTCTTCATCATTCCTGCCGTGTAAGTTGCACATTGATACCACTGATTAGTACGTGTCTTTAACCATGGCGAGGAGGTAAGTGTCGTGCTCCTTTTACTTCTTTTCTGCAGGTTGTTAGCCCCATCCCATATCTGCCCCACTAATGTTTCCCAAGTCTGCACTGGAGTATGTGGGTGCTTTGTCCCCAGGAACACAACTGGCCGTTCCCAGCTCATCCCCATTATCTGAAGAAGCCCTAATATCAACCGCCACATCCTGAGGGTCTTGAGGCCTGTCCTCAGAATCAAAAATCTCCCTTACTAATTGATCAAACTCCTGCGGTGCAGTATCAGCTTCTTGTTCCCCTTGTCTGTCTCCCGCTAACTGCTCTTCCGCATCACTTACCTCGGACACTTCACCTGATTGTCCTTGCAGGACTGCCCTCGTGCAATGGTTCAGATAGTACCAGGTGGAGCGGCCTTCTCCCTGAATTGCGGTGGGTGATGCCTTGGTTACCGTAAGGTGTCCTTCCCTTCTTGGCTCGTTCCACTTTCTCCGAAAAACTCGCACGTACACCTGGTCTCCTGTTTTAATGGGTCCTTCCGCTTGTATGGTCTCCGGCTTTTCTGTTTTTCCTGGGCATAAATAGACCTATGCATCATAGTTAGGGGCTGCATGTATTGTTTCAATTCTATTTCCAATTGTTCCAAACTAGATCCCTTATACGGTTCTCTCCGCTGGGGCACTGGCATGGGCCTCCCAGTGAGCATCTCATGCGGTATCAGGCATGCGATTCGTTTAGTTTGCATGCGGTAACTCATCAATGCTAACGGTAAAGCATCGACCCAATTAATTTTAGTGTCTGCACAAATTTTGTTTAGTTTGGTTTTTAGGGTTCCATTAATTCTTTCTACAATGCCCTGCGACTCAGGGTGGTATACACATCCAAATCTTTGCTTTATCCTCAGCGCCTGTGGCACCAGTTTGACCACTTTCTGGATAAAAGCTGAACCATTGTCTGAGCTAACTTTTGTAGGTATTCAAAACCTTAGGATGACTTTATTTGTCAGAAATTTTACCACTGTCTTTGCCCCTTGATCTTTTGAAGGTACCGCCTCCACCCATCTGCTAAATCGATCAATTACTACAAGCATGTATCTTCTTCCTCTCACTGTCTTTATCAAGTCTACGTAATCGATCACTAGATGTTGAAATGGTCCTTCAGGTACAGGAATGTGGCCTATTGGGGTTGTAATTCCATTTCGAACATTATTCTGTGCGCATAACTCACACTGTGACAAGAAAAAGTCCACTGAAGCCTATAAATAAGGTGACCAAAAACCATCCTTCTTTATTTTCTCTATCACTTCCCCCCTTGCGCAATGGTCCATCCCATGCGCTTCTGAAATCAGAATCGTCAGGAGAGGGGTGGGCGCTACCAACAAACCGTCTTCCGTGCTGCACAAGCTTTCCGGGTTCTGCTTGCCCCCCACCCCCCCCCCCACACTTTTTCTCCACATTGTCTGTTCTGCCAAAGTTGCCTTACCTTGTATTTCAATTAGGTCCTTTACGTCAGGTTCTGGAGTTAGGCTTACCTCGGGGGCAAGGACAGCTGACGTATACCCAGACGCTTTTCTGGCTGCCTCGTCCGTAGCTTGATTTCCCTATGTTATTACATCGTTTCCATTTTTATGTGCCTGGCATTTTACTACAGCCAATGCTTTAGGTTTCATTATGGCTTTTATTAAGTCTAGCATTTGCTGACAATGTTGTATGGGATCTCCGCTACTTTTTTTAAAACCTCTCTGCTTCCACACTGCCCCGAACAAATGGCATACTCCATGAGCATATGCTGAATTAGTATAGATGTCTATTTTCTCACCTTCCATTATTTCACACGCAACTGTCAGGGCTTTGATTTCCACTAGTTGGGCGGAAGACGGTTGGGGACAGGATTCCATCCTAATAATCTTATAGCTTGACTGATCCTGCTGCACGACTGAGAACCCTGCATGATTTCCATCATAGTCCCTGTAACAAGAGCCATCTACGAACAGAACCTTTTTATCTGCATCCTCTAGTGGTTCTGACCGTATATCTGCTCTTAATTCGGCAAATGCCATCGTCTTCCCTGCACAATCATGGGGTTCTCCTTCATGGTCTAAAGGGACATAATCGGCTATATTACTGGTAGTGCATCTCTGTATAGTTATATCTGGAAATGTCAATAGCATCTGATACGCTGCTATCCTGGCTGGCGTCAACACAAATTTCCCTCTTTCCAGCAATTCTGCTACTTTGTCGTCTGTGTACAGAGTCACGGGATAGCCCAGGGTTACAGATGATGCCTTTTCATATACATAGTGCAGCGCCGCCAATCCCTGATAACAGGGTGGATACCCCTGAGCCACCTCATCTGGTCTCGTACTGTCGTATGCTATCGGCTGCTTTGCTTTTCCTGTGCCTGTCTGTTGGTGTTAGAATTGCTGTAACGTAACCCTCTTGTCGGTTGGATACATACAAATAAAAGTGGATACATACAAATAAAAAACCTTCTCGTAGTCAGGCAAAGCTAATGCTGGTGCTGACTGCAGTTCCCGCTTAATAGTATTGAAAGCTGTCTCCGCCTCTCCATTCCACTGTAAGCCGTTTTTCAAATTTGTATGTCCTGCTTCTTTCATTATCTTTCTCAAAGGTGCCACAATCTTAGCATATTCTCCTATCCAATCTGAGCTGTACCCTGCCATTCCCAAATACGTCATCATCTGCCCTACAGTCTGGGGTTTGGAGGCCTTAGTTATTGCCTCTATCTGATCTGGTGCTATTGCCTTCACTCCCTTGGATATTACCCAGCCGAAATATTCCACTTGCTGCCTGCAAAATTGCAGTGTCTTTTTGGATACTTTATGTCCTCCGTGCGCTAGCTTCTCTAACAGAGTTATAGTGTCCTGCTCACACTGTTCCTTGCTGTGGGAGCAAATCAACAGCTCATCCACATACTGTAACAATGTACTTTCCAATGGCATACCATCTAGGTCTGCTTTCAATGCCTGATTAAAAACGTGTGTGTATGTTTAAATCCTTGCAGAATTCTGGTATAGGTATACTGGGCACCTCTGTAAGTAAATGCAAACAAATACTGACGCTGATCGGCTAGACTAGGAGAAGGAGTCCCCAGTCTACTGTACAAGTGCACTTCTCCATTCAAAATTAGACATTTCATAAGATCCCCAACTCTATATTCTGATATACCCACGGTAAACGTTCACCACTTTGTTTTTTCAAGTATCAACCAACCGTTTTGGCAAGATGTTCAAATCTCTACCCCCATCTCTCTTAATGGGGAAAAATTGCAAAGACAGGGGAATGATTAAGAAATCACCTTGAAAACACATACTATGGGGCTTAATGACAACATTTATCACACTGTGATACTGACAGTATATGTTGAAATATTGGCCTCACAAACTGTCACCTCAGGATCTTGCACCTTATGATTTACCTTCTTCTGCAGCTGTTACACTTTATTGTGCATTTTCTTACTGTTCCAACATGTACAACCACAATTCACTGCATTGTTTTTTTTTTGTTAGAGCATGGGGAGGCCTGTCTAGACATGATATTCTGTAGCATTCAAGGCACAATATTGAGTTTGGGAGATGTTGAGACTCCAAGAACAAGTGAGCATAACATTGTTATTCTTTAAGTACTTTGGGGGAATATATCAGCAAAAATCAAAGCAATTAAATTAAATTTCAGAGAGGCAAAGTTTGTGCAGGAGTGGCAAAGTCTTTCGAAAGCAAACTGGAAGACATTGCTTGATGTTGAGTCAGTTGAGGAACAATGGCATCAGTTAATGAGCTTAAAACTGTAGTGCAGGAAATGCTTGTGCCCAAAGTAAGGAGAAGCAATGACAAGTAACGGAACAATTACATGGATGAAGATAAGACAACTATATAAACAGTACAGAAAAAGTAATACGTTTTTTCTGTAGGCATATGAAAATATGCGAGCTATAGTCAAATAGGAAATTTAGATTACCAGAGGCACGTTGAGAAGGATATTGCTGATAATGCTATGATAAACCTCAAGAGATTTTGCCAATATTTTTGCAATTAAAGAAACGTAAAGTCTATTTGGAATGACAGTAGGGTGTTACATTAAAGAGAGGAGTACATAACGGATATTCTTAACTCTTGTTTTGCGAAAGTGTTGACCTGCAAAAATGTTAACAACAAGCCAGTAAGTGTAGAGAAAAATACAGTTGCTTAAAGTGACTCATGATGCATAGAAAATGCGGTCCTGCTTCAGCTGAATAGGTTGAAAGTTAATAAATCTCAGTGTCAGACAACATATATCCAAGGGTACTTAAAGAAGTTTATGATAATAAATAGACTTAACAAGATTTTGTTTTCAAAAGTCCGTAAAGATTGGTGAAAAATTTAAGGAGTTGAAAAGGGCTAAGATTTTCCCGCTATCTAAGAAAGATGGCAGCACTAACACTTGCAACTATTTATCAATACACTTAACGAGTATTGTGGGTAAAACAAGCGAAACATTAATGAAGATCGAGTTGGAAAAGCATCTTATAAGAACAGGCAAGTGGAAATAAAAGGATTCTTGTCTCCTGGACTACGAGTTACTAGTCCTTTTCCGCAGGGGTCATTGTTGGGACCACTTCTTCTTTTGGCTCTATATAAATGATACAGATGATGAAATAGATGGATTTGTTACAGGCTTGCAGATGATTCGAAGATTGGTGGAGTGGTAGATAGTGTTGAGACAACAGGTACCATGCAGAAAGACTTTGACAGATTAGGAGAAGGGCAAGAAAGTGGCAATGAAATATAATGCTGGAAAATGCATGGTCATGCATTTTGTTCTTAATAATAAATGTGCAGAATATTTTATAAATGGAGAGAAAATCCAAAACTCTGAGATGCAAAGGGACCCTGGAATCATTGTGCAGAGCACCCTGAAGGATAACATGCAGGTTGAGTTGGTGGTGAGCAAGGCAAATACATTGATGGTTTTCAGTTCAAGAGATCTAGAATAGAAGAGCAGTAATGTGATGCTGAGGCTTTATAAGATACTGGTGAGGCCTCACCTTGAGTATTGTGCTTCTCATCTTAGAGAAGATGTACTGGCAATGGAGATGGTCCAGTGGAGGTTCAGAAAGATGATTCCAGGAATGAAAGAGTTATCATACGAAGAACATTTGATGGCTCGGGCTCCACACTCACTGGAATTCAGAAGGATGAGGGAGATCTTATTGAACCTTTTCCAAGATTGAAGGCCTAGACAGTGCAGATGTGGAAAGTATGTTTACCATGGTGGCAAAGTCTAGGACAAGATGGAATAGACTCAGGATCCCGGGGAATTCATACAAAATAGAGAAGTGTAGAACTTTCTTTATGCAGTGGTGGGGGGGGGGGGGATGAATTTGTGGATTTTTTTGCCATATGCATCTGCGGAGGACAGGTCGTTGAGTGTATTAAAGGCAGAGATTGATAGGCTCTTGATTGGACAAGGCATCAAAGTTTATGGGGAGAAGGCCGTGAAATGATGTAAAGGCGGAGTAAAAAAGAATCAGCCATGATTAGATGGTTGAGCAGACCCAATGCGCCAAATGGCCTAATTCTTGTCTTATGTTTTATAGTTCAATGGTCTTCTGTTAGAAGAAAAGCAGCATGGGTAAATCAGGTTTTACTACTATATTGCAGGTCCTTGCTTTGGCAACTAAAATTTTTGAAAACAATAGAGAGAACTGTATCATTCACTTCGAATTTCTGAAGGTTTTTGACAAGCTGCCCCACAAGAGTTAAATAATCAGATTACATGATGAAGAGATTAATAGTATGATATACGAAAATATGGAGAATTAGAGCAAACACAAAAAAAAATGAGTTACTGTACGAGCAACAAATACAAATTGCTGGTGGAACGCAGCAGGGCAGGCAGTATTTATGCTGAGAAGTACAGTTGACGTTTCGGGCCGAGACCCTTCATCAGAACGAACTGAAAGAAAGTATAGTAAGAGATCTTAAAGCGTGGTTGGGGGATGGGGAAATCCGAAATGATAAAAGAAGACAGAAGGGGGAAGGTTAAAGGTAAGAGCTAGACAGCTGATTAGCAAAAGGGATACAGAGCTGGAGAAGAGAAAGGATCATTGGAGCCGAGGCAAAAGGAGAAAGAAAGGGGAAGGGGAGTAACAGAAGGAGATGGAGAATAGGCAAAAAGTGATTGTGAGAGGGGCAGAGGGATAAAAAAAAGGAGAGGAAGGGGGAATAATAAATAAATAAACAAACAGAGAAGTACAGAAATCATGTTCATGTTAGCTGGCTGGAGGATACACAGACGGAATGTCAGGTGTTGTTCATCCAAACTGAGTGTGGCTTCATCTTGATAGCAGAGGAGGCCATGGGCAGACATATCAGAATAGGAATCCGACGTAGAATTACATGAGTGGCCACTGGGAGATTCTGCTTTCTGTTGCGGACAGAGCGCAGATATTCAGCGAGACGGTCTCCCCTTCTGCGTCGGGTCTCACCAATATATCGAAGGCCGCACCGGGAGCACCGGACGCAATATATCACACCAGACGACTCACAGGTGAAGTGTCTCCTCACCTGGAAGGACTGTCTAGGGACCTCAATGGTGGTGAGAGAGGAAGTGTAAGGGCAGGTGTAGCACCTGTTCCGCTTACGAGAATATGTGCCAGGAGCGAGATCGGTGGGAAGGAATGGGGGGATGAATGGACAAAGGTGTCGCGCAGGGAGTGATCCCTGTGGAAAGCAGAAAGGTGGCCGTGTTGGGGGGGTAGTGGGAGACCGTTGGATGTGGCAGAAGTTACGGAGAATTATATGTTGGATCCCGTGGCTGTTGGGGTGCTAGGTGAGGACAAGGGTGTCCCTTTCCCCAGTGGGGTGGCGGGAAGATGGTGTGAGATCAGATGTGCGTAAAATGGGAGATAAGCATTTGAAAGCCTAATTTTTGCTGAAGGAAGGGAAGCCCCTTTCTTAAAAAAAAAAGGAAGACATCTCCTGGAATGAAAAGTCTCATCCTGGGAGCAGATGTGGCGAAGACGGACGAGGTACGAGAAGAGGATGGCATTTTTGCAAGAGAGTGGGTGGGTATAGGAATAATCCAGGTAGCTGTGAGAGTTCGTAGGCTTCTAGTAGATATCAGTAGATATTCCATCTCCAGAGATGGAGACAGAAAGATCAAGAAATGGGAGGGAGTTGTCGAAAATGGAACAGTTCAGTTTGAGGACAGGACGAAAGTTGGAGGCAACGTTAATGAAGTCAATGAACTCAGCACGCGTGCAGGAGAAAGCGTCAATGCAGTCGTCGATGCAGCGAAGGAAAAGTGGGGGACGGATACCCGTATGGACTCGGAAGATGGACTGTTCCACAAAGCCAACAAAAAGGCTGGCATAGCTGTGTCACATAAGGGTGCCCATGGCCACACCTTTGGATTCTAGGAAGTGGGAGGAGCCAAATTAGAATTTTTTTAGTGCAAGGAAAATTCCGCTAGACGGGGGAGTATATGGTAGAGGGGAACTGGTTTAGTATGGAATCCAAAAAGAAGCGGAGAGTTTTGACACCTTCCTGGTGGGGATTGCAGATATATAGGCACTGGTCATCCATGGTGAAAATAAGGCGGAGGGGGCCAGGAAATTTACAATCATTGAAAAAATGCAAAGCAAGAGAAGTGTCACGAACATAGGTGGGAAGAGATTGAACAAGCCGGGATAAAGCAGTGTCAAGCAGTGTTTATGGATCTTGGGTAGGAGGTAGAAACGGGAATTGCGGGTATGGGAACTATGAGTTTGGTGGCAGTGGATGGTAGATCCGCAGATCTGATAATGTTGATGATGGTGTGGGATACAGTGGCCTGTTGCTCCTTAGTGGGGTCATGATCGAGAGGTAAATAAGAGGAGGTATCAGCGAGTTGTCGCTGTGCCTCAGCAAAGTAGAGATCAGTACGCAACACTACAACAGCGACGCCCTTATCAGCGGGTTTTATAGTGAGGGTAGGATTGGTGAGGAAGAAGTGGAGAGCAGAGTGTTCGGAAGGAGTGAAGTTCAAATTGGTACAGGCTGTAGTGAAGTCGAGACGGTTGATGTCCCTTCGGCAGTTAGCAATAAAGTGATCCAGAGAAGGCAGAAGACCAGAGTGGGGTGCCAATGAAGAGGAGGAAGGCTGAGGACGGCAGAAGGGGTCATTGGTGGGGGCGGGAGAGTTCTTGCCGAAGAAGTAGCCTCGGAGACGGAGCCGGCGGAAGAAGAGTTCAGCGTCATGGCATACGCGGAACTCGCTGAGTTGTAGGCGAAGGGGAACAAAGGCCCTTATCGGGGACAAAGCGCTTTGCCGCAGAGTTGAAGGTCGGAGGGGATGGTAAAGACCCGGCATGGATACGAGCTGAGATTAGAGTGGAGAGGGAGGCTGGCACTGTCAGTGGAGAGGGAAGTGTTCGGGTGAGAGGAAGAAAGAGCCACTGAGGGTCAAGAGTTGACGATGGGATCTAAGGGAAACGGGATTGCAAAGTGGTGGTGGGGGAAGGGGATACTGGTGTCACAATCGCAGCACGTGAAGACGCGGCCTGGAGTTCAAGGCTGGTGTCGTAGTTGGACGTTGCTCAATTGCTTTGAAGGTGTCCACGGTCGTTGGAACACGCATTGATGGTGCTAAAGTCCGGGTTTTGAATATGCCTTGCATGGGTAGAGCCGATGAGCTCGACAGCGGGGGCCGCGAACAGAAGTTCATGCCTGCTAGCCGCGGAGCCGGCAGGCTCTAGGGTCTGCAGATGGAAGATCTTGTGATCCTTGCAGGGCGTCAAAAAGTCAAATAAATGGTGGTAGCACGCATTTCCTCGTGTTTGAGTTATCGTGAGAGGATCATTTTCACACCTGGAAAATATTAAAAGAGTGATTCCACAAAAATCAGTTTTGGGGGCATTGCTGTCTTTACTTTACGTTAATGATTGGTATAAACGCAGAACCAATATAATAGTTTGCAGATGACACAAAATTAGAGATATGGGCTGATAACATTTAGTGAGCGGAAGCATTACAGGTAGATCTAAACAAAATACTTGCGTGTGCAGGTAAATAGCAGCTAAAATTCAATGTAAGTAACTGAAAAATATTACATATAGGAAGCAGAAATGTTGTACGTAAGTATACAATATGGTCTTGAGTAAGAAAGTGCATTGTATAAGAAGGATTTGGGTGCACTGGAAGACATCACTATCAACATCGAGGCAATGCACTGAAACAATTATGAAGGTTCATATAATGTTTGGCTATAGAGTGCGCTTAGAGGAGACCATGTCCAGAGAGGTTCTCCATAAGCTGCATAATGCACTTGTGAGGACACAGCCTGAGTACTGTGCAATATTTTGATCTCCATATTTTATGAGGTACTTGAAAGAGTACACTGATAGGCGACTAGACTCATTGCAGGACTGCAGCGTGTGAGCTATGCAGAAGGTTTGACAGAATTTGTCCAGAGTTGACATAGAATGAGGGGAGATATGACAGAAGTGTTCAGAATCATCAATGGTAAAGGTCAGGTGGATGCCAGCTGCTACTTCAAAATTTATACACCAACAAGGAAACGGAGCCACACGGGGAGATTCGTTAAAGGAACATTTGAGACTAACATTAGGAATCAATTATCATGGGTCCAGTCGGCCGTTCCCTTTTAGCACTTCTTTCTTCCTGATCATGCCCCATTTTCAGTCAAATGCTGCTAGTTACCCGATTATGGTATATCTGTCTTTCAATCAGAGAGTGGGAAATAAAAAAACGAGGACGACCCTAACAGAGGTTGCCAGTCAATTCTTGTGTGATACTTCGTTCCCTGTTCCGATTAGAACCGTTAATTCAAAGTTTCCCTCCAGTTTCTAGAGAGTCCCTAAGAATCCTGTCTCCTTCTCATGATCCCTCTGGTTTTCTGCTCTACGTTCGGGCCTACGCCAGCCTCCCCAAGTGAGTTGAAGTGCCAGTGTCCTGCACTTGATTTCTCCTCCATCGCCCCCGTGTAACAGAACGAACTGGGAACTATGAATCCAGCGGACACGGATCCCATACGAGGCCCTGACCAGCCAGGGCTACCTGTTGGGCGCCCATGATCAACTGCTTCGGGAGATCAGAGACAACCTTCGGACGCTAACCACGAACGTGCAGAAGGTCAGTGAACGGATGGACCAGATGCCAGTTTTTGCCTCCCCACTCGCTCCAAGACTCCAAGACCAGCAACCCAAACCGCTCCGCTCGGGATGGCTTTGGCTCAGAGTGCTGATTCCCATCCCCTTGAGAACGCCTGTGCCCTAGCCGGGGATCTCCTTCCTCCTCCAATGTTCCCTGGTTTTCGATCTGCAGCCACGTGGATACACTTCCGACAGATCGAAGATAGCATCAGCATGGGTCTGCTACGAGAGCAAGCCTTGGCTTGGGCAACCGCGGTGTGGGATGATCGGCCGGAAGTTTGTTCCTTTGTCGCAGAAATGAGAAAGGTTTTCGAGCAATCCATCGCGGCATGAACGCTGCGAGACGGCTGTGTATTCTTCGCCAGGCTTCACAAAGTGTGGACGAGTATTCCATCGAGTTCCGGAAGTTGGCCGCAGAATGCGGGTGGAATGAGGAAGCCCTACGAGAGTTGGTTCGGCAGGGCCTCTGCGATCACATCAAGGATGAGGTGGCCGCGAGGGACGACACGGACTGTCTGTATTCTCTGATCTCGCTAGCCATCCGATTAGATTATCGACTACAGGAGCGTCAGATAGAGAGAAGACCAGTCGCCTCGGTCATCGAGGAAGTCCCCGGTCCACCTTGCCCGCCTCAGCCAGGTCCCCTTCCCTAGCCACTCCGCGTGTGGCTGCTGCTATCCGCGTCCCCACAAACCTGAGGGAGGAACCGATGAAGCGGGGACGGTACCGGCTCTCCCCAGCCGAAAGGGCCCGGCGGTGGAGAGCTGGAGACTGTTACTATTGCGGCCAACCAGACCACTTCCGGGATACCTGCCCTCAGCGGCCAAAAGGGACGGCTCACCAGTGAGATACAGCGCCCTGCTGAGCCGAATGATACTCCCTTCAGACACGGATGCAGATCCCGGCAACGGTGTGTTATCAGCTGCAGTCCCTGTCCCTATCCGCTCTGGTGGATTTCGGTGCGGAGGGCAACCTGCTGGACGAAGAGATAGCCACCCAGGCCAGAATACCGCGGGAGCCGTTGACCACCCCCCTGAGGCACGGGACCTGGACGGGAAACTGCTTGCTCAGGTGACCCACTGTACGCCGCCCCGGACCTTGATTCTTTCTGGTAAGCATTGGGAGGAAGTACATTTCGGGCTCTTTCAGTCACCCCAGCGCCCGGTAGTCCTAGGGTACCTATGGCTGACCCAGCATAATCCTAGTGTTGACTGGTCTATCGGGAGGATAGTCGAATGGAGCCCGTCCTGCCATACCAACTGTCTGCTGTCGGCCATATCTCCCAGAAAAGCTACCGTGACCCCAACTGTTTTGGAACCCCTTGACTTTTCCCGGGTCCCAAGGAGTACCATGACTTAGCACAGGTGTTCAGCAAATAGCCGGCCCTTTCCCTACCCCCGCACCACACAGATGTCTGCGCTGTTGACATTCTCCCCTGGGCCTCGCTACCTACCAGTCGCCTGTATAACTTGTCCCGGCCTGAGGAAGAAGCCATAAGAAATATGTTAGTGAGTCTCTCGCAGCGGGCACTATTCGACCTTCATCCTCACAGGTGGGCGCTGGATTGTGGGGAAGAAGGATGGCTCTCTCCGTCCCTGCATCGATTACCGAGGCCTAAACCATATCACCATTAAGAACAATTACACAATGCCTCTTATAAGTTCTGCGTTCGAGCTACTTTATGGAGCCAACATCTTCTCGAAGTTGGAACTCCGAAACGCCTACCATTTGGTCCGGGTAAGGGAGGGGGACGAGTGGAAGGCGGCTTTCAATGCCCCTTTAGGCCTCTTCGAGTACCTAGTCATGCCTTTCAGCCTCACCAATGACCCCGCCGTTTTTCAAGCCTTGGTTAACGATGTCCTAAGAGACTTCATTAACCGCTTCTTGTTTGTCTACCTGGATGACATCCTAATCTTTTCCGGCAATCCCCAGCAACACGTGAAACATGTCCGTCAAGTCCTGCACAGGCTAGGGGAGAATAAACTATTAGTGAAGGCGGAGAAGTGCGAATTCCACGTCCCCTCGTCAGCTTCCTGGGGTATCTCATCGAGAGGGGACAGGTGAGAGCTGATACCGAGAAGATCCATGCATTGGCGGAGTGGCCCAAACCCACGGACGGCAAGCAACTCCAACGGTTCCCAGGGTTTGCGAACTTCTATCGCCGGTTCATCAGAAACTACAGTCAGGTGGCGGCCCCACTTACTCAGCTTACCTCGCTCACCACAGGATTCTGCTGGGATCCCGAGACTGACTCAGAATTGACCAATCTGAAGAAGCGTTTCATCACTGCCCACATCGTGTTTCATCCGGACCCATCCCGGGAATTCATCGTGGCAGTGGACGACTCCGACTCCGGGGCAGGAGCGGTCCGATTCCAACGGGCAAGTTCAGACGAAAAGCAGACACCCTTGCGCCTTCTACTGTCGTCGACTGTACCCCGCCGAGCGAAATTAGGACGTGGGGAATCGGGAGCGACTGGCGATCTAACTAGCGCTGGAAGAATGGAGGCGCTGGTTGGTGGGGGCCGAACACCCGTTCGTGGTATGCACGGATCATAAGAACCTGGAGTATATTAAGATCGCCAAGCGACTGAACTCCCGTCATTCGCGTTGGGCATTGTTTTCCGGACGTTTACAGTTTACCTTCATGTACAGTTCAGGATCCAAGAACGGGAAGCCGGACGCACTGTCCCGTCAACATGACACCAAGGAAGAAACCACCAGTCCCGAGACGATTCTCCCTCCAACCGGCGTGGTGGCCTCCCTCTCTTTGGAGATCGAGGTGAAGATAAGAGAAGCCCAGCGGGACGACCCCGATCCTGGAAGCGGTCCCAGCGTTCGCCTGTAGGTGCCGGCCTCCATCAGGCTTCAGGTCCTCCAATGGGTACACACATCCCGGTTGCCTTCCACCCCGGGAGTGATCGGACACTGACTCTCTTGAGAAGATACTTCTGGTGGCCGTCCATGGAGGGGGACACCCGCTCTTAGGTCTCGGCGTGGTCGATCTGTGCCCGGCCGGGTGTACTTCGCCCTCTACCCATCCCTGGTCGACCCTGTTCGCACATCGCCCTGTGCTTCGTCACCAATCAACCCACTTCCCGCGGAAACACAACTGTTCTCAACGTGGTAGACCGATTTTCCAAGGCGGTGAATTTTGTAGCCCTCCCTAAACTCGCATCCTCGCAGGAAAGCGCAGAACTTCTAGTCCGCCGCGTCTTCCGCTTCCACGGAATCCCCGCGGACATCCTCTCCGATCGGGGTCCACAGTTCGTCTCGCAGGTATGGAGAGCCTTCTGTCGAGCCCTCGGAACAAAGGTCAGCCTGTCATCCGGCTTCCACCCCCAGACGAACGGGCAGACAGAACGTGTCAACCAAGACCTGGAGGCAACGGTACGTTGCGTAACGGCAAACCACCCGTCGACCTGGAGCGACTATCTCCCGTGGGCTGAGTACGTCCAAAACTACCTGGTGAGCTCTGCCATTGCGAGGTCCCCGTTCGAGTGCTCTGTTAGGTACCAACCCCGCTGTTCCCCGCTCAGGAAGGGGAGATCGCGGTACCCACGGTTCGGGACCATGTTGATTGGTGCCTAAAGATTTGGGAAGAGACTCGCACGGCCTTACTCAGATCGAAAAAAACGAAATAAGAAGAGGGCCGACCGACAGCGGACACCAGCACCAGAGTACCAACCGGGGCAGATGGTTTGGCTTTCCTCCAGGCACATCCCGCTCAAATGCGAACCTAGTAAACTCACCCCCCGCTTCCTGAGACCATTCAAGTATAATCAATCCCACAGCGGTCCGCCTCACGCTGCCTAAGTCCATGCGTATTCTCCCAAACTTTGATGTAACTCAGTTGACACCAGTCTCGGAAAGCCCTTTGTGTCCCCCAGCTGAGACTCCTCCCCCTGCCCGGCTCATCGACAACCATCCGGCATACACTGTCCGACGACTGCTAGATGTGCGCCGTCGGGGCAGTGGCCTCCAATACCTCGTGGACTTGGAGTGGTACGGTCATGAAGAAAGTTCCTGGGTCCCCCGCTCCTTTATCATAGACCCTTCTCTCATCCAGGACTTCCATCGGGACCATCCAGACTGGCCTGGAGGGGTACTGTCATGGTTCCGGTCGACCGTTCCCCTTTAACACTTCTTTCCACCTGATCATGTCCCAATTTCAGTCAATTGCTGTTAGTTACCCAATTACTCTAGCTGGCTTTCAATCAGAGACTGGAAAATTAAAACGAGGACGACCCTATCACAGGTTGACAGATCGTTGATCAATTCTAGTGTGATTCTTCGTTCCCTGTTCTCATTAGAACCGTTAGTTCTAAGTTCAGCTCCAGTTTCTAGAGAGGCCCTGTGAATCCCGTCTCCTTGTCAAGATCCCTCTGGTTTCCTGCTCTCCCTTCAAGTGTACGCCAGCCTTCCCAACTGAGTCGACGTGCCAGTGTCCTGCACTTGTGTTCTCCTCCGTCGACCCGGTGTAACAGAATCCCACACACTCACACTGTGCTAAAGGCTGACAGGTACAGAACGAACCCCACACACTCAGACTGTACCAGATACTGACAGGTACAGAATGAACCCCATACTCTTGCACTGTACCAGAGACAAGGAGATAGACGAGGTACATCACAATCCTTCTATTCTCCATAAGCCGCAGTGTCAGCTGCAGTAGTTGTGATTGACCCTGCCGCTGGTTTAAACTGTCATGTTCCAGTCCCAGTATTCCGCATTTCAGGAATGGAGCAGAAGCACCGGGACAGCAGAAGTTGGGATTTGTTTCTGAAAACAAACTGCAGCCGGAATGCAGCACATCGTCCAATTTATGTGGCATTGTTGAGGATCTGGCCTGAACACTCGGTCAAAGGGGCTCTGCTGATAGCTTTGGACCACGACAGCCCTTAAATTCTACCTTCTTTCACCTGGCCATGTGGGTTTTGAACCAGCCCCTTCCCTAGTTGGACTCACGCCAATTATCCACTTATCTCCTCAATAGCACCCACCTGTTTCTGTTCTCGCTCATTACCGGTCCACCTAAACCCTGCCTCGACTCACACTCTCTGCTTGTTCGTCCCAGTCCTGAACTGAGTCGTTCCAGCCTGCTTTAGCGACTACTGTCAACTGAAATTGTTGAATTCTGTGTTTCCGGATTCCGCCTGCTTGGAACCTGATTCTTGCCTGAAGCAGTCGTAATCGTCTGCCCTCGCCGGACAGCCTTTCCCGGGTAAGACCTCAGCCTGCCATTCCGACTTCGTGCCTGCCTCCTGGTGTTGAAAGACTTTTGCCCCTGTGGCCGCTAATAAAATCCCGGTAAAAGAACATTCATTGGTCTGCACTTGAGTCCTACCGCAACCGGCCCCTCCTGACAGAACAAACAGGCCAGATGGACTCAGCAGACCCCAACCAGGTATGTGAGGCCCTTTCCCGACAGGGAGTGCTATTAGGGAGACACGAAACGCAGTTCGCCTCTGTCAACCAGTCGATGGAAGCCTTCTCCGCCTCTCTAACCAGTATGGCCTCCCAGATACAGCAGATTCAGCTAGCGCTGAGACCTAACCCTCCTGTTGCGTCAACATCATCCCCACAGGCTCCAACCCTCCCAGCCCGAGAGCCCCGTTTACCTCCACCCGAAAATTACCATGGCGAACCAGGCACTTGTAGATCTTTCCGGTCCCAATGCACGTTTATTTTTGAGCTGCAGCCCGCTACATTTCCCACTGATCGACCCCGTATCGCTTATGTGAGCACGTTGCTGTCGGAAAGAGCAAGAGAGTGAGGTACGGCCGTGTGGGACAGCAGAACCTCTTTTTGCCACACGTTTGAAGACTTTTGTGAGGAGATGAGAAGAGTCTTTGACCGCTCCCAGCAGGGGCGAGAAGCAGCGAGGGAAATGTTGCGGATTCGTCAGGATAACCGCTCTGTTTCGGATTTCGTCATTGAGTTCTGCACGCCGGCCACCACTACCCACTGGGATTTGGAAGCACAATCTGACGTGTTCCTTTATGGATTGACCGAGGAGGTTAAGGATGAGATAGCCACCCGCGACCTGCCTACCGGCTTCCAAGAGCTGGTCGATTTGGCCATTAAAATTGATAACCGCATAAAACAGCGTCAGCGGGAGCGTGAGTTCCGGGGTTCCCGAAGAACCACCAGGGGACGTCTGACATTCTTCCATCCCGCACCCACGTCTCCTTCTCCGAATCCTCAGTCACACCCATCCAGCCCAATGGAACACATGCAGATTGATTGTGCGTGTCTGTCGCCTTCAGAGCGAAGGAGAAGTCTCCGGACCAACACTTGTCTGCATTGTGGTCAGGCAGATCACTATGTATCCAGTTGTCCTTAAAAAGACAAACCTCGTTCGTAAATAGGGAACTACGGACGAGAAAAGTTTCCTTTTCCCGGTCCCCCGTCACTCGGACACTGCTACCCGCTTTTATACTGGCTGAAGGGAGGAGACATACTTTTTCAGTCTTCATCGACTCCGGAGCTGAGGAAAACTTTATCAGTTCCAGTTTGGTGGCCCAACTCGGGATGCCACTTTCCCGTCTAAAGCAAACCCTGGAGGCCAGCGGCTTAACCGGGGTAAAAATGGCCTTGATTACCCACTCTACAGCTCCGGTGGGTCTCCTCATTTCTGGGAATCACCAGGAGAGTATTATTTTTCATGTAATCGATTTCCCCAAAGCTGATGTTGTGTTAGGTCACCCATGGCTAGCTCTGCACGGTCCACACATCGATTGGTCGAATAACAGTGTTAAGCTGGAGTCCCTTCTGCCTAAATCATTGTCTGCATGTAGCTCATTCTACTCCATGTCCGGCTCCTCTGCCTACAGAGGAGTTTCCCGACCTGTCCTCTGTACCCCCAGGATGTCGGGACCTAAAGCTGGTATTCAGCAAGAATCGAGCCACCACCCTGCCCCTACAGCGGTCCTATGATTGCTCTATATACTTCCTTCCGGGGGGCGGCGATGGACAAGTATATCCAGGAGTCCCTGGCTGCAGGAATTATCCGTCCCTCTTTCTCCCCAGCAGGCGCGGGGTTCTTCTCTGTCGCCAAGAAGGACGGGTCCCTGCGTCCTTGCGTGGACTATAGAGGAACCGTTTAGAACCGCTATCCTCTTCCGCGTATGTCATCTGCATTTGAATTGCTCCAGGGTGCGTCTACCTTTTACAAGCTCGACCTCCGCAACGCTTACCATTTGGTCCGCATAAGGGAGGGGGATGAGTGGAAGACCGCGTTCAATACGCCCTTCCGGTCACTATGAATATTTGGTGATGCCTTTCGGACTTTTCAATGGACCTGCTGTGTTCCAGTCTCTGGTGAATGACGTCCTCCGGGACATGCTGAACCAATTTGTATTCGTATACCTGGATGACATTATGATATTTTCTAGGTCCCTCTCTGAACATATCCAGCACGTCCGCCGGGTACTCCAACGATCGTGGAGAACCTGATATTTGTGAAGGCGGAGGAGTGTGAATTTCACCTGAGTTCAACTTCGTTCCTGGGATATGTGATCAGCGCTGGAAAGATCCAGATGGACCCTCAGCAGATCAAGGCGGTAGAAGAGTGGCCGCAAACCGCCTCTCTACGGGGGGCGGGGGCGGATCCAACGCTTTCTTGGGTTTGCCAACTTCTATCGCCGATTCATCCGAAATTTCAGCATCCTAGCCGCCCCGCTGACTGCCCCAACTTCCTCCAAGTCGAAGTTCGCCTGGAATCCAATGGCTGAGAAAGCCTTTTCGGATCTAAAGCCTCGTTTCACCAGGACCCCTATCCTCCAGGCCGATCCAACCAGGCAGTTTATGGTAGAGCCGGATGCCTCTGACGTAGGAGTTGGGGCTGTCCTGTCACAGCGTTCAGTAGATGACGACAAAGTACACCCGTGCTCCTTTTTTTTCCCACAAATTTTCGCCCACAGAACGCAACTATGACATCGGCGATCGGGAGTTGTTGGCGGTTAAACTTGCTCTTGAGGAATGGTGGCACTGGCTTGAGGGAACGACTACTCCTTTTCTAGTCTGGACGGATAACGAGAACCTGAAATGTATCCATTCCGCCAAAGGCCTCAAATCTCGCCAAGCTCGGTGGTCCCTGGTTTTTGCCCGTTTTAGGTTCATCCTGACCTACCGCCCTGGGTCTAAGAACGGCAAGCTTGACGCGCTTTCCAGGCAGTTTCCCACAACCGACGAGGCATCCGAGGTTACCACCGTTCTCCCCAAGCAATGCCTGGTCGCCGCAGTACAGTGGGAGATGGAATCTGTGGTCGGTTCGGTCCAACAGGGTGAGTCGGTTCCTGATGCGTGTCCCGCTAACGTATTGTATGTCCCCCAGTCTGTCCGCTCCCAGGTTCTCCAGTGGGGACACAACTCCAGACTGGCATGTCACCCTGGCATCAGACGCACGACGACTTTCATCAGAGAAATATTTTGGTGGCCATCCCTGAGAAAGGATGTCAAGGGCTTCATTTCTGCCTGCCCAGTCTGTGCACAGAACAAGACCTCCAGCCAACCACCCACTGGTCTCCTGCAACTCCTACCTGTTCCTGGAAGGCCTTGGTCACACATTGCACTGGACTTTGTTACCGGTCTCGCCAGTCTGAGGGTAACATCACCATTCTTACCATAGTGAATCGTTTTTCCAAATCGGTCCACGGAGTGCCCCTTCCTAGTCTGCCCTCGGCCAAGGAGACTGCCGACCTAGTGATGCAGCATGTTTTCCGTATTCACGCCCCCCCCCCCGCCCCGTTGAAGTGGTGTCTGACAGTGGTGCACAATTGACCTCCCACTTTTGGAGAGCTTTTTGAAAACTACACGGGATCAAGGTTAACCTCTAAACTGGGTTTCATCCACAGAATAATGGCCAGACCGAGCGGACTAATCAGCAGATGGAGGTGATGCTCCGTTGTGTGACGTCTCGGGAGTACCCCTTTTGGAGTCGGAAACTTCCCTGGATCGAGTATGCCATCAATTCCTTGCCTTCTACTTCATCAGGTCTGTCACCGTTCCAGTGCTGTTTTGGCTATCAAACCCCCTTATTCGCACCTCAGGAGGAGGAAGTGGGCGTTCCCTCAGCCGAAGTGTTTGTCCAGAAGTGTTCACGGACCTGGAGGATCAGTCAATGTTCTGTTGTGAAGTCGATGAATTAGTAAATACTAGAATAGGAAGCAAACTCGGGAATGCTGGAAACACTGAGACCCAAGCAGCTTGTATGGAAACAGAAACCAGTAAACACTCAGTGGTCTCCCTGAGAACAGTTCTGAAGAGAGACACTTCAGCTGTTTTTCCACATATTGTAGTTTGTTTGGATGAGTGTTTGCAATATTTCCTGTTTTTGTTCCGTCCTTCTTCTGTTCTGTTGCTGGCGGTGATCGCCATGGATGATTGTTTGATGAAGTATCCCGCCATCAGCGTCCGGATTTATTCATTTCATTCGGACGGGACGCGGAGGGCGCCGGTAGAAAATGTTCCATCCAGTATTGAATGAGGAGGTACTTACCCTCATTTAGCTTTCCGCTGCCACTTCACATTTTGGCCAACATTAAGGAATCCGAATTGAGATCATATTGACTTGATTTTACTGTGTATACTCTCTATCCACCAACATCGTTTTCCTTACCAAGTGGCTATTAGATAAGCCTATGAATATACAAAAGATGGAAAGGTATGAATCGCATGCTGCCAAGTCTTTAGCCGGCGGCAGAGGTGGGGTGTTGGTGGGGAACATAGTCAGGAGGATCTGTGCAGATGACTGAGATTGTAGGATGGGGCGTTGCCTCCATCGTGCCAGTGTAAAGGATGTCTCTGAGAAAGAACAGGGCATTCTGAAAGGGCAAGCTGAGCTGCCCATGGTCGTGGTGTATTAAACTGACAAGAGACAGTTTCCTTCAAAGAGAATTTCAGAAGTAGGATCTCTGGTATGGTGAGCTTGTGATTGCGAAGTAAGAGTTTGTAACGTAGTACACTTTAAGGTGCGGCTAACAATCTGGAGCAGAAGGGAGGGCATTAGGCACACACACAAAGGCATGCAGAAGCTTGGGCACCCATGTTCAACATTTCTGTTACTTTGAATACCTCTGCGAGTAAACGATGAACTGATTTCCAAAAGGCATAAAGTTAAAGGTAACGCATTTCTTTAATAATTCAAGCAAGATTATATTTTTTTTAAATTTCCATCTTTTACAGTTTCAAAATAACACAAAATGTAAAGGGCCTGAAGCAAATGTTTGGGCACCCTGCATGGTCAGTACTTAGTAATAACCTTTTGGCAAGTATCACAGCTTGTAAACGCTTTCTGTAGCCAGTTAAGAGTCTTTCAAATATTGTTTTGGTGATATTCGTCCATTCTTCCTTGCAAACTGCTTCTAGTTTTGTGATAATCTTGTGTCGTCTTCCATGCACTGCCCTCCAGATTGTCGATGATGTTTAGGTCAGAGGACATTCAAGGTCACAATAAAACCTTCAGCTTGCGCATCTTGAGACAGTCCATTGCGGATTTTGAAGTTTGATTAGTAATATTATCCTGTTGAGGAAGCCAACCTCTTTTCATCTTAACCATATAACTATATAAAAATTACTGCACAGAAACAAGCCAGCTCTGCCCTTCTAGTTCGTGCCGAACGCTTACTCTCCCCTAGCCCACTGGCCCGCACTCTGCCCATAACCCTCTATTCCTTTCCTGTCCATATACCTGTCCAATTTTACTTTAAATGACAATACCGAACCTGCCTCTACCACCTCTACTGGAAGCTCGTTCCACACAGCTACTACTCTGAGTAAAGAAATTCCCCCTCGTGATACACAAACTTTTGCCCCCTAACTCTCAACTCATGCCCTCCTGTTTGAATCTCCCCTACTCTCAATGGAAAAAGCCTATCCGCTTCAACTCTGTCTATCCCGCACATAATTCTAAATATCTCTATCAAGCACCCACCCCCTTTCAATCTTCTAAGCTCCAGAGAATAAAGACCTAACTTGTTCAAACTTTCCCTGTAACTTAAGTTCCCAGGTAATATTCTAGTAAATCTTCTCCGTACTCTCTCTATATTGTTAACATCTTCCCTATAATTCGGTGACCAGAACTGCACACAATACTCCAAATTCGACATAACCAATGCCTAATACAATTTTAACATTACATACCAACTCCTATACTCAATGCTCTGATGTATAAAGGCCAGCATAGCAAAAGCTTTCTTCACCACCCTATACACATGAGATTCCACCTTCAGGGAAATATGCACCATTATTCCTCAATCATTCTGTTCTACTGCATTCTTCAATGCTCTACCATTTACCATGTATGTCCTATTTGGATTATTCCTATCAAAATTTAGCACCTCACACTTATCAGCTTGAAACTCCATCTGCCATCGTTCAGCCCACTCTTCTAACTGGCCTAAATCTCTGTTCAAGCTATAAAAAACCTGCTTCATTCTCCACAGCACCACCTACCTTAGTACCATCTGCATACTGGCTAATCCAATTGAACACCCCATCATCCAAATCATTAATGTATATGACGAACAACATTGGACACAGTACAGTTCCCTGAGGCACACCACTAGTCACCGGCCTCCGACCTGATAAGGAGTTATCCACCACTACTCTCTGGCATCTCACATCCAGCCACTGTTGAATTCATTTTACTACATCAATATTAATACTTATCGATTGAACCTACCTAACTAACCTTCTGTATGGAACTTTGTTAAAGGCCTTATTGAAGTCCATATAGACAATATCCACTGCTTTACCCTCGTCAACTTTCCTATTAACCTCTTCAAAAAATTCAATAAGTTTTGCCGAACATGACCTTCCACCCACAAATCCATGCTGACTGTTCCTAATCGGACCCTGTCTATCCGGATAATTATATGTGCCATCTCTAAGAATACTTTTAAATAACTTACCCACCACTGACGTCGAACTGACGAGCCTATAATTGCTAGGTTTACTCTTAGAACCTTTTTTAAACAATGGAACAACATGAGCAATATGCCAATCCTCCCGCATCATCCCCGTTTCTAATGACATTTGAAACATTTCTGTCAGAGCCCCTGCTATTTCTACACTAACTTCCTTCACGGTCCTAGGGATTATCCTGTCAGGATCCGGATGTTTATCCACTTTTATATACATTAAAAGCGATCGTACTTCCCCCTCTTTAATTGTGATATTTTCCATAACTTCCCTACTTGTTTCCCTTACCTTAGGCAATTTAATATTCTTCTTAGTGAAAACCGAAGAAAAGAAATTGTTCAAAATCTCCCCCATCTCTTTCGGCTCCAGACATAGCTGTCCTGTCGGATTCTCTAAGGGACCAATTTTATCCCTCACTATCCTTTTTGCTATTAATATTACTGTAGAAACCCTTCGGACTTATTTTCAACTGACTTACCAAAACAATCTCGTATCTTAACCACATAACCATATAACAATCACATCACGGAAACAGGCCATCTCGGCCCTCCTAGTCCGTGCCGAACTCTTAATCTCACCTAGTCCCACCTACCCGCACTCAGCCCATAACCCTCCACTTCTTTCTTGTCCATATACCTATCCAATGTTACCTTAAATAACACAACTGAACTGGCCTCTAGTACATCTACTGGAACGTCATTCCACACAGCTATCACTCTCTGAGTAAAGAAATACCCACTCGTGTTTCCCTTACATTTCTGCCACCTAACTCTCAAATCATGTCCTCTCGTTTGAATCTCCCCTACTCTCAATGGAAACAGCCTATTCACGTCAACTCTATCTATCCCTCTCAAAATTTTAAATACCTCGATCAAATCCCACCTCAACCTTCTACGCTCCAATGAATAGAGACTTAACTTGTTCAACCTTTCCCTGTAACTTAAGTGCTGAAACCCAGGTAATATCCTAGTAAATCGTCTCTGCACTCTCTCTAATTTATTGATATCTTTCCTATAATTCGGTGACCAGAACTGTACACAATATTCCAAATTTGGCCTTACCAATGCCTTGTACAATTTTAACATTACATCCCAACTTCTGTACTCAATGCACTGATTTATAAAGGACAGCGTTCTTCACCACCCTATCTACATGAGACTCCACCTTCAGGGAACAATGTACTGTTATTCCTAGATCTCTCTGTTCCACTGAATTCTTCAATGCCCTACCATTTACCCTGTATGTTCTATTTGGATTATTCCTGCCAAAATGTAGAACCACACACTTCTCAGCATTAAAATCCATCTGCCAACGTTCAGCCCATTCTTCTAACCGGCATAAATCACCCTGCCAGCTTTGAAAACCCACCTCATTATCCACAATACCTCCTACCTTAGTATCATCGGCATACTTACTAATCCAATTTACCACCCCATCATCCAGATCATTTATGTATATTACAAACAACATTGGGCCCAAAGCAGATCCCTGAGGCACCCCACTAGTCACCGGCCTCCATCCCGATAAACAATTATCCACCACTACTCTCTAGGATCTCCCATCTAGCCACTGTTGAATCCATTTTATTACTCCAGCATTAATACCTAACGACTGAGCCTTCTTAACTAACCTTCCATGTGGAACTTTGTCAAAGGCCTTGCTGAAGACCATATAGACTACATCGACTGCCATCTACTTTGAGTTTTTCTAATATCTTTCTTACGATTCTTCTTACAATCTTTATATTCCTGGAGCACATCATAAACTCCATGCTGCCTATATTTATTATGGATATCCCTCTTTTTACTAACTAAGTTTCCAATATCCCTTTTCAGCTTGTTACAGAAGGTGTGATGTTTACTTCTAGAATTTCCAGAATTTGCTGGTATTTAATTGAATTCAGTTTTCCCTCTACCAGTGAAATGTTCCCCGTGCCACTGACTGCAACGCAAGGCCAAAACATGATCGTTACACCCATGTGCTTAACAGTTGAAGAGGTGTTCTTTTCATGTAATTCTGCACCTGTTTTTTTCCCCAATCATACATTTTCATATTGCGACCAAAAAGATCTATTTTAACTTCATCAATCCATAGGACTTCTTTCCAAAATACATCAGACTTGTTTTGATGTTTCTTTGTAAACTGCTGACGCTGAATTTTCTGCTGAGGAGAGAGGAGAAGTTTTCTTTTGATGACTATTGCATGAAGGTCATATTTGTGCAGGCGTCGCTGCACAGTTAAACAGTGCACCACCTCGCCAGAGTCTGTTACATCTGCCTGAAAGTCTTTTTCAGTCAAACATGGGTTTTGATTTGCCTTTCTACTAATCCTACGAGCAGTTCACTCGGAAAGGTTTTTTGATCTTCCAGATATCAACTTGACCTTCACCATTCCTTTTACCTGCCATTTCTTAATTACATTACGAACTGAGGAAATGGCTGCCTGAAATCGCTTTGCTACCTTCTTTTAGCTTTCTTCTGCTTTGTGGGCATCAATTACTTTGAATTTTCAGAGTACTAGGCAGCTGCGTATAGGAGTCTATGGCTGCTGATTGTTGGAACAAGATTTGAGGAGTCAGGGTATTTATAAAGCTTTGAAATTTGCGTCAACTGTCTTTTCCTATCGATGACTGTGAACAAGCCATAGCCCCACCAAGCTAATTAAGGTCTGAGACCTTGGTAAAAGTTATCTGAGACCTCAAATCTCTTGGGGTGCCCAAACTTTCTTATTGTGCTCTTTTCCTTTTTTTCTCTCTAAAATGGTACAAAACAAAAATGATTCCCTAATCGTTCTTAAAATCTAGAAATTAATGTTTCATCTGTAACTTTATGACTTCTGGAGTTCAGTTCACCTTCTACGTACTTAAGTATTCAGAGTAACAGAAGTTTTGACGGGGTGCCCAAACCTCTGCATGCCCCTGTATGCTCTCTTCTAGGAGATGTGGGTCTGGTGTAAGGAGGATAGGTTACACCTGTACTGAAAGGGAACGGATATTCTCAAGGGAAAGTTTTCTTGAGCTGCCCCGAAGATTTTTAATATGTGCCAAGTAAATGGGATGGGGGAGGGATCAAAACTACAGATCAGCAAGTAGCATTGAGAAGAAGGTAAAGAGGAGGTCGGGGAACACCAAAAGGAAGTGAAGATGGCGCCTCGTTAATAAGCGCAGAGGAACCAAGTACTGTGTTGATTTCAGTATAAGGTGTAGAACAGATAAGGCAGATGTACTTAGTGCCTGGATAAGTACGTGACATCGTGATTCAGGAATTACAGAGATACGGCTGAAAAGACGGCACAACTGACAAATGAACATTACAGGATTCAGGTGATTCAGACAGTCTAGAAGGATGTAAAAGAGGTTGGTGAGCTGCACTGCTGTTCCACAGAAGCATCAAAAAGCTGAGGTCATTCCAGAGGCTCTGTCAGTTAGACAATGTCTGTAGAAATCAAAAAGAAAGGTTAAATCACTGTGATGGGGTTATATTGTAAGTCTTCCAAAAGCCTGTAAGAGAGAGGAGCAGACAGGTCAGCAGGTTATGAGCTGATTAGAAATCATTAGAGTGGCTGTAGTGGGTGAATTATCTCCACAGAATGACGAGGGCTCCATTACTGCCTAAGGCTTGGATATGACATTATTTCTTAGGTATGTTCAGGGAGGATTCCAGAAACACTGTGCAGATGGTGTACCACGCAGGGGTAATACTTGACAGCATCGAGAAATGAACCTAGCAAGATGATTGGGATTTCTTTGGAAAAGATTTAATGACTATAACTCTGGACGTTTTTAGACGGCTATTGCTAACCTGTGACGATTACAAATCATTTTTTTTATCTGTGGAATTTGTGGCCACGGACGGCAGTGGAGGCCATGTCATTGGGTGTATTTAAGGAAAGATTCATAGATATCTGAGTAGCCAGGACATCAAAGGTTATGGTAAGAAGGCGAGGGAGTGGGACTAAATGTCAGAATGGATCGGCTCATGATAAAATGGCGGAGCAGACTCGATGGGCCGATTGGCCGGGTTCTGCTCCTTTGTCTTATTTTCTTATGTTATTATGGATAAGGATAAGACTGAACCTGCAGGAGGATAAATGCAAATTTGGGAAATGCAAACTACAGCAGAATTGGGCTGGAATCATAGAGAGTAGGCTGGGAGCTGATGTTACAGGTTAAGTTCATGCCTGACATGTGAGTGTCACTTACACTCAAGCCGGTCATAACACAGCACATTCCTGTCCATTGAGTAAGCAAGAAGAGGCTGGGAACAATCACCAACAGAGGGTGATGATAGACAATGTAAATAGGGAAAAGAGAGGAGTCATATTTTAAGATTTAAGAAGAGCCAATTGGACAAGGTATTAGAGGGACATATGGGAAGTAAGAAATAAGTCACATTTTTTATCAAGGGTGTGCACAATGGCCAGGAAATTTCCTCAGTGAGGAAGAACAAAAAGAATATCAAGGTATTTTCTGCACAAACTGACTACAAAAGTACACTGCGGAGAGTATGGGGCAACTCAAGGACAAAGATATGAGTTTGTACCTGCAGTCAAAGTTGGAATTTGAAGATGAATACTTTGTATTCACTGATGTTCACTAAGGATTTTGAGGAAAAGGAGAGCAGATAGGGTATGGTGATATTCCCATATGTGTTGATACTGTTACGATCCAGTAACAATTAATATATAATTCAGACAGGTTTTTTTTAATAACAAATAAAACATTTATTAAACACTGCTCAATAAAACCCCAAAAGTAAACAAACAAATAACTTAACCAGAAATCGACTGTGATACGGCAGCTCGGACAGTTCTTAACGCGAGAATTGCAAACTCAGTTCTTTAAATAATATTGCAAAAAGAGTTGAAAGTGATTTCCAGTCAGTTAGGAGAGACTTTCCCTGAAGTAATCAATCCTCTTTCGCGACGTTACTGCTGATCCCAGCAGAAGTATGCTTTGCCGAGGGATTTACGATTGAAGGAAATAAAATGGCTTAAAGGCACTGACCATTCCTTGGAGAAACATTGTGTCCAACTCTTTCTGCTTTCAGAAATGCAGGAGCTATCATGGACACAGGTTACTAACTCCTCGTACGAAGATTAAATAAGGACGAGCCTGTTATACTGCCGACAACAACTTTCCTCGATCGTTCAGCTTCCCGAACTTCGATAAATCTTCACTCTCCGACTGGACTGAACTGGCAGTATTGTAGGAAAACTGCCGGCAATAACCTTTGAGACTTAAGACAGAAAGTAAAACCACTTTATAACAAAACTGCGTCATAATATCGAAAACGCAGCAGAACAGAGTCACTGGCGAATTTAACCACAGCTGCCCTGCATCACAGGGAGGGGAATCTCATTTTATACACTATTGGGGAAAAAAACTATCACATGACCTCTCAGTGACAGGAAAATTATGTCTGTCTACCATCAGGAGACCATTACATCATGCCCAGCAGAGACTCAATTACATCATGGTCATGTGACAGGCACAAGATACCCACGGGGACGTAACAATACCAAAGAGGAGGTGGTGTTGGGTCTTTCAAAGAGCAATGTAGTTGATTAAGTCTATTGTGAGAAACAGATCACATGCATGGAAATATGTTTAAACTACCGGCACCTACTGCAAGGACACACATCTTAATAACATCTGGTCCTGTACTGCAATGAGAGGGTGGGGGTGTCTATCCCTGGACAAAATGTGGCCAATATCTGAGACTGTACAAGAACAATCAGCAGTTGACTGCAGAGGCAATGAACTTTACAATATCTAGACCTTCACTAATAGGACACAGACGTATAAAACTCTCAAATCTGTGCAGTGACCACATAGACCTGAACACACACAGCACTGTACTCCACTATTAAACATTAGTATAACCCCAGCACTTCCAAGACAGGAACCTGTACAAATCTGACTCTAGACTGCAATTAAAAGGTGGGATAATTCAGTTCACTCGCACTGGGCATCTTTCAGGATATCAAGCAGAGCTGATGAAGGGGAACCTTGAGATATAGTGTGCTTCAATTTCCAAAGGTTTTTGAAATGCCAGCAGGAGAAAGAGGATCAGAAACGTGCACAGGTTACGGAAAGCAACAAAATAGTTCGTGACTGTAATTTTAGCAATATTGACTAAGATTCTCTCCGTGTAAAGGCTCAGAGGATTGGGATTTTCTGGAATGATTTATCAGCATTTATATCCTAACCTATGGAGATTTGTGCTGATTTAGGATGTCATCTTAAACTTTGACACACATCTATCCATGTATAGTGGAAAATAAAATCAGACTGCTTCCATTATGGTCTGAATTATAAACGCCAATGTCCTCCAGCAAAATAGCAAACGAAAAGTTGGGGATGAAGCCCGTCCATCACAATTAAAGCACTCACGCCACTCAGAACATCAACAAGGAGAGTTGTACAGAAAAGCAGCATCCATCATCAATGACCCTATGATACAGCTAATGCAAGTTTCACGATGCTGCCATCACAAAGCAGTTGCAGGAGCCTCAGGTGCCAGGGCATCAGGTTCAGGAATAGCTTTTTCCCCTCAATGACCAGGCTTTTGCAATAAAGAGGAAAACCTCTCTCACCAGTACAATGAACTCAGATTCAGGAACGACACAACTCACTTTCTCAATATTTACTTGATATTTATTACGATTGTGTTTTTTTCTATTTACTCAATATATAGTCCTTGTTGTCTTTTGTACACTAGTATTTTATACACCTTTGTTGTGTGCAGTTTTTCTTAATTTCCACTGTGTCTCTTTTCATTTACCGTGTATGCCCGCAATGAAATGAATCCTCGAGTAGTATATAGTGACACTTATGCACATTTCTAATGAATTTACTTTAAACATAGAACTTTAATAAGCATATTTTGTGGGTATCGGTGGAGGATGAAAGGCGTTTTCTCTCTGCAGGGAAGTAGAATGAGATGTAACTTGATAGAGGTACATAAGATGATAGGAGGTCGAGTACGAATGGACAGTCAAAGAAAGTTTCCAAAGTTAGAAGTGACCAAAACGAGAGGGCAAAATTTTAAAGTGTTTGCAGTGTTATGAAGGATAAACAACTCTGATGGGCAGAAGGGTACAGAGCTGCCCATGTCCCCCCCCCACCCCCGGGAGAATCACAGTCTGTTACAGTTACAACGCTACTAATGAGAGAGAAAGAGAAACAAAGGGAAAACATGCTGGGACTGGAACATCTGCTTCAGACAAGAGGGAGATAACACCGGGAGAGAGAGACTTGATGACCCACTATATTATGTCTCCTGAAAGACTTATCGCTCTGGAGAGGGCTGTTTACTTAGTACCATTCTGTTCATTAAAATTCCTCAGTGGACAGCCGGAGTGGGCTGGTTTGATGGGCTAAGACATTCAAAATTGATTGACACTTGAGACCCCGTGAGTGGGGATAAAAGTAAGGTCTGGAGAGACACCCCTCAGACACACCAGGAGACACACTAGTGAGCACTTTTTGAGTGTTGGAACCCACGTGAAGGTGTGGGGCATCGGAGACCGAAAAAAGGATTGGTCAGTAAGAACTCACAGTTTTTATAGCAGGGCCGGTGGGGGCTTGTGTGTGTGTCCACTCATGCCAGAGTGACGAGTCCTCCACAGAAGAACGGTCTAGCTGAAGGACAGAGGGTTCATGACTGAATGGCCACAACACATCGACGGATCAAGAACTTAAAGGAAGGTTTGACTGAATGTCGCTGTCACTGTTTGCTCGCTCTCTCTCTCACACACTCCAACAATTAAAACACAGCGGCCAACAGCTACCTCAGAACGTATGAACTGAACTGAACTTTATATTCATATATGACAATTCATTATCCCCTAGACATCGATAGAACTTGTTTATTATTGATTATTATTATACCCACACTTTTATGTTTAGTATTGCTAACGTGTATTATCTATACATTTGCATTGTTGATATTGATTTGTATATTTTACTAATAAACACTGCTTGAAATAGTACCACCAGACTCCAACGGATTCTTCTGTCTTTGCTGGTCAGACACCCAGTTACGGGGCATGTAACAAATTGGGGCCTCTTCTCGAGATTTGATTACCAAATTGGAGGGGCTAGTGAATCGGGCTATAAGTCCATTATTTGTTCTGGTTGCGTGGGTAACCAGACGGGAAACCAGCAAAGATGGATATAGACAAATTTTTAGAAAGCCCTACTTTGAAGGTGCTAGAAGATGCCACAAAAACGGACTTGGTGAATATTGCGAAACGATTAAATCTCACAGAGGTGAAGTCGTCAATGAAAAATTGGGAGCTGCAGAGGGCCAGAGCACAGTATTATATAGACAAGGATGTGTTTTCGGCTGGAGTATTGGATCTGTTCCCTGAAAAGAAACCAGTTGTTGGGGTGGTTCAGTTAGAGTTGGAAAGATTAAGGTTGGACGTGGAACAGAAGAAAAGGAAATATGAGCTCCAGCTAAAGGAGTTAGAGGTGAAAAGGGAGCGCGAAGAGCTGCCTGGGAGGCACAAAGGAAGAAGGAGAAAGCCGAAAGGGACTTGGAGGAAAGGGAAAGGGAGAGAGATAGGCAGCATGCGCAGGACATGGAGAGATTAAAGAAACAGGGAAAAGACCGGGTGGAAGGCTCAGTTGAGAAGTTTAATGTTAGCAGGGAGTTTAGGTTAGTACCTCCGTTCGAGGAGGCAGATGTTGATAGTTACTTCTTGCATTTTGAAAAGGTGGCAGTGAATCAGAAATGGCCCAGAGATCAGTGGGTGGCGTTGTTACAAATTGTATTAAAAGGGAAAGCTCAACGGGCATATGCAGCGTTGTCCGAGGAGGAGTCTGCGGATTATGAGGAAGTAATGCAGGCTATCCATCGGGCCTACGAGTTGGTACCTGAAGCGTATAGAGAAACGTTCAGAGATTTAAAGAAACAATGGAATCAGACATATGCGGAGTTTGCCTATGAGAAGGGTGTGCTCTTGAATCGTTGGTGTACTGCAGAAAGGGTGGAGGAGGTTTTCCATCGTTTCAGAGTTAATTCTGATTGAGGAATTGAAAGGTTGTGTTTCGGATAATATCCGGATGTATCTGAACGAGAAGACGATTAACTCTATATCGGAATTTGCCAGGTTCGCAGATGAATATGCCCTAAACCACAAGACAACGCTTTCCTCAAATAAGAGTTAACAGAAAAGCAGAAGGGACGGTAAAGAAAGTCCACCGGTTAAGGTCGAGAATAAGCTGGGAGCTAGTGGTAAAGGTAAGGAGAAGGACAAGCAGGCTGGCAGGAAGATTCTTTGCTTGACCTGTTATAATTGTGGAAAGGTTGGCCATATTGCATCTAACTGCTTTGCTCCGACGAAGGAGGCAGGAATAGGGAAAACAGCAATCCCTGCAGGTTGCATTAGCAGATCGATGAGGGAGGCAAAGGAAGGGAGAGTACAAGAGGGCCGTGAGAAATTTATTTCGGAGGTGACAGTATCTGTGACAGAAGGAGAAACTCCAGTTCAAGTGAGAATTTGGAGAGATACTGTGGCAGACCAGGCATTGATCCAAAGTAAGGTGCCAAATTTCGGTCCTGAAACTGGAGGAGTGGTATTCAGAGGCATAGGAAAAGGGACAGAAGCTGTACCGTTGCACAGGATCATTTTAAAATGTGACCTGGTAGCTGGACCAGTCGAAGTAGGGGTGCGGTCAGAATTACCGAGAGGTGGCGTGGACGTCCTTCTTAATGATGATTTAGCAGGTGGTGACGTGTGTTCAGCAGTGAAGCTGACAAGCAAGCCTGTGAGTGCCGAGGACCCGCTCCTAGATTCTACGATACAACTCGCAGCATGTCGAGAAAGGAGGCTGAGAATGAGGAAAGTTTAAATGAGTCCAGTGTTGATTTGGCTGAGACGTTTTTACCGACCCCGTACCAAGAGGGGTTAGGGGATGTTAAAACGGAGAATAGGGAGGTGAAAGAGAATAACGGAGAGGAGCTAGACCTACCCTTAGCAAGGAAAGAATTTATAAAAGAGCAGGGACGTGACGAGGAGCTTGTGACATTAGGAGAGTCAGTTCTTTCTGAGACAGAACTGGATAAAGAACCAAAGGGCAACTACTTGAAGGACGGAGTGTTGATGAGGAAGTGGAGGTCAATCACGGTGCCAATCGATGATGACTGGGCGGTGGTACTTCAGGTGGTAGTTCCGAAAGTGTATCGGGATGAAATTTTGAACTTAACTCACAAGGGACCTCTAGGTGAGCATTTGGGAGTAAGGAAGACAGTTGATAGGGTTATGAAGGATTTCTATTGGCCATAAATGAGGAAGGATATTGCTGATATTGTAAAAGGTGCCATACGTGTCAGGTGGTAGGAAAGCGGAAGCAGGTTATCCCTAAGGCACCTCTCAGACCTATACCCGCTTTTGAGGAGCCTTTCTCCCGATTCATTGTGGATTTTGTCGGTCCTTTGCTTAGAACAGCGAGTGGGCGGCAGTAGGTCATGATCATGATGTGTGCCGCTACGCGATTTACAGAGGCTGTGCCCCTGGGGAATATTAGGGTCCCTGCGGTGGTGAAAGCACTCATTAAGTTCTTTACCGCAGTCTGGTTACATAAGGAAATACAATCGGATCAGGGGAGTATATTTACATCCAGAGCATTTCAGCAAATGATGACACAGATGGAAGTTAAACAAATTTTAGCTTCTGCATATCATTCGGATTCACAAGGATCGTTGGAAAGATTCCACCCTACAGTAAAGACCATGATTAAAACTTACTGTCAGGAAAACGTTCGAGACTGGGATGATGCATTATCACTTCTGTTATTTACAGTGAGGGATTCAGTTCAGGAATCTCTGGGGTTCAGTCCGTTTGAGCTCGTTTTTGATCACAGGCCCAGAGGACCTTTACCCCGACTTAAATAGAAGTGGTCTGGTCCGAACGTTCAAGTCAGTGTGATTGACTAAGTTTTAAAATTCCGGGAAGACTCCATAAGGTATGCGCCTTGGCAAAGGAAATTTATAAGACTCCCAGACGAGAATGAAACAATGGTATGAAAAACGTATCAGAGAGCAAGAATTTCACGTGGGCGATAAGGTCTTGGTCCTATTCGCCGCAGTTACCAACCCCCTACAGGCCATGTTTCAAAGACCATACAAAGTAGTTATGAAAATCGACTCGCTGAATTATGTGATTGAATCCCCTGATAGACGCAAGCCGAACTCATTGGTTCATGTAAACATCCTGAAAGGGTATCATGAAACGACCCCCGCGGTGGTCGGTGCAGTCACGAAATCTGATGAAGCAGAGAGGAGTGTTGAGGAGGAACCAAAGCGTTTTGAAAAGATAAGTATAATACCCACCTGGCTAGAGAACTCGATTATTCTAGCCAACCTTGCTGATAAATTCAAACACTTAGAGCCTGAACAAAGAGAGTAGTTAACACAGCTCATTAAACGGCATACAGATTTATGTCCAGATGTTCAAAGGAGGTGTAAAGGGGCAGCTCATGATGTCATTGTTACCTCGACCCAGCCTATTAAACAATCCCTTTATCGGATGAATTTGGAAAAGAGCAAGCTGGTAGAAAAAGTAATTGAGCGTATGCTAGCTGCTGGTATAATTCGCGAATCCTCTTCCTGCGTGGTCGGACCGAAACCGGACGGTACCATAAGATTCTGTACCGATTACAGTAAGGTGTATGCTGTCACGCAGACAGGTGCTTACCCTATCCCTAGGGTGGACGATTGCATTGATGAAATGGGGAAAGCGAGGTACATCACTTGTTAAAGGGTTACTGGTGCGTTTCTTTAACGGACAGGGCTCGAGAAATTTCAGCCTTTGTCACCCCATCCGGGTTTTACGAGTACAACGACTTGCCATTCGGAAGTAAAAATGCAGTAGGGACATTTCAGAAGATGACTGACATGGTGATAAAAGGGTTAACAAATACCAAGGCTGATATTGATGATGTGATCGTTTGGAGTGACACCTGGGATGAGCACACTGACGCTGTGGAAAACCTGTTTAAAAAAATGTCTGCAGCCCAACTTACAGTGAACCTTGCAAAGAGTGAATTTGGTCATGCCACAATCAACTACTTGGAGTATGTGGTAGGGCAGGAGCAGTTGGCTCCTGTGCAGGAAAAACCACAGGCTATTTCTGAGGTTCCCGTACCACCAAATAAAAGAGCCTTGAGAAGATTTTTGGGCATGGTGTGGTACTATGGAAAATTTTGTAAGAACTTTGCTGATATCACCCTCCCGCTTACAAAACTCCTACGGAAGTAAGAAAAATTTGAGTGGAACAATTCTTGTCAGGATGCTTTTGACAACTTAAAAACCATACTATGCCATCACCCTGTGTTAACGGCACCTGACCTGTTAGAACCTTTCTCTCTGGCGACTGATGCAAGTGATGAGGCTGCAGGGACAGTCCTATTGCAGAAATCATGGGATGGGGTGGAACACCCTGTAGCGTATTTCTCTCGGAAGTTCAATGTGCACCAGAGGAATTACTCTACCGTAGAAAAAGAATTGGTGGCACTTGTTTTGGCAATACAACATTTTGAAGTGTACATTTGTTCAGGGCAAAGACCCTTAATTGTTTATACAGATCACAGCCCTTTGATATTCTTGGCTAACATGAAAAGTTAAAACAGGAGATTACTAAGTTGGACTCTGATGCTACAAGAGTTTGATATTCAGGTACAACATATTAATGGAAGTGACAATGTTATCGCTGACTGTTTATCTCGATGCTTAGTTGAAAGTATATTTGTATGCTTTGTAGATAAAAACACTTTTGTATTTTGTTAGATTCTGTAATTCTGTAAGACGTTGTATTCGTTAATTTTCCCCTTTGGTGAAAATCCCTAGAAGGATGGGGGTGTTATGAAGGATGAACAACTCTGATGGTCAGAAGGGTACAGAGATGCCCATGTTCGCCCCCCCCCCGGGAGAATCACAAACTGTTACTGTTACCACGCTGCTAATGAGAGAGAAAGAGAGACAAAGAGAAAACGTACTGGGACTGGAACATCTGCTTCAGACAAGGGAGAGATAATACTGGGAGTGAAAGACTTGTTGACCCACTATACTATGACTCCTAAAAGACTTATGGCTCCGGAGAGGGCTGTTTACTTCGTACCATTCTGTTCATTAAAATTCCTCAGTGGACAGCCGGAATGGCCTGGTTTGATGGGCTAAGCCATTCAAAACTGATTGACACCTGAGACACCGTGAGTTAGGAAAAAAGTGAGGTCTGGGGACGCACCTCTCAGACACTCCAGGAGACACACTAGTGAGCACTGCTGGAGTGTTGGAAACCACGTGAAGGTGTGGGGCATCGGAGACCGAAAAAAGATCGGTCAGTAAGAACTCACAGTGTTTATAGCAGGGCCGGTGGGTGCTTGTGTGTGTGTCCATTCATGCCAGAGTGACGAGTCCACCACAGAAGAACGGTCTACCTGAAGGACAGAGGGGTCATACCTGAATGGCCACAACACATCGACGGATCAAGAACGTAAAGAAAGGTTTGACTGACTGTAGCTGTCACTGTCTGCTCTCTCTCTCTCTCTCTCTCTCTCTCTCTCTCTCTCTCCAACAATTACAACACAGCGACCAACAACTACCTCAGCACGTATGAATTGAATTGAACTTTATATTCATATATGACAATTCATTATCTCCTAGACATCGATAGAGCTTGTTTATTATTGATTATTATACCCACACTTATAGGTTTAGTATTGCTAGCGTGTACTATCTATATATTTGCATTGATGATATTGATTTGTATTTTTTGCTACTAAACACTGTTTGAAACAGTACCACCAGACTCCAACGGATTCTTCTATCTTTGCTGGTCAGACACCCAGTTACGGGGTACGGCAGTGGTGTCTGAGTCTTGCATTTGGGAATTTCAGCGAGGAGACAATTTTGTCAACAGTCATCTCTAGATAAGGGCACAATCTTGGGGGAATTGGATGAACTGTACTTATGCTAATGCTCACCTACCACCTTGTACTTTTCCTCTCCACCCAACACCATACTGCTCCGAATTCTCATCCATTTGTTCTAGTCCTGATAAAGGGTCTCGACCTGAAACGTCGATTGTCTTTCCATAGATGCTGCCTGGTCGGCTCAGTTCTTCCAGTGTGTTGCAAACGAATGAGAATAATGTTAATCAGAAACAGTTGTGTAGCTGTGATGAGATAAACTTGCATCTGTCTTTTGAGAGTTATTTAAAGCCGAGTGGTTCTGAATTCAATCTGTTTCTGTTGGGGGTAGGACCATGATGCAAGATTTAAGAACATTTGGATGATTACAGATGTTGCAATGCAGTCAAAATGGAAATGAATCACAAGTAAAGATTAGGAAGTGGAAATTAGACAAGATCCTTGATAAATACGCAGCAATGTGCAAAATAAACTGAGACCATCAGTGCTGAATTGTGGTGCAGGAGGAGGATTGATTTTGTAGAGCAAGCCTGGAGTAAATACGAAGGCATTTTGTCCATACATTAGACACAACTCTGCAGCCGGAGAGAGAGGAAGACTGTAGGAAACTCTAGGGCAGAGGAGGGAACGTATGTCTGGAGACAAAGGAAGTGGGCAAAGCACCAAACGAATGTTTCAGGTCGGTGTTCATCAAAGAGAAAGTCGTGGAGAACAGAAAATTCAGGAGGGATAGAATGATGTTCCACGGCACGTTGCTGACAACCTTGTGAAAGTGTTGGGA
The DNA here is from genome assembly GCF_030144855.1 of Hypanus sabinus. Taxonomy (NCBI): domain Eukaryota; kingdom Metazoa; phylum Chordata; class Chondrichthyes; order Myliobatiformes; family Dasyatidae; genus Hypanus; species Hypanus sabinus. Next base: position 124,955,062 of record NC_082711.1, on the reverse strand, counting down.
CTCTCAAAGTACAGTAAGTTGGATAAATCACCATGATTGGAAAGTAAACATCAGAGTTTATTGTGTGAGTAAGGTAATGTAGCAGATTGCTGGGGCATTCACAAAGATCTTTGCAGTCTTTTTATTTAACATTGCACATGTGTTTGCAGAGGAAAGCAGTTGAACCAATATCATTGTCCTATTTAACAAGGGCTATAGACACCAACAGGGAACTACACATTTACTAAAAATATAGTGCAGATGTGCACAGTGAGGAAGACTGCCAAAATGTTCAGCAGAATATCGACCAGCTGAAAATGTGGGCGGGGATATGGCAGCTGAAGTGTTGCACTCTGGGAACTCAAATTTTAGTTGTGTTTTTTTTTCAGGATTTCTCTGCCTATTGGAGTAGAATAAATGGCAGTTATGACAGTGACTTTTTCTGCCTCAGCTTACGGGGAAATCAGAGAGTCGGTCAGTGACCCCGATAAATTCACATGAGGGAGGTGCACCTGCAACAGCTCCTGAATGTGCGTGTGATGGAAATGAAGATGGAGATCGACAGACCAAGGATCTTCGAGGACACTGAGACCAGAAATGGTCACAGCTCAGATTTAGAATGCTGATAAATTCGGTGATCACGACAGGAGACAAGGGAAGACAAGATAAATCGTCGGAAAGTGTAGGGACCCCCAGTTGCTGATCCCCTCATAACAAGTACACCTTCTGAGTACTGATGGGGGTATCACCTATCAGGGAACAGCAGTAGCAGCCTGGCTGCTGGCACTGACAGTGTCCCTGACACCCAGCAGGAGAGGAAGAGATCATTTGGGACAGAATTAGAGAGAAGACTCAAGATTTGGCGGCTATTCACTCGTACTCGGCCTCCTATCCTAGATTTGTTCCCTTTGTGGCCAAGCTTGCAGATTATACGAAGATAGGTGAAGGGGCAAGTAGTGATGCATATGCTCCGAATCTGGGAAAGGACAGAGACAGATCAGGAAATGGGCAAATAAGTGATAGATGGATTATCGAGGAGGGAAGTCGTACATGCACTTTAGTAGAAGGAAAAAGGGAATAGACGATTTTTTAAGCAACGAGAGAATTCAAAAATCATAGGTGAGAAGGGGACTTGGCAGTCCATGTGCAGGAATCCCCAAATGTTAACTTGCAGTTTGTGTCAGTGATAAATTAGGCATACTCAATGTGAGCATTCATTTACAGAGGATTAGAATGCAAGAGCAAGGATGTAATGCTGAGGTTTTGTAAGGCATTAATCAGATACTTGGATAATTGTGATCAGTTTTGGGTTTCTTATATCGGAAAATATATGCTGGCATTGGAGAGGGTCCAGGAGGTTTACACAAATGATTCCTGGAATGAAAGAGTCAACGCATGCGGAGAATTTGATGGTTTTGGGGCTGTTCTCACGGGAGTTTAGAAGAATGAATAATTTATTATCCCTCTCAGCCCTATTCTCCCGCCTCACCCTAATTATTCATGAAATTTACTTATCAACTTCTGCTTTAAAAATCAAAATCTGCAGATGTTGGTAATCCAAACTACAAAGGTGCTGATGAAGGGTCTAGGCCTGATCTTTCTGAAATCTGTCTGGACAGAGTTGATGTTCGAAGGATGTTTCCTATAGTTGGTGCGTTGAGAACATAAGATATAGCCTCCAACTAGAGAATGTCCATTCAAAATTAAGATGAGGAGCAATTCCTTTAGCTACAGAATAGTGAATCTACCGCAGGCAGCCGTGAAGTCCAACTAATTGAGTATATTGAAAGTGGAGCCACACACAAAAATTGCAGGAGGTACTCAACAGGCCAGGAAGCATCTGTGAAAAAGAGTAAATTGTTGATGGTTCGAACTGAAATCGTTCATCAGGACATGAGTTGCTTAAGGGTCCCTGCAAATTCTTCCGTTGTTCTCATGAGGGGCTCCGGGTATTGAGTTTCTGTGAAAAGGGGCAAAGGTTTCCTCATCTGCCATCTTTATCCCCCTCCAGCTTCTCGGTACGTCTACAGACACAGTTCACCCACAGACTTTCCACTCCTACCCCACATGGTTCTGGTTCAATCTGCCATACATCTCACCCCTGCTGGTTCCAATTATCACCTCCTTTACTGTCTCTAACCCTTACACTCTTCCATTTCAAAATTCCCACTTACAAATGAACGTTAACATTGAATGAAGGGCCTGTTCATGTGCTCTACTATGTACTATGTAGTATGCTGCTCTATGTTCTCTGTTCCATGTTCAGAAGAATGAGAGGAGATCGCAGTGAAACACTTTGGACTACAACTTCTTGATGGCCGGAAGGCTCCGACTCTTTGGCAGTTGCCGCCGCTTGAGCGTGTTGCTTTAAACGGGAGCTGTAATTCCTGCAAAGCATGTGTTTACGAATTATAAACAATTTATGTCATTTTTCACCCTTTACATTGCTCTACAATTGCATTCTAGCGATCAGGCCTGTGATAGTGGAGGGGGGGGGGGAAATAAGTGTTCCATCACGCTTAGTTTTGAGATCAGTACACAGTCACTATCCTGTCTCCTTCTGGCTCAAGTCCTTCAGTTCCGCCTAGACCCGCCTTTCTCGGTTAATCACGTCCTTTCTCTGGCGGCTGTGGCGGATGCACACAGTACTCTAACTGTGGTCTCACCAACATGGAACAGTACCTGAAGGGAACAGGCCTTTTTACTCACTGTGTTGTTTTGAACCAATTGAATTGGTCATTTCATGCCTTACTAAACCAATCCCTTCTGCCTACACAAGCACCTCATCCTTCCATTCTCCTCATATCCATGTGGTATCTAATAGCCTCTATTGCATCTGCCTTCACTACCACCCCTGACTTTCATTCCGGACATCCTTCTCTTTAGGTATAGAAAAAAAACGTGCAACACACATCTCCTTTAAACATTCTGAGTCAGCGTTGACATTAGTGTCTTATGTAAGTTGTTCTCTTTACAGCAGCAGTCAGGAAAAATTATACAATATTTTACTAAATCACACAATAAATAATTCAAAAAAGGACTAATGTCGTAGTGTTCCCCTTTTCACCGTGAATAAACTCCGGTTGTACAATAAACTAGCAATTTTCCTTTAAATATTTTGAGTCATGTTTAACATTAATGTCTAAAGTACTTTTACAGCAGCCTTCTGGAAAATACACAAATTACATTAAATTACAAAATAATCAAACAATCAAAAAGGGACTAATGAAGTCGTGGTCCCGTTAGATGCACCAAGATGATCTTATAGCAAATATCACTCCAAGCAGTTTCCAAAACAATTGACTCACATTTCAATAAAAGGAAGAACAATTTCCACTGCTCAGAGCACAATTATTATTACAGTTTCAATAAACTAAACATCTTTGAGAGTTGTCACTCCCTTCGTTCGTCCCGTACATTTCGCACGACACCACCAAATCTGTGCGCACCCTTATTCGCCGACTCACCCCTAAATCTGCGCAGATCCACAAATCCGGATGGGCCCAAAATCTTTATTCTGGACAAATACGTGTGCCTCTGTAAATCCGCACCAACACCAAAACCCACTTGCACCTCAGATTATCTTTCAACAATATAATTTCAAAACAGTTCACAAACTATCTCCCCCAGTCTTAGAGAACAAAAAAAGAAACAAAGTCCAAATCGAAAGAGCATGTATTAATAAACATCTAAACTGAAACTGTCTTGACATTTGTCACAACGCTTCATCCACCGGCTCCCCCAAATTCGTGCACTACCCCGCATGTCTATGCATTCTCATATTTGCCGTCGCGCTCTAAATCTGGGCACGTTCCCAAAATCGTACGAGCCCAAACTCCTTGCACAACCCATATTCATGATGCTCTAAACACCGGTCATCGCCACATTCACCTTAGATAACACTCAAGCAAAATGATTTCAAAATAGTTCACAGACTATCTGCCTACACTTTATAAAACAGAAATTATCAAGTTAAAATTGAAAGTGCATTTATTAATAAGCAACCGAAAATGAAACAATCTTGATATTCGTCACAACCCTGCATCCACTGGCACCCCCAAATCCGTGTAAACCCCACATCCGACTATTCGCCCTAAATCTGCGCACATTCCCAAATCCGTGTACAACCCAAAGCAGCTGACACAAACACCCATATTCAGATTTTATTATTCTAGACAAAGCATCATTTCGAAACATTTCACAAAATAGGTGCCTCCACCTCGAAGCCAGAGCTAGAATATTGCTCAGATTTGAAAGTGCCTTGATTAAAGAAACTAAGGATTGGAAAAAAATATTTTTGAGATTTCTCACGACCCCTCATTCACCGATACCCCCTAAACCGTATGCACCCATGTTCGTGATGATCACTATAATCGAAAACACATCCCTAAATCTGTGCACATCCCCAAATGTTTGTAGACATCAATATTCACATTTCCTTATCCCAGAGGGAAAAAAATATATTTCAAACATTGCAGAAAATCGCTACTTCCGCCTTAAAGAAATTGTAAAATGTAAGTTCAGTTTAAATGTATTTATAGATATGTTAATAAAAAGACTAACAATGAAACAATCTTGAGAACTGTCACTCCTCCAAATGCACCGAAACTCTGCATTTATTATGAAAGGCTCTGTAATTGAACCAACTTTGAGATTTGCCAGAACCCCAAATCCACTAACACACACAAATTTATGTGCACCTAAATGTCCCGACACACGTAATTTTGCATGCATTCCCAAATCTCAACGCACTCCCATATCTGTATGCGCTCCCAGATCCACGCACACCCGTAAAAACGTCATTCAGGCATACTCGCATACTCCTAAATCTGTGCACGCAATAAACCACTATGCATTCCGAAACCTGCTGACAACCCACCACAGGAACGTCACATTATTCCAGAGCAAGAATCATTCAGCATCGTGCACAAAGCAGCTTGGTCATATTAAAGTGATAAGAAGAACAAAGATCAATATTCACAGTGCATTTATTATTAAGTTTCTACAAATGCGACAACGTTGAGATTTGTAATAGCCCGCCCCCCACATCCACCGACAGCTTCAAATTGGGGGTTGCGCCCCCAAATCCTTCGGCACTTCAAAATCTGCGCACACCCTGAAACCGGGTGATAATCCCACATATATATTAAATTATCCTTGAGCAAAAATAATTTCAAACATTCCATAAAACAGCTGTCTCCACTTTATAAAAAAGCATCCCAATTTTGACCAATTCACTGGAAATCCATTTGAACCCCTCAAACCGTGTGCAAACACATATTGACGGACGCTGTAAATACACTTGTACTCTCAAATCCGTTGAGATATTAGTTTTTCAGTCTCTGCGTGTAGGTTTTCAGTGATTCCATTGCATTTCTCTGCTCCACTATGAAGATGACATGTACGTATTTTAATAATGAAGTTGATTTCATATTTGAATAGATACACAAACACACAGACACACTCGGACACCAAAACAGACTTGCACTCAGAGGCAGAATATCACCCGCTCTCTCACAACGTAAATATTGACTCTCCTACAAGCAGACAACGACAGAGACACGCTAACACTCATATATTAACACTGACTTTGGATTCCTACTGTGCCAACAAAGACAGACATAGTCAGACACGCAACGAATCAGATAAAGACACTCACAATCACACACAGGGGCACACAGATACGCACACATAGGCAGGTCTAGGCACTGACAATCATTGAGGCGTGCAAAGACGGATTCCTACACATAGACAGAGACGCACACATGCACACAGAGACCGACACAAACACACAAATCGAGATGCATTAACTGGCACGCAAACAGACACACACGTGCACATCAGACAGAGAGAATCGAGAACCGTTCACTGTGCTACGCATAAACACACAATGATTAACTCACACTGCGACCCACTCACAGACACAGACAACAGAGAGAAACAGAGACACAGAAACCAAAAAGACCAGACACAGACAGGATCAGACACGCAATAAAAGTAGTTACAGACATACACAGGCACCGCCTGAAACACACGAAAACTCACAGACACGGACGCGCACAGAGACACACAGACACATGAGATACACTCCGTTTATAGGCGACACGAACAAGTACTCACATGCTTTCATACAGCGACACAGTCGTACAATCACAAGTCTCAGACACCAGCAGTCATATTCAGACACTGAGAGGCAGACAATCATTGTCACTCACATATTCGCAAACACATACACATGCAGAAACATACACATACAGACACAGTAAGATACAAACGCACCTACACCGTCAGATTACCACAGACAGGCATCCACACATACAGACACAAGGATGTACAGCTAGACACTCACACTGACAGACAAAGACCGACATCGATATACAGCCAACCAACGAAAGACAGAAACATGTAGATATAGACACACATACAGAAGGATAGAAACACACAAGCTATCAAACGTATCAACACCAGACGTGCACACACAAAACCATAAAGTTATATACACACACATATAATCAGGGACATAAACGCATAGACATATACCCACGAACGTCAACTAAACTTTCCTTTCCGAATTTCGCTCTCTCCGTCGTGTCCTATGGCACTAATGGGATGTAGTAATTAATATATGCTCAACCCCGAGCTTACAGTACTTAGTTTGCAAACCATTCAGAAGGGTTTGGGGTGAGTTCTGGTGAGTTTGGTGGTGATATTGTTCATTCGTCACCCCAAATAAAAATTATCTTAGATAACCTCACAATAGAGGCCTCCACACACAAACTACACCATGAGTTTATAATTGGGAGAACATTGGTAACAGTACGTTATTCAATAGAATTTCACAATTACATAATTTATTCCGATATTTTGCATGTGGCAAATGGTTATTTCGAAGTACATATTTATATTGGAATCGCGTATAATTAATCCGACAGCTCCGCCTGCTCAGACTTCTATTTTGGGCAACAAATTAACAAAAGTGATAAAAAGACATCTGAGAAGGGAGAAACACAAATGTCCATGTTATGAATGCTGACACACAGCAGGGAATGCAAAGAAATGGATCATGCATAGGTGCTGTAGTTGGGATCCCTTTAAAGTGGCTTCATGACTGGCAGAAACACTGTGAGCCGAAGGTTCTAATTCTGTGCCTTGCCCTTCTCTGTTCAATGTAGAAGTAACTCAAATAGAACGCAACAACGTTTATATTTTTTCATATATAATTCAACGGCGATACACGTAGATGTGTTTTTGACTCAGGTCAAGTTTTGGTATACCTCCGGAACTCTCAGGAAGGTTAGTGATAATCAGGAGAGAAGGATGAAACTACATTCAAAGCAACACGCACAAGCTACTGGTGAAACTCAACAGGCCAGGTACCATCTATAGAAAAGAGCATTGCTGACGTTTCGAGTTGAAACTCTCGATCAGGACTTGGATAAAAAATTAGAATTCAGTGAAGTCCGTGGGATGGGGTGGGGTTAGTGAAGAATGCGTACAATGTGGTAGGAGTTAGGTGAAAATGGGAGTTGGCAGGTGTGAAGTTAAGAACCGGGAAGAAAATTCGTGAAAGAGATAAATGGTTGGAGAAAGAAAAATCTGATAGGAGAAGATAGAGGTTCGTGGAGAAACAGAGGGAGTTATGAGCAGGAAACGAGAAGAGGTGAGAAAATGAAACGGGAATGGGGGAAATAGTGAAGTGGAACTGAGACGTATTCCCAGAAGTTCAAGTAATCAATGTTCATGCCATCAGGTTGGTGCCAACCCAAACAGAACACAAGGTGTTGATTCTCCAACTTGTGTGGTCTCATCGCGCAGAAGTGGAGGCCATGGACTTGGGGAATGTCAGAATGGGAACTGGAAGTAGAATTGACATGTGTGTATATTTAATTTCCAGCGTCTGCAGATTATTTCCTGTTTAAGGTTGCATTCAGATGAGGTGCAATCGTAATTGGTGCAGAATTAGAGTGGTGCGGCTGTTTTACTCTCTGTGGATCTGTTTTACCAATTCCTCAACTGAAGGACAAAAGCCACAACGACAGAAACAAGAGGTGATAAGCTGGCAGTGATGGTGTTTGAAACAATGTTCCTTTTGCTGGATAAATGCCTTTCCCAATTTACAGCCCTTAGTACCATCACATTATCCATTGTTTGACTTTTAGCAATTAATTCACTAAATTAATCACTATCTGTTACCATAGGGGTTGCAAACGTCTGATGTAATCGTTTTGGAAATAAATTGAAAATCTTTATTTTTAAATCCATTGAAATTTGTCCCTATAGTGCCGCTAAATGATATTGAAAAAAACCCTTGGCTCATGCTGCCTTAACATTTCATTCCGAGAGTAGCACAGGGGAACAGTTCACTGAGCAGAGAAAATGTCTTCAATGTTGGCCAGGTACGAGACTGTGGAGAAATTGTTGTACTTGATCATTGCGGTCATTCGAGTTCCTTGTGAGTCCGCAGTCTTCATATTCAGTATTTTTGAGTGTATTCGGTGTGGACAGTTCATGATCACTTTACAAACTTCCAGCTTGATGATCATTGTATAAATATCTGTCATAGATATCCATCCTGACAGTTCGATATGCTGATTCTTCAAAGTCAATGACAAACGAATCAAGATGTCTGTCTCTCCTCTGCCACAACAGATGGACGCGGACATGGTTTGTGTCTTTAATAACCCCTTTTTCAGAATAGTCTCAGCGCAGCTCTATGATTGGAAGGGCTTTAATGGGAATTCGTCTGGATTTATACCTGTGCTGGAGAAAGGCACTTTCCCCGAAGATGCGACTGGGAGGGTTTTACATTCTGAATTTCATTGTCCCTGAGGTATTGATAAGACTGAGCACATGGTACTGCGCTTTATGTTTCTCTTTTGAGTTTGTAACTGAGCGATTCCACTGCCCGTTGGTCAATAAGTGGGTCTGATCACCTGAATCAGTGTCAACAAACATGCTGAACTGTTTTATCCGAATGCACTGCACTGTATATTAATCCATATATTTGACCCGGCTTATTTGACCCTGCTTTCCTTCTGAGAACCGTCGTAGTTAGGGGCATCATTTCATCCTGAAGAAGGGTCTGGGCACGAAAAGGTCTGCGTTTGTTCAATTGCATAATTGTTTCTTCAGCTGTAGAGTTTCTCCAGTAATTTGTGTGTGCTGTTTCCCTTCGGATCACTCATGCCGTGTTTCTCGTGGCCTGTTCAGTCACGGCTAAACTAGTGAAGCTGACCCCATCAGCGATGGAATCCCGAATAATGGAATCCAATTAGGACTGACCACTGTCGTTCAAGCAGCTCGATTTTAGCACCGACGATTGGTTACACATCATCTAATTTGCACACGGAAGAAAACATTTCAGAGATAGTGTGACCCGTGTAAGATGTTAGATTTGCAGGCGTTTACACATTCTCTTACTCTTGATCCTGATATAGAGCCGAAATACGATCCCGTCTTAATCCCTGGGGAATTTCAGTAATGTCCAGTGGCTTTGTTCTCTCTCTCTCTCTCTCTCTCTCTCTCTCTCTCTCTCTCTCCCCACCTGCCATCCTCCCTCTCTCTCTTCAGTGAATTTAGTGGCGATTGTGATACTGTCGCAGCGAAAGTGCAGAATCTTCCTGTATCATTCGCTACCTGGTGGCCATGGCAGTTACCGATCTACTGAATATTGTTTTCGGCTCCATTTTGTATCGAATAAAAAAAATATATTATTTTCTACCTGTCGTCTGAGCATTACCCCATTGTGTAGTCTTACAGAAATACTGTCGTTCTCAGCCACAGACTTTTCTGTTTCGTGCACCGTCACTTTCGCCTTTGATCGGTTTATCGCTATTTATTCCCAGAAGCTGAAAACAAAATATTGCACAGGGAATACTGCGGCTGTCGATCTAACAACAACCGGTGTACGGTTTAGTTCCTGGCTGCGTCATTTGTTGCGATTCATAATCAAGATAAATTGAGTAAAGAGATTCAGTAATACCGGGATGAGTTTCTAAGTGAAAACAGCAGGTAAATGGATAATAATTGAAGCTTTCAGTTGCTAAGTCACAATTTATGCGTTTTACGATTAGCTTTAATAGACCTGCACTGGAAGTGAACTTGTTAGCTCGAACACTTCAACGAGAGTTTGTGGTAGGATTTCTCGCAATGTGGATGGAAAATAAGCCGCCATAGAAGCAGCATATCACTTATATTATTGATGAATGAAAAGGAGCATTGAATATACTCGTGTCTTTGTGGATATGTCTGGAGCGCTGCATGAAAATATTTAATGACCATTTATATTTGTGTTATCAAATCTGTTCTTGGTAATGGCTGCGCGGATTATGGACCAGCTTCATTTTAATTTTAGAATGATTGGAAGTGTTTAAGGCATAGAATTTAAAATTGTGTTGTGGTGCAGGAAGATCGTCTCCTGTTTCGGAATTACTGGTTGAATTGGGAAGTACCTTTTAAATTGCGGAGGTTGCAGTTGATACATTGAACCTGAGTGGGCGGAGAAATGATCATCCTGATAAACGTATGTTGGAGGACAGTTGGGAACTACACAAGAAGATTGTATTTAGTTTCGGGTATCACTCTAGGAATATGGGTCAGTTGGAGCATGCAGTATGCCCCACGGCAGCTTTCTCGGTAAACACAATTTATGTATTTCAATACATTTTCTTGATTTGGGGTTACGGTATTTATTAAAATCTAACAGGCAACGATAAAGAAACAACCTACCAACCCATTTATCAGCATCTTCAACAGAATTGGTTGCCATAATTTTAGGCCTACAGTAGTTGGAGCACATTTCTCCATGTAAAGTTGTAATTTGTTCAGCTTTTTTTTCAACGTCCTTTGATGTGTCTTAAAACAGGGTATTCCAGCAGTAGGACACAGTTAATGTCGGAAACTCATCACATTTTATTTCTCTTCCGAAGTTTCGCGATCCAGCTCTACATTATATGGGTCCTGCACTTTGAGTGTTGAGAAGGATGAGCGGTTTGACCATTCAGCGACAAAAGCTGTTCAAAATTCACCTGTGGATATAGAGCTTTTGCGAAACAAATCAGAAGCAAAGGGATATATTTGTGTAGACTTGTAGAGATTTTTTGGGCATATCGTCAAATATGGGCTGGGCACTGACTTGGCATGTACGCAGATTCATGGGTGCATACAGATTTGTGGTGTGGCGACAGATATGGCGGTGCACACAGATCTGTATGTCTGTCGCAGATGTGCAGATGCACACGGATTTTGGGGGCATTAGTGGATTTTAGGGCGTGAAGGTTGTTTCATTTGTAGATAATTTAATAATAAATGCATTTTAATCGTTGAACTTTGCTCCGGCTATTCTGTAAGGTGGAGAGAGCCATTTTCTGAATTGTTGAAATGCATTCTACTCAGAGATTATCCGATTAGAATGGGGAAATTTCTGCGGCTGGGGTGCGCCTAGAATGGGGGTGCATGGAGACACGTTGAGCAGTAGGGCTCCGAAGAGTCATTAGAAAAGATGGATCTGGGAACACAGATTCATAAGCAGTTGAAAGTGGCCTCACGGGTAGAGAGGTTCGTTATCAGAGATTTAGGCGCATTGGCCTTCATAAATTAAAGTATTGAGTAGAGGAGATAGGATTATATGTTGAAGTTGTATAAGACTTTGATGAAGCGTAACCTGGAGTATTATATGCAATTTCTGCTACCTGCCTGAAGGAAAATGTCAATAAAATTTAAAGAGTGCTGAGAATATTTGGCTTTGCTTCGACTTGAGTTTGGAGTTGTGGGGAAAGGTGGAATCGGCTCGGACTTTATCCCTGGAATTTATGAAAATGATGTGGGATTTCATAGTGGTATCCAAATTATGAGTGTTATAGACTGGGTAAATGCAGGCAGGATTTTTATTTTTTCCTGAGGCTGGGTGAGGCTGGAACTAGAGTTCGCAGTTTAAGAGTGAAAGATGAAATATTTAAAGGGAACATGAGAAGGAATTTCTTCGCTCAGAGGTTGCTGCTGGCGTGGAAGACCTGTCAGCGGAAGGGGCGTTTGGATACGGACACAGATGGGATGGGTATTGAGGGAAATCTTCGAAGCAAGGTCATGAAACTCGGAAGAATAACAACTCAGTACAGGGTAAATCGCAGAAAAAGGTCATTATTTTTATAGTGTTCTCTGACTCCAATTAATGTGAAGATAAAGGAGAACAGTTCGGTCCGTTTCCGGCAAGGAAGTGTGGGTGTTTGAACCCTTCTTGATGGGGTATAGAAGTGTATAGGTGCTAGGCCTACCGACACAGAGTCACAGAAGCACATTCGTAGGCACTTGCACACCGAGACAGATGCAAAGGCAGACCAATATGTAGAGACACCATCACAAAATGCATACTATAATACGGAATCTCTCTCTCTCTCTCTCTCTCTCTCTCTCTCTCTCTCTCTCTCTCTCTCTCTCTCTCTCTCTCTCTCTCTCTCTCTCTCTCTCTCTCTCTCTCTCTCTCTCACACACACACACACACACACACACACATCGGACTCCTCAGGTCTCCACTGTGTTCTGTGTACATTCAATATTCGATTGGTTTCAATCTGATTTCTCTATCAGTTTTTAAACTCAACGAGTTCAGGCCCGGAACCATCAAACGCTCCTCATCGGTTCACGCTTTCATTCCTTTTCTTGTTCATCCTCCTCAAATATATTTAATAGAGACTGTCTGATCTTCTGAATTAAGCTGATGACATCACTGTATCCCTTACAAACAATGCAATGCTATCTAGTTCCCTGAACCACTGAACACACATCCGTCTGGCGTTCTTAAGGGTTTCTTCCACACTATCCAGGTGTTCTCAGCACCCACGATGTCCCGGCAATGACAGTGCGCGTGTCTGCTAGATGGTCTGTGACCCAAACACACAACAAAGATGGACAGACACCCAGGTGGATGTGTATAAACTCAGAGATGCAGACACGCGAAGATACTTTAATAATGAACCCATTTTGAACTTTGAACGATATAATATTGGGCGGCTATTTTGTAAACAGTTTGACATTATTCTTGCTCTGGGATAATCCAACGTGCATGTCAGGATGTCAGTGGGTTTGAGGTGCAAATTCATGTGCGGATGTGCGCAGGTTTCAGGCTATGTCAGTAAATTTGGGTGTGCACACAGATTTTACGATTCATGCTTGTTTGTAGTGTGCACAGGGATTTGGGAGTTGCATACAGATTTGGGTGAGTCGGCGGATTTGGGGATGCACACGGATTTCGTGTGTCCATGGATTTGGGGGTGCGATGAATCTCTATGTTGTTTCATTTATAGATACTTTGATAACAACTACATTTTCAACTTTGATTTTGTTATTTGAGTTAAAGTGTAAACAGATATTTTGTGAATTGTTTGAAATGATTCTTGTGCTAGGATAATTTAATGTGCATGCGGAGTTGTCAGCAGGTTTGTCAGCACGAATCTAGATATGTTGGAAGATTTGGGTGTGTCAGCAGGTTTGAAGATGCGCATGGATTTTGGGATGCACATTCATTTGGGGTTGACCACTGAGATGGAGTTTGTTTGCGGGTTTACAGTTTTGCAGAAATGCGCAGTTTTTGGAATCCGAATGGATTTGAGGTTGTGTCAAATCTCAAGGTTGTTTCATTGACACATACTTTAATAACTAATGCAACTTGAACCTTTTGTGATCTGCTGGGAACGATTATTGCTCCGAGACAATCTGTTGAGTATGTAGTGGTGCCTGCAGGCACGGGGGTACACATAGATTTGGGGCTGCAGTCCGATTTAGGGGTGCTTACACAAACATGGATTGCTGAGGGAATTGCTGATGTGTGCAGAAATAGAGATCCGTCAGTGAATATGGGGGTGTCGGTGGGATTTTGGGTACCCATTGAAAAGCGGTGAGGATGGGTTTGGAGAGGTTTACAGGTTTGGAAACGTCAGCGGATTTGGGGTTGCACAAGGATTTTGGTAGTTGGTGGATTTGCAGATGCTCATGGATCTGGGGTGTGCATTTATTTCACGGTTCTCAGGATGTGGACGTATGGCGAATCTAAATGTTGTTTCTTTTATAGGTATATTAGTAATAAATGCATATTAAATGATTAAGGTGGAACTGATTAAAATGATTCCTCCTCTGGGGTACTCTGATGTGCATGTGGGTGGTGTTTATAGTGTGCAAGGAATTGCGGTGAATATGTGGGTGCACACGATTTGGCGATGCATACAGATTTGGGGAAATGAGCTAATTTAAGGGAACATCAATTGACTCACAGCGAACAGGCAGTGTAGTAAGTCGCCGTTTTAGGGGGAAAATTCTGATTTTTTATAACTGCTTGGGATAAAGGAGGAACGAATGTTCAGGCTCATGACTGCAGAGCGCGGAAGGCTTAAAAAGAACACTGCCATATCCAGTGGGCGGCGGAGTGAGAGGGTGCAAAGTTATAGGGCTTTGGCTCAAAGGGCATAGGCGGAAACGGGAAACGGTGTTGCGACCGTTGAGTCTTATAGGAAAGGGGTAAGTTACAGGATTATTTATTTAGTAATAACAGTTGCATTAGAGGTATGCATCTAGGATTAATGTTGTGCTTGGAGTGCCAGATGTGGGGACCCTGGGAGACTACCAGCCTCCCCAAGGGTTACATCTGCACCGGGTGCATTGAGATGTGGCTCCTTAAGGAACGTGTTCAGGATCTGGAGCTGCAACTTGACCTTTGTGCCGGGGTCCCTAAATGACCCTACGAACTGTGCTCTTTAAAACAAAGACAGAGAGGGAGGTGCCCAACGCAGAGACCCTGTTATTAAGAGAGAGAGATCGAGAAAAAAGACTGCTCGGAAAATTGTTGTTATGGTTTCTCTGCAAGCTTGTTTACCTTTCCACAAGGACACTGCCAGCTTGTAAACTTCTTGAAGGGCGGAGCAGTTTGATAGACAGCTGGTGTCCAGAATGCAGAAATAAAAACCAGGTCCGCTGATAGTCAAACACACACGGTTTTGGACACTGGATGAGCTTTGTTGAGCCCACAAGAAGGTAGGTTTTTGGAGGCTCTATTCAGTGGCTCTTGCAGTGTAGAAAAGGATTGAACGGTGGGGAGTTATCTGTGCGTCCAACCATTGCCTGAGATTATAATTCTACCACTGAATAATTGTCGCCTTTGTTATGGTCTCAGTCGGTGACTTCAAAAGGATTTTGGAGGACATCGGGAATTTCGGTGGACAACAGGAAGATCGACGGCATCAGCTCGCATCTCAGCTTTCTCTCTCTCTCCAGTTACTCAACTAAATACCACGAACTGAACTGAACTCTCTTCATCATCGAAAGACGATATCCATTCACCTCAAGGTTTGAAAGAGTTTTTTTTTGATTCCCATTTTCACACTTATATTTATGTATCATTACTGATCTGCATTATATTACTGTATTGAGTACTTAATAATATACACTATTTGTTAATAGCAATACCACACTCCAATGTGTTTTCCATTTCTGATGGTTCTTTAACTCGTCACGGGGTACGTGACGCCTTCAGCTAATTAGGGCCAATGAGGAGGTAATTGGTAATACCTATCGAGTGATAGTGGACATCACCTCTGTGACAGCGATATCGATATATCATTTCTGATACTGTTGGAGAGGTTGCCCTGAATGAGAAAGACCACAGCGAACGGGACTCTGGCACTCTGCCCAGTGCCGTGAACTATACAGTAAGGAGAAATGCAATAGTTATTGGGAATGCAATAGTTATTGAGGGGAACAGACAAGAGATTCTACGAGCCGGACGGTGTGTTGCCTCTCTGGGATGTCTCAGATCGGGTCCCGAATATTCTGAAGAGAGAGGGCGATCAGCGAGATGTCTTGGTACATGTTGGTACCAATGAAATAGGCAGAAAAAGATAGGAGGTCCTGAAGGAAGATTACTGGAAGCTGGGATGAAAGTTGAAAAACCGGACCTCCAGAGTAATAATCTCATGATTACTGCCTGAGCCACGTGATAATGAAGACAAGAATAGCAGAAATCTGCAGACAAATGTGTGGCTAAGTAACATTGGGGTCTATTTTGGGGGAGGTATGACTTATACAAAAACGATGGGATGCACCTAAACTCAAAGAGGACTAATATCCTGGCAGGATTGTTTAATATAGCTTTTAGGGAGGCTTTAAGCTAAGTTGGCAGGGGGAAGGAATCAGTGTGTTAGGGTCGAGGAAGAGGAAAATAGAAATAATTCAAAGATACTGTGCAGCAAAGAAGGCCAGAAGGACAGGCAGGTGAATACACAGGATAATTTGCTGTGAGATAGTAATATAGCAATATCGGCAACAGATACGGCTCTAAATGTACTGCACTTAATTGCATGCAGCATTAGAAATAAAGTGGATAACCTTGGATGACCAGGTTAAAAAATATGACTTTGTGGCCATCACCGAGGCATGGCTAAATGATGGATGTGATTGGGAGCTGAATGTCAAATGTTACATACCCCGTGGGTATCTTGTGACTGTCTTATAAGAATGATGTAATGTAATGTCTTGTGATGGTGGGGTGATGAAATTTCCCGCCAGTCTCAGGTCACATAATGTAATTTTCCCGCTAGTGGGAGGTCATGTGATATTCTTTTCCAACAGGTATAAAACGGGAAAGCCTTGCTGTGACACAAGTCATTTCGTTGTTTAATTCTTCAGTTACTCCGTTATGCTGCATATTCGTCTCATGACGCAATTTTGTTTGAAAGTGGAGTTTTAATTTGCCGGCAGTTTTGCAACAACGCTGCCAGCATTATTCCAGTTGGAGAGTGAAGAATTTATCGAATTACGGGAACCCGAAGGATCGAGTAAAGTTGGTGTCGTCGGTGGTAATACAGGATCGACCTTATTGAATCCTCGTTGAGAAGGTGGTGACATTCATCCGAGATAACCCCTGCTTGGTGAGAGCAGAAAGAGTTTGCAATGTTCATTCGCACAAGGAAAATGTCAGTTCCTTTAAGCCGTTTTTTTTTCCCCCGCGTCGTAAATCCTTCGGGCAAGGCATATTTCGGCTGGAATCAGCAGTAACATCATGTCGTCGAGGAATTCGATACTTCAGGAAAGTCTGTCCAAAATGATTGTGTAAATCAATCGGACTTTCGTATTTATCGCTGTACGAACTGTTCGAGTTCTCGTACAGCAGTTAACTTAAGGTTAAGTTAGTCGTTTGCTTACTTTTCAGTTTTATTGAGCAATGTTTAAAAATGTTTTATTTGTTTATAAAATAACCTGTCTCAATTTGATATTCATTGTTGCCATATTAGGATACGGCAAAGGGTACACAATGTTTAGAGGAGGTATGACTTATAAAAAAAAACGATGGGTTACACCTGAACTCAAAGGGTACTAATATCCTGGCGGAATTGTATAATAAAGCTGTTAGGTAGGGTTTAAACTGAGTTGGCTGGGGGAAGGAAAACAGGGTGTTAGGGTACAGGAAGAGAAAAATAGAAATAAGTTAAAGATACTGTGCAGCAAATATGACAAGTAGGACAGGCAGGTGAATAGACGGGATAATTGGCTGTTTTATAGAAATTTAGCAAAATCGGTAATAGATCCTGATCTAAATGTTCTGTACTTAAATGCACGCAACATCAGAAATAAAGTGGATGACCTTGTTGTACAGCTACAGGTTAAAATATACGACATCGTGGCCATCAATGAGTCATGGCTAAATGATGAATGTGATTGGCAGCTGAATATCCAAGGATACATAGTGTATAAGTAAGATAGGAAGGTAGGTAAAGAAGATGGCGCGGCCCTGATGGTAAGCAACGATACCAAATCACCAGAAAGAAGGGACATAAAATCAGAAGAGGTAGAATCCTTATGGGTCGAGTTAAGAAATGGCAAGGGTATAAAGACACTACTAGCAGTTATATACAGGCTTCCAAACAGCAGCCTGGATGTGGACTACAAGTGGAAAGAGAAAATGAATGCCAGAAGGAAAATGACAAGATCATTATTGCGGGGGGGGGGGGTGCGGTTTAATATGAAAGTGGATTTTGAAAGTCAGGAAGGTACTGAATTTCAGGGAAGGGAGTTTATCGAATATCGACGAGATGGATATTTTGGAGCAGGTTGTCCATAAGCCCACCAGGAGATCAACTCTTTTGGATTTGGTGCTGTGTAATGAACCTGAGGCGATTCGGGAGCGAGAGGTAATGGTACCCCTTTGGAAGCAGTGATCATAATATGATCGAGTTCAGTCTCCAATTTGAAAAGGAGCTGCTGGTATCAGGTGTATCGATATATCAGTGAAACAAAATAAATTACAGTTGTATGAGAGAGGAATTGGCCCAAACTGAATGGAAAAATAAGCTAGATAGAGTAGAATTGGATGAAATTAGTACAGGAAATAAGAAAAGTGCAGGGAAAATATATTCCAAGAAAAAAGAAAATCGTGAATGGAAACATGACACAAATGTCGCTAATGAGAGAGTTTCAGGCTAAAATAAAAGCGAAAGAGACGGCGTGCTAAAAAGCAGTAATTAGTGGGAAAAATGAGGACTGGACGACTTTTAAAAACTTACAGAAGGGAACTAATAAAGTCATTAAAAGAAAAAAATAATTATGAAAGGAACTTGGCAACATACATAAAAAGGATACTAAGAGTTTTTCTTTAAATATATGAAGTGTAAAGCATGAGATAGGTAGATATAGGACAGATTGAAAATGATGCTGGAGAAATTATAATGGGTACAAAGAGATGGCAGGGGAAATAAATGAGGATTTTGCATCAGTCTTCACAGTGTAAGACATTGGCAACATACCTGATATCCAGAGGTATCAGGGAATAGAATTAGATGCAGTCAAGATTACTCGAGAGAAAGTGCTTGGAAAGCTAAATGGACTAATGATAGCCAAGACTCCCGGACTGGATGAGGTGCAACCACTAGTTCTCAAGGAGGTGGCTTTGAAGATTGGAGAGACGTTAGAAATGGTATTCCAGGAATCAGTAGACTCTGGCATGGTTCCGCAGGACTGGAAGGTCGCAAATGTAGTTCTGCCGTTTAAGAAAGGAGGGAGGCGGCATAAAGAAAATTACAAACCTATTAGTCTGACATCGGTAGTTGGAAAGTTGTTACATCCTCAAGGACGAGTTTATGAGGTACATCGAGGTGCATGACAAGATAGGCCCAAACCAGCATGGTTTTATGAAGGAAAAATCCTGTCTCACCATGCTATTGGGATTTTTTGAGGTAATCTCAAAAAAAAAAATTACAAAGGAGAGGCTGTGGATGTTGTGTATTTGGATGTTGAAAAGGCCTTGGATAAGGTGCCGCAAAGACGATACTTAATAAGATGAGAACCCATGGAATTATAGGAAAGATATTGGAATGGATGGAGCATTAGCTGATAGGCAGAAAGCAAAGGGTGGGAAAAAACGGATCCTATTCTGGTTGGTTGCCTGATACTAGCGGTGTTCGACAAACGTCGGTATTGGGGCAGCTTCTTTTTACACTGTATATCGACGATTTAGATTATGGATTAAATGGATTTGTGGCAAACTTTCTGGATGACACCAAGATAGGTGGAGGATCAGGAAGTGTTGAAGAAAGGGAAAGGTTGCAGAGAGACTTGGTCAGTTCAGGAGAGTGTGAAGGATATGGCAGATGAGATACAATGTTAAGAAATGTACGGTTGTACATTTTGGAAGACGAAATAACCGGGCAGATTATTATTCAGATCGGAAGAAAATTCAAAATCGGAAGTCCAAAGGGACTTTGTGGTCCTCATGCAGGATACGTTAAAGGTTAAACACCAGGTTGGATCGGCAGTAAGGAAAACAAATGCTATCTTGGCATTCATTTCAAGAGGAATAGTCAATAATACTAAGGCAGTGTTGATGAAGCTCTATGGGGCACGGGTGAGACCTCATTTGGAATACTGTGTCCAGTCTTGTGCCCCCTATCTTAGAAGGGATGCACTGATATTGGAGAGAGTTCAGAGAAGGTTTACAAGAATGCTTCCTGGAATGCAAGGGCTAACATATGAGGAACATTTGTCAGCTCTTAATCTGTATTCATTAGAGTATAGAAGAATCAGCGGGGATCTCATAGAATCATTTCGAATGTTGAAAGGGTTCAACAAAGTAAATTTGGAAAGGCTTTTTCCAGTCATGGTTGAGTCCAGGACAATAGGCCACAGTGTTAGAATTATGGGGTGCCCATTTAAAACAAAGACAAGGAGATTTGTTTTTAGCCAGAAGGTCCTGGATTTATGGAATTCGTTGCCACTTACAGCTGTGGTGGCCCTATCATTGAGGGTGTTTAAGGAGGAGATTGACATGTATCTAATTAGTCAGGGTACCGAGGGATATGGGGAAAAAGCCGGAAATTGGAACTAGATGGGAGAATATTTTAGCTCATGATTGAGCGTTGGAACAGACTCGATGGGCCGAATGGTTTACTTCTGCTCTTTTTTCTTGTGATCTTGTGATCAATGAATATTCTGGGCAATACGCATGTGAACGTCTGTTTGAAATCTGAACTTTGTTCTAAACATTTTCAAGGCGGAGGCCCCTATTTTGTGAAATGTTTGAAATGATTCCTGCTCTGAAATTGTTTACTCTGTGGGTGTATTGCTGATATGGGAACGGGCGTTGAAATGGGGGTCTGTCTGTGACTTTGGCGGTGCGTACCAATTTGGCAGTGCATGCGGATTTGCAGATGTATGCAGATTTAGGGGCATGTCAGCAAATATGTAAGTACACAGAAATTTGGGGCATCAGTTTCCGGAGTGCGCACTGATGTGAGGGTTGAATGCGGGATTGCCGGTGAGCATAGTTCTCTGGGTGAACACTGATTTATAGATATGTGCAGATTCGGAGGTGACCAGTAACTTGGGGGATCCGGTGGATTTCTAGGTGGGTCGAATAGCCAATAGACAGTAGGTACAGGATTAGGCCATTCGGCACTTCTAGCCAGCACCACCATTCACTGTGATCATGGCTAATCATAACCAATCAGTACCCCGTTCCTGCCCTCTCCCCATATCCCCTGACCCCGCTATCTATAAGAGCTCTATCTAATTCTTTCTTGAAAGCATCCAGAGACTTGGCCTCCACTGCATTCTGGGGTAGAACATTCCACATATCCACAACTCTCTACGTGAAAAATATTTTCCGCATCTCTACTCTAAATGACCTTCCCCTTTTTCTTAAATGTGGCCTCTAGATCTCGACTCACCCAATCAGCGTGAACATGCTTCCCGTCTCCAGCGTGTCCAATTCATTAATAATCTTCTATTTTTCTATAAGATCACCTCTCATCCTTCTAAATTCCAGTGTATACAAGCTCAGTCGATCCAACCTTTCAACATATGACAGTCCCGCCATTCCGGGAATTAACCTTGTGAACCTACACTGCACCCCCTCAATTGAAAGAATGTTCTTCCTCAAATCTGGAGACCAAAACTGCACACAATACTCCAGGTGGGGTCTCACCAGTGCCCTGTACAGCTGCAGAAGGACCTCGTTACTCCTAAATTCAATTCCTCTTGTTATAAAGGCCAGCATGCCATTTGCTTTCTTCACTGCCTGCTGTACCTGTATGATTGCTTTCATTGACTGATGTACAAGAACACCTAGATCTCGTTGTACTTCCCCTTTTCCTAACTTCATTCCTTTTAGATAGTATTCTGTCTTCCTGTTCTTTCCACCAAAGTGGATAATCTCATATTTATCCATATTAAACTGCAACCACCATACATTTGCCCACTTACCTAGCCTGTACAAATCACCCTGCATTCTCATAACATTATCGTGACATTTCACACTGCCACTCAGTTTTGTCCCATTGGCAAATTTGCTAAAGTTTTTTTTTGTAATCCCTTCATCTAAATCATTAATTTACATAGTAAACAGCTACGGTCCCAGCACCGAACCTTGCAGAACCCCACTGGTCACTGCCTGCCATTCCTAAAGGGACCCGTTAATCGCTACTCTTTGTACCTCAGTCAGCCAGCCAATTTTCAATCCATATTAGTACTCTGTCCCCAATATCATGTGCCTTAATTTTACCCACTAATGTCCTATGTGGGACTTTATCAAAAGCTTGCGGACACAACGCTGGAAGAACTCAACACGTCAGGCAGCATCTGTGAGAAAAGAGTAGCCAACGTTTCGGGCCAGACCCTTCATCAGGAATAGGGGGAGAAGAGAGGGCCGAAACCCAGTAATAGAGATAGGGGAGGGGGTAGGGCCTAGATGCGCCAGGTGGAAAACCAATCAAAGGAAAGATAAAGGGGGGTGGGGGAGGGGGGGAGGAGGGGATAAGCATGAAAGAACTGTAGAGATAATGAAGCAGAACGTTGAAAAGGGAGAGAGGCAGAGAGGGTCCTGGGATAGGGGAGGGGGGGAGGGAATTACCGGAAATTGGAGAATTCAATGTTCATACCACTAGGCTGGAGGATACCCAGAAAGTAGAAGAGGTGTTGCTCCTCCAACCTGAGTTTGGCCTCATCATGGCAGTAAAGGAGACCATGTATGGACATACCTAGATGAGAATGAGAAGCAGTGTTGAAGTGGGTGGCAATCGCGAGGTCCTGTCTATTATGACGGACGGAACGTAGGTGCTCGACGAAGCGGTCCCCCAATCTGCGTCGGGTCTCGCCGATGTAGAGGAGGCCGCACCGGGAGCACCGGATGCAACAGACGACTCCAGCAGACTCGCAGGTGAAGTGTTGTCTCACCTTGAAGGACTGTCTGGGGCCCAGAATGCTGGTAAGGGGGGGGGGGGCGTGGGCACAGGTGTAGCATATGTGCTTGCAGGGATAAGTGCCAGGTGGGAGTTCTGTGGGGAGGGACGTGTCGTCCAGGTAGTCGCAGAGTGAACGTTCCCTGCGAAAAGCTGAGAGACGTAGGGAGGGAATTCTTTGATCCACAGCATCTGCAGTTGTATTTTTGAGTTTTGATTCGTTAATTCTTTGATCCACAGCATTTGAAGTTGTATTTTTTTGTTTATCAGAAGTTTTCTGGAAGTCCAGGTACACTACATCCACTGGCTCGCCCTTGTTCATTTTCATAGTTACATCCTCAAAACACTCCAGAATATTATTCAAGCATGATTTTCCCTTCATAAATCCATGCTGACTCAGACTGATCCTTCTACCGCTTTCCAAATGTGTCGTAAATACCTCTTTTATAATTGACTCCAGCATCTTTCCCACTGCTGACCTCAGGCTAACCGGTCCATAATTCCCTGTTTTCTCTCTCCCTCCTTTCTTGAACAGTGGGACAACATCAGCCGCCCTCCAATCCGCAGCAGCTAATCATGAATCTATAGAACATTGGAAAATGATTACCAATGCGTCCACGATCTCTAGAGCCAACCTCCTTAAGTACCTTGGGATGCAGACCATCAGGTCCCGGGGACTTTATTAGCTTTCAGACCCAACAGTCTATCCAACACTGCTTCTTGCCTAATATAAATTTCATTCAGTTCCTTTGGCTACTATTACATTTGGGAGATTGTTTGTGTCTTCGCTACTGAAGACAGATCCAAAGTACCAGTTCAACGCATCTGCAATTTCCTTGCTCCCCATAATAAATTCACCCGTTTCTGTTTTCAATGGCCAAGTTTTGGTCTTGACTATATTTTTGCTTTTCACATACCTAAACGAGCTTTTACTATCCTCCTTCATATTGTTGGCTAATTTACCTTCGTACTTCATTTTTTACTTCACGTATTGCCTTTTTTGTTATCTTCTGTTGCTCTTTAAAAGCTTCCCAGTCCTCCGGCTATGCGCTCATCTTTGCTAACTTATACTTCTTCTCTTCTATATTTATACTGTCCATTTCTTCTCTCGGCAGCCACGGCCGCCCCTTACTCCCCGTAGGATCTTTCTTCCTCTTTTGAAGAACCGATCCTGCACATTCTGCATTATTCCCAGAAATACCTGCTATTGTTGTTCCACTGTCTTCCCTGCTACGGTATTGTTCCGTATTGAACTTTGGCCAGCTTCTCACTCATAGCTCCGTAGTTCCCCTTGTTCAACTGTAATACTGATACATGCGATTTTCCCTTCTCCTTCTCAAATTGCAGGATAAAACATAGCATATTATGGTCACTAACTACTAATGGCTTCTTTACCTCGAGGTCCCTGATCAAATCCTGTTCATTGCACAACACTGAATCTAGAATTGCTTTCTCCCTGGTAGGCTCCAGTACAGGCTGTTATAAGAATCCATCTCGGAGGCACTCCACAAACATCCTTTCTTGGGGTCCAGTACCATTCTGATTCTCCCAGACTACTTGCATGTAGAAATCCCCCATGACAACTGCATCATTACCCTTGCGACATGCCAATTTTAAATCTTCATTCAACTTAAACCCGACATCCAGACTACCGTTTGGGGGCCTGTAGATAACTCCCATTAGGGTCTTTCCACCCTAATGGCTTCTTTACCTCGAGGTCCCTGATCAAATTCTGTTCATTGCACAACCCGAAATCTAGAATGAATTGCGTTCTCCCTGGTAGGCTCCAGTACAAGCTGTTTTCAAAATCTATCTTGGAGGCATTCCACAAACTCCCTTTCTTGTGGTCCAGTACCATTCTGATTCTCCCAGTCTACCTGCATGTTGAAATCCTCCATGACAACTGTATCATTACCTTTGCGACATGCCAATTTTAAATCTTCATTCAACTTACACCCGACATCCAGACTACCGTTTGGGGACCTGTAGATAAATCCCATTAGGGTCTTTCCACCCTTAGAATTTCTCAGTTCTATCCATACTGACTTTACATCACATGATTATATGTCCCCCCTCGCAAAGGACTGAATATCATTCCTCACCAACAGAGACACCCCACCCCCTCTGCCAGTCAGTGCGTCCTTTCAATAAGACGTATATCCTTGAATATTCATTTCCCAGGCCCTGTCCGGTTGAAGCCATGTCTCTGTTATTCCCACAACATCGTACTTGCCAATTTCCAACTTAGTCTCAAGCTCATCTACTTTATTCCTTATACTTCGTGCATTCATATATAATACTCTGAATTAGTTAATCTCCTCACCTTTCATATCAATTCCTATTTCACTTGGCCATACTGTATGAACTCTTCCTGAGCTTTCTGCTCCATTGATTCCGTTGTCCTTCTTTAACTTTTCTTATTTTCACTTTACCTTTAACTCCATCTTCATAATTCCAGTTCATACCCTCCCCCCACTACTTAGCTTAAACACATCCGTGTTGCAGTGGCAAACCTGCCTTCCTGAATGCTGGTCCCCCGCCTATTAAGGTGCAACTCGTCTCTTTTGTACAATTCATCCTTACCCCAAAACTTACCCCCGTGGTTCAAGAATGCACCAGTTCCTCAGCCACGCATTCATATCAATTATCTCCCTGTCCCTGCACTCTTCATCACGAGGAACTGGAAACAGACGGGGGATAACCACACTGGAGGTCCTGCTTATCCGCCTTCTTCCGAGTTCTCTGAAGTCCCGCTGCAGAATGTCCTTCCTCTTCTTCCCGATGTAATTTGTGCCGACATGCACTACCACTTCCGGCTATTCATCTTCACCCTTGAGGATTCCCTGCGATCGGTCCGTGATGTCCTGGATCGTAGCACCAGGGAGGCAACACATGATCCTTATTATCTCCTGTTGCCGCAGAAACCACTTTCCGTACTTCTTACTATGGAGTCCCGTACTACCACGACGCTTCCTGATGTGTGACTCCTCGGCTCTGTTTCTGCAACAATTTTCGACTCGCAGACCTCTCCGACTCTCAGGCTGGCAGTATATTCTGTCCTGACAGCTTCCTATTTACGAGAGGTACATCCCCCGGGGTCTCCTGTACTTCAAGCATCCTTTCCCTCCTCATCGTTGCCCTCCTTCTCTCTTCCGGTATCCTTGGTGTAACGACCTCACTGTAGGTCCTGTCCAGAAAACTCTCGTTTTCGCGGATGAACCTGAGGTCATCTAGTTCTTACTTCAGTGCTGCAACATGCTCCTTCAGAATCTGAATCTGGACACACCTTCCACAGCTGTAGCAGCCGCGGGCACCATCAGTGTCCCTGACCTCCCACATCACGCACGTAGCACACTGAATAAGTTTACTGGTCATGTCTTCACCCTCTCCACTTGTGGCGTAGTCTCCTCCCTCAGCCTCCTCGCGGAAGACTCTCGAACCAACGACTAGCACTTTTCACACCAGTCACTTCCCTCGACCAGGCCGCTTCCCGACAGATTCAAGATTGTTCTGTTTATACAAATGTAATTCTTGCCCAACATGCTAGATACGTCTAGGGGGAAAAAAAGTCCTTCCACTCACTATCCCCACCTCTCTATACGCATGTGCAGTGGGAATCAAGTTTATGCCGCACCGCACGCACAATATCAAAATTCATACCAGATACCGTAATGGAATATACTTTAGAGAATTTACTGAAACTAAATGAGTACTAACAATACAGTATATCTGAAGGAAAAGAAAATAAAGTAAACGGCGCCAAACTTATCAGAGTTCAGTAAGTTTAGATCACATCGTTGAAGCTCAACCATCCCCCTCGTCGCTTTCCTCCGACCTCCACGTCCTTGCACCTGGCACCACCCGGGTGGTCAACCGAGCAGTGCAGCACACGTCCTCCTTCCTCGGCTTCTTCTTCCCGACTCCCTGAAAAGACCGCGAAACCCCCACCACCATCACCTCCCAGACCAACAAGACAAAGTAACATTCCCCCGCTGGTTAACAAATGAATACAATCCCGATATCAGCAATTATAAAGCTAATCAAACTGTGAGAGAAAGCACTTATCATAACAAAGAAGCATTCCATGAGAATGAAGCCGTTCTGATTAACATACGCAGTACATTGTACATTCTCCCTCAACTAGCAAATGTCATGCCCTCATGACATTACCAAAGCTTTTTGCAACACACAAAACCCAAAGCAGGTGCAGAAAGCAGCGACATAACTGCCCGGGGCGGTAGAATTCACACTCGGTTCTCCTGGCACAGCATATGCCAACCGCTCTGGGGGGCGCCTACTTCTCTAAGATCTCCGTACCACTTCTGCCAACCCTTCCTCCTCAGTCACCGCCGGGGACACTCCTGTCAGACCCCCACCCTCCCCCGCACAGGGCTCCCTCTTCACCTGAGAACACTCTGCCTGGGACACCCCAGGTTTACCTGTGAGACCCTCACTCCCAAAACACCAGTCAATGGGCAACCTCGCTCCCCACCCGAACATCAGATAATAAGGCGAGTACCCTGTAGCATCATTGCGAGTACAATTTTAACAGTGGACCAATTGTCCATTATGACGACTCCACTTATTTTTCTGCCCAATCGCCAGCGTTGCGAACATATCCAACAGGGTCCGGTTATACCTCTCAGTCTGACGATCACTCTGTAGGTGATAAAGGGTAGTCCTGGATTTCTCAACCCCAAGCATTGTCAGTAATTCATGGATAAGCCGGCTTTCAAAGTCTCGCCTCTGATCATTATGGATCCGCCTAGGAAGGTCATAATGAACAAAATTCTTCTCCTATAACACCTTCTCCACTGTCGTCGCCTTTTCATCTTTAGTGGGAAATGCCTGAGCATAGCGAATGTAATGATCGGTGATAACGAAGACATTCGCGGTATTGTTGGTGTCAGGCTCAATCGACAGAAAATCCATACACACCAGGTCCAGAGGTCTTGCACTCTGCAAGTACGACAGAGGAGCCGCCGACACCGGCAGTTTCTTCGTCCTAATGCAACGACTGCATTTCCTACAGTATTGTTCGAACTCCCCCCTCATCCGGGGCCAGTAGAAACGGCCTTTGAGCAATCCGTAGGCCTTTTCCACCCCCAAGTGTCCGGATTCATCATGCAAGGCCTAGAGTGCAGTCTGCCGATATTTCTCCGACATGACCAGTTGCCAACGCCGGGGTTGGTCCGAAATCTCCGTGACCCGGTACGAGACTCGGTTCTTTAAATTTAACTGAGGCCACTCCTTCAAAAACAGAGGCACGGACGCGTGTTTCGCCTTCTCTACCATCGCCACATCCCCCTTCTCTGCCGCTCTCCACATAGTGCCAAGACCAGGGTCATTCTGCTGCGCAACTGCCACTTCCCCCGGACTTAGCTCCGACAACTGCTTAGTCTGCAGTGCGGTCAGGTCACAGTATGCTGGGGGTAGGGCGTCATCCAAAGCCCCCAAAGGGTCCAGGGCTCGCTGCAGCATTCCCCTTCCCTCGGCCTTCATGGTGATAGCACACTGGCACATAACATTCACTCCAGGGACAGGGATGCTCTCCGACTCCTCGTCCTTCTCTTGTCCCTCAGGCTCCCGCCGTGACAAAATATCCGCATCGATATTCTTGCTTCCTGGTCGGCACTTCAGGCTGAAATCATATACCAACAAGGCCGCTAACCACCAGTGTCCTGCAGATTCCAGCTTCGCCGAAGCCAGAATATAAGTGAGAGGATTGTTATCCGTTCTCAGCTCAAACTTAGCTCGATATAGGTAATCGCTCAGATTGTCCACCACCACCCACTTCAGCGCCAGGAACTCCAACTTCTGCGTGGGATAGTTTTTCCAGATGGCGGGGCTTCGGCTAACAAAGGCTAACAGTCTCAATGGGTTGCCCTGCTTGTGGTACAGGATAGCCCCTAGAAACCTCCCGGCCGGTATCAGTGTGCAGCAGATATGGCTTCTGGGGATTGGCAAAAGCCAACACCGGGGCCTGAGTCAGCGCCCTCTTCAGAGATTTAAAGGCTTCTTCACATTTATTCTCGCATCTCGAGCCAAAAGTCTCCCCCGGGTTCCAGTGTCCTCCACCGTCTTGCCCCCTATCCCCTTTCCACTTCTTTCCCAACGCGGGATAGCCACACTACGGCTGAGTCAACGGGTGACACATTTTATCGTGTCCTTTCATGAATCGGCGGTAATACCCACTGAACCCGAAAAACGAGCGTAGAGCTCTCACTTTCTGGGGTCGCGGCCAGGAGGTCACAGCCTCTATCTTACTTTGATCAGTGGCCATTTCCTCTAGCGAAATGCTGTCGCCTACATACTTGGCCGACGACTTACAGAACTGGCATTTGTCCAGGGAAAGTTTCAGCCGTTCCTCCTTAACCTCCTTAAAGGCTTAACACCTTTATCAGCCTCTCCTCCTGTTCCTCCAAAGTCGATCCAAACACTATCAAATAGTCCAGGTACACCA
Organism: Hypanus sabinus; assembly: GCF_030144855.1. Taxonomy (NCBI): domain Eukaryota; kingdom Metazoa; phylum Chordata; class Chondrichthyes; order Myliobatiformes; family Dasyatidae; genus Hypanus; species Hypanus sabinus. The sequence goes on along the minus strand of NC_082711.1, from coordinate 124,925,908 downwards.
ACACTTCCAGCAGATTTGTATCCCCCACAGAACTCTCCATGAGCCTGCGGAAGGTGCCTGGGGCCCCCGATACACCTTGGGGCATTCATTTGAACTGAAAGAACCCCGGGGGCAGATAAAGGCCGTCTTCTCTTCTCTCGCCCTCACTCATCGGGACCTGCTAATACCCACTTCTTAAGTCCAGCACACTGAACAACTTCGCTCCACTCAGGCAGGCCAACGCGGCTTCGCCCCTTGGGACGGTATATTCGACACAGACAGTTCGCCGGTTCAACATCCTACAGTCAACGCACATGCGCACAATTCCATTCTTCTTCCATGCCAACACTAAAGGTGATTTCTCTTGCCGTAGTGTTTCTGAAATTTACCGCAATCCGGCTCTCATGTATATCACCGCAGGTCTCTCCACTTCAGGCTTCACCAGCGCCCCCGCCGGAAATCGTGTCTCTCCCTCAAGATCGTCTGGTCCGTCTGTTAACAGGGCTTCGCCCGCCGGCACTGCTGGAAATCTGCGGGACCATCGCGAGAGCCATCTCCTCGGATCACATTAGGCCTCGACTGCGTACACCACACTGTCCCTCGTTTACACTCTGGGTCCAGCCCCTGGGGGGCACCCACTTCTTCGAATACCGCTCGAAACACTGGATGCACTGAGAGAATCTCCAGAAAGTAACCCACCCCCGCCCTTTCTCCTTACGTTCCCAGGAGCCGTTGCACAACAGGGAAGTTAATTCCCACCAGAAGGGCAGCACCACCGGTTTTCACCAGGTCCGGACACACAAGCACCAACGTCTCAATAGCTTCGGAGACACCCACTTCGCCTTTCGAGAACTCCAATCTCACCGATAGGTACCCATCGTGCGGGGAATCACCCTCACTCACACACCAAATCTGCAGAGCGTCAAATGGGGTTGGGGCAAATGCTTTAGATATTTGTTGTAGAACAACCGGTACAATAAGGTCACCTGCGATCCCGTATTAAGAACGGCTTTTGCGTAAACTCCCTCTATCCGTAGACATACACTGGCACGGGGTCCTACCAGCCCTTCCGGAATAGAGGCGTGGGCACCCGGTGGTCCCCTGGCTGATCTCTGGGAACGGGTTCCTCCAGAGGCTCCAGTCCGTTCCCTCACTGAGCCTCTCTAAACTTTCCCAACACCTCTCCCTTCTTAGTCACAGTGGGGCTTGACTTCCGCGGGACGCCTTGTCTCTCACAATCCCACCGGAAGTGTCCCTCCTCCCCACAGCTAAAGCACAATCTTGGCAGCTCACAGTCCCGCCTGAAATGCCCCTCTTTCCCACAGTTAAAGCACACGCTGCCCGCAGCCCCTCCTCTACCAGGACGGCACCCACTCACAGTCCACTGCATGGAACGCCCCCGGGAGTGGGTAATTTCCCTGTCCCTCTCCTCCAGAGGGGTTTCCTACTCCCCTGGGGTCTCTCGGTACTCCTCTCGGCCACCACTTGCTGCATCACTGAGGATCGCTCCTGGTGGTTCGAGCCCCTTTTCTACCCCAACTCTCCCTCTTCCTCCCGCACCTCTCTAATCAGTAGTCTGACTGATGGCGGTGTTCCCTTTCTATAAGGCTGCCGGATAGTCCACGCCACTGCGAGCTCCTACAGAAAATCACGGAATATTTGACTCATCCTCACTCTAGCCACGTCGGGCTCCTTCACTACCCTCCGGCTCCCCAACCCCGTAAGCATTCCCTCCATCCGAAATATGTACTGCGGAGTCCGTGGAAGCAGAGTCCTGGGCTTTGGCTAAGTGGGCTTCGGCGTAAGGGGACTTCGGTAAGCTTGTTTGATTGCTCGCTGAGGGGAAGAAGGTAAGGTCGCTAGGTGCTTTTTAGACCTTCTATTAATCCAGTTCAGGTATGGGGGAGACAGTCAGAGCAGTGGTGTGCTCCGTATGCAGTATGTGGGAGGTCAGGGTCAACACAGTTGTCCCTGATGACCACACCTGCAAAAGGTGCGTCCAGCTGCAGCTCCTATCAGACCGAGTTAGGGAGTTGGAGCAGGAGCTGGATGAACTACGGATCATTCGGGAGGTGGAGGCAGAGATAGATAGGAGTTATCAGGAGGTAGTCACACCAAAAAACCAAGAAGTAGGCAGATGGGTGACGGTCCAGAGAGGCAGGGGGAGCAGGCAGAGAGAGCAGAGCACCCCTGCGGCCATTCCCATTAACAATAAGTATACCGTACTGGATACTGTTGATGGGGATGACCTACCAGGAATGAGTTGTAGTGGTCCTGCCTCTGGCACAGAGGTTGAACCCTCAACTAGAAAGGGGAGGAGGGAAGAGAAGAGAGCGATAGTTTTAGGGGACTCTATAGTTAGGGGGGCAGATAGGAGATTTTGTGGGGCAGATCGGGAGTCTCGGATGGTATGTTGCCTCCCTGGTGCCAGGGTCCGGGACATCTCAGATCGGGTGCAGGCTATTCTTGAGAGTGAGGGCATGAACCCAGATGTAGTGGTCCATGTAGGGACCAATGATGTAGGTAAGGTGAGTGAGGGGGTCCTGCTTAGAGAGTTCAGGGAGTTAGGAGTGAATCTGAAAGGCAGGACCCCCAGGGTGACAATCTCGGGATTGCTACCTGTGCCACGTGCGAGTGAGGCGAAGAATAGAATGATTATGCACATTAATACGAGGCTGAGAGCATGGTGCAGGAAGGAAGGGTTCAGGTTTTTGGATAATTGGTCTTTGTTCCAGGGACATTGGGACGTGTTTCGAAGGGATGGTCTACATCTGAACCGGAGGGGTACTAACATTCTTGCAGGAGTATTGCCAGTGCTGCTCGGGGGGGGGGGGGTTTAAAGTAGATGTGCAGGGGGCAGGGATCCAGATCCAGAGGGTTGGTCTGAAGGTGCATGGTGAAGATCGTAGCTTGTTCGATGCTCCGATTTCTATGGCCGAAATGGGAGAGGCTATCAAATCAATGATTTCAGGGAAAGCTCCTGGCCCTGATGGTTATATTGTAGAATTTTTTAAAACTTTTTCTTCTTTGCTTTCCCCTTGGTTATGTGAAATCTTTAATGATGCGTTTGCTAAGAAGAGATTACCTCAATCTTTTTATGAAGCTACTATCTCTCTAATTCTTAAAAAAGATAAAGATCCTACTTTATGTACATCTTATCGCCCTATATCATTATTAAATGTAGATTCTAAGATTCTTACAAAAATTTTAGCCATTAGATTAGAAAAGGTACTATCACAAATTATTTCAGAAGATCAAACTGGTTTCATTAGGAATCGGTATTCCTTTTTTAATGTTAGAAAATTGATTAATATAATCTATACTTCATCACCCACAATTCCAGAATGTGTTATCTCATTAGATGCTGAAAAAGCTTTTGATAGAGTTGAATGGACATACTTATATAATACATTGAGAAATTTTAATTTTAGTCCTAATTTCATATCATGGATTAAATTAATATATTATAAACCTGTTGCTTCTGTTCTTACAGATAATTATAGATCCTCTTTTTTTCAATTATCTCGTGGTACGAGACAAGGTTGTCCCTTAAGTCCTTTATTATTTAATATCGCATTAGAAACTTTAGCCATTGCTATTCGTGAATCTCCTAATATTTTTGGTATTACCCGTAATGAGAAGGTATACAAATTATCACTTTATGCTGATGACTTGCTGTTATATATTTCTGATCCTGACAGGTCTATTCCCGCTATTTTATCCTTGTTGGCTCAATCTGGTAGCTTTTCTGGTTATAAATTAGACTTGGATAAGAGTGAATTATTTCCTTTAAATGCGCAAACTTTATTGAATGACAGGATACCATTTAAAGTTGTTACTGATAACTTTATCTATTTAGGTATAAAAATTACCAAGAAATATGAAGATTTATTTAGACTGAATTTTTTACCTATGCTTCATCAGATTCAACAACTTACTACAAGATGGTCTCCCTTATTCATATCATTAATTGGTCGGATTAACGCTATTAAAATGATGATTTTACCGAAATTTTTATATTTATTTCAAGCCTTACCAATTTTTATTCCTAAATCTTTTTTTGACAACATTGACTCAAAAATTTCCTCATTTGTGTGGCAAAATAAAAACCCCAGGTTAAGTAAAAGGCAATTACAAAAATCTAAAAAAGATGGTGGTTTAGCTTTACCTAACTTTAGATTTTACTATTGGGCGAATAATATTCGTAACCTAATGTATTGGAAATTAGATTTGGATTCACCATTGTGCCCGCAATGGGTAAATTTGGAATGCAGTGAGGTAAAGGGATATTCTCTATTCTCTGTTCTTGGTTCTTTTCTTCCTGCTGATTTAGTTAAATTCAATAAACAGATATCTAATCCTGTTATCAAACATACATTACGAATTTGGTTTCAATTTCGTAAGTTTTTTACTCTGAAAAACTTTGTTCTTGATAACCCTATCTTATTTAACTTTTTTTTTCAAACCTTCCTTGACAGATCAAGCTTTTATCATATGGAAAAGGAAAGGTATAAAATGTTTTCGTGATCTGTTTTTTGAAGATACTTTGATGTCTTTTGACCAACTTTCCAACAAATTTAAATTACCTAAATCTATTTTTTTCAGATATCTACAAATCAGAAATTTCTTACATAAAGTTCTACCATCTTTTCCCAATTCAACTTCAATGGTTTCCCAGATTTGATTTTTGCCTTAAATACTTGTCAGAAGGGATTAGTAGCTTTTATTTATAATATGACTATGAAGATACAACCAGAAATATCAGATAGAATTAAACAAGAATGGGAAAAAGAACTTCGATATAATATATCAACAGATAAATGGGAAAAAAATTTACAAATGGTTAATTCCTCTTCTATATGTGTTAAACATGCTTTAATACAATTTAAAATTGTACATAGAGCTTATATGTCTAAAGATAAGCTTGCTCGATTCTACTCTCATATTAACCCTCAATGTGACAGGTGTCATTTAGAAGTGGCTTCATTGACCCACATGTTTTGGTAATGTCCCACTTTACATAACTATTGGAAGGACATATTTGTTACCATTTCCTCAATTTGGAATATCGATTTACAACCTCATTTTATTACTGCAATTTTTGGTATACCAATTGAGGATGGTAACCAGTTCTCTCCTTCAATCAGACGAATGATTGCTTTTGTAACATTAATGGCCAGAAGGTCTATATTACAAAACTGGAAAGAAGTAAATCCTCCTACCACGTCTCAGTGGTTTTCCCAAACTATTTCATATCTGAGTTTGGAAAAAATTAGAAGCACTATTTTTGACATCAATTAAATTTGAAGAAACTTGGGGACCGTTTATTCGACATTTTCATATGAATTAATTTGGCCTTTTCCAGACCTTCTCTCTGCTTGTTCTTGTTCAGGTATGGAGTTCCGGAGTTTTTTGACACTATCATATGCTTATAAACTGTTATTATTGCCCATGTTAGTTTTAGTTTAGTTCTTTTTTTTCTCAATATATATTTTATTTTACATATTTTCATTTTTTTTTTCTTTTGACGATGTTTTTTGTTTTTTTTCATATATAGTTATATAGACTTGATTGATTAATGTACTCTTTTCTGCTGATGTTTAATAGGATATTATTATCTTATTACCAATGTAATTTCAAGTCTATTGTATTCAAAACCTATTCATTATTATGTTATGTTTATATATATATATATATATATATATATGAAATTCAATAAAGAGATTGAAGAAAAAAAAAGAAGGTGCATGGGGTTAAATGTGTACAAGGTTTGGGTGATCTTGAGAAGGTCATCAAAATTCAGGGTGCAATTTGCCCGATGGAAGGTCAAAGAGCTGGGTTAGGTACAGTAGACAGTGTTTTAAGCAAAGAGAGGAGGAATGGGCTAAGAATTCTATACTTGAATGCGCGTAGTGTCAGAAATAAGACAGATGAGCTTGAAGCTCAGATGAAAATGGGGAACTACGATATTGTTGGGATAACGGAGACTTGGCTGCAAGGGGATCAGGCAGGGGAATTGAGTGTACCAGGGTATACGTGCTATCGTAGAGACAGAAATATGGGAAGAGGGGGTGGGGTGGCACTGTTGGTGAGGAATGAGATTCAGTCCTTAGCAAGAGGTGACTTGGGAACAGGGGAAGTAGAGTCTGTGTGGATTGAGCTGAGGAACAGTAAGGGTAAAAAGACCCTAATGGGTGTTGTGTACAGGCCCCCAAACAGTAGAGTGGATATTGGGTACAAGTTGATTAGGGAGTTAACATTGGCATGTGCTAAAGGTAATGCAGTCGTTATGGGAGATTTCAACATGCAGGTGGACTGGGAGAATCAGGTAGGTGCTGCACCCCAGGATAGGGAGTTTGTGGAGTGTCTAAGGGATGTATTTTTGGAACAGCTTGTGCTTGAGCCAACCAGGAACGAGGCTATTTTGGACTTGGTGATGTGTAATGAACAGGAATTGATAAGTTGTCTTGAAGTAAAGGAGCCATTAGGAAGTAGTGATCATAACATGATAAGTTTTTATCTACAATTTGAGAGGGATAGGGGCAGATCAGAGGTGTTAGTATTGCAATTAAATAAAGGAGACTACGGAGCCATGAGGGATGAGCTGGCCAAAGTTAAATGGGAGGATGCCCTGGTAGGTAAGACAGTGGATCAGCAGTGGCAGATATTCTTGGGCATAATACAAAATATGCAAATGCAGTTCATTCCAATGAGAAGGAAGGATTCAAAGAGGGGGAAGCGGCCACAGTGGTTGACAAAGGGAGTCAGAGATTATATAGCATTAAAGAAAAAGAAGCATGACAGGGCTAAGATGAGTGGGAATACAGATGATTGGGAAAGTTTTAAGGAACAGCAGATCTTAACTAAAAAAGCAATACGGAGAGAAAAAATCAGGTATGAGCTCAGTCTAGACAGGAATATAAAAGGGGATAGCAAAAGTTTTTTAGCTATGTGAAGAGAAAGAAGATAGTTAAGAACAATGTTGGCCCCTTGAAGAATGAAGTGGGAGAAATTGTTATGGGAAACAGGGAAATGGCAACAGAATTTAATGCATACTTTAGATCTGTCTTCACCAGGGAGGACACGAGCAATCTCCCAGATGTATGGATGGGCCAGGGTCATAAGATATCAGAGGAATTGAGACAGATTGACATTAGGAAAGAAACTGTGATGAGTAGACTGGTAGGACCCCGGGTCCAGATGGTCTGCATCCGAGGGTTCTAAAAGAGGTGGCTCAGGAAATTGCGGATGAATTGGTAATCATTTTCCAATGTTACTTAGATTCAGGATCAGTTCCTGAAGATTGGAGAGTGGCTAATGTTGTTCCACTTTTCAAGAAGGGAGGGAAGGAGAAAACAGAGAACTATCTGTTACCTGTTAGCCTAACGTCAGTCGTGGGGAAGATGCTTGAGTCCATTATTAAGGACGAAACAGTGGCACATCTAGATGGCAGAAATAGGATTAGGCCGAGCCAGCATGGATTTACCAAGGGCAAATCATGCTTGACTAATCTGTTGGAGTTTTTTGAGGGTGTAACTAGGATGTTAGACGAGGGTAAGCCAGTAGATGTTGTGTACCTAGACTTTCAGAAGGCATTCGATAAGGTGCCACATAAGAGATTGGTGAGTAAAATCAGAGCTCATGGCATTGGGGTCAGGGTTTCAACATGGATAGAAAACTGGTTGGCAGATAGAAAGCAAAGGGTTGCAGTGAATCGGTGTTTCTCAGACTGACTGGAGGTGACTAGTGGGGTACCACAGGGCTCTGTATTGGGACCACAGCTCTTTACGATTTATGTCAATGATTTAGATGAGGGCATTGAAAACTATATTAGCAAGTTTGCTGACGATACTAAACTGGGTGGCAGTGTGACATGCGAAGAGGACGATAGGAGAATACAGGGAGACTTGGATAGGCTGAGTGAGCGGGCAGATACTTGGCAGATGTCATTCAATGTGAATAAATGTGAAGTTATCCACTTTGGATCAAGAGGGCAGAGTATTGTCTGAACGGTGTCGAGTTAGGTAAGGGAGAAATGCAAAGAGACCTAGGAATCCTAGTTCACCAGTCAATGAAGGTGAATGAGCAAGTGCAACAGGCAGTGAAGAGGGCAAATGGAATGTTGGCCTTTGTTACAAGGGGAATTGAATACAAGAGCAAGGATGTTCTTTTGCATTTGTACAGGGCCCTGGTGAGACCACACCTGGAATATTGTGTACAGTTTTGGTCTCCAGGGTTAAGGAAGGACATTCTGGCAATTGAGGAAGTGCAGCGTAGATTCACTAGGTTGATTCCTGGGATGGCAGGGCTGTCTTAGGCAGAGAGATTGGAGAGATTGGGCTTGTACACGCTGGAATTGAGGAGATTGAGAGGGGATCTGAGTGAAACGTTTAAGATAATTAAAGGATTTGATAGGATTGAGGCAGGAAATATGTTCCAGATGTTGGGAGAGTCCAGTACCAGAGGGCATGGATTGAGAATAAGCGGTCAGTTATTTAAAACAGAGTTGAGGAAGAGCTTCTTCTCCCAGAGAATTGTGCAGGTGTGGAATGCACTACCTCGGAAGACGGTGGAGGCCAATTCTCTGAATGCTTTCAAGAAGGAGTTAGATAGATATCTGATGGACAGGGGAATCAAGGGATATGGGGACAAGGCAGGGACTGGGTATTGATAGTGAATGATCAGCCATGATCTCAGAATGGCGGTGCAGACTCGAGGGGCCGAATGGTCTACTTCTGCACCTATTGTCTATTGTCTACTGAGAGTTTTTCACCTCGTTCCAGGTGTTGAAACTCTGTTAAAAGCAGCACGGGCTCCCCTGAAATCCCAAACGCTCTCTCCAATACTTCTATACACTCCTCCACTGTAATCCCAGGCTTTTCAGCTTTCATCTCCTGGAATGATTTGGCTGCCGAACCCCTCAAACTTCCCACCAATCGCTGTCTCTTTTCCTCATCCGAGCCTGGCCAATTCACTAACATCAGTGACGTATGCTCGACCAAGGTCAGATAGTCTACATCCCCGTCTGGAGTAGGCTTGGTTGCTGAGAACACCCCCAGCTTCAGTCATGGCCTCCCGGCCTCTCCTACCAGGGAGTTTAAGAGCGACTGCCAGCTCCGAGGGCTCCACCCTCCCTGAGCGCGCGGGGTCTAGACACGCCTTCCTCCTCCTTTACTACTAAGGGGGGCTACCTCTAGCTCTAGCTTTTCCTCCGGTGTCTCGTCATCCTCATCCTCGGAGAGGGTGAGGAGTCCCCACGGCCCCACCTCCCCCGGAATACTGTCCGTCATTGGCAGTTCCAACGTCATGACATCAGCATTCGTACGAACCAACACCTAACTAGAATCCACCTCTTTACCGCACCGTTAACCAATTTTACCTGCCCCATTCCTTTTACCAGACTCAACCCCCGCACTAACTCATCTCCCGAAATCCGAAATTCCACTCCGCTCACCACACAGGCATACTGCACCGGTACAATTTCCAAATCGCAGCAGTTTACAATCTTGTCTCTGTCCATCTCCGCACTACTGCCTGCGCGATTCCACAGAACCTGAAAGTTCAATCCGGGACGAGCTCCTCACAAATATAACATTTGCCCAACAGGCTGGTATATGTCTGAGGGAAAAAAGTCCAGCCACTCACGAATCTCGCCTCCCGTATACGCAGGTGCTGTGGGAATCAAGTTTATGCCGCACCGCACGCACAATATCAAGTTCACACCAGATATCGTTATCAAATATACTTTAGAGAATTTACTGAAACTATATGAGTACTAACAATACAGTATATATGAAGGAAAAGAAAATAAAGGAAAAGGCACCAACTTATCAAAGTTCAGTCAGCTTAGTGCACAATGTTGGAGCTCAACCATCGAACCATTCGACCACTCGTCGCTTTCCTCTGACTTCCACGTCATTGCACCTGGGACGACCCTGGTGGTTGACCGAACAGTCCAGCACGCGTCCACCTTCTTCGGCGTCTTCTTCCTGACTCCCAGAAAAGACGGGGAAACCCTACTCCCTGACCCACAAAACAAAATATCATTCCCCCATTGGTTAACAAATGTATACAATCTCGATATCAGCAATTGTAAAGCTTAACAAACTTTGAGAGAAAGCACTTATCATAATGAAGAAACATTCCTACTCTAAACAAAACAAAGAAGCCATTTTGATTAACATACGCAGTACATTGCACACAGACTTTAATAATAATTGCAATATGATCTTTCTCCTCTGTCCTTGTTTTTTTTATATATTTGGAGATAACTATTTTGTAAACCGTTTCAAATTATTGTTTCTCTGGGATAATTTAATATATGGGAGGCTCAGCGAGTTTGGATTTCACACGGATATGTGACTGAAGACGGGTTTAAGAATGTGCGTTGATTTAGGGGTGCTTTAGAGAACATGGGATGCACAGGGATTTGTGGATGTCAACAGCAATGTCTATTTCCCAGCGAATAGTGTGGAACAAGCGGATCTGGGGGTTTCAGAATTTGTCGGGCGCACATTGTTTTGGGTGTGCTCACTTAATTTAGTTTGCTTGCGGGTTGGGGTGTGTGCAGAGAATTGGCAATATCCGCGGATTTGAGGGCGAACACGGATTTTGCTGAATCAGTGATTTTGGAGCAAGCTCATGAATTTGGCGTGTGCATGTGTTTCAGTGCTCTCAGGATATGGAGATGTGGCGAATCTCAAGATAATTCCATTTGTACACACAAACGTGTACATTAATAATAAATTCAATTTTAATTTTGACCTGTTCTTCATTTTTATGGTTCCAGCAGCCACTTTGTGAAGTGTTTGAAATCAGAGTTCGAGAGCATCTAGAGTATACGGGGTTAGAAGGGAAGGGACTGATAAACTGAATTCGAGGTATAAGGACAGGTGAATAGTCAGGAAGGGTCAGGCAGAGACAATGGGTCTACCCGCACACAGACACAAAAGCACACTAACACACATGGACAGACACAAAAACGGATAAATACAGATACAAACACTCCATTACAACCACCCGCTGGAGGTGGAGGAAGCTACGGAGAGTTATGTGCTGGATCCGGAGGCTGGTGGGGTGGTAGGTGAAGACAAGAGGAAACCTATCTCGAGTAGGGTGGCGGGCGAATGGGGTGACAGCAAATGTGCGTGAAATGTGAGAGTTGCGATACCAACGGGAACCCACTACCGTGCACAACTTTCATTCCCCTCTCCCTTTCTGCTTTCCGCAGGGATCGCTCCCTGCGCGACTCCCTTGCTCATTCACCACCAAACCCCCCCCCCCCCTCCCCTCATCCCTTACCACCGATCTCCCTCCGGGCACTTATCATTGTATAAGTGGAACATGTGCTACACCTGCCCTTACACTTCCTTCCTCACCACCATTCAGGGCCTCCGATAGTCCTTCCAGGTGGAGCGACACTTCACCTGTGAGTCGGCTGGTGTGGTATACTTTGTCCGGTGCTCCTGATGTGGCCTTTTATATATTGGTGAGACCCGACGCAGACTGGGAGACCGTTACGTTGAACACCTACGCTCTGTCCGCAGGAGAAAGCAGGATGTAACAGTGGCCACACATTTTAATTCCTCGTCCCATTCCCATTCTGATATGTCTATCCACGGCCTGCTCTACTGTCAAGGTGAAGCCACACTCTGGTTGGAGGAACAACACCTTATATTCCGTCTGGGAAGCCTCCAACCTGAAGGCATGAACATTTGTTTCTCTAACTTCCGTTATGCCCCTCCTCCCCTTCTTACCCCATCCCTTATTATTGGATTTATTCTCACAACACACAGAAAATGCTGCTGGAGCACAGCTGACCAGGCAGCATCTGTAAGGAAAAGCATTGTCGACGTTTCGGGCCGAGAACCATCGTCAGGACTAACTGAAAGAAAAGATAGTAAGAGGTAAGAAATTTCAAAGTAGTGGGGGTAGGACGAAATGCGAAATGATAGGAGAAGACCGGAGGGGGAGGGATGAAGCTAAGAGCAGGAAAGCTGATTGGCGAAAGTGATACAGAGATGGAAAAGGGAAATTATCATGGGACAGGAGGCCTCGGGAGAAAGAAAGGGGGAGGGGAGCATCAGAGGGAGATGGAGAACAGGCAGAGTGATGGACAGAGTGAGAGAAAAAAAAACAACTAAAAATGTCAAAAATCATTATGGGAAACATAGCCACACACACATAATGCTGGTGGAACGCAGCAGGCCAGGCTGCATCTATAGGGAGAAGTACTGTCGACGTTTCGTGCCGGGACCCTTCATAAGGACAAAGGATGCTGCCTGGCTTGTTGTGTTCCACCAGCATTTTATGTGTGTTGTTCAAATTTCCAGCATCTGCAGATTTCCTCGTGTTTAATTTATTCTCCCTTTTTTTTCTCTTTCTCTCTGTGCCCCTCTCACAACCATTCCTCGCTTGTTCTCCATCTCCTTCTTGTTCTCCCCTCCCCCTTTCTTTCTCCCTAGGCCTCCCGTCCCGTGTCCTTTTCCTTTTTCCAGCTCTGTATCCCTTTTGTCAATCACCTTCCCAGCTATTAGCTTCACCTCTACCCCTCCGGTCTTCTCCTATCATTTTCGATTTTCTCCTCCTCCTACTTTCATATATCTTTCCATCTTTTATTTCAGTTAGTCCTGACGAAGAGTCTCGGCCCGAAACGTCGACTGCACTTCTTCCTGCTGCGTTCCACTAGCATTTTGTGTGTGTTGCTTGAATTTCCAGCATCTGCAGATTTCCATGTGTTTGTTTGATTGGGCAAGCTTTGGATAAACTGTGGTTGTCACTCCAACTTGAAAGCGCATTCCCGCTACCAGCTAGACTCGAGTGTGGTGTAGTGAAATGGGAAATAAGACCTACACTGCTTCTTTTTTCTAATGTTAGTAAATGACCCCAACAAACCATATAGATTGTATGTCGTGAAACACAGCACAATTAATTAAATTAAACACACCCTTAAAACTTAAAGATTTTTTTTAAATGAAAACTATCAACATTCAAAGATTGCATGCAGCCGGCATTGATTTCCTTCTACCTGATATGATTCACTCTGAAATAATATGCGGACCACTGTTCCATAATGACAAAACCTACACATCCCGGAATGATGTTTTCTAACACGATATAATTACTCATTGCATGACCAACTCTAAGTCGTGTCAATCTAATTCCACCCCTGCTTGTACTTATGCCCTTCTCCCATAAACCCAACAGTTTTATGTATTCTGAAAAGTTACACCCCTTGTGCCCATTCTCCCACCAGTCCTGCCAGAAGAGTCTAATTGTTAACCCTATAAACACCTTAGCTACTGATTAGCCAAGTGGAAGCTGTTTATCCACATTTGAAATTTTAACAGATTTTCTATCCTTACTGTCAACTCGCTCATTCCCCTCAGCATCTCTGTGTTCAGGGAGTCACAAGAAGGGGCCATATAAACCAATTCTTTGAATATGAAATCTGTAAGCATAGATTGATAGCAACAAATTCGGATGTATTTTCTGGGAAGTGGTTGGTAAGTTGTTACTTCATCGTTACCTGCCAAACCAGCATCACAGTTATATTATCGTTTGACTCTTCTACATTTATGGTTGACATAGCATAATAATTTTACTTAATATACTGATGATCCTACAGAATTTCTGGCACAAATGAATCCTTAGACTTTCTTACAAACCCCATTTCCAGAAAAGTTGGGATATTTTCCAAAGTGCAAAAAAAAACAAAATTCTGTAATATGTTAATTCACATGAACCTTTATTTAACTGACAAAAATACAAAGAAAAGATTTTCAATTGTTTAACTGACAAACTTAATTGTATTTTGTAAATATATACAAATTTAGAATTTGTTGGCTGCAACGATCAAATCCGAATTTAACTAGACCAACGGTACCAGCTCAGGCTGTCCAAATACAAAACTCTGATAAAAATGTTATTTCTCCCTCAATCCTCGTTTCCATAATTTAATCAAAAGTCCTTCCTTCCATAAATATCATATGCCGTTTCAATACAAAAATATTGCTATTTAATTGTGCTTTCTTAATATCATTATCTAAACCTAAAACTGAATCCAATCTCATTCAAAACATCCAAAATCCGCTCTGATAAACAAAAATATCAAAAATATATTTCACATCCTCGATTACCATATGTTCCACAAATTTAGAAGAATGAGGATCTAACAATATAGGACTACATCTAGAATGATGAGGCGGATAGCTCTTAGAATGGCACTAATATTGCCATTTTGCATGAGGAAGAATGACGACCTGATCTATAAATGGGATTCAAAACAGTTATTATTCCAAGACAGTAAGCTGTCAGATATCTAATCATTAAATAACATACATCATCCTTTCTCGGATACATTTTTCCTGCATTAAACCTGATCCAACCACATACAGGTGAAAATGTGCAAATGCTGAAAATCCAAGCGAAACACGCAAAATGCTGGAAGAACTTAACAGGCCATTTATTTTCTTTTTTTTTTTGCTTGCAGCCCTGCTGAAATTGTTGACAGCACTTTTTGCCGTAGATACTCCCTGGCCTGCTGAGTTCCTCCAGCATTGTTTGTGTGTTGCCTGCATTAATTACAACATTCTCAAATATAAAGAAAGAGAACTACATCAGTGATACCGTCATCGCAGCAGTTGACTTCCAACACCTCAGGGTATTCACAGAGAACCTTATCGCTACTTTGTTTAATCTTCACCTAATTTATCTTAATTATGAATCGCAGCGAATGACCCACCCAGTAACACAGTCTTCCCTCTTTCATTGCAATCGTTTTATCCTCGTTAATCAAAACCGGTATATTATCATCACTAAAAATCCTCCCATTTTGAATTATTTCCCAAACAACTCCAGGTTTAATATCCCTTCCAATATTACCTGAATATGACATGACCGCCAGTAAGCTTTTTCCGCACCTTCCTCATTTCAGCCTGTGCCCTTTTATAATTAACTGATTGTTTTTTAATTTTCTGAATTACTACATTTCTCTCCTTAAACACCTCTGCACATTCGTCAATCTGCATTTTCTTGTCCTTCTCCTATCCAAGAACTCTTTGTTAGGAACTACTCCCAAAGCAGCTTGATGAATAAGGTAACAAAACACTTAATGAGAAAAATTGGCATCATCATCAACATTCAGCCTCGACAGACCTTCATCGTATAAAACCGTATATACCTTCCAATTCCTCTTACCAAAAACCTCCGACTCCTAAAAGTGTCCTCTGACTTCATAGAAAAATTCTAAACCCCAGCTGAAAATGACAGAAACATCATCAATCCCCAATGTATCATCACCCATTACGTACAGCACACACACTGCAGCCAGTATTTTCCAAACTAAATTTAAATCAATAGACGAATCAGAATTATTCTGAACATTAAACTCCTGTTAACGACCAGATTTTCTGAATACATATAATATCGGGAGAGTTCGACAAATCAGAAATGAAGTAAAGACCATGAAAAACTCAGGCGTCTTTCATTCCACTGAAATATTTTTAATCCCATGATGTAATGGAAAAAGTAGACCGGGTTAAAGATACCTCACCCATCTGATCTTCATTTACAGTTACTCGCATCATAGCAGCTACACCAAGACACCTTTCTGCAGCATTCACAATACAAATCCGAAATAATATTCAAGAAGTCTTGGTGACTATACATCAGGCTTCTTACAATCCGCTGCAATATTTTATTCCCATTATGCACCTTCCAAAGTAGACTGCGATACCGACACCTCACACATCAGACCATCATTTAAAGTTTCACCCATAGCACCAATTACACCTTGATCCCTTCCCACCAGTTTCACAAAGTTCTTTTTTTATTTTTTAGTTTCTCATTTGACGAAACATCTGATCAGAACAATTCACCACATCCGTTATAAATATCAGAAATTTCACTTTATCCAGCTGTAAATTATATTTAGTGAGAGACCTGTGATGACGGCGTATATCCAACTGATTTCACAATCTGTTCTCTGACTGTAAACACTTTTATCAACATCCGCTTTCATTGCTTGCAAGGCCTACTGACGTTCATATTAAATAATAATCGAGCTTGATCTCATTTGACCAACTTGCGCATTGGTCTGTAATAGAACGGGTCTGAGCTATGATAGGCTGGGTGGAAATTTCCTCTTACTCAGCCCTTTCTCTTCTGTTTCATCGCAGTGGCGGAGTTTAGCGAGTTTGTACCGTCGGAGGCAGTTGTCCTCGGGATCCACAAGAGCGGGTCGTTCGATGCCTCGTTTAGTCCGTTCCAACAGACGTTTGACGTTGCTGAGGGAAAGTGTTTTTGCTGTGAGCGAACGAGTTGTTGAGACACATGACTACAACTTCGAGCAGGCCCATTGCATCAATTGAGCGCTGTGCCCGATGGGAGTTGTAGCTCCTCTGAGAAGGGCTGCTTATGAAGTATATACAAGATTTTCTATTATTGAACAATTCCTGTCATTTATCACCCTTTACATTTATCATCCTAAAACTGCACCGTGACAGTGGAGTTTGCAATGGTGGAGGGGAGAATCAGTCAATGTCCATATCAGTGTACAGTCACTATCCAGTCTCCTTATGGTTTGAATCTTCCACTCCCTGCAACAAGAATCGTGAATTCTTGCTCCGTCTTTCTAGGTTAATCACAGACATCTTGGAGTGGCCAACTAGAGATGCGCACCATCCGCCAGCTGTGGTTCATCAATGTAGATCAGTACAGCAGGAGAGCATGACCCTCTACTCTCTGAGGTATTAGTAACCCTTCACTAATCCAACCCCTGCTGTCTGCTCAGTGTCCCTACTGTCTCCTCACATTCATGTAACATCTAAAAGCCTTGATCGTATCTGACTCTACCACTACCCCCGACATTCATTCAAGACACCCAATACTGTGAGTATGAAAAGCAATACTTAAAACGCACATCTGCTTTAAACATTCTGAGTCAGGTTTAGCGTCATTGTCTTATATAATTTGTTTTTTTTTTCTTTTCCACACAACAGTAGTGTGGGGGAAAATACAAAACCACACTAAATTGCAAAATGAAAATAGTTGAGACAATGGATTAATCAATTGATGTTGCCCCTTTCACCTTAAATAAGTGCCTCATCGTATCAGATTTTTTTCCCTGAAAAAATTACAGGATGTCAATTCTGTCTCTGCCTCTCATATTCCGACAAACTTCTGTCAGACATCCCTTGTCCTCTGCTGCTCCAGAGAAAATATCCCTAAGTTGTCTAATTTCTCCGTTTCCAGTCAGAATTCTGCTAAACCTCTACTACTCACCGTCCAAACAGTACAAAGTTGCAGTTTTATAAGTCTTTAGTTTAATCGCAGCTGAAAGACTTATAAAACTGCAACATAACTACATGACACTAGAACTCGGTGCCTTGACTCCACTTTAATGCAGTTATGGATAGGGATCCTTCATAATCCTATAAATCTGCTTTGCAGTCCTTCATCACAAAATATCCTTTATATAGAATGCTCACCCGGACCTGACGCTACATATAAGTCAGGCATCTCAGTTGCCTAAGTTTGTCTCAACTCCTGTTGGACGGAAATTAGCTTTAATGTGCACTTCACTCAGACGGGCTGAAGCAACTTTTTCCTGCTGTCAGAGGCTATAACTAAACCATTCTATCCTGTGCATTTCAACGATGTATTTTAAATTTCAATCAGTACAGAACTACTAAGAAGTTAGTGGTTGCTGTCTGAAAGTGCAGTAAGATGGATACCTCCCAGGACCTGGTGGGATATACATCAGATTACTAATAAAGGCAAGAGATGACATTTATTGGAACATGGCTAGTATATCGGTGAACTCTCCAGCCATAAGCATGATCCCGAAAATCTATGATATTGTATAAGAAAAGGGATGGATAATCATGGAAAATATAGATACACGCAGGGGTGGGAAAGTTAAGGACAGGATCCTTAGGGATCTTCCAGCACTTCTAATCTGTGATGACCTGATTCTTGCCTAGTCCGATGGACCTGAAACAGGACCATAGCCTTTCATATCCTTCCCATCCATATGCCTATCCAAAGGTCTCTCATATGTTGCAATTGAACATTTATTCAACAGTTACTCTTGTAACTCATTCCACACTCACTCTACCCACGGAGTAAAAATGATCCCTGTCACCTTGCCTTCCGCATTTCTCTATTGTCCTTCACCTATGACCCTTTGTTCAAGGATCACCTAACCTGAGTGAAGTGTCTCAATTTGTGTGATAAATAAAAAAAAGACTATTGAACCTTTCTTTCCAACTCAGGCCCTCAACATGTAGGAATGTCTCTGTCATCTTTCAGGCTTTTTGATATCTCTACTGTATGTAGATGACCAAACAGCACACAATAATTCAGGATTGTCCTCATTAACATTCTATACATATTGTACAGTGGCATGCAAAAGGTTTGGCACCCCTGCTCAAATTTTCTGTTAGTGTTAATAGCTAAGCAGGTAAAAGATGAACTGATCTCCAAAAATCATAAAGTTAAAGATAAAACATTCTTTTCAACATTTTAAGCAAGATTAGTGTACTATTTTTGTTTTATACAATTTTAGAGAAAGAAAAAAGGAAAGAAGCACCATGAAAAAGTTTGAGAACCCCAAGAGGTTTGAGCTGTCAGATAATTTTACCAAGTTCTCTGGCCTTAGTTAGCTTGTTAGGGCGATTGCGACTTTACAGTCATCGTAAGGAAAGGCCAAGTTATGCAAACTTCCAATCATTGGAAATAACCTGACACCTCAAACATTGTCCCAACAATCAGCAGCCATGGGCTCCTTTAAGCAGCTGTCTAGCACTATCAAAATTAAAATAAATGATGGCCTACAAAGCAGGAGAAGTCTATAAGAAGATAGCAAACCATTTCAGGTAGCCATTTCCTCAGTTCGTAATGTAATTAAGAAATGACTGCAAAAGACCGTCAGGAAGATTTAGCAGACTCTGGGGTGGTGGTGCACTGTTCTACACATGCAGCTACACTTGCAGAAATATGCCCTTCATTGAAGAGTCATCAGAAGAAAACTTTACTACGTCCTCACCACAAAATTCATCATCAGATGTTTGCAAAGGGACATCCAAACAATCCAAACGGATTTTGGAAGCAAGTATTGTGGACTGATGATTTTAAAATAGAACTTTGTAGCCGCAGTGAGCAAAGGTATGTTTGGAGAAAAAAAGGTGCAGAATTGCATGAAAAGAAGACCTCTTCAACTGTTAAGCAGCGGGGTGGTTCGATCATGCTTTGGGCTTGTGCTACAGCCAGAGGCACGGGGAACTCTTCACTGGGAGAGGGAAGAATTAATTCAATTAAATACCAGCAAATTCTGGAAGCAAACATCACACCGCCTATAAAAAAGCTGAAGATGAATATAATGATTCTGAACACACCTGAAAATCAACAATGAACTATTACAAGATGAGCAAGCTGAAAGTTTTGCCATGGCCCTCAGTCCCATCAAAAGACCAGTGTCTGCAAGACGGCCCAAGAATTTCACAGAACCGGAAGCCTTTTGCAAGGAAGAATAGGCAAAATTCCCCCAAACAAGAATTGAAAGTCTCTCAGCTGGCTACAGAAAGCGTGTACAAACTGTAATACTTGTCAAAGGGGTTCTTACTACGTACTGACCATGCAGGGTGCCTAAAGTTTTGCTTCATTCCACTTTACTGTATTGTTATTTTGAAAATGTAAAAGATGGAATTAAAAATGCAATCTTGCTTAAAATATTAAAGAAATGTGTCATCTTTAACTTTATGTGTTTTGGAAATCAGGTCATCTTTTAATCACTTAGCTATTCACTGCAACAGAAATTTTGACCAGGGATGCCCATACTTCCACACGCTACTGAACAACAAAAATCAAATTCGTGTACGCAGTGCATTTATTTATGAAGGCCAATGAGCCAAAGGCTTTTTTCATGACCTTATATTTAATAATGGAACTGTATTCCCAGATTCCTCTGTTCGGAAAGACAATAGGTAAAGCCCAAATAACCAATAAGCAGTTCTGTATCAAACGCTGTTACAGGAAAGTAGCATCCGGCAATGGAGATCTCCAACACACAGGTCATGCTGATGCCATCAGTTAGAAGTACAAGAGCCTGTGGACTCGGACGACTAGTTTCAATAACAGTTCCTAATGCTGCACCATCACACTCTTGGATAAAGAGGATAAATACCCCCCAACGTCACTTGCCCCATCATGGAATTGTTCCCACAGCCAATCACCGTACTGTCAAGGGTATTTTATTTAATTATCTAATTTTATCATTATACATTTTTTTTTGCAAATTTGAATTTGCAGTTTGTTGTCTTCTGCACCCTGATTGATCTTCCATTGATCCTGGTGCAGTTAGTATACTGAATACTTAATTATAGTTACAGCTATTATTTTTCACAAAAATGTATCACAGAGTTGGATATCGCGACAATAATATACTTTGATAGTATGTTTTTTACTCTGCACTTTGATATATCTCTGCTACGGTCCCTGCAATTTTTCAACGCCTCAACGTAAACACGACACCTGACCCGATCCCTCCCACTGCTCCAAGATTTCTGCCTGCCTAGCGGTGAAAATTATTTACTCGAGTGTGAGCATCGTTTACGGTTATCACCAGTTCCGGGTCCACTTCAGTGACAATCCAGAAACGGCTGCTATTTGATTTGTTTGAGGTTCGTCGAATGCCATTCGGGTTGAAGAACGGAGTCCAGCCCTTTCAGCGTCTCATCGGAAGTGTTCTCAGGAATTCGTCTTCCTTTGCAGAACACTTCCGGGTGCCGGGAGAGTTTCTCTCAACATCCATGGTCCCGTGCTCTGCTTTACAGCAGCAGTCCGCTCTTACGGACAGCACGAAAATATTTGTTCCGATGCACAGGACGCAGCATGGCCCGCGGTCGGAACCTTTGCCGTGTCTGCAGGAGGCGAAGTTTGTGCTTGTGCGTTACGATGGACTACGGGATCCTCTGAAACCGCCTTACGAGGGCATGTTCCGCATGTTGAAAGCGGGAGATGCTTCCCCCCCTCCCCCGCTGGGCTTTGGAGGTATCCCGTACAGTTTTTATTCTATGTGGATCGTGTCAAGCCTGTCTGTCCGTTTGCGATCAAAGAGGCACAGACACCGCGGAGGGGCCAACCTCCACCTCTGGACCTTCTGACATTGACTATTTTCCTTCCCCGGCAGCTGTCCGTGAAGGCAGAGTTTTAAGGACCCCTGTTCGTCTGCTTGGTGAATTCCTGGGGACGGGGACAGTTTATGGTCCTCATTCGGCAGTATTCGCCGTGAATGTTACGGATTACGTTGTATGCTATGATGTTTTGGGGGAGGGTATGACGTCGCCATTTGTTAGTGTTGGAAAAAGTCGTGCATTAGAAGTAATGTCACTTGTATCGATTGTGGACAAACCTACAGAATCCACGAATTATGATTTTGGGATCATTGGGCTTTCTTCCAAAGAATGAGGAATGAGGGACTCCAGTAGCCTAGAGGGAAGGTTTGTTATCGCTGTATTGTGAGGTATCAACTAGATTTTTCGGGGGGGGAGGGGGGAACAGGAGGAAGAACGCAAGAATAATTAGTTGAGAGTTTGTGGAGTCAGATGTTAGTGAGCCCGAAAATAAGTGCGGAACCAAACAATAGAGCATAATGTGACTAGTGTCCTGAGCTCCGTTTACTTCAGTGGAAGACGTCTCATTGGTAAGACAGATGAGTTCAGTTCCTGGATCAACACCCTGATTTATGAAACTGTGGCCATTAGTTAGACTTAGGTGCAGAAGGATAAGGAGTGGTTGCTCAATAGTCCGGGGCTCCGTTTTTGTAGGCGTGACAGAGCGAGAGGCATTTAAGTAGGAGCGGTGGCATTACTTCTCAGGGCAAATGTCACAGCAGTGCTCCGTCAGGACAGAAAGGAGAAATCGACTAGTGAGGCTTTAGTGGTGGAGCTGAGAACCAGGTGGGCCGATTTTATCTCGTGTGCTCAGGAAGGTTTACTTCATCATTCCCAGCAAGATAGTGCGATATTGGATTTGCTATTAAGGAATGAGACACGACAGGTTGCAGACATTTGTGTAGTGGGAGCACTTTTTATCCATTGACCACCGTGCCCTTATATTCAAAATAAATATGCAAAAAGAGAGGCCTGGTTCGCCGGTTCAGTTTGTAAATTGGAGAAAGGCCAATATTAATGGCTTCAGAAATGGTGTCGCAAGTGAAGATTGGAAGAGGTTTTTTTTGCCAAAGATGTACTTGGTAAGTGGGAGGTCTTCAACAGCAAATTTTGAGAGAACCAAGCTCGCGGGTGCCTGTCGAAATGAAAAGCAAGGACAACGATATATGCAACCTGGTTTTTCAAGAGATATTGAAGCCCTACTTCAGAAAAAAATAAGACGGAAACTGCCAGGTAGAAGTAGCTATGGACAAATAAAGTGTTTATGCACTGTAATAACTGCATAATCACACTTATGAAAGATATCGGGAGGGTCAAAGTAGGTTTGAGGTTTTTCCAGCAGACTCGGTGAAAGAAAATCACAACATATTGTATAGATACATTAACAGCAAAGACAAAAGACTCAAAATTGGTCGTCAGGAGAACCAGAATGGCAATCCATATCTGGGCCCAAAACAGACAGGGATGATTATAAGTAATTGTCTTTGCTTCTCTACTTAGTCAGTATATGGGCCCAGATTGTATAGAATTAAGGGAAAGCAGCACCAACTTCAAGGACACTGTACAGATTAGAGAGGAGAAGTTGTTTGCTACCAGGAGGCGCATCAGTGTCGCTAAATCCCCAAAGCCTGGCAAGGTGATCCCTCAGAGAATGCGGGGGGCGTGCAGAGCCAGAACAGTTACCAGAGGACTGGAGGAGGGCCCATTTTGTCCCGTTGTTCCAAAAAGGCCCTACAAATAAACTAGTAAATTATGGACCGGTGAGTCTGACATCAGTTGTGGGGAAGTCATTGGAAGGTTTTCTCAGGCACCGGATATATATGTACTTGGATAGACACGGACTGATGAAGCATAATCTGCATGGCATCGTGAGTGGTCTGTCATATCTAACCAATCTTACAGAGTTTTTAGAGAAAGTGAACTGGAAGTGGATGAGGGCACGGCAGTGGATATAGTCTGCAGGAACTTTAGCAAGAGATCCTATTCTGGTTGGTTGCCGGTTACTAGTGGTGTTCAGCAGGCGTCGGTGTTGGGGCGGCTTCTTTTTACACTGTATATCGATTATTTAGATTATGGATTAAGTGATTTTGTGGCTAAGTTTTGCAGATGACACCAAGATAGGTGGAGGAGAAGGAAGTGTTGAAGAAATACTTAGGAGAGTGGGCAAAGAAATAGCAGATGAGATACATTGTTGAGAAATGTACGGTTGTACATTTTGGAAGAAGAAACAATCGGGAAGATTATTATTTAGATGGGGAGAAAATTCAAAAATTGTATTCATTAGAGTACAGAATATTGAGAGTGGATCTCATAGAAACATTTCGAACGTCGAAAGTGTTGGACAGAGTAGATGTGGAAAGGCTGTTTCCCGTGGCGCATGAGCCCAGAAAAAGAGGTCACAGTCTTCGAATTTAAAATTCGAAGTGCACATTTAAAACAGAGATGAGGAGTTTTCTCTTAGCCAGGGGGTCGTGGATTTATGGAATTCGTTGCCATATAGAGCTGTAAAGGCCCAATCATTGAGGGTTTTCAAGGAGGAGATTGGCAGGTATCTAATTAGTTAAGGTATCAAGGGATATAGGAAAAAAAAGACGGAAATTGGAAATAGTCGGGAGAACGTTTTAGCTCATGGTGGACTGGCGAAGCAGACTCGATGGGCCGAATGGCCTATTTCTGCTCCTTTATGTTGTGTGACCCTGTGATTTTTTAAAAAAAAGGTCCCGCGTAGGAGGCTGGGCGTGTAGGCTTCGTCATTTGGCATTCATTATGTGGTTGTAAATTACATTACACATTGGCTTTGTGGGAGAAGTCGAAAACTGGTTGCCTCTCTGCCTAGAGGCCTCTGACTACTGTGACGCAGTGATCGGTGCTTTGTTGTTTGTTATCTGTATCAAGGAGTCGGACGATAATATGGTAAAATCAACTAACTTATGGTCAACAAATTTAGCAGAGTTGAGTCGAAGATTGAGGGTGCTGTTGACTGCGAGCAAGGAATTTAATGCCAACAAGTGCGAGGTCTGGCACTTCGCAAGATAAACCAGGGTAGGACTTGCAAAGTGAACAGTAGCGCACACAGAAGTGCGGTAGAACAAAGGGATATGGGAATACATGCTCATAATTCACTTTATTTTAGATGCGCACAGCTGGGTAGGGCCGTTAAGAAACCTTTTGGCATACTGGATTTCATCAACAAAATACTGAGTATAGGAGGTAGCATGTTGTTGTTAAAGTTAGATAATACTTCGTTGAAGCCTAATTTGGAGCATTGTATGCAAGCAGATACAAACTTAAAGGAAAGCTGGAAACAAATCCGAAATAGTACAGGGATAATTTACAGGGATGTTGCCGGGTCTGGAAGACCTGAATTATAAAAAAAAAACAGCACCTAGAATAGGCTGGGAATTTATACTTTAGAACGTGCAAGACGGAGAAGTGATCTAAGAGAAGTATGTAAAATTACATGACCATAAGACCAAAAGATATAGGAGCAGAATTGGACCATTTGGCCCAAAGAGTCCTCTCTGTTTTTTCATCATGACTGATCCAGTTTTCCCTTTAGCCCTAGTCTTCTGCCTTCCACTCTGAATACATTCATGTCGTGAGCATTCAAGAACCTACTCAACTCTGCGTTAAATATGCATAAAGATCTAGCCTACGCATCTGCCTGTGGCAATAAATCCTATGGATTTACTACTCCCTGGTTAATGAAATTCCTCCTAATCTCCGTTGCGAAAGGACGCCCCTCTATTACGTGAGTGTGTCTGGGTCTGCAACTCTCCCACCATGGGAAATAGACTCTTCACTTCCACTTCAAGCCTTTCTAACATTCAATTGGTTTCAATTACGTCAACCCTCATTCAACTGAATTCCAGTGAATATATGTCCAACGCTATTAAGCGTTCGTCATATGACAAGCTAATTAACCGTGTAATAATTTTCGTGAACTCTCTTTGAAACCTCTCCAGTTTCAGCATCCTAAAATTAACAGGGGTATAGATTGGGTATATGCACCCTATTTCACTGGATAAAGCGTGTTTGCATTTATGCGCCACAACTGCATTTCTGATAACAGCCCTCGAAGTCATCTGCTAATAATTTCTGGGTCAGACGACGGTTTCGTTTCCCAGTAGTTTGAAACGTCGGTTTTTATTAAGGGCCACGCGTTTCCCAAAAGAAAGGGCATTCGAAAATGTTACAGTTATTCTAGCGCACTTTATCTGTCACAGGTTTTCCATGTTCTTGACATATTGCTCAGGTTCTCAAAGGGAAAGTCCATTCGTGATCCAGACACCGTTAATCTGTGAATTGTAATGGAACTAAACCAATGGAAGACAAATCAGACCAGCATCACGTGGATGGTTGGCATTTTTCATTGCAGTCTCTGCTCAGATCAAGATCACATTAGCGATTCTTCATTCGTTGGCACCTCTGCCCCACTTAACTAAGCTAATTTTGCTGAAGTAACCGGAAATGACGATACTAACATCCTCTCACCAGGCTGCATGAATATATACGGTATTCATAATCTATACACCACATACCCGACGACCTGAATGACATCAGCATTTATTTGAACTCCGAACAAACTTTACAAACGGAATTACGTTTTATGTACAGAGACGACCACTTAATGTGAGCAAATATTTCAGTCCATGCGTCAATTGCTTCCTGAATTTCCTCTGTGATAGAGTGTAGATGCACGTGTTGGTGCAGGTACAGAGAAACTGCAACATGAACCCAAACTGTTGTAGGATATATGTCGAGGTATTCAAATACCTGTCTGTGTAAGCGTAATTCTGAACCTGCCAGTTCATAGTATATACAATAAAGGGGATCCACAACAATATGAAATTGGTTGATATAGAGAACAACAAAATTATTGACTTTCTCCGGTTCTCCACCTCTGAATCATTCTTTTTCTCTCTGCTGTTTCTGAGCCCCCGGCGAACTCTGTTTGCCGCTATAATATGACTGACTGTTAAAGCATTAAAAAGTAGAATCAAACCGAACGGCAATAAAGGTGTAGTGATTGTCTTAAACAACTGGTATGCTTTCCACGCTGGTAAAGTTAGGTATTCCGATTTCAGAATGCATCGCCATGGTACGGTATCAATGATAAAATAAGGTCCTACCGCAAAGTGTAATGGAACATTTTTCGCACAACTTCCTAAACCCAGAATCACTATTACAATAGTCGCTGTCCTCTCGCTGCAGTATCGTTCCCGCAGCTTTTGACTGCAGATTGCAATATAACGGTCGAACGTGAAAGCCACCGTGAGCCAAACAGAACAGTCCATGGTTGCGAGCCTCAGGGCATGGGTCACGGTGCAAACCGGTGTAATGAGCAAAAAAAGGGCATAACTGTAAATATTATTGATCTCGCAGAGTACAACAGCAATAATAACACCCAGTAAATCAGCCACTGCCATTCCCACCAGGTAACAGGTGATGCATTTAGAGAGCCCGCACTTTCCCAGAGACAGTATAACAATCGCCACTAAATTAACTGTAAGGAAGCAAAGAAGAGTTAATTTCATGTGCAGAAACCCTGATGATTTTTACCTGATATGCAGGCATAGAAGTGTGTTGAATCCGATTGAGGGACCCTTAGCCATTGTACGGGCTCCGTCACTATCCTTCAATTGCATGATAAAGTTGGGGCCGTGTAACAGTCGAAACGCAACTTTCCAGTTGACTGCGGGTTTTTCTGTGGACGGCTTAACGACCCATTCATCCAGACAGACCCATCATTGTGGTTGAGAATGCTGAATTTTTTTGTATTGCGGGTATAAAATGCATATCAGGGAAACTGTTTCTTCGGAGATAACATTTTGGTGTGGAGGGACAGTCCAGCTAAATGCATGTTTCGATGTCCAGATGGCAAATAAACTTAAAACTTCTAACATTGCGACGGAGACTCATCATAATGTGCTGTAGCTTTTTTTTTGCTGTGACTATGATTCTCTATTATAAACGCATAATCCCTAATGTCGTGAGACGGATGGACGAAATAAATTAAATCATATCTTATCCTACGTAAATTAAGACCGCTAAAGAAGGTGGACACAAGAAAACGGAAAGGTTATGCACGTTCCTGTGTCAATTTCAAAGACACTTCGACAAATAACTAGAAAAAAAATCTAATAAGTTGCATTAAGCCGGATATGAAACCTGCGTGTTGCCGAAACACCGGGGAGCTATAGATTTTGTTTCCATTTCAGTAAACATTTGATTTTCTACATTGATTCAGAATCAGGTTTAGAAAAAAAAAACGTGCTGCTGCAGCCGGAAGATCGAGTAAGGTAAATTACTGGAAGAGTATCAATATTAACACTCAGTCAATTGTTAGTATTAAGAAAATGATAGCACATTGGAAACGAGTAACAGTTAGAGAGAAAAATGATAGAATAAAATAAAATATATACTTAATCCTCAACAGGCTTAAAACACTTATCAGAAGAGGCACAATCTGTAACAAATGCAACAAGGACAAAACACACACAAACTGTAGTAGTCAATTCCACTTATTTACCAGGGATACCAATCGCTGTTAGTACAGGATAGTAAATACTAGCGATGTAGTAAATTGCTGGATACCCCATTTTTTGTGTGAGTTCGTGATCAGTTGAAAATCATCCAGATGTCGATATCTACTGTTGATTGCTTAGCAAGCTCTTATACTGGAGAGAACAGTGCACTTTGACAATTAATCGTACCAGGTGCTTAGACACATCAGTAACAGTCCACTGGACAAATACTTCAGGTGAACTATTAAAACATTAAATCCCCGGAGGAATTACAAAATAACAATTATGATTAATTTTGTTTACTCAATCTTCAGGCGTTAACGCTATACATTATTTCTCTATGACAGAGTGACTGTGTTACAAATAAAAAAACATCTTTGAATCAATATTTTCATAACATTCACTGTGACCCTCAAATAATTATTAATTGTAGCAATAGGCGAAGCGCATTGAGATTCTGAGATTAAGGAATGGCATTTAGTTTGGAAGTTAAATTCAATAATCTTTTCTCGGAAGGGAGTTCACGACTCCGTCTTATTTTTGTTTTATTTTAAATGAAAAGAAATAAATCAGAGGAGAAGTTACAACAAATGCATAATGCAGTTAACGGACAAAGAAAGGAATGTATACTGTCAAAGTCATGTATAATATAATATTGGGTTATTATATATAAGGAAAAAGCCACAACTCTTCTTGGCAATTCATACAAAAAAGACTGGATTTATTTAAGAGAAAAGAAATCACTAAGCTAACCTAAAACACCCAAAGAACGGAAAAAATCCTTCTGGTCAGATCTGAAACTTCTCGGAGAAAGAAAGAGAAAAAAAACCTAAAAAAATAAGATAGGAAAAATAGATCATATGCAAATATTGAATAAAAGATCGACAGGTTTGCTCAAATTTAAAAGATGTATCGATCGTCCGACTTCTAATTTTCTGGAAGCTTAAACAAGACATAATGGAGGAGAGCAACAAAAAAAAAAAACAGTAAGTGGATTAGAATCTTTCTAGTATAACAAAATAGCTCTCCTGGCCAATAAAGTTGAAAAGGCTATCACATGTTGAGTGGAAGCATGAACACTTCCTGCTTCCTTTGGAATAATCCCAAAGATTGCCGTAAATTAATTAGGTTGTAAATCCACACCTATAACTTTTGATACAGTTCTAAAAATATCTCTCTTAAAAATATTTAACTTTGTACAAGACCAAAACATGTGAGTTAGAGTAGCCACCTCAACGTTACATCTATCACAGGTGGGATTTATGTTAGAAAAAAATATGCACTAGATTATCTTTTGACATATGTACTATGTACTATTTTGAACATGAATTAGGGAATCACGTGCGCAGAAACATGAATTATTAACTAAATGATACATTTAATTGCATTGATAATCTGAAAGTGATTCCTGAAATTCCATTTCCCAAGCACATTTAACCTTACCATTAGGCATCATACGTGAATTCTTTAACTGTTTATATATAATATCTACCAAACCGTTTTGAAATGGTTTAAGCTGAAACATGTAGCATATTTGGTAAATGGGCAAATGGGTAATTCAGTAAGAAATCTCTTTTAAAATTCCTAATTTGTAAGTATCTAAAAAATGTGCATTAAATATGTCATATTTAACAACTAGCTGAGAAAAGGTCATTACAGTCCTGTAAAAACAAATCTAAAATCATTTTTATTCCCTTTGTTTTTCATGTTAAAAAAGCCTTATCCAGAATTGTTGTTTTTCAAAAAAGTTAAAATGGATATTGCAAGAAAGAACAAAGTTATTTAAATCAAAATATATGCGAAACTGAAACCAAATTTTAATGCATGCTGAGCAATATGTCTAAGACCTTGTCTACCTATCCCACAGAACAGAAAAGGAAGAGGAGCTCCCAGCCAAGAAGCCAAAGAAAACCCCCTTACAGAATTATTTTCCAAGTCTTTCCATGAAGGACAGTCCTGGTTATCTATACTGTGAATTCAAAAGGTGATATAACAAATATTTATTGCGCAATAATAAAATCTAAAATTTGTTAACACCAGCCCTCCATCTTTTTTTTTTTGATTTTTGCAATACAGATTTATTCACACTAGAGCTATTATTTTTCCAAATGTACGACAGGATCATGGAAGCTATTCTATCAAAGAACATTTTCGGGTCAAAGTATGGAACTGCTTGAAATGTATATAAAAACTTGGGTAAAATTACCATTTTATAGCATTTATTCGACCAATTAATGACATCGTCATAGGCGACCATTTGGAAAATATTTGTTGTGTATATTCAATCCGAGGAAGGATATTATACTTATATAAGTCTTTAAAAATAGAAATATTAATACCAAGATAGATAAAATATTTCTCGCAATTTCAAAGGGAATTTGATCATAACAATCAGCGCAATTATTAATGTGAAATAATTCACTTTTATTAAGTATAGTTTAAATCCAGAAAAAATACTAAATTCAATAAATATAGATAGCATGAAGGGAATAGATTTCCCAGGGTCTGAAATGTAAACTAATAAATCATCTGCATATAACGAAACTTTACGTAGTTTATCCCCTATCTTAGTACCCTGAACAGAATTAGAATCCCTAAGAACAATAACAAGTGGTTCTAAAACACAATTAAATAATAAAGGACTGAGACGACAACTCTGACGGGTTCCTCTATATAATCTAAAATAAGGAGAGTTTCGATTATTACTTAGAACCGCAACCACCGCGGCATGGTAAATCAATCTGATCCAGGAAATAAATCCCGGACCTAAATTAAACCGCTTCAAAACCTGAAACACATAAAACCAGTCCACTCTTTCAAAAGCTTTCTCTGCGTCCAGAGGCACAATACTTTCAGATTTTTAACTGAGGGGGAAGAAAACATATTTAACAATCTTCGAATATTAAAATGTGAATACCTATTTTTAATAAACACTGAAGCTCTCTTATGGTTTATTGAAGATGTCACAGTCGAGATTGAATCCCGTATTCTTACAGGATCCAGCCTTTGTTAGATTTATTAAGGAACAAATTTCTATAGTTTTAACTTAATACAACTGAAGTAATGTTAAATTTGGTTATATGGGATACGATGAAATCCTTTCTTAGGGGACAGATAATTTCATAGTCAGCAGCTATGAGAAGGAAAACTAAAGCGGAACTGTTAGTGATTACTAATAAAATTAGAGAGATAATAAAGCGTATTCAGTAAAACCTGCTGAAGCTCTATAGGAGAGGATTGAACTTCAAACATAATATGACTTGCTTTTGACCTCTCCCATCGTATAGCAAATTTATAAATCTAAAGGTTTATTTTATATACATGGAGTTAAATCAGGTAAATTGTCGCTGGTCAGTTAAAGGCAAATACTCATCAGAAGGCACATTTTGAAAATGCGCAGGCCAGATAGAACTGAAACATTAGACCCTTATGAAATTAATAAGATATTTATGGATTTCTATTCCAGTCTCTATAAATCTGAATTCTCTGACAATACTTTTATTATGAACAGTTTTTTTTCCAAATATGAAACATACCTAAAATTTCGACTCAAGATATTAATATACTAGATACGCCTATTAAACAAGGGGAAATAGAAAAGGCTATATCCTCTATGAAATTAGTAAAGCTCTGGGACCAGATGAATATACAGTGGAATTTTGTACAAATTTCAATGAACTGCTTATACCACATCTTTGTCAAACTTTCACTGATTCAATATCTCTGGGAATCTTCGGAAAAGTTTTTATGAGGCATTAATCTCATTGATTCCAAAAACATGGAAAAGATCTATCTGAACGTGCATCCTATAGATCATTTTCCATACTGAATGTGGATTTTAAAATTCTCTCTAAGATTTTAGCCAGTAGACTTGACAATTTTTCTTTCTGTTATCTCAAATGATCACAATTCCGTCTTGCTGTCAGATTAGTTTGATGCCAAAATCATTGTCAATTTAAATGAGAAATGACCTAGTAAGCGATTATTTCATTTATGTATCTCGAGGGATATCTAAAACTATCTGGCACAGTGGGTTTCAACTGTGATAAATTTACGGAGCCTACAAACAAATAGTTTCAATACCACTTTTTTGAATAAGTCTGTACTGTTTAACAAGAGGTACCCGTATATATCCCACTAATATACCGAACCATTTCCCCCCTCTCCACTGAAATTATCGGCCATTTCTTGCAGGTGCGTCATTTTCATATATTGTTCACTACATTGTGCTCTTTTCTTAAATCTTGCAAATGGTTCAAAGGTCAGAGTGTCCACTGTGGGAAAGTAAATGGCGTCTCTAAGCATTGATTTATCACAGGTAATGCGGTTCCATATTTTCTTCATTGGATATAGAGACGTTACATTTAAGTCTAATGAATTGTTATCCGTCACAACAAAGTGACTTAAATTGACAGTATTTTATACTCGCGCTGTCTCAGTGTGCGGGAAGTCTCATGCTTTCATGGGATCTCCGATAAATCATGTCGGCACAGTATTTTTGTCTTCAGTCCCAAGTTGTTTTTTTTTTTCCATATTCTATTCCTGATAAATTTTTTTTTTTTGGGATCTACCACGCCTTGATTATATCTACATGAAACACTGTAGGGCC
The DNA here is from genome assembly GCF_030144855.1 of Hypanus sabinus. Classification (NCBI taxonomy): domain Eukaryota; kingdom Metazoa; phylum Chordata; class Chondrichthyes; order Myliobatiformes; family Dasyatidae; genus Hypanus; species Hypanus sabinus. Next base: position 124,893,620 of record NC_082711.1, on the reverse strand, counting down.
AGTCATGTTATCCAATGAAGAAGGATTACCGTGTATTGTGTCCATGTCGGAACGTGTATCTGTAGAAAACAGTGTGACTCCACATGATCAGCAAGTAGGCAGCTCCTTTGGTGGAAATGGCCATGTGATTTTGGACAATCCTGTATATCCATTTTGTAACAGCCAATGAGATCTCGTGTTTTTAATGTGTCCAAATGCCTCTTCAGTATCAACAATAGCGTTGTTGATAATGAAGCTTTCCTCTCTGACGCTCTTTCACAAGTTTCAATTCTAAGACCATAGGACCAAACGATAAAGGGTTCTCTTCCGCCATTTCATTATGGCTGATTCAACTTTCCTCTCAGCCTCGACCTCTGCCTTCTACTCCGATCCCTTCAAGTCATGACCAATAAAAATCGATTAAACTCTGGCCTTTAATATACAAAACAAATTATCTTCCACAACCAAATTTTGCAAAGCATTCCACAGGTTATCTATACTCTGGCTAAAGAAATTTGTTATCATCTCCGCTCAAACAGGAAGCCCACTATTCTGACGCTGTGCCCGTATGCTGGATATTGCTGAGCCTATGGCGATGATCTTTGCATCATCAATGGAGACGGGAGAGATTCTGGAGGCTTGCGAATTTTGTTCCTTTATTCAATAAAGGGAGTAAATATAGCCCAGGAAATAATAGACCAAAGCGTCTAACCTCAGTGGTGGGTAATTTGATATAGAAGATCCTAAGAGGCAGCATTTATGAACATTTGGAGAGGTACAATATAATAAAGAGTAGTCAGCATAGCTTTGTCAAGGGCAGGTCGTGCCTTACGAGCAAGATTCAATTTTTGAGGATGTGGCTAAACACATTGATGAATGAAGAGCAGTATATGTAGCGTGCATGGATTTCAGGAAGGCGTTTGATAAGGTTCGCCATAGAAGGCTTATTGAGAAAGTAAAGAGGCATGGGATCCAAGTGGATATTGCTTTGTGGATCCAGAACTGGCTAGCCCATAGAAGGCAAAGTGTGGTTGTAGACCACATATATTCTGCATGGAGGTCGGGCGACAGTGGGGTGCCTCAGGGAATTGTTCTGGAACCATTACTCTTCTTTATTTTTTTTAAATGACCTGGATGATGAAGTGGAGCGTTGTGCGAGTACGTTTGCTGATGACACAAAGGTAGGAAGTGTTGAGGATGTGTGGAGAGCTGTCAGAGGTAATAGCGGGAAATTGAGAGGATGCAAAACTGGGCTGAGAAGTCGCACATGGAGTTCAACCCAGATAAGTGTGAAGTGGTTAATTCTGGTAGATCAAATATGATGCCAGAATACTGTTGTATTAATGGGCGCACTCTTGGCAGTGTGGAGTATCAGAGGGTTCATGGGATCCGAGTCCATAGGAAGCTGAAAGCCACGCAGGTTGACTCCGTGGCTAAGAAGGCGTACTGTGTGTTGGCCTTCATCAATCGTGTAATTCAATTTAGGAGCCGAGAGGTAATGATGCATCTATATAGGACCCTGGTCAGATCCCACTCGGACTAATCTGCTCAGTTCTGCTCGCCTCGCTGCAGGAATGATGCGAAGCCACATAAAGTATGCAGAGGAGTCTTACAAAGATGTTGCCTGGATTGGATTGGGGAACATGCCTTATGAGAATTAGTTGAGTGCACTCGGCCTTTTCTCCTTGGATCTACGGATGATGAAAGGTGACCTGCTGGAGGTGTATAACATGACGAGAGGCAATGATCGTGTGGATAGTCAGAGGCATTTTCCCAGTGCTGAAATGGTTGCCACTAGAGGACACAGGTTTAAGGTGCTGGGAGGAGATATCAGGGGTATTTTTTTTAACTCAGAGAGTGGTGAGTGCGTAGAATGGGCTGCTGGCAACTGTGGTGCAGGCGAACACGTTAGGGTCTTTTTAAAGACATGCTTAGATAGGTAGATGGAGCTTCGAAAAATAGAGGGCTATCGGTATGCCTCGCAATTTCTAATGTAGGGACATGTTTGGCACAACTTTGTAGGCCGAAGAGCCTGCATTATGCTATAGGTTTTCTACGTTTCACGGTCGAAATGGGCCAGCTACAATTACCTACATTGCCGTTTATTTTAACATAATGGATAGAATTGACGGGAGAAAGACATGATCAATCGGTTGAGGTTGTGTTCGTTGAAAGTTAGAAATTCCTTGAATAATATGTTACAATCTTTTCCGAAATTATGTCCAATGGATATTACGGGGAAAATAGCCCTGAATCCTTTTCAGAAGGTTTTAGTAGCATTCACTTAGACAATAGACAATAGACAATAGGTGCAGGAGTAGACCATTCGGCCCCTCGAGTCTGCACCGCCATTCTGAGATCATGGCTGATCATTCACTATCAATACCCAGTCCCTGCCTTGTCCCCATATCCCTTGATTCCCCTGTCCATCAGATATCTATCTAGCTCCTTCTTGAAAGCATCCAGAGAATTGGCCTCCACCGTCTTCCGAGGTAATACATTCCACACCTGCACAATTCTCTGGGAGAAGAAGCTCTTCCTCAACTCTGTTTTAAATAACTGACCTCTTATTCTCAATCCATGCCCTCTGGTACTGGACTCTCCCAACATCTGGAACATATTTCCTGCCTCAATCCTATCAAATCCTTTAATTATCTTAAACGTTTCAATCAGATCCCCTCTCAATCTCCTCAATTCCAGCGTGTACAAGCCCAATCTCTCCAATCTCTCTGCGTAAGACAGCCCCGCCATCCCAGGAATCAACCTAGTGAATCTACGCTGCACTTCCTCAACTGCCAGAAAGTCCTTCCTTAAACCTGGAGACCAAAACTGTACACAATATTCCAGGTGTGGTCTCACCAGGGCCCTGTACAAATGCAAAAGGACGTCCTTGCTCTTGTATTCAATTCCCTTTGTAACAAAGGCCAACATTCCATTTGCCCTCTTCACTGCCTGTTGCACTTGCTCATTCACCTTCATGGACTGGTGAACTAGGACTCCTAGGTCTCTTTGCATTTCTCCCTTACCTAACTCTACACCGTTCAGACAATACTCTGCCCTCTTGTTCCTGCTTCCAAAGTGGATAACTTCACATTTATTCACATTGAATGATATCTGCCAAGTATCTGCCCACTCACCCAGCCTATCCAAGTCTCCCTGTATTCTCCTACGTCCTCTTCGCATGTCACACTGCCACCCAGTTTAGTATCGTCAGCAAACTTGCTGATATAGTTTTCAATGCCCTCATCTAAATCATTGACATAAATCGTAAAGAGCTGTGGTCCCAATACAGAGCCCTGTGGTACCCCACTAGTCACCTCCAGCCAGTCCGAGAAACACCCATTCACTGCTACCCTTTGCTTTCTATCTGCCAACCAGTTTTCTATCCATGTTGAAACCCTGCCCCCAATGCCATGAGCTCTGATTTTACTCACCAATCTCCTATGTGGCACATTATCGAATGCCTTCTGAAAATCTAGGTACACTACATCCACTGGCTTACCCTCGTCTAACATCCTTGTTACACCCTCAAAAAACTCCAACAGATTAGTCAAGCATGATTTGCCCTTGGTAAGTCCATGCTGGCTCAGCCTAATCCTATTTCTGCCATCTAGATGTGCCACTATTTCGTCCTTAATAATGGACTCAAGCATCTTCCCCACGACTGACGTTAGGCTAACAGGGCGATAGTTCTCCGTTTTCTCCTTCCCTCCCTTCTTGAAAAGTGGGATAACATTAGCCACTCTCCAATCTTCAGGAACTGATCCTGAATCTAAGTAACATTGGAAAATGATTACCAATGCATCCGCAATTTCCTGAGCCACCTCTTTTAGAATCCTCGGATGTAGACCATCTGGACCCGGGGATTTATTAGCCTTCAGTCCTACCAGTCTACTCATCACAGTTTCTTTCCTAACGTCAATCTGCCTCAATTCCTCTGATATCTTATGACCCTGGCCCATCCATACATCTGGGAGATTGCTTGTGTCCTCCTTGGTGAAGACAGATTTAAAGTAAGCATTAAATTCTGTTGCCATTTCCCTGTTTCCCATAACAATTTCTCCCAATTCTTTCTTCAAGGGGCCAACATTGTTCTTAACTATCTTCTTTCTCTTCACATAGCTAAAAAAGCTTTTGCTATCCCCTTTTATATTCCTAGCTAGACTGAGCTCATACCTGATTTTTTTCTCTCCGTATTGCTTTTTTAGTTAAGATCTGCTGCTCCTTAAAACTTTCCCAATCATCTGTATTCCCACTCATCTGAGCCCTGTCATACTTCTTTTTCTTTAATGCTATACAATCTCTGACTTCCTTTGTCAACCACTGTGGCCCCTTCCCCCTCTTTGAATCCTTCCTTCTCATTGGAATGAACTGCTTTTGCATCTTTTGTATTATGCCCAAGAATATCTGCCACTGCTGATCCACTGTCTTTCCTGCCAGGGCATCCTCCCATTTAACTTTGGCCAGCTCTTCCCTCATGGCTCCGTAGTCTCCTTTATATAATTGCAACACTGACACCTCTGATCTGCCCTTATCCCTCTCAAATTGTAGATAAAAACTTATCATGTTATGATCACTACTTCCTAATGGCTCCTTTACTTTAAGATCACTTATCAATTCCTGTTCATTACACATCACCAAGTCCAAAATAGCCTCGTTCCTGGTTGGCTCTAGCACAAGCTGTTCCAAAAATACATCCCTTAGACTCTCCACAAACTCCTTATCCCGGGGTCCAGTACCTACCTGATTCTCCCAGTTCACCTTCATGTTGAAATCTCCCATAACGACTACATTACCTTTAGCACATGCCAATGTTAACTCCCTAATCTACTTGTACCCAATATCCACGCTACTATTTGGGGGCCTGTACACAACACCCATTAGGGTCTTTTTACCCTTACTGTTCCTCAGCTCAATCCACACAGACTCTACTTCCCCTGTTCCCAAGTCACCTCTTGCTAAGGACTGAATCTTATTCTTCACCAACAGGGCCACCCCACCCCCTCTTCCCATATTTCTGTCTCTACGATAGCGCGTATACCCTGGTACACTCAATTCCCAGGCCTGATCCCCTTGCAGCCATGTCTCCGTTATCCCAACAATATCGTAGTTCCCCATTTTCATCTGAGCTTCAAGCTCATCTGTCTTATTTCTGACACTACGCGCATTCAAGTATAGAATTCTTAGCCCATTACTCCTCTCTTTGCTTAAAACACTGTCTACTGTACCTATCCCAGCTCCTTGAACTTCCATCGGGCTAATTGCACCCTGAATTTTGATGACCTTCTCAACATCACCCAAACCTTCTACACATTTAACCCCATGCTCCTTCTGACCAACCCTCTGGAGCTGAATCCCTGCCCCCTGCACATCTAGTTTAAACCCCCCCGAGCAGCACTGGCAAACACTCCTGCAAGAATGTTAGTACCCCTCCGGTTCAGATGTAGACCATCCCTTCGAAACAGATCCCAATGTCCCTGGAACAAAGACCAATTATCCAAAAACCTGAACCCTTCCTTCCTGCACCATGCTCTCAGCCTCGTATTAATGTGCATAATCATTCTATTATTCGCCTCACTCGCACGTGGCACAGGTAGCAATCCCGAGATTGTCACCCTGGAGGTCCTGCCTTTCAGATTCACTCCTAACTCCCTGAACTCTCTAAGCAGGACCCCCTCACTCACCTTTCCTACATCGTTGGTCCCTACATGGACCACTACATCTGGGTTCATGCCCTCGTTCTCAAGAATAGCCTGCACTCGATCTGAGATGACCCGGACCCTGGCACCAGGGAGGCAACATACCATCCGAGACTCCCGATCTGCCCCACAAAATCTCCTATCTGCCCCCCTAACTATAGAATCCCCTAAAACTATCGCTCTCTTCTCTTTCCTCCTCCCCATTCTAGTTGAGGGTTCAACCTCTGTGCCAGAGGCAGGACCACTGCAACTCATTCCTGGTAGGTCATCCCCATCAACAGTATCCAGTACGGTATACTTATTGTTAATGGGAATGGCCGCGGGGGTGCTCTGCTCTCTCTGCCTGCTCCCCCTGCCTCTTTGGACCGTCACCCATCTGCCTACTTCTTGGTTTTTTGGTGTGACTACCTCCTGATAACTCCTATCTATCTCTGCCTCTGCCTCCCGAATGATCCGTAGTTCATCCAGCTCCAGCTCCAACTCCCTAACTCGGGCTGATAGGAGCTGCAGCTGGACGCACCTCTTGCAGGTGTGGTCATCAGGGACATTTATAATGTGATTATGAAAATACAGTCGGGAGTATCAGAAAACATTAAGAAGGAATAGGAAAAAGAACTTCACTGTCTTATACATACAGAGCAGCAGGAGAACATTTTACAATTACTTAATTCTTCTATTTCTGCTAAACACGCCCTAATACAATTCAAGGTTGTACAGAGGGCTCATATGTCCAAAGATAAAGTCGCTCGATTTTATTCTCATGTTTATCCAACCTGTGACAGATGTCATAATGAAGCCGTTTCATTGACTCACATGTTTTGGTCTTGCGCTTGTTTGCAATATTAGTGGAAAGATATTTTTCGTATTATTTCAACAGTTCTGAACATCAATTTACAACTGCATTCTATTACTGCAATTTTCGGTTTACCAATGGTGGATAATAGTTGTTTATCCCTCTCAGCCCGGCGGATGATAGCATTTGTCACATTAATGACCAGAAGATCTATTTTATTAAACTGGAAAGAAATTAATCCTCCAATTATATTTCGGTGGTTTTCTCAAACTATTTCCTGTTTCAGTCTATAAAAAATTGGCAGAGTGGTCTTTTGACCCTTCAGTCAAATTTGAAGAAACTTGGAGTCCATTTATTCAAAATTTTCACATGAGCTAAACTGACTTTTCCTGAACCTTATTCTTATCATCCTTATTTATTTGGATCGCGGTGCGGCATTATTGACGGTACTGTATACATTTGATATAATGCAATGGCTCATGTTGGTTAGGTTTTTTTTCCCTTTTTTGATGTTCTTATTTTTCCATTTTTGTAACCTTTATGAGCTTGGGAGTTTATTATATATGGATTAATATTATCTGTACTTATATCTTAACCTATTAATTATGTACGTTCAACTTCTTTGTACTCAATTTTTCATTTATGATTGTTTAAAATCAATAAGAAGATTTAAAAAGAAAGAAAGAGTTTGTGCTCGAGGATTGTTGGCAACAGCATTAGAAAAGTGTTTCTATTAATGATTAGGTGTTTGGAATCTTATCACGCTGGGAAGCTGTGACTGTTGAATTAACAATATGCTCCCGTGTCATGTTCTCTGACACTCTAAAGATTTCTGCATATAGCTAGTTAATTTTAGATCCCACGATCTAATGCAGTCGAAGGATTCTGTTGTGCCTGAGACTCTGTTGCTTTATCAGTGTATTTAGGGAAATTGCTCAGTGATGTTAGCCAATTTTGCAGAATATTTTACTGTTAGGTTAACCGTGAATATTTCTGTTTCTCTGCCTGATTTTTAGGTAATGATGACGAAACAACTTGCCAACCATTTTCAGGATATATAGCAGAACTGGTTGCCATTATTTTATGCTTGTGGTGGGTGCAAGAAATTTGTCCACGTAATCTTTTAATTAGTTCAGATTCATTTTCGGTTTTGATGGTTGTCTTAAAGCAGGTTATTTACTGTTGGAAACTGATCAAACATTATTTCATCAACAAAATTTTGATGTACAGTGTACGTTCATTGACGTTTAGCAACTGTTGCGTATGTGTGTCCTGGTTACACAACTACAATATTAATGAAAACTCTGGAGAGGGGAATGAAGTTTCATGGTTCTTTACTGTTGAGTCGGAACGTGATCAATATGCGGCTAATAGCCCATGCAATGACGTGCTACTAAAAGATAAAGCAGTCCCATATTACAATGTAGGCTCTTTGGTACACTCCTCCGCTTCAAATTTAATAGTGTGTCAACTGTCTTTGTTTCCCTTTCTCTTTACTGGGGCACTATATTAAACATATATGTCAACGCTTAACATACAAACTCTTACCATTTGTTTACAAATTATAACAATGTAACTTAATAATATTAAATTATAAGAAACCTTTTTCTTTTTTTTAACTTTTGATCTAAGTCCCATTTAGAACTCAAGTCTCTGGGGAGGTCTCGTCTGCCTCTCTGAGTAATGTATCTCCTGATACATTTGCTTTGGGGAATGAGTCCCCACTGGTACATTAGGCCGGTCATCAGCACTGATGACAGGCTTATCAGCAGATGAGGCTGATGTGGTCACATCAGGAATGTTTGCGTCTATGTCAAGGGAGTCTGGGCAAGGTGCTGTTGTGTATCTCACCTGAACATTCAGGATTTGGTTCACATGACGTCTCCATACGTTCTCGCACATCAGTAGCCCGTCATTGGCGAAAATTGAAACCAGCTACCACTTTCCTGACCGGCAATCACATACAAGAACTGACTGTTCCACGCTGAAGCTCCGTGTGGACTTAGCATTCAAGTGTTTGAATTGTCTGTTCTCCCCATACCGACGTACATTTGTTTTGAAATGATCCATGTGAAACGTTAGGTTCCCTTTCAGAAACGTCATCGCTGGAGTCTGATTAGTGATTGTGTGTACTGCATTACGATAGGCGCGGATGAAGTTCTCTATCTTGTGTTGAAGTGGTCGACTTTCGCTGTCAATTGCCTTGATGGCTTTCTTGAATGTCTGCACAATTCTTTATGCCAAGCCATTTGTGGATGGATGTTGTGTTGCCCTTAAGGCATATATTTAGTTTCATTAGATTTTCTCCTTAGTACTTCGTTTGTAATTATTTTCTAGTTAAATTTAAGGTTGTTGAATGTAAGTTCATTGTCTGTGATGTATAGCGGTATGCGATGACATCAGACCCGGTATCGCCGCGTCTTGTGGCAAAATACCGGTTTGGAGAAACGGGAAGACGGGGGATTGTGTGTGTAGGATCAGCGCGAGAAAAGTTTCATTCTACGCACTCAGAAACTTCATAGAAGCAAAGCCGTAAGTTCATAAGACAATCGATAAGTTGCAGTAAAAATGTTAACGCTGATTCTGTTAAAAGTAATCACGGTTGATAAAGTTTATTTTCTTGTGCTATTGAAAGCGTTGCTGAATAGTACGTGTGAAGCGTATTTAGAGCCTGTTGATGTCGTAGGTAGATTCTGACTATATATTGTACGTTAATGAGAATTTATATGTAATATATTTTGTTGTAGTTTTATTTTTACAAGTATGTATGATGTAAATCCGATGCCAAGAAGGAAACCGATACTGTATATATTTTATATTGTTTTATCAACAGTTTTCACCATACGTTAATGTGAAAGAGGGAACAGTAAACAGTTAATCTTACTGCGATCGTGCTTTTATTGACTATGGTTTATCAGGGTCCTTAGTTCAGAGCTTTTTTTTTAACACCTGTACGAGAACACTACAGTGAAAAGGCGGCATTATGGCATCGCGATCCAGCGTCAGGTCGTTGCCATCCAGCGCCAGGAGCAGTAGGGCATCAACAAATAAGGGCGCTCTCGCAAGAGCTAAAGCAGAAACCGCCAAGGTGCGAGCGTCATACGCTGAACGGGAAGCAAAACTGGAAATGGAAAAGGCTGCCTGACAAGCAGAAAACCAAATGGAAAGGACTGCCAGAGAAAAGGAAGGGGCTGCCAGAGAAGCCGAAAACCAGTTGGAAAGGGTAAGGATAGAAGCAGAGTTAGAAGGGCTGACGCTACACCGAGAAGCCGAAGCAGCCAGGGTGGAGGCAGAAATATTAGAAAGCGCTAAAGAAATGCACGTCATAGATGAATAAAATCTACTTCAGTAAGGACCAGATTGGAACGCACTAGCGAATACATCCATTCTCAAATGGACCTGAAGATTCGTTTTTCCTCTCCATACTTATTGTCTAACGTCCCATTTCATGAGGAGTCAAAGAGAAGTCCAATTGCATCGCATTCATCTGCCGACATATTTCCCCAGCCACTTGCTAGTTGAACCCATGGCATAGTATTTAACACGGCGAGATCTCATCACTTCAGGACTACACCAGTTTGATGATAAGTCTGAAAATTACCGTGCATTACCGTACTCCTCATTCCCCGACGCAACCAGCGGAGTCCAGCTCGAAGCAACCAAGAGTTGGATCTTATGAAAAAATGGCTAGGAAAACAATCATGGGAACAGGTGAGACGCAGACGTTCAGTGTATATCAACAACCCATAGCTAGCCTTACGCAAACCATGGAAGAGACTTCGGGAGTGCTATGTGGCCCCTAATTTTATCGAAACGGCACTATTTCGACGGCTGGAAAAATTTCCTAGCGTGTCAGCTAATAAATTAAGAGAACACGGAGATTTACACATGGAGATTGAAGGCGCTAAAGAAAACGGCTACTTAACTGGCCTGTCATATCTAGATATTTCATATGGAATTAGACCAATCGTGGCCAACCTTCCATCCGGGCTGCAGGAAAGGTGCATGTCTGTTGGCTCAGAGTACAAGGAAGAGAACGGTTGTCGATTTCCTCCCTTTAAGTATTTCACTAAGTTTATGTGCAAGGGGGCGAAGAAGCGAAAAGACACTAGCTTCATGAGTCAAGGTAGCAGTACAATTCAACCAAGCCAGTTAAATCCAGTTCGAATAATTTTAACGTCAATAAACCTGTCTCGGTGCGTAAAACTGAAATCTCTACAACCGGAAATGACCCTAGCAAGAATTGTCCATTGAACAACAAACCACACCCCCTTAAAAATGCAGAACGTTTAGAAAAAAAAAACTTTGACGAGAGAATGGCCCTTCTCAAAGAGAAACGAATATGTTTTAAATGCTGTTCCTCTACCTCTCACCTCGCTAGAGAGTGTACGTTCCCCGTGAAGTGCTCGGAAAATAACAGCACTAATCACGAAGGAGCCATGCATCCCGGCCCGTTACCGCAAACTGACAAAACTCCTTTACCCCCAGAAGAGGACGGCGGGCAGGGAGAGGATCACTCAAAGACAACTGTTGTCAGCTCCAACTGCACAAAAGTTTGTTGTCAAGGTTAGTCAAGCCGTTCTTGCTGAAAGATCTGTCTCACTAAAGTATCCCCTAAGGGCGCCAAAGTCAAGGCCATCAAAGCCTATGTAACTGTGATTTCGAAGCGCTGGCAGAACGACCTGTGCAGCTTTACAGGTAATCACTCTGATCAAACGATGCTGCTCCATGCACAGCGCAGACTGAAGATCACCAATCAGAATTCAGGTGTGGAAAATATTCAGCTGGCCAACACGAACAAAATGACAGGTTTTGGTTCCCGTGATTTGGTAACGGAGCTAAAGTTGCAAGCGCCGGTTCAACACTCAATAATTAACCATCGAATACAGGAGGATAGTATGCTTGATGTTGCAGATGCTGGTTTCACACTTGTATTATTGACCATCGAATACAGGAGGATAAGAAACTGAAACACTTGGCCACTCAGCCGCCTATTTTTGGTAAAATATCCTTATTAAATTCGGTCTCTGTTTCAATGGCAGACTGGGTTTAATCTGACAGTAGGAACAATGGATGCTTGATTGTTTTTTTTTGCATGATGTTATTAAATATACACACGGAGCTATATAGCATGAAATCAGAGCATTATGTTCATGACAGCCAGGATGCCCATCAAAACCAGCGTTCGGCGCATAACCTTGCAAACGTTTACAAAGCATACATCTATTCAACTGCCTTTAAATTACGTTCTTTTACTTGGCTACACCCTCCCTGACTGTTTATTGCGCACAAATATACAAATCTGGGAAAGAAAGTCGAGTGCATACACCTTTTTGATACTGTTCGTAGTCTTTGTCACATCGATAAATTGATCCTTCATTCTGCTTAGCTCCAAGGAATAATGTTATTGCTGTCCAACTTCTCTCACATTTGAATACATTATCTCCCAGTAACATGTTGATAATTCACCTCTGCGCCATGTTCAGTGCAATGCACGTGTTTTCTATAGCTTGCTGGCTAAAACTGAACAGAGTAGTTCATGCGCAGCATATTGCACTAACTCCATTAGGGAACAATAGACTCCAAATCCCTCACTTCTATAGGAACCCCCAGGTCCAAGTCGCTAAAACTGGATTTTCTACCTTGATCGATTTTCCCAAAATGAAACATCTCTAACTGATCTGAATTCAGTTCCCTTTCACACATCGGCCTACTTACTCAGCCGTTCAAGATTCCACTGAAAATCTCGATAGCACTCCTCACTACCCATTATACCAGCTATACCGGTAACATCTGTAAAATGTAGAGCTATTTCTTGTATAATGTCTTCCTGACAGTCGATGTGGAAAGAAGAAGACAATGAAACCAACAGAAATACCTCAGGGATATCATTAGTCAGTACCTGTAGACCGAAAAACCTCCTTCCTTTATCGCTCTCTATTTGTACCTTGAAGCCAATTATATTTAGACAACTCTTCCTGTTTTTCATGCCAGCTAATTATTCAGATCAGCCTGCCATATAAAAGACCTCCGCATATCGAACACGCTTACCGCTTTGCCCTCGTTGAGTGACAGCCTATTCTTTGTCAGCCCTGGTGAACTCCAACGCAATAGCAACTTGCCTGTGTGGACTCTTTCTGTGCAGATTGTGCTCCCTACCGAGCCTCTCTCTCAACATTTTAACGTCACGGAAAATGTCGGACTTCGCCTGGTCATCAGCCTCACTGCTGAATGTTTGCCCAACTTGACGGACCACCGGCCTGAAACCTCAGTTAAATTTATCCGGTAAAACTCTGGAGACGAATGGAACTCTCGACCTCAGCCAACGCCAAAAGGAACAGTACGACTCAGCTATCTCCTTCAGCAAAAGGAAATCCAGAACCTTGTCTCCTATTTGCGGGCAGTACCTCTCCCCGAGTTTGCCTGTTCGACCTCACTCTTTATCAGACCCAGCCATGAATGAGCACAGCACAGATTATTTAGACAATTCCAGTCCCGAGCTGGAGCCCGAGCCTGTATAAACGTCGAACAATGGTTCAGCCTTCACTTGACTGGATATACGGAGTGCGTGCAATGAATATGCATCTGCCCGACGAAGAGTGGAGCACGGCGATAGTAACACGCATTGGTCACGACGAATGCCTGTTAATGCATTTCCGACTTCCCAGCTCTATCTGTTTTCCACACTTTCATGAATGACATCCTTCTCGCCGGACTGCGTTTTCACTCAGCTGATAATCCACAGTCCGCAAGAGCAAATCAGCACGTTAACAAGAATCTACGTTGTTTTGCCGACTCGAACCTTTCAACATCGAGAGTGCATTTTCTCCGAGTGGGGCTAGGTCACGATTTACGTGCTTCTTCTGCAATGGGTATGTTACCCATTTCCTATCTTCATGGTTACCAATCACTGGCATTCTCTACGGTGGAAATTTCGTCGGTCAAGGCCCTGGTGCTCCACTGCCGGAGAGGCCACAGAGTGCCGTGTTAGCTGCCAGACGCACCTTCGACTCCCTGCAGGACTATCCAAATCTGGGGAACTTGTCTGAATGTCCACAAGCTAAATTTTGTACATAGATGAGAAATTAAAATATGGATATCTTTGGAATATATTTCAGCGAATGAGCAGGTTACGCCGGACGTCACCACTTTGATCAGTTGAGGATGCAGAAGGGACAACATTATCAGTCGAGTTCATGATAGGATTAGAAATGATGCTGTCAGACTGGCCAGCGCTAATGTCAGCATTTCTACTCAGTGATGGTTCAGGAGATGCCGTGATAACACCAGCGTGTTCAGTGAAGTGTTAGAAAATGCGCAGATCACTCTGCATATTGAACGGAAGTTCCCCTTTGAACTATAAACCAGGTCTTTAAACCTCCTGACATTTCATCATTACAGTCGATGTGTCTGCTCCATGTCTGCTGTGTTCCAATCTAAATATAGGCATTGGATCTCCAGTAGTCAGATAGATGACCGTATGTGTTCCTAGTGAAAAGCTGGTGCGCATTCATTCAGCTGTTTTTCACATTACTGCCCATCAGCAGAGACCGCTCTATTCTGTTCCTTGCAATGATTTATATCATTCGAGCAATATTTACAAATTATTTCAAATTATATGCTTTTACATTATATTATATTATATTTCTTTTGTACACAAGCATATAACTGAGCGTATTCCGAAATTCCAAAAGTGTCGAATTATAACGGGTTAACTGCATATCATCTTGGCAGTGATTAATCTGATTAGCGATGTGCAATAATGTCCTGGTCAGGCACAGGAGTACATTCAGCTAGAGACTCATTCCACCGAGATGTAACACTGACCGTCAGAGGAAGTCATTCCTACCTGTGGCCATCAGACTGTACAACTCCTCCCTCGGAGTGTCAGACACCCTGATCCAATGGGCTGGTCCTGGACTTATTTCCACTGGGCAAGATTAACTTATTATTATTTAATTATTTATGGATACATATTGCTATATTTATTCACTATTCTTGGTTGGTGCGGCTGTAACGAAACCCAATTTCCCTCGGGATCAATCATGTCTGTCTGTCTGTCAATAATTCTCCCTTGTTGTTATTACACAGCTCGATTCAATCAAAAACATACACATATATTCGCAGCATTCAGCACATATTTTCTTCAATAGGTAAGTATGTCGCACATACGTTTATGAGTACACAGTTATTTTAAAATTACATTTCCCCTTCTATTGCTGGCATGAGACATCAGAGTAAATCATATCTGTTGTGTAAAGCTGTAAGTGATGAAGACTCGGCATTTTCATGTTCCCGGGTGGTTTCCATCATTTGAACACAAGCTGCACCTATTTTTATCATTGAGGTTCCTTCTCCGTGATCCCGCTGAACGAAGGCTGGATTTATTTTTGTGTGAGTGGTTAAATAAGAGTGCAACAATAAAGATCTCTGAATTTCACTTAGACGTGCTTATATATATAATGCCGTTGTCTCCAAATATAATCACGGCCCAATGTGATGATAGAAAAAACAACATGGGTGAACATTCGCCCCTAATGTCCGTGCTATTCCTGATATCAGAAAGAAAATAACAACAAAAGCCGAGGATTAATATATTACTGTTGCAGTTTTGGTCACTCGTTGGTACATTGTCTGGACTTCTCTCTACTCTGAAATGTATAGCCGGTAAAATCTAGTCCAAATCATTGGGTTGCACGCAACTTCTGTCCATGACACGCGAGTTGTCTCCTGTTGTGCTCTGTCCGGTAATGTCAGTAATTATTGATCTTTCGAAGAATTGATTCCACAGTTTTTAATATATGACATTATCAACGTTTTTATTTGCTGCAAGAGACTGAACAATATGATTTGATATCTACTGACAGTGCGGTCAGTGATCTTAGATCGATTTTGCGCTGTGTCAACAATGAGGATGGACAATCAATGAAATTACCGGTAAACTTAGAGATATGTCTGAATATACAGCGGTATATTCTCTCACTGTTTGAGAGACCGTGGGACCCAGTGAGCTGTTATAACAACATTGTAGTATTGGTGCAACTGGGCAGTCGGAGAAATTATCTGTGTTGTCGGTGGAATGTCAGAGTTAGCACGGATAAGACATGTGTGGTCTATGATTTTGCTGTAGACCTCTGATGGTCCTGTTCATTGCAGATATAGATCATTTGGAAGGAGGGAAATAACACCAGGGGTCTTCTCACAGCGCTGAACAGGAACCAAATTGTCTGTCTCTTAAATGTAACGATCTGTCTCCATCTGTCTATCAATATTTCTATCTATTTATATATTGATATTAATATTTTCATTATATTAATATATTTCTGTTGTTACGGACTCAGCAACAATAAATATATGAGTGAGGCAGGGATTTGATAACAAATAAAACGTTTATTAAAACACTGGAAAACAAATCACCAAAAGTAAACAAATCACTAATGGATTTGGAAATCAGCTGCTGTGCGGCAGCTGAAACAGTTCTTTAAGCAATGAAGCTTAAACAGTTCTTAAAGCAATGTTGCAAAAACAGTTCTTCAAAGTAGTATTGCAAAAGTTCAAAATTCTTACAGTCCATTTAAGGGAGACACTTTTTATGATGATTTAAATTCTCTTTCACGTCTTGTTGTTGCAGTTCCCAGTCGAACTACTTTTCCCACGAAGAATTTACGAAGATGAAATGAAACGGCTTAAAAGCACTGACCTTTCCTTTACAAAACTGTACTCAATACTTTCTGCTATTCTGAGGGATTAACACAAGCACAGTCAACGAATTCCTTCCGAATGAGGATCAAACAAGGTCGAACCTGTTCACCATCGAAATCGACTTTCCTCGGTCTTTTAACTCCCAAACACTGATCTTCATTCTCCACTGATTCTCAACCAGCAGTATTATAAAGAAACCGCTGCGTCATGATATTAAATCACGCAGTGGCATGAAGTCAACATGGCAAATCCAGCCACGACCTGCCCGTCCTCACAGGGAGAGGTCCTCCTTTTATACCCTGTAAAAAAAACCTGTCACATGACAAGGGTACCAAAGTCACGTGTCACGGGTATGTAACACCTCCCAGCAAAAAAAAAATTGTCTGTCAAGAACAAAAATTTTAACAAATATTTACAAGAAAAACAAATGTATAAATTTTATAACATACACAATATAAAATACATTATCATCATATAAGGTCTTACAACTCACAGTACAGTAGGAGTGTTACAATTGAAAAAAAACACTCCATAAAAAAATTGTTGTACATTCAACATCGAGATAGACAACCAGCAACCACATTATCTTTACCTTTAATATGAGTTATCACAATATTGTACTCTTGTAACATCAAACTTCAATTTAATAATCTTCTGTTTATGTTTTTCATCTTACTCAGAAAAACTAACGTATTATGATCAGTGTAAACAATAAGTCGTTTTTGAGTTGTACCAACATATATCTCAAAATATTCTAAAGCTAAAACAAGAGATAACAATTCCTTCTCATTTGTCGAATAGTTTCTTTGATGCTTATTAAATTTCTTAGAAAATTAAGCTACGGGATGATCAACCTCATCACACACATTCCTGTGCATTAATACTGTTCCTGCAGCCTCATCACTAGCATCTACAGCTAATGAAAAAGGTTTTTCAAAGTCAGGTGCCTTAAGCACAGGTTGTTGACATATCATTGTTTCCAATTTTTCAAATGCTTCTTGACAAGGCACTGCTCACACAAACTTCACATTCTTCTGCAAAAGGTTAGTTAATGGAAGGGCAACATTAGCAAAAGTCTTACAAAATTTTCGATAATATCCCACCATTCCCAAGAATCTTCTGAGAGTTTTTTCTTCCCCCCGTTGGAGTGGGAATCTCTAAAATTGCCCGAGCTTTTGCCTGAACAGAATCTACCTTACCTTGACCCACAACATAACCAAGGTAAGTCACAGTGACATGTCCAAATTCACTCTTAGATAAATTCATAGTTAAGTTAGCTTTTGAAAGCCTTTCAAACAGTTTCTCCACTGCAATAATGTGTGCTTCCCAAGTATCATTTCTTGTCACTAAAGCATCAATATAAGCATCAGTATCTTTCAATCCCTGAACCACAGAGTTAATCATCCTCTGGAAAGTACCTGGGGCATTCTTCACCCTAAATGGACGAACATTATATTCATATAGCCCAGATGGAGTTACAAATGCAGAAATCTCTCTACCTCTGTCCGTTAATGGAACACACCAATACCCTTTCAATAAATCAATCTTTGTAAGAAACTTTGCTTTTCCAACTTTATCTACACAATCATCTACTCTAGGAATTGGATATGCATCTGATTTCGTTACAGCATTCACCTTCCCATAGTCCGTTCAAAACCTAATACTACCATCTGGTTTTGGCACCATAACACATGGTGAACTCCAATTCGAGTTAGAAGGTCTAATGATATTATTCTCTAACATATATTAAATTTCTTTCTCAGCAAGTTCACATTTTTCTATGTTCATCCTATATGGGTGTTGTTTAATAGGTTTGGCATCTCCAACATCTACATCATGTGAAGCTATAGCAGTCCTTATCGGAACATCTGGAAACAAATCCTTATATTTAAAATTTAATTCATTCATCTGCTGTTTCTGCTCTAGCTGTAAATGTGCTAAATTCTCATCAATATTTTCCAGAATGGTTGCATTCGGTAACATGACAGAAACAATGTTGGATTTAGAATGAAAGTCAGATGAATCATCTATCATGTTCCTAGTTAATTCAAACTCATTCTCACTAACCACAACAGTCACAGTATCAGATTGTTTCTCAAAATATGGTTTTATCATATTTATCTGGCAAAGTTGTGTTGGCCTTCTACGATCTGGAGTTTTTTATCGCGTAATCCACATCATTGTTTTTAGACACAATTTCATAAGGACCTTGAAATTTAGCTTGTAAAGGATTCGTTTGCAGTGGGAAAAGGACTTACACCTTATCTCCAGGCTTAAATTTCCTCATCCAAGTTCCTTATCATACCAAATTTTCATTTTCTCCTGAGCCAATTTTAAGTTTTCCTTGGCTAAACTACAAGCTTTATGTAACCTGTCCTTAAATTTCAAAACATAGTCCAACAAATTAGTGTGTATTTCCTTACTAATCCACTGTTCTTTTAATAAAGCTAAAGGTTCTCTAACTCTATGCCCAAATACAAGTTCAAATGGACTGAAACCTAAAGATTCTTGTACCAATTCCCTTACTGCAAATAAAAGTAAGTTTATACCCTCCTCCCAATCACTTTCATTTTCCACACGATAAGTCCTAATCATATTCTCGAGGGTAGAATGAAACCTCTCCAAGGCACCTTGCGAGTCTGGATGGTATACATACGAAGTGATTTGCTTAGCACCCAATTTATAAACTATCTGTTGAAACAATCCAGACACTAACTGATCAAAGCAGTAATTTTATATTTCCTTAGGTAATCCAAAATAAGTAAAGAATTTTGTAAGAGCCTTTGAAACAGTTTTAGCTTTTATATTCGTAAGTGGTACTGCCTCTGGACACCTAGACGAAGTACACATGATAGTCAACAAGTTTTTGTCTTTGGTAATGGACCAACACAATCTATAATAACTTTAGAAAACGGTTCACAAAATGCTGGAATAGGTTGTAATGGAACCACTGGTGTAACTTGATTTGGTTTACCCGCAATTTGACAAGTATGGCACGTTTTACAAAACATCGCCACATCTTTTCTTAGACCAGGCCAGTAAATATGTTTTAAAATCTTGTCCACAGTTTTCCTTACCGCTTGATGTCCAATTAAAGGCATACTATGAGCTAAAGTCAAAATTTCATTTCGATAAACTTTAAGGACAACTACCTGGTAAACAATATTCCATTCCTCACTTGCAGGAATTGTAGGTGATCTCCACTTCCTCATCAGCACTCCGTTTTCCAAGTAATATCTTACTGGCACCTTCTCAATTTCACTATCTAGTAGAGCTTGTTCTCTTAATTTTATAATCTCAGGGTCTCTATTCTGCTCTGCTATCATCGCCTTCCGAAACAGAGATAAATCTTCATAGTCAGACTTACTCCAAGAATCTTGTTCAAACAACGAAGGTAAGAAAGTCTCTGACACATCCTCAAAACTAGAGTCCTGAATTGAACAGTCATGAGTAACAACCTCATTCTGCGCATCAATCATTTTAGCCATAGCTCTAGTCACAACACAGGAAGAATCTGTGTTAGAATTCATCTCTGGTTCCTCTGACTCCATTGTCAAATGCACTTCAGG
The DNA here is from genome assembly GCF_030144855.1 of Hypanus sabinus. NCBI lineage: Eukaryota > Metazoa > Chordata > Chondrichthyes > Myliobatiformes > Dasyatidae > Hypanus > Hypanus sabinus. The sequence goes on along the minus strand of NC_082711.1, from coordinate 124,873,878 downwards.
AAAAACTTGCCCACCTGCCAAGTCATTACATAACAATAAAGAAATATCCTTCACAGGTAAGCTAGGCTGTGATCCTACTTTAACAAATCCTGATACTAGCCCTGACTTTAAATTTACTTTATGCAAATGTACAGGCAGAAAATCACTCCAAACACCTCGTATATAATTTACCTAACCAGTATCAGTCTCTTCATTAAACTTCAATACACTGTCTAACATCAGTGATTGAGAAGCTCCAGTATCCCTAAGGATTTTTATTGACACCAGAGTAGATCCTTCTTTCAAAGATAGAAGGGATACAGCTATAAAATAATCATATCTCTTTTTAACTTGGTCAGACTCTAACAAAGCCTCATTTGTGTTTATCAAACCCTGTAATTTCGCAAGTGCTTCAGAATGTTGCAGACAAGCATCTGGAACTGCTTCCATCTTTTTCTTTTTCAATCTGAAACAGTTAGCTATTACATGGCCAAGTTTCTTACAATAGTTACAAATAAGACCAAACTTTCTTTCCTTCACAGGTTTTCCTTCCTCCTTACCTTTCTCATTAACTTCCGTTTTAATTTCTGATTCACCTTGAGTCTCCGTGTTATTTTTCCTTTTAAAATTCTGCCCTGAGGAAATTTATTCTTATGGATTAAAACATACTCATCAACTAATGTAGCACAGTCCTGCAATGTATCAGTATCCCTCTCATTTAAGTGGGTGCTTACTTCAACAGGGATGCTTCTTGTAAATTCCTCCACTAAAATCAGCTCTTTCAATGTATTATACTCCCCATTTACATTTTTAGAAGAAACTCATCTCTCAAAACACACAGCTTTATCATAGGCAAATTCCACATAAGTTTTTTTCCACAGACTTCTTCAAACTTCTGAATCTTTCTCTATACGCTCCTGGGACCATTTCATGTGCTTTTAAAATATGCTTTTTCACAATATCATAATCAAGTGCTTGTGCAACAGTTAAAGCTCTAGTAACTTGTTGTGCTTTGCTTTTAATTACACTCTGTAACAACACTGACCATTTATCTTTCGGCCACTCTGAGATCAGAGCAACTGGTTCAAAATGTTGGAAATATTTTTCCATTTCTGTTTCACTAAATGGTGGGACCAATTTAATTTCTTGATTAGCAACAAACGGTTTTCTAGAACCAGAAGACTGATTCCCAGACATTAATTCCGTCATCGCATATTCAAATTCCCTTTTTTTCTTATCAGCTTCTAACCCACAACGCTCCAATTCCGCTTTACTTTGTTCCAACATCATTTGTTCCATTTGCAACTGCATCTCTATATTACTTATGGAAACGACTCTAAAATTGATTCATCAAAATCACTCGAATCCACACAGTGTGACGCGATTTTTCTCTGTATTAGAGCCTTTGATGTAGACTTCAAAATTCCTTTAAGTTGCAATCTACTAGCTATCTCAGACGCCTCAGATTTTTTCGCCTTCGCTAACAACTCCGCATCTGGCGAAGCCAGAAACTCATCAATATTCATTGTTGCCGAATAACACTCACAAGCCAATCAAACAAAAGAAACGAGTATTCCCCTTTTCCAAAACACCGATTCAAAAGTTAATAAGCATTTAAACTCAAATGATTCATCTCAGACGCAGGCCACATATTTATGTTACGGACTCAGCAACAATAAATATATGAGCGAGGCAGGGTTTTGATAGCAAATAAAACGTTTATTAAAACACTGAAAAACAAACCCCCTGAAATAAATAAATCACTAACATAACCGGAAATCCGCTGCTGTGCAGCAGCTTAAACAGTTCTTAAAGCAATGAAGCTTAAACATTTCTTAAAGCGATGTTGCAAAAACAGTTCTTCAAAGTAGTATTGCAAAAGTTCAAAATGCTTACAGTCCATGTAAGGGAGAATCTTTTAAGATGATTTAAATTCTCTTTTCCGTCGTGTTGTTGCAGTTCCCAGTCGAACTACTTTTCCTACGAAGAATTTACGAAGATGAAATGAAACGGCTTAAAGGCACTGACCTTTCCTTTACAAAACTGTACTCAATCCTTTCTGCTATTCACAGGGATTAACACGATCACAGTCAACGAATTCCTTCCGAATGAGGATCAAATAATGTCGAACCTGTTTCACCATCGAAATCGACTTTCCTCGATCTTTTAACTCCCGAACTCTGATCTTCACTCTGCACTAATTCTCAACTAGCAGTATTATAAAGAAACTGCTGGAAATGACCTTTTAAAATTTAGGCATTAAATAAAACTCAATTTTTCAACCACATTGCGTCATGATATTAAATCACGCAGTGGCACGAAGTCAAAATGGCAATTGCAGCCACGAACTGCCCCTCCTCACAGTTAGGTGTCCTCCTTTTATACCCTGGAAAAAAACCTGTCACATGACAAGGGTACCACTGTCATGTGCCACGGGTACGAAACAATATTAATAGATAGCTATATATTTATATATAATGTCTTAATATTCATATATTTATCGCACACATAGGTGATAAACTGAAACCCTATTTCTTTGAAATAGACACGGTGACAATTTCAATCAAAATACAGATTCATAACTTGAAAGCAAGTGTACGCTGGAAATGTTTGTGAAAACCATGCAAGCTATCATTCCGGAAAAAAATACCAATATTAGCTCTGCGTTATGTTTTGTTTTGGTTTGTGTCTGATTTGCTTTTTTTTCTAATTTTTTTTAATCATTAATAATTGGTGTTGGCTGTACGTCGTTTCCGACGATGATTTAAACCTGTTAGGGAGGAATTTTATCAGCGAAAAAAGCAGTTGCACTGGGGCAATTCCTCTCTCCGCATCAAAATTAAACTCTTCCTCGGCTGCAATGAAGAGTCATGTCGCCTTCTGTGCCTTGTGATGCCCTTCCTGTCCTTGAACCGCTGTAATACCACCTACCTGGGCGTTGGATCTTGCATTTGATCTCATCCTCGCAGTTTGGGAACTGACTTCGCCTGCTGGGGCAGGCAAATCCCCTTCTCACCGGGGTTGAATTTTTCCGGCTTTCCGCAACATGTTTAGCCCGCCTGTCAAGGTGATGTTCCAGGCTGTTTCCAGCGTCGCATGACAGTTACTTGGAGCCACAGCTGAGAGCTAGGTGGCAGATGTGGAAAAAAGGTGGACGAGTTACCCCTGTGTGGAGCACGACATGCCCGCAATCAGAGGCACCAAACAGATTATTCCTTATGAAACCCATTGGTTTCGTTGCCTGCTTAAGTCTCCGGAAATCTCCGGTTCCGCCATACTTGTGAGATTGAGATGGCTCTCACATTCCAAACTCCATTTTCTGTGGATACTCTGTCATTTGCTACAAATTAGTGACACGTAATAGCAGACAGTCACATTATTCGATTAAAAGGATTATATTTATGAATATTAACCTAAGGGTTACGATGGGTGGTTGATACATTCGCGGCCAAAGTAGGATATAAGTTATACAGGTCTCGTTATATGCACATGCACATTGAATGCACATTGAATGATTGAATGCACATGCACATTGAATGATTATGCAGAAATTTTGAAGTTAATAACTCATCTCCTTCTACCTTAGGCCACCAAATTATCAATCACCCCCGTAGTGAAGAAAATTAAAAGCAAAGAAAAAAAAAACTTTTTAAATTAAAGTCAAATATGCACAAGTTGCAGCTCATCTTGAACTTATCAAGTGAGCAGAGGGCCATGCCTCGATATCAACTTCCCAATGGATAGTCATCCTAAAGTGAGCCGAGAGCCGTTCATCGATAACGGTTCCACGATAGATACAGAAGTGAGATTTTCTGGGGTCAATTGAGGGATGCACATTGATACAATTTCCACACTGGATACAGAGTGGGGAGACTGTTTTCACAGATAGGCCGAGATCCACAATTGGTACCGTTGTGGTGGACTGCAAGAGCAGAAGGAAGTCTGATTGAAAGGTGAGCTTGAACACACATTTTGTTCTTCACAAACTTAGTTTGATGACATAGTGGAAAAGGAGAAGCCAGTGAATGGGGAAATGGGATGGAGTTAGTCATGGAGTCATAGATTAGTATTCCGCAGTAATAGTATCTTCCGCCCAATCAAGATCATCTGTCTGTGTTTTTCCATCTCGACCTTCTTATCTGCACCGACCGTCCATCTCTCATCCACGTTCCTACAGAACCTTCACAGAAATGTTACAATTGAAACCGCATCGACCACTTATGCTGACAGTTCCTTCCATATTCGCCCGGACCTTTGACTGAATAAGCCTTCCCACATACCCCGCTTAAATCTCTCACCTTTCTCTCCAAACATATCATCTCTATTTCTTGATGCACTGAGGATGGGGTAAGTCTGCGAGCATTCCGCTTGTCTGTAACTCTCATAATTTGGTGTTCTTCTCTAAGATCTCCTCTCATTTTCCTGCTCTCCCGGGAACAAATTTGGAACTTATTCAACGTTGCACGATAATTCTTGGCATTAGTTCCTGAAAACATCCTTGTAAAGGATATTTAAAACTTAGCTATATTTTTAAACAGTAGATAGTTGACCAGAACAGCACACAATATTTTTTTTTACACGGCCTCACTAAGGTGCTGCACTGTTTCAACATTACATCCCATCTCTTGTATTCAGTAAAGTGACTGTAAAGGTCAATATGAATAGAGCCCAATACATCCCGATCTACCTGCGATGTCTTTTGTCTGGAATTACCAATCTGTATTTCCCGGTCGCTCTTTTTATATATTGCACAATAAAGTTCTTCCATTAAATATCCGCGTATAATTCTGTTGTATATTGTTTTCTCTCAAATCAGAGTACCTCACACTTGCCTGTGTTCAACTCCATCTGCCAATTTGAAACCATTTTCCAACCAGATAACGCTACAAACTTGGATAGTCTTCCTGGCTGTACAGGACGCCCACAATCATGGAGACGTCGACAATTTTTCTGATCCAGTTGTCTACATTGACATCTAAATCATATAGATGATGCATATCAACGGGCCTAACCCCAATCCCTGTGGCACAACAGTGACTGGAAAAAAAGAAAAATCAATCATCCACTCTCTGCTAATCCACATTGTTTTTTGTCAGATGTGTCTGAATGAAAACTAGAAGAGAGTAGCGATTTTCATAAGAAGAAAATATAGTGACTCAGCAATGTTTCATTAAGACATAATCAATAATTTTGTTTTTTTTTTTCAGCACACAGTCTCATTTCGAATATAATGTATTGTATTTTATGGTGCTTAATTTGGGTATTTGCCACATAATATGCCAGCCTCGGAACTTGCAGACAGATCACTGATTTTTGTTTCTACTTCTGTTCAAACCGAATATTGATGGGGAAATGATGGTAGAATTATGACGGGTCTGGCTCAAGTCTTTCAAGGTACATAGACTGGACCACACGTCACGGATATTGGGTAAAGCGCTCAAGGTTTTCACTGGGACAGGTTCACTGCCTCAAACCGAACGGCAGGAAAAGAACGTTCAGAAATCGCTCAAGCAATCGCAGCTGATATTGTGTGGGTGCATAACTTTTTATTATCAAAAGGTACCTGGACTATTGCTCTCGATCTCTTTTAAATATTTAGATGAACAGACGTACAACGTGTTTTATTGTGTAACATGTCATAAGCTGCTATTTTTGTCACTCAACTGATTCGAAATGTTTAGAACAAGCGAAAGAAAAAATGATTCCATCTTCCCCTTCAATAGAATGTACTCCATTTCACCTGCCAAGTTAATGTCCCGCCCTCAATGTCAGAAGCGAATGTGCTCCGCAGAATGCGACAAAATAAATCTGTTTGAAGTTCATTATCCATGTTGATTGTTAAGATGATTGCCGATGTTAGCAACAACACTGATCAGAAACTGTGTCTCATTTCAGCAGCAGAAGCCTGCTGGCTTCGAAATTAATTTCGCAACGTTCATATCACCTTTCCTTCAAAAGTTAGTAACTGCTGATATCCCTTGGGGAACCGACTTTGTAGCACGGTGACAAAAGGAGAAAAAAAAAACTTTAATGTCAGTGTTGTGTAGCTGATTGTCACTAATGTAGCTGTCACTAATCACTAATGTGATAACCACGTCAATTGCCTCGTGTGATTACACTTATTTGTAGAAACACTGTCGAGCCGATCCACGGTCGATGTGAGCAGTTGGAACGTCCCGTCGAACTGAACGCAACTTCTGACGGAATATGGAATATCCAGCAATTTACTACCTCACAGGCATTTTCTATCTGAAATTGCAGCGATTGTTGTCCCTGGTAAGATACCGGAGTTGGTCAATTTATGGATGGTGCTGTCGTTTCGCTTTTATTCCGCTGCACTGTTCGGACTCCATTCAGCACAGATGCTACCCTTGTCTGAAACATGTTCCCAGAATGGAGCATTCAAGTCTCTGATACTTTTACTTTCCTTTTCTCAATTTTAATCGATGTGTTTTCTTGTCAATTACGTTAGTGTAGATATTGACATTGTTTCATAATTTCACGGCGCTCTGCTTTCTGAATATTCTCGGTTTCTGGTGCATGCTTTTCCAGGTCAGAGTTTCAACCAATAGAGACATTTCGACTTTACTACTCCAACTGAGCAGCCTTTTCAAATTACCGCCCAGTTTATTTTCAACAAATAATCCTTTCAGCTGTTTCACCTCTAACAATAGAAATCGTGATTTTTACTGGGGCGACCGTCTTCACATAGGTTCGTGAGTCATTGATATCGGATGCCCAGCTCTACACGGTGGGAAAGTCGCCAACCCACTGCCACTCCTGTCCATTACTGTCCACTAGCCAGAGAGCATCGATGGAGTCCACATACACACTGCATTTCTGCTGATCAATTGCAAAAAGAAAGGAACAACCCATACCCTGCACAGCATCGGGAGAATGGCAGGCATTCAGGTTGTTGCAGCTATTGAAATTTCTGTTTTTTTTTTCAAATTTCTGGTAGTAAAATTAACGCCGATTGTAACCTTATCTCCGGGAAAATGTGGACTCTCCAAATGCATCACCCGTTACCTAGTTGGAATGGCAACAGCGGATCTAATGGTGGTTATCGTTGTTGCTTTAGCGGAACAGACCAACAATATTTCCATTTATTCCAGATCCCTGCTCATCACTCCTGTATGCGCTCTGACACTTGTATTTGGGGCTGTAACGACAGAATGTTCTGTTTGACTTACGCCAGTTTTACCTTCGATCAGTTCATTGCAATATGTTGTCGAAGGCTCGCGGAATGATACTGCACTGACAGAACAGCAATGGTGGTTATGGTATCTGTGGGAATAATGAGTTGCGGGAGATGTGTACCGTTTCACTTTGCTGTTGAGCCTTACGCCATCCTTGACAACATGCCGTGGCGTTGTGCCGTCACATATGAATACGCTACTTTACATGCTTGGAAAGGATACAAATTGTTGGACAGCATTTTAACACCGTTGTTGCCAATCCGCTTAATTCTAACACCATAAGACCATAAGAATATAAGACAAAGGAGCAGAAGTCTGCCATTCGGAGACTGGCAAGTCGGAGTTCTTGTTCTTCTTTGAACATGTGCAGCCTCTCCACTTGAAAGAGACCGAATGCGCCTACCCGAAGGTTATTTAACCGGATTCCACTCGATGACCAAAAAACATTTTTCCTTTTATTTTTCGCAACTGCGGAAGCTTCATAGTTCCATCAGTTCCATTTGTCAGTAGTCAGTAATCGTAAGTCATATGTAATCAGTCTAGTCATAATTCGCTAGTCCAGTCATAAGTAATCTGTAATAAGACATAAGGTTACTCATTAGGCATAAGGTGAAAAAACTGGCTGCCTCTGGGACTTTGTAGACGAATTCGGACCTGCACCTCTGTATCTCTAATGGACCGTTATGTTTTCAAACCGGACGATTCATCTTGAAGGTTCGCGAGCTCTTCTTAAGCCTCGCGCCGTTTCCGAGAAGGGCCTGCGCGTGAAGATCCGCATGGCAGAATTAGCGCTAACCGAAACGAAATAACAGCAGTGCTCTTTTCCATGAACCACTCTATCAAGTTTTTTTAAAGTTCAGCGTCTTACCGCAGATTCCAACGCTGCTCTCTGACTGCCGCTGTGATGCTACGGGGTCCGCCCCCCAATTTTCCGGGCAGAGCAGTACTCAGGCAGTAGATTCTGTCCGATCTATCAGTGACTTCTTGCTTTTACATTTAAATTTTATTTTCTTTTGCCTCCAGGTCCCAATACTCTCTAGAAACTCAAGTTTGACTTGATAACTCCCACTCGATCTTCCCATGGAAACGTTAGGAAGACCACCAGCTTCAAAGTCAAACATGCTGGTCCCAGTTCGGAGTTCTTACGATATGTTGTTGACTTGACTTTCCATCTTTTCCTCAGCAGATAGTAAGACAATCAGCCTGACGTCCCTGTGAGGCTTGGATCCTGTCTTTTTTCCCCATCCGAGACTGGATGCCTTGTTGTTACTTTCAGGGTTTTTGTCACAGGAAATCTGTAGCTTGGGAAGATCCTAACGTTGATGTCCCTCGTGATGTCTTTTCAGTCTGGATTACTCTTGACGACTCTGCCGAGCTTGAAATGTCCCTTTAATGCATTTTGGTCCGACAAGCAGACGAGGTTCCCAACAGTGACGTTCCTCTATGCAGTACCCCACTTATGCCTGGCAAACAAATAAGGAGCAGTGAGTTGGCGACAGCACCTCCAAAACTTGGTCACCTCTGACTGTATTGCTCGGAATCATTTGTAGGAGTAGGTGGAAAAGCCAAAGGTTTTGAAATCCCCACTTTGAGATGCTCGATCGAGCAGAAGAGTGTTGGGTGTGACACACTGAATACAGTCTTCCTGACTCTGTACCGTGTTGTTAAGTGGGTGCTCATTGGCAAGGTTGGCTGCTATGTTGAGGGTTGTCTGGAATTCTCTGTAACTAAGCCCAATCTCCTTCCCAAGACTCTGGAGTGCTCTCTTCTCAATGCATACAGCGGCTTCTGCAGCACCATTCTTGTGTGGAGAATCAGGCGGATGGATTTTCCAAATCCACTCCGTTCCAGTTTTTGCCGCAGGCTCCTGCAGGGCTGCTTCGTTCAGGCCTCTCAAGAATCTGTACAGTACCTCCGAGACTGGTTTTGTTCCAATGAAATTGGTGCCTAGATCTGACCAGATCTTTCTTGCATGTCCCCTGATTGCTGTGAACAGTTCATAACCCATCAGGAATCCTCCGGTCGATAGGGTGTTTACCATCTCTGTGTGGATGGCTCTGCGGGCCATGCAGCAAAAGACCACTCCCCAGACTTTCAGTGTCACTCTTCTTTTGACGTCATCATTTACCTGGTAGAGTCCAAAGAGGTCCACCGTTGTGAATGGAACGGTCCCGCAGGTTCAGTTCTTTCTGGCGGCAAGTCAGCCATTACTTGTTGACATTTCCTTGCGTTTGCCTTCTTGCAGTGCATGCAGCCATCGACAACTTTTTGGGCAATTTTCCTTCCTCCTATGATCCATGCCTTTCTTCTCACCTTCAGGAAGGTTCCGGCCACTCCGTCATGACTCTCATTGTGGGCCTCTCGAGTTAACAATGTGGACACCCAGTCATCATAGGGCAAGATAGGAACACCAACTTGATCATCTTTTTAGATTTGCACTCGGCCACCGCAAACCAACTGCCCAGAGTCTTGGTTTTTGTGGACTACCAGCCTGTCTGTAGTGGTGCTTGGGAGGTTTGCGCCTTCTTGTGCTGCTAAACAAAATGTCTCTTTGAGCATCTTCTCGTTCCTTTACTGATAAGTCTCCTGCCAAAGAAACTGCCTCACACTTTGCTGCTCTCCAGACCCGTGCAACTGTTTTGACTGGAAGGCAACAATTGCCTTCTTTTGTAACTTTTTGATGCTTTCCCTGGTAGTGGCTGCTAGTTCTTAGGCTGATTTCATCGGCCACTCACTCATTGGCAAACTCAAAATCTTTGGCCCATTTTGCCAATACGAGTCTTCATCCAGGTCTTGAGGGCTGGCTCCTCTGGTGATTACATCAACAATATTTTGCAGACAAGGAAACCACAACCAATGCTACATCCTTGTGCTATTTTGAATCTCTCTGATCCTATTTGCAAAGAATGTTTGATAGGCATAGCTTTCACGCTGTATTGCACCAAGGGGACTGATTGGCTGTGAACGAAATGTTAACACCTCTCAACTTGGATTCGGCTATGCAGCTCAAACGTCTTTCTTAGGCGTGAGGCAAACACTGCTCCACACATTTCTGCTTTGACAGCATCACCTTTGTGATCCAAGGGTGTTAATTTGGCTTTAAACTCCACCAGCCTGACGATTGAGCCATGGTCCGAGTTCCACCTTAGGAACATCACTGCTCCATTGGCATGCTCGCCTCCATCAAAGAACATGATTGCCCAGGGTTCCTCAGTGAAGCTTGGGGGAGTCAATGCCCTGGTGAATTTACCTTGCCAAATTGAACGTACTCCACGAAGAGTTTAATTACATCCTCTCCGTGTCCATCTGAGAGTGTTATGTCCCATGTGTCTTTGACTGGAGACCTCTCGCCCTTTGCTTCTTGGAACGCCGTTAGTACTAGAATATCTCCCTTCTGCTTAGCAGGAGTTACCAGCCCAACTGTGTAATACAGCCATGATACTTGGATGAGTAGTTCTCTTTGTGTCAGGGCATTTGCGTCAGGGGTTTGTGTCAGTTTTCTATGTTTCTATGTTGAACGTTATTAATTGCTAATTGCATCCTATATACAGTATAATGGAAAGTTCTACCTCTAATCCATAAACCTCTGTCAACTGCATATTGTGACTTCCACACATGAGAACCAACCTTAGAGAAAATGTCATAATCATAATTTGAATTAATAAATACTGCCTTTTGGGGTCCCAATCTCTATCTCATAGAAATCTGATTATAACTTGTCCACCCGTACCTGACTAGGATCTCCAAATTTAAAAAAAAACTACTCCGACAGAATTATACGATCCCCCCCTCAATCACGATTTCCATATTTAATCAAAGGTTCTTCCTTTCATAACTATCATCTGCCTTTTCAAGACTGAAATCTTGAAATCTACAAAATCTATATTTCACTGTGCTTTCCTAATATCATCTTCAAGTTTAACTCTGATTCCAAAGTCATTTTACCTTTCCGTAATGTTTTTGATAAAATGAGAAATCATCCATTTATTCAAACGCTCGATTACCACAGACGTTAACGATATTGACCTATAAACAGAAGGATCAGGCGGGGAGCTACCAGGTTTAACAATAGGCATAGTACAACCACTTTCCAAGAGAACGTAAAATAGTCAAACCACCAAATACAAATCTGAAACTTTATTATCTCAAGAGTGTTGCCAGTCATATATCTGATCAGACAATAACATATCATGCTTTCCTGGAGACGACTGAACTGCCAATTAATTCCAAAAATATCACATTATGACCTCCTGAAACTCCTCTTCAGAACTTTCACTACTTTCCTCAGCACAGCCTGTGTCTTTTTTACTTAATAAGGTCACTCGGAAGCTGATACTATTAACCTTCCTAAATTCTTCACTTCCCTTCTTAACTGCCTCTGTACACTCCTCAGTCCACCATGGTAGAGCTTTTCTTCTATCAATTCCATTTGTAATGGGAATCTCTTCCAAAGCATTTTGCTGAATAATGTGACTTAACCTTGCATTGCAAAAATAGATACCTTTCTCAATGTTCTGTAGCAGTTCCGGAACTGCTATGAACATTAAATTCCGTAGCCATTCAGGCACACAAATTGAAAAACTCTTCTACTGTCATGGGCCCATCTACAGTCCACCAGCTTGTTATTCCCTGCTTAATTGGACCATAATCCCCTCTGTAATGTATTATGTGAGTATTTGTAGCTCAGAGTGCGAATGACATCAGAACATGGGGTTTTGTAAACGTTTTTATCTGGTGAATAAACGTGTGTGTTTAATACTGCAGTGTCCGAGTCACATTAACGCTACATGGTGTCAGAAGAAAGCGAAAAGGCAAGGAAGAGAAGACATGTAAAAAGATGTCACAGTTACAGCCACCGTCGAGTTTAAGCCTACTAGGTAATATTGCTGAGAATTGGAAGGTATGGCTCCAGCAGTTTGAGCTGTTTTGCACCGCTAGTGGTGTAGATGACAAGACGGAGAAAGTGCAATGTGTTACATTTCTGTATGTGGCTGGAGCAGAAGCAATAAAGGTTTGCAACACATTTGTCTTCCAAGAGGGTGAGCGAGATAAAATTGAAGTGCTGAAGAAAAAGTTTCAAGATTACTGCAAACCGAGAAAAAACCTACTGTACATTAGACACGTATTATTTATGAGGGCTCAAGGACCGACAGAGACTATAGACGCCTACATAACAGATTTGAAGAATAAGGAAAAAAACTGTGAGTTCGGACAACTGCATGATTCTTTAATACGCGACAGGATTGTATGCGGCATATGAGATGATCATGTCAGAAATTCCACCGGTATGTATATGGCAAAGAAATCCAGGTTGAGAGTGATCAGAAACCACTTGAGAGCATCTTCAAAAAGCCACTTCATCAAGCTTCTATGAGGCTGCAAAGGATGCTGAGAAGTCAACTGGGTTATACCTCAGCTACCTATTTCTGAGGAGAAGTTGAACATGTTCAGGAAAGCGAATGCAGAAGATCCTGAAATGCAAATGCTAAGAGACAGGTGAGAGGGTGTTTCCATGTACAGATACACTGGACATTTCCACGGATACAGACATGGAAACAAACGACACCAAGAGTGAGGGCGTGACGAAACCCCACGATGCAATGACGGTGAAAGTTCAGAGCAGACAGACCGAGGAGGAAATGCAGAGACAGAGGATACTCGAGAGATTGACTCTGAAGGACAAGCACAGTCACAGTTCTATCCCACAAGGTCCGGGAGACAAGTCAAACTTCAAGCTGGATACGGAAACTAGATTGACTGACAGTCTCCCACAGTTTGAGACAAAATCACACGTTATATGTTCCAAGGTATGAAATAAAACGTTTATTAGTCTATGCTAGTAAAATAAAATATACTGCTGTTAGCATTGTAAGATACAATGTAGAATACAGTATAAGAAGTTAAGATTTTCATTAGTTTATGTCATGGCTGTTGTAATGTTAGAAATTCATACCTAGAGGCATTGTTTGGTAATTCACACTATTGTAAAACAAAAACTTGGGAAGGGGGATGTAATGTATTATGTGAGTATTTGTAGGTCAGAGTGCGTATGACGTCAGAACGCGGGGTTTTGTAAAATGGAAGTCTGTTGAATAAACGTATGTGTTTAATACTGCCGTGTCTGAGTCACATTAACGTGACACCCTCGACTGGTTCCCAAATGTTCCCAATTCTATTAATTGCAAGCACACCTGGCACCCATTAGCGAACATCTGATAAAACTCGAGTGTCACAGCCATACTTTGCCAGTTCGCTGGTTGACTCCAGTGTGAGTAAACCTTGTTTTCTCATTCCTGAGGACAGTCAGTTCTAAACTCCGCATCATTTCCTGGATATTCTACGTAAACATTGATTCCGTGTAAAGACTCTCCTAAGTACCGGTTCCACACTCGCGACGGTGCTAAGACCTCTGGGTCCTGCACTGGGGTTCGTCCCCAGCCACGTCCTTGCAACATCTGCGATCAAATCATTACCATCATTCTTCAAACAACCCCACAGTGAACAATGTGCGTCAAACTCCCCATACCATTCAGCCCTTAGTAAGCGTGAACTACTTATACTTTTTATACTTCCATCCATTTTCCTCACATTCATGTGGTATCTCATAGTCTCTATTGCAACCGTTTCCAGTACCACCCCGGCATTCATTCCAGACACCCAGCACTATGGGTATGAAACAAAACCTTCATAGCATACCTCCTTTACACATTCTGTGTCAGGTATTTTATCATTCTTGCCTTCTGTAAGTTGGGTTTTTAACATCAGCTCTGTAAACAAAAGATTAAAAATACAGTATATTACAAAATACAAATACGTGCAAAAAGGACCAATGAGGTAGCGTTCCCCATTTTTCCTGGTGTATGCCCACTATATTAGACTTTACCTCCTTAAAGAGAGCACAAAATACCGGCTGTGCACTCTGCCTGTGCCTTTCATGTTCCTATAAACGTCTGTCAGATCTCCTTCGGCCTCTGTTGCTTCGGAGAAATTACCCTAGATTGTCCGAACTCTTCTTATCTAGGCAGCATTATGTTAAGCCTCCTTTAATCACTATCCAGACCTCTGCATTATTACTACATTACAATGCAATTGTCCAGATGTGGTTAAACCAGAGATTGATATATATAACTGCCTGACAGTGGAACCACTCTCATGGAGTTCTGAGTTCGGCTTCCTAGATCCCTCTGTAGATATAGTGCAATCTCGCCCCATGAATATAAAGCAAGTAGTTAACGGTGAGCCTTTATGAGACAATAGTTAGGCTGTACTTGGAGTATTATTAACAGTTTTGGGCCCCATGTCTCAGAAAGGATGTATAGGTATTGGGAGCAGTTTAAAGGTGGTTCACAAGGATGATTTCGAGAATGAAGGGATTAACGTATGAGGAGTATTTGGCAGCTTTGGGCCTGTACTCACTGGAACTCAAGAAGAGTGCGGGGGTGGGGTATCAATCTCATTGAAACCCTACTGAATGTTCAAAGTAATAGATAAGGTGGGTGTGGACAGGATATTTCCCACGATCGGGCTATCAAGAAAGATAGGCACAGCCATGAAGTTGAGGTGTCACCTTTTCAAACATAGGAAAGCAGGATTTTATTTCTATTAGCCAGGAAGAATTGGATCAGTGGAATGCTCTGCTACCGACTGCAGTAGAGGCCAAGTTTGGGTGCATATTTAAGGCAGAAGTTGATCGTTCCCTGATCGATCAGGTCATCAAAGTATATGGCGAGAAAGCAAGTGTATGTGGTTGAGTGCGATCTGGGATCAGCACTGATGGAAAGGCGGAGCTGACTCGATGGGCTGACTGGACTAATTCTGCTTCTATCACTTATGGTCACATGGACACAAGCCCCGTCAATCATGACGAATCTCCGCTGCAGTCTTCTAGCACAAATAAACATCCTTTGTATAGAATACTAAGCAGAACTGAATGCAAATGTTCTAGAAACTTGGCAAGTCAGGCAACATCTATTCACAGAATAGAGTCGATATTTGGGATAAAACCCCTCCCTTACAGCATTGACATAGACCATTCAGCCCAACCTACCCATGCTGTCCTGGTGTCCATTTAAACTAATCCCATCTGCCTACTTTTAACATAGGACAGAGTAATCTACAACACATCAGATTCAGATTCACATTCACATTCAGATTCAGTTTATTGTCATTTATAAACCACAAATACAATGCAGTTAAAAAATGAGACAATGTTCTCTGGAATAATATCACAACAAAGCGGAAAAAAGACCACAAAAGAAAAACCACATAAAATTTGGTAATCCCCAGTCCAGAGTCCAGAGAGGCTGCTGCATATCGATATCGCATAACTGTCTTAGCACGTTCCTTGGAAAGGAACTACAAACCCAAGAGACAAACCTAAAGCTACAAGACCTACACAAAACCACATAGTTACATGTAGTTATAGTTAACATATAGTTTCAACAGTGCAGACAATACCATAATTGATAAAAGACTAACTGACAAAGACCACATAATTTCTACAGTGCAAAGCAATACCGTAATCTGATAAAGGGCAGTCCATGGCAAGGTTTAAAAGAAAGTCTCCAAGTCCTAAGAGCCCATCATCTCACACAGACAGTTGAATGAAGAAAAACTCTTCCTATCATGAACCTCCAGCGCCGCAGCTTGCCGATACAGCACTCTGGGAGCTCCAACCACAGCCATCTCCGAGTCCGTCCGAAAACTTCGAGCCTCCGACCAGCCCTCTGACACCGAGCACCATCTCTGCCGAGCGCTTCGACCCCAGTACCGGCCGCCAAACAACAGACAAAGCCGAGGATTCGGGGCTTTCCTCCCGGAGATTTTTCTGATTGCACAGTAGCAGCGGCAGCAAAACAGGCATTTCAAAAGTTTCTCCAGAAGTTCCTCCGTGCTTCACACGTCCGTCTCCATCAAATCAGGATTGTACACGGCATCCTTCATGACGGATTATAGATATTCATTCCAAAGTGGCCACTGCGCGCTGCGTCGCACACATTTGTGCACCTGCTCCGGTGCTATTACAGCTTCTTTGGCCCACAATGTTGTACTGGCCATGTAACCTACTCTAGAAACTGCCTAGGATTTCCCAATTGTATAGTCCTCTATCTTTGATGCACCATGTACCTATCTAAGAGTCCCGTAAAATGTATCCGATTGTATCCTCCTCGACCACCGTCGCCAGCAATGCATTCCACATGCGCACCACTCTCTGTGTGAAAAACTTACCCCTGAATCCCCTTGGTACCTATTTTCAAGCAACTTAAAGCTATGTTTCTTCGTGTCAGTCATTTCAACTCTGGGAAACTGCCTCTGAATATCCACATATTCAAAGCCTCTTATCATCTTATACACCTCTGTCAGGTTACCACTCATCCTCGGTCGCTCCAAGGAGAAAAGGTCAAGTTTACTTAGCCTGTTTCTCATGAGGCATGCTCTCCAATCCAAGAGCAGCATCCTTGGAAATCTCCTGTACATTTCCTATATAGTACCCACATCCTTCCTCTAGTGATATGACCACAAATTAACACAGTACTCCAGGTGGATCTAAGTACTAATATAACTTCAACTTCATCACAGAGCCCTTGAACTCAATCCCACGGTTGATGAATACCATCACACCAGACACCTACTTAACAACACTCTCAACCTAAGCAGCAGCTTTGAATGTTCTATGGACACGGACCCCAAGATCTCTCTGATCCACTACACTGCAAAGAGTCTTAACATTAATATTATATTCTGTGCTTCAATTTAACCTGCCAAAATGAAACAGTTCACACTTATCTGGTTTGAACTCTATCTGCCACTTCTCAGCCCAGTTCGGCATCCTATCTATTTCCCACTGTAATCTCTGCCAACCCTCCAGACTATCTACAACACACCAAATATTTTCTCATCAGCGGGGTCTTCTGGGAGTTGTAGTCGTATAACCATATAACAATTACAGCACGGAAACAGGCCATCTCGATCGTTCTAGTCTGTGCCGATGCTTACACTCACCTAGTTCCACTGGCCCGCACTCAGCACATAACTCTCCATTCATTTCATGTCCATATACCTATCCAATTGTACTTTAAATGACAATACCGAACCTGCCTCTACCACTTCTACTGGAAGCTCATTCCATACAGCTACCACTCTCTGAGTAAAGAAATTCCCCCTCATGTTATCCTTAAACTTTTGACCTATAACTGTCAAATCATGTCCTCTTGTTTGATTCTCCCCTACTCTCAATGGAAAAGGCCTATCCTCGTCAACTCCATCTATCACAAATACCTCTATCAAGTCCCCCCTCAACCTTCTACGCTCCAAAGATTAAAGATCTTACTTGTTCAACCTTTCCCTGTAACTTAGGTGCTGAAACCCAGGTAACATTCTAGTATATCTTCTCTGTACTCTCTTTATTTTGTTGATATATTTCCTATAATTCAGTGACCAGAACTGTGCACAATACTCCAAATTCAGTCTTACAAATGTTTGTACAATTTTAACATTACATCCCAACTCCTATACCCAATGCCCTGATTTATAAAGGTCACCATAACAAAAGCATTCTTAACCACCCTATTCACATGAGATTCCACCTCCAGGGAACTATGCACCATTATTCATTGATCACTCTGTTCTACTGCATTCCTCAATGCCCTACCACTTACAATGTATTTCCTATTTGGATTATTCCTACCAAAATGTAGCACCTCACACTTATCAGCATTAAACTCCATCTGCCATCGTTCTGCCCACTCTTGTAACTGGCTGAAATCTCTCTGTAACCTTTGAAAACCTACTTCATTATTGGCAACACCACCTACTTTAGCATCATCTGCATACTTACTAATCCAATTTATCATCCCATCATCGAGATTATTAATGCACATGACAAACAGCATTGGACACAATATAGATCCCTGAGGCACACCACTAGTCACCGACCTGCAACCTGACAGGCAGTTATCCACCACTACTCTCTGGCATCTCCCATCTAGCCACTGTTAAATTCATTTTACAACTTCAATATGAATACGTAACGATTGAACCTTGTTTAACTAACCTTCCATGCGGAACCTTGTCAAACGCCTTACTGAAGTCCATATAGACAACATAAACTGCTTTATGACATCAACGTTTCTTCAAAAACTCATCAAAAATTCAAAAGGATTTGTCAAACATGAACTTCCACGCACAAATCCATGCTGACTATTCCTAATCAGACATTGTTTATCCAGAAAATTATATATACCATCTCTAAGAATATTTCCATTAATTTACTCACCACTGACGTCAAACTGACAGGCCTTTAATTGCTCAGTTTACTCTTAGAATCCTTTTTAAACAATGGAACCACATGAGCAATACTCCAATACTCTGGCACCATCCCGTTTCTAATGACATTTGAAATATTTCTGTCACAGCCCCTGCTATTACTACACTAACATCCTTCAAGGTCCCAGGGAATATCCTGTCAGGACCTGGAAATTTATCCACTTTTATATTCCTTAAAAAAGCCTGTACTTCCTCCTCTTCAATTGTCATAGCTTACATGACTTCCCTCCATGCTTCCTTTACCTTACACAATTCAATATCCGAGAAGGATATTAGTGAATACCGAAGAAAAGAAACTGTTCAAAATCTCCCCCATCTCTTTCGGCTCCACACATAGCTGTCCACTCTGATTCTCAAAGGGACCAAATTTATCCCTCACTATCCGTTTGCTATTAATATAACTGTAGAAAACCTTCTGATTTATTTTCAACTTACTTGTCAAAGCAACCTCGTATCTTCTTTTAGCTTTTCTAATTTCTTTCTTAAGATTCTGTTTACATTCTTTATATTCCTCGAGAACCTCATTTACCCAATGCTGCCTATATTTATTATAGATCTCCCTCTTTTCCTGAACCAAGTTTCCAATATCCCTTGAAAACCATGGTGCTCTCAATCTTTTAACTTTTCCTTTCAACCTAACAGGAACAAAAAGATTCTGTACCCTCAAAATTTCACCTTTAAATGACCTCCATTTCTCTATTACATCCTTCCCACAAAATAAATTGTCCTTATCCACTTCTTCTAAATCATTTCGCATACCCTCAAATTTAGCCTTTTGCAATCAAACTCTCAACCCTGGGTCCAGTCCTCTCCTTCTCCACAATTATATTGATACTAAACGTATTGTGATCACTGGATCCGAAGTGCTCCCCAACACATACATCCGTCTCCTGGCCCTAACAGGAGATTCAACACTGCCCCTTCTCTATTTGGTACCTCTATGTATTGCCGCAAAAAAAATCTATCCTGCACACATTTTACGAACTCCAAACCATCCAGCCGTTTTATAGAATGAGCTTCCCAGTCTATGTGTGGAAAATTAAAATCTCCCAGAATCACAACCTTGTGCTTACTACAATTATTTGCTATCCCCTTACAAATTTGCTCCTCCAATTCTCTCTCCCCATTAGGTGGTCTATAATATACCCCCATAAGTGTTACTACAACTTTCTCATTTCTTAATTTCACACAAGTAGTCTCCCTAGAGGAGCCCTCTAATTTATCCTGCAAAATCACCGCTGTAATATTTTCTTGGACAAGCAATGCAACACATCCCTCTCTTGCCCCTCCGATTCTATAACACCTGAAGCAACAAAATCCAGGAATATATAGTTGCCAATCACACCCCTCCTGCAACCATGTTTCATTAATAGCTACAAAATCATATTTTCAGGTATCAATCCATGTTCTAAGATCATCCACATTTCTTACAATGCTCCTAGCAATAAAATAGATGCACTTAAGAAACTCTCCACCTCTTCCTCTCTGTTTATCTGCAATGATGCAATCAACTTTATCCCTTTCTTTCTTCCTTCTCCCCTAGATCTTCAGTCTAAGCGCTACCCTTCTCTATCACCTGCCTATCCTCCCTCATACACTGTCTACTAGTTTTCTCTATTTGTGAACTAACCTCCTCTCCCCTAGTCTCTTCAAATTGCTTCCCAAGCCCCCAAGCATTGTAGTTTAAAGTCTCCCCAGTAGCCTTAGCAAATCTCCCCACCAGGATATTGGTCCCCCTAGGATTCAAGTGTAACCCGTCCTTTTTGTACAGGTCACACCTGCCCAAAAGATGTCCCAATGATCCAGAAAATAGAATCCCTGGCCCCTTCTCCAATCCCTCAGACATGCATTTATCCACCTCATTCCATTCCTACTCTCACTGTTGTGTGGCGCAGAGATAAATCCTGAAATTACTAACTTTGTGGTCCTTCTTCTCAACTACCTTCCTAACTCCCTATATTCTCCTTTCAGCACCTCTTTTATTTTCCTACCATTGGCACATATATGTACCACGACCTCCGGCAGTGCACCATCCCACTTCCCGATATCTTGTGCGCGATCAGAAACATCCCGAACCCTGGCACCAGGAATACAAACTACAATCTGGGTCTCCTGATCGCGTCCACAGAACCACCGCTCTGACTCCCTAACTATCGAGTCCCCTATTATTACTGCCTTCCTCTTTCTTTTCCTACCCTTCTGAGGTACAGGGCCGCACTCTGTGCCCGAGTCACGGGCACTGTTACTTCCCCCAGGTAGGCTGTGTCCCCCGACAATACTCAAACAGGATTACTTATTGTCAAGGTGTACAGCCACTGGGGTACTCCCCAGTACCTGACACTTCCCCAACCCTTTCCTAACCATGACCCAACTCTCTGCCTCCCGTGGTCCCGGTGTGACCACCTGCCTGTAACTCCTCTCTATCAACTCCTCACTCTCCCTGACCAGACGAAGGTCCGCCAGCTGCAGCTCCAGTTCCCTAACACGGTCCCTTAGGAGCTGCAGCTCGGTGCACCTGGCGCAGATGTGAACTTCCGGGAGGCTAGGAGACGCCAGGAACTCCGACATCCGAACAACAAGCTGCCCTCACACTCATACTTCCCCTTTCCTGAAATAACAGGAAAATCTGAAACATAATCCTGCCTTGTCTCGCCCGTTTCTGCCTAAGCCTGTTGAGCCAAAGCCCTTAAGCCTTCACTCTGCTCCCAACTTACTCCGTTGCTCGGAAACGACGCTGCCCGCTATATAAGGCTGTGTCCTTTTTAAATCTTTCCCGCTTCACTGCCCGCCGTCACACGCCTGCGCAGTCCCACCTCTCAACTCCGATGAGAATAAGAAAAATTCAAGATGGCTCCCGTAGCACTATGTTTCTGATCCTCCGACTTCCTTCTCCAAACCATGTGGCCTCGTCTCCTCGCTCGCTCCCTGCAAAAACTGTTTTCCTCGGCCACCACAAACATCGCGGGACCCACTGACCTATGTGTCGAAGAAAAACCACGCCCGTCCCTGTGGACACCGTGGCCGGCGACTACCAACAGCAGAAACTCGCTGAACTCACCATCGTGATGGAGCGGAAGAGGAGGGACTGAACATGGGGCAGATTTCCACACACACCTGTCCGCTTCTGACATTGGCTGAGGTTCCTTTCGGTCAAATGAGAACTCACACGCTGATTGGTTGATATAAACGTCAGTCAGCCTTGCAAAAAGTTAAGGTGAATGTCAATAAAGTGTTACCAGTCAGATAACAGACTGTGACCAGATTTACTGTTCAGAAGAATTCTGAAATGGCTATAGATTTAACTTTAGTTTCAAACATACTGGCTGGAGTAAATGAGTGATGTGTTACGTACCCGTGACAGTGGTGTACTTTTCACGTGACTGGTGTTGAAGTTATACTGGACTTGAGGTAATGGTCTTGTGATGGTGGAGTGACGTCATTTTCCCGCCAGTAGAGGTTTTGTGACAGGTATTTTTAACAGGATATAAAAGGAGGACCCCTTCCTGTGAGGAGGGGCAGTTCGAGGCTGGATTTGCCATGTTGACTCCATGCCATTGCGTGATTTAATGTTATGATGCAGTGTGGTTGAAAAATGGAGTTTTATTTAATGCCTAAAGTTTAAAAGGTCATTGCCTACAGTTTCTTTATAATACAGCTCGTTGACAATCAGTGGAGAGTGAAGATCGGAGTTCGGGAGTTAAAAGACTGAGGAGAGTCGCTTTTGACGGTGAAACAGGTTCGACCTTGTTTGGTCCTCATTCGGAAGGGTTTCGTTGACTGTTGCCATGTTAATCCCTGTGAATAGCAGAAAGGTTTGAGAACAGTTTTGTAAAGGAAAGGAACGGAACCCACTGATCTGTCAACCTGAAGACCTCACTCCAGCATCACATCCTTAGCATCCTATTAAACTGTACGATATATCGAATTATCACCACAATAGCAGATGGTTGAATTAATAATTCCGAAATTACCATCCCGAAAGTCCTGCCTTTTTAACATTGTTCCTGAAAATCTCTTTGCCGGACCACATCCCTACTCGTTTTTATTCCTTCGGTGCAGCACGAACAATCCTCCCCGTGAACAGATTTGCTCCGCTCCTCTGGGCATCTGAACCAACTTCCGGTCAAGGAGAGCCTTATACTTGAAGCCCCCGCACAATCAGCCTTCTAACCACACCCCCACCTTGCACCAGCTCCTCAGCCACCATTGTACATGCGCTTTGGAAGGGATAGAAGCAGAGATGTGCTGATGTATCCTATTATATATGATCGGATTGTCATGTCCCTCACGATCCAGAAGAACAATTAGACCATGGGACAGTAAGACATAGGAGTATAATTAGTCCATACAGCCCATCGAGTCTGCTCTGCAATTCTTTCATGCTTGAACCTGGATCACACTCAAGCCCATAGACCTGCCCTCTCGCCATATGCTTTGGAGCCCTAAACTTCTGCATTAAATGTACCCACAGACCTGGCATCCACCACATTCTGCAGCAGAGCATTCCACAGATTCAATACTCACTGGCTAAAAAAAAAACCTCCTTTCCTTCGTTCTTAACTATCGCCCCTCAGTCTTGAGGTTGTGCACTCTAGTTGTTGATACACCCCACCATAAAAAAAAACCTCTCCCCATTCACCCTATGTAGTCCTTTCAACATTCGGTAGGTTTCAATGAGATCTCACCACGTTCTTCTCAATTCCACTGAATATAGACCCAAAACTTGCAAACGTTCCTTATATATTAACCCCCTTCATTCCCGGAGGCATCCTCGCGAGCCTCATCTGTACTCTCTCGAAATGCAGCATATCCCTTCTCAAACATTGAGCCCCAAACTGCTGACAATACTCCATCGGCGGCCTGACTATTGTTTCAGCGTTTTTTCCTTGTTTTTATGTTCTATTCTCCTTGACATAAATGGCATTGCATTTGCCTTCTTTTCCACCTACTCAAATTGTAATATAATCCTCTGGGAGTCTTCTATGAGAACTCTTATGACCCTGATATTTGAAACTTCTCACCATTTCGAAAACAGTCCACATTATTGATAATTTTACTAAAATGCATTGTCGTACATCTCTCTACACTGTATTTCATCTGCCTCTTTTTTGACAATTCTTCCAGATTGTCTAAGTCCTGCTGCAATCGCATTGCTTCCTTAGCACTACATACCTTCACCTGTCTGTGTATCCATCGCAATCCTTGCCAAAAAGATATCAATATTATTATCCAAATAACTGACAACAATATGAAAGGTAGCAGTCCCAATACCTACTCCTGAGGAACAACACTTGTCACTGGTACTCAGCCAGAAAGGACACGCTGTATTCCCACTCACTATTTTCTCCATGCCGGCAATCGCTGTAACCATGCCAACATATTTCCTGCAGCGCTGTAGGATTTTATCTGGTGAAACACCTTATCGAATGCTTTCTGAAAATCCAAGTAAATAACATGCACTGCTTCTCCTTTTTGCATCCTGCTGGTTAATTTCTCGATGATCTCGAACATAATTGTGAGGCAATATTTCCTCAAAGAACTCATGCAGATCTTGACTTATTAGTCTCCAAGTGCCCCGAAACCTCATCCTTATTAATAGACTCCAACAATTTCCCAACCTCAGATGTCGGGGCCATGCCAGAATCAAGTAGTTCTTGCAATATAATGACCAATGCACCCGTAATCTCTACAGAAAACTCACGTCGGACTCTGTGATGTAGTCCATCTGGTCCAGGGGACTTATCCAGCTTAAGACATTTGGCTTTGCCTGGCAACTCTTCCTTTGTAATAGCAAAACCGCTCGGTACTGCCCCTTACACTCACGAACACTTGCCATACTGGAGTCTTCCACATTCAAGACTAATGCAAATTACCCTTTAAGTTCATTTCATAAACAAGAGAAAATCTGCAGATACCCACAAAATGCTGGAGGAGCTCAGCAGAACAGGCAGCATCTATGGAAAAGAATACAATCGACGCTCTGGGCCAAGACCATTCAGCAATTTGTTTGTGTTGGATTAAGTTCATCTGCCGTGTTTTACTTCCCCGTTGCTACCTCACTGACATCATTTTCCAGTGCTCAACTATCATCTCTCGCCTTGCTTTCATTTATTTATATAACTTAAAAATTAATCAGTATTCTGTTTTATATGATTGGACATTTGGCACTTATCGTTCACCTTTCTGCTTCTTTGATTGTCTTTTATTTGATGTTTGAAGACTCCTTATCACTTAAGTTCCCATTCACTTTTGGTACCTGGTTTGCTCTTTATTTCGCTATTGTGCGATCCTTAACTTCCCTTGTCAGCGTGGTTGGCTTCCCGATATTTGAGAAATTTCTTTTCTGTCGATCATATCCATCCTGCGCCTTGTGAATTATCCCGATACTTCAGCCATCTCTGCTTTTCCATCATACCCGACAGTATCCTCCGCTAATCCACTTGAGCAAGCATTTCCCCATGCTTCTGTAATAATGTTTATTCCATTGCAATACTGATGCATGTGACTTATGCTCCTCAAATTGCTGTTTGAATTCAATCATATTATGATCATCGCCTCCAAAGGGTTCGTTTATATTGAACTCCCTAATAAGATCTTTTTTATTACAGAACACCCAATTTAAGATAGACTTTCGCCGCGTAGGCACAAGCACAAACTGCTGTAAAGAACCACTTCGAAAGCCTTCAATAAATTCCCTGTCTTGTGTTTCGGCACAAAATTGATATTCCCAATCCACTTGCACTTTGGATCCCCAATACAATTGTGACATTACCCTTCTTACATGCTCTTTCAAGTGGCACGACTACAGTTGCTTGTGGCACTTCCCCCAGATTCAAAATGGAGCACTTACTGTTGTGGTGGAAGGCTACAGGTCTGCTCTCCAGTATCTGACGTTCTCCCTTCCCTCCACTGACGTTAACCCTTGTATCTGTCTCCAGTAGCTTTAGGGTGACTAGCTCCACGTAACTCCTGCCTATCACTAACTTACTTTCCCTATGAAGCTGAAGGTCATCTATCTGCAGCTCCAGTTCCTTAACGTGGTCTCCAAGGAGCTGCATTGCGATACACCTGGTGCAGTTGTGGCCATCGGACAGGCTGGTAGTCTTCTGAAAATCCCACATCTGACACAATGGCTTGCAGACACACCCCTTATTCTCTCAAGAATCAATTAATTAAAAAAGTAAGAAATAAGGAAATAACTTACCTAATTATCTTACGGCCATTTGTTCTCGCCTGTTCGGCATCTGCAAATAATTAACCCCCATGGCCTGTTCAGAAATTCGATGCGGATTGGAGACTTACCATAGATTACCGGGAATTGATAAAGTTAACCCGTTAACTGTAGCCTCACGTCCCGAGACAGTGATTCACAGAATACTGTAACAAAGTTGTTCACAGTATTGGATATAAGTAATGGATTTTGTTCTGCTCCATTGAAGATAGGGCGTCAATATAAATTTGCTTTCAGTTGGAAAGGACAAAAGTATACATGGACAGCGTGGCCACAAGGCTTTCATAATTCACCCTCTATTTTCCATTAATATTTGGCAAATGATCTGACATCTCCCCAGTGTTTCATTCAACATGCAGATGATTGACTGTAACAGACAACAAGCCAAGAGAAGAATTTCGAATTACTTAACAAACTACTGCTGGTGTTACCAGATATACCAGAGATAAAGTGCCTCGAATCACTAGGCAGAAGGTTAGTTAGTTGCGAGTGGCCATCACCCATGGGAGGTGAGAGATTGATAAACAGAGTTTGGATATACAGATAAAAATACCTCTCCACCCTGATGTGAGGGGATTGAGTTTGTTTATTGGTTTAGTGGGGGGGGGGGGGGTTGTAGAGAGGATATAGATGGATTTGCGACCAAAGCTTACCCATTTATGGAGCTCCTGAAGAAAGGTGTTTCAGGAAAGTGGAAAACAGAACATGCTAAGGTAAGGTGCTGTCGTGTCTTACAACTGGCCTTTTACAAGTCCTTGCTCTTTGGACACCAAACAATTCTGAGCCATTCTCTTTGGCGGTCACGGCTATCAGTAACACAATATCAGCTGTGTTACTTCAGGCGACATATGGCCGACTGGAGGCAGAGTGTACGCATCTTGAATAGTTACTCCAGCTGGACAAGGATATACAACATGTGAGTGACATCTATTAGCAGTGTTTTGGGCAGTTAACCATTTCGCTTACCATTTCCCCATTACCCATTTTAACAGAGCAAATTTCAATTCAGCTTATACTGGATGGTCGTACCAGTGATGGAATAGTACGACAAACTCAACTAGTCTGATGGACATTGTTATGACAGGATCGTAATGTCATTGTCAACAGTACCAGCATGCTTTCAGACAATTTAACTTACCGGGTGAACCTCATCAGTATAAGACATGGGTAGTACAAATACAAAATGGACCATTCGGTCCCATCGTCAAAGCAGGAGAGGAGAACAAAACCATTTGACGAGGAAGTTCCTGTTAAAGGATATTTGTTGCTCGATCTCCATCAGTTCAGGATGGAGAGACTTATCGGATGTGGTATATATTTCCAGGGTGAGGAAGGAGTAGAGATGGAAAGTGTTGCAATCATGTTACCCACAACAATGAGTGTACAACCGGCAGAGCTTGCTGCTATAGCATTTATTGTCAGTCATCCAGCCAAATATCATTCAGGATCAATCATACACTCAGAGAGTATGTATGCTTGTAACAGTGAGACTGAATATTTTCCGTAATGGAAAGCAAGAGGTTATATTTCAGCAGATGGTGAACCGCTACCATCAACACAATTGTTGAAGTAGATTTTTGAGACGGCAAGAGGAAACACTGATCAAGCAAAAAAAGTGAAGTTCACTTAAAGACAGCCCCATAAGGTGACTGGAAGGCTGAGGGGTTCTCCAAACAAAGAGTAAGATGTGGAGGGAAACAGAATCCGGATATCGAGTGAGTGACAACACTGAAACCAGCAAAAAGTATGTCTATAGACAGAGTCTCGGTACAGCAACAGGATCAGGAGTTAGCAAAGGTACAGAGAGCAGAAAATTCTACAGACTGTGGAATACAGATACGGAATGGGATTGTACTTAAAAATGACAGGTTTGTGAAGCCAGCAAGTGAAAGAAGCCAAACAATGTACTGGTAGCAGGACATTTGTGGGGACAGATAGAACTATGGTATAGATGAAGAATCTGTGTTGATGGCGAAAACTGTGAGGAGGTGTACAACATTATAGTAAGCATTATTTGATTTGTACCCAATATAACCCAGATAAATTGGCTAGAAAAGAAGTTTCAAGACACACATGATGGACCATGATGGACTATGGACTAACCTGCAGATCAATATTTTAGGACCTTTACCTCCATCCCGTGGAGGACTGAAATATATCCAGTGATAGTGGATATTTTCACCTGGTGGATCCAGACTTTCCCAACCAGAAGTAAGGCTACAGCCACAATTTTGTTGGAGAGATTTGTTACCCATGGGTCCTGTGTCAGGACAAAAGGAGCTACAACTCGACTACAACTTCATTCTGAATGTAATGTTGTTGTTATTTTTGATACAAATCAGAAACGAGGTCATGGGTTAGTAGGAAACTCAAATCCAGTCGCTCTGGAGTCCCAAGATCTTCTGTACTTACAGTACTTTGTCTCATGGTGGAGTCGACAACAACTAATACCACAAACTTTTCAGTTCCTGCTGTTACTACTTCTTGTGATGAGACTCAAACAGATACAAAGAGAACAGGACTTGTATAAGAAGAAACAGAAGGACAGGATCACTCTAGTACCAGGATTGGAATTACTCTTGTAGCACTAATTATTTTGCATCAGTCTTCAGTGCAAGCAACAGTAGTAGTGTGCAGGAAGTTCCAGAGTGTCAGAGGGCAGAAGTGAGCGCAGTTTCTGGTACGCCGGAGAAGATGTTTGGGAAGGTGAAAGGTCTGAAGGTAGACAGATCACCTGGACTGGAGGGACTACATCCTATGGTTCTGGAAGAAGTATCGGAAGAGATCATAGCGAGGCTAGTAATGATCCTTTAAGTTTCACAATATTCTGGAATGGAACCTGAGGGCTGGAAAACAGCAAATTATACTGCACTCTTTCAGAAGTGGGAGACGCAGAAGAAAATAAATTATAGGCCTGACCTCAGAGGTTGGAAAGATGATGGAGTCAATTGCTCAGGATGAGGTATTGGGGTACTCAAGGCACATGAATCAAAAAGATCAAATTAGCAAGTATTTCAAAAGGAAAGATCCTGGCTGATTAACTTGTTAGAATTCTCATTTCAAAGTGCATTTATTATGCATTTTTAGTTGCATGGTCTTTACAATATTTCAAATACAAAACATGCAGAAGAGGCTGTAGTCATTTGATTAGATGTGCAACGTGTGATTGAGCAAGTGGAAAGGCCGTATATGATGTTTGCACTTAAGAAATTTGGATCTGGACTATCTTTCATTAAATGGATTGAGATAATTTATTCACACCCATCTGCTTCTATTATAACTAATCAGAATATTTCCTCCCCCTTTGCAATTAATCGTCGGACTCGTCAAGGCTGCCTCCTTTCTCCGTTTTTGTTTGCAGTTATCATTGAGCCACTGGCTGTTAGCATCAGACAGGACCCTTTGATATCTCCCATTGATATGCATGGACATAAACATCAGCTTTCGTTATATGCTGACGATGTCCTTTTATATATCTCCAGCCCACAAACATCAATACCCGTCCTTCTGACTCTAATGAATAATTCCGGTAGTTTCTCGGGTTTTTCTATTAATTGGGATAAGAGTGAACTAATGCCAGTCACTGCAGTGGTTAATTTACAGTCTATTCCATTAAAAAAAAACTTATAATTTTTCCTATTTTGTTATGTCTGTTACAAAAAAAAAAACAGGTGATCTTTTGCAAGAGAATTGGTGAAACAATGTTGAGCAGGTTAAATGCAATATTGACTTTTGGAAAACACTTCCAGTTTCTTTGGTGGTGAGGGTTAACGCAATCAAGACGATTGTACTGCCACAATTTTGTCATCTTTTCCAGTCAATTCCATGTTTTGTTCCTCTGTCATAATTTAAGCAATTGGATTTAATTATTATACCCTTCATTTGGAATTATAAAGCCATCAGAATTATAAAAAAAAAAACTTGTCAAAGCCCAAGGAAACAGGAGTTTTTCCCATACCGGATGTTAAAATGTATTACCAGGCTGCCGACTTAGCCAGTCTTGCATGGTGGAAAAAAGGCCCACCCTCTACCTCAGACTCATGCCCAGCATGGTTACTCATAGAACGAGTGCTTTGTAAGAAAACTTACCAGCTCTCCTTAATAGCCCCACTGCAATTAATAAGTCACATTTTAGTAACTGCTTTGTGGTTGGAAGCATTATAAGAATTTGGAAGCAGATTCAACTACACATTAAGGCCCTAAGAACTTATATTGACACTCCGATTTGTGACAATTATTCTTTTTTGAGTGGCCTGAATGATACTGTTTTTTTCATCCTGGACACAGAGTGGCATCTGTAGTGTAGGTGACTTATATATTAATGGAAATTTTGCCTCATTTGCGCAGTTAGAAGCAGGTTACAATATCCCTGCATCTAGTTTTTTTTAGATATTTACAAATTTGAGATTATGTTAGGAAATATATACCTATTTTGAAGTTTTAGACAAGCATGAGTCCCTGGAGGAAATAAATAAGTTTGATCCGGTTATTCGTAGTCCCATATCCTATTTTTATCAGATCCTACATAATGGAGCTCGGGTGAATACTGCAGGTCTTACACAGGCATCGGTGGATAAATTGGGTATAGAACTGACAGAGGAGGTCTGGGATGAGTGTTTAAAGAGTATACATGATTGTTCAGTCAACATCAGACACAGTCTTATACAGCTTACATTGACTCCACTATTCCAAAGAAAACTTGCACAGCTTCTACCCTGATGTTTCACTAGTTTGTAATAGATATAAATCTGAGAACAGTGACTTGTCACATTCATTCTGGTCGTGTTGCAAGCTTTATGCAGACTGAAAAACTACTTTTCAATGTTTCTCTGAGGCTTATGGGAAGCGGTGGGAACCAGACCTGCTCTTCGCCATCCTTGGAGCAACAAACTCCCTAACTTCAGCCAAGAAGTATGAAAAAAATGGCTGTATTGTTTGGAATGGTGATTGCTAAGAAGTTAATCCTGCAAATGTGGAAAATGGACTCTGTGCCTACGTACTATCTGCAGCTGAGGGAACTGGCAAATACTTTACATTTGGAGAGATTGAGACTACGTAATGAGGACAGAGATATTTTGGTGCGGTGCACCTCTGCTGTGTATCTTTACTTTTGCCTTTATATTTTTCTCCCTTTTGGTGCTCAATATAAAATTTGATTTTGTTAAGTTCCTGGGTTTTTGTGGATGTGCTGTATTTTTCTTTTTTTTTGTTTGTAGGAAAAATGAATAACAAAATATTTTTAAGAAGCGCATTTATTATCAAAGTATGTGTACATTATACAACTTTGAGATTCGTCTTCTTGCAGGCAGCCACAATACAAAGAAACCAAATCAACCATTAAGCACCCAAGGTTGAGAGAGAAAAAAATAAACAAATCGCGCAGATACCATTCAGAATGAAAGTGAGGTGACGTTTTCAATCCATCTAGCCTGGCATTTCAACTGTCCAAACATTGGTTCATTCCTTGCTCTCGGACCCTGGCATTGTTGCAATGATGCATTCTGGGATGGATCTCACCCCTTTATAGCCATTGCCCGCCTTTGCAAATCAGCCTGGTGCTTAGATTGATCAAACATCGCTCACGGTTTAGGTGGATGGGCCTCAAATCTGCCTCACCACTACTTCCGACTTTGCCTCAATCTGCCTCAATTTCATCTGGACATTGCTTTGCACCCACATGCTTCGACACTCAACTCAGCCTCATCTTCACCCACCTATCCGTTGTTTGAGGTGATTGTTAACAATAAATTCTACAAGTAAATTTGTCATCAGTAAAGTATTTCATCGCAATATTTGCTTTATTTGCCGCCAATAATTAGTCGCTGAGCTTCACCGGCACCATCAGAAATCATTGAGGGAGTAACAGGTAGAATAGACAAAGGAGGCAGTGAATGTTGTGCATTTAAGTTTCAATAGGCTTTGATAAAGTGTTGTATATAAGGCCCGTGTTAATACAGGAATGGTAGTACTTTGGATAGGAGATTAGCTGAACGGTAGAAAGCAAATAATTGACGTAAAAGGAACTTTTTCTGGTTGCCTACAATGATTAGTGGCATGCAACAGGGGTCTTTGTTGGGACCCCCTTCTTTTCACATTGTATATCAATAATTTGGACGAAGGAATTTTCAGCTTTGTGGCCAAGTATGCAGCTATGTTTCCAGGTGATAAGAAGACAGATACAAAGTCAAAAGTACTAATTAAATTTTATGATCACAATGCGTACTTGTCAACATTGCTATCCCTTAGAATCATTTTCTTGTGTGCATGCTCAATAAATCTATAGAATAAAAACCACAACACAATCAATGAAAGACTGCCCAACTTGGGCAATCAAGTACAGAGCAAAAGACAAATATGCACATGCAAACATAAATGAATAATAATAAATAAATAATCAATAAATATCGAGAACTTGCAATCACAAGTCCTTCAGAATGAGTGCATTGGTTGTGGGAACCATTCATTGATGGGACGAGTGAAGTTATACACTTTGGTTCAAGAGCTTGATGGCTCAGGATGTTGGATTTCTGTTTATTTTCTGAAATTTAGGATTATTCTAGGTGGCAGGAATCACACCAGTCTTAATCATAACTCCCGTTTATTTTTGAGTACAGACTGCTCTACCACTTTCTGCCAGCTGGCGGCGATGAATCACCACACACTGAGAAAAATACATGTTTCTCAATATCCAAGAATATCACGTAATACGGAAGAATAGGCCGGAAGGTCAGGGACGTGGAGTAGCGCTCATAATTAAGCATTAGATGGTGAGAGATGATATATTATCTACGGAGCCGAATGTTGAATCCATCTGGGTGGAGATTAGGAATAGTAAAGGGAAAAGAAATCACTGGTGGGAGTTTTCTGTAGGCCACTGAATAATAACGTTAGAGAGCACAGGCAATAAACTGGGAAACATCTGAGCCATGTAACAATGGAACAACAGATATTGTGGGAGACTTTAACTTTCACATAGACTGAGTGAATCAAGTTGATCAAGGCAGTCTTGAGGAGGACTTTGTAGAATGCATACATGATTGCTTTCTTGAACAGCATGTATCTGAATCTACACGAGAATGTGCTATTTTGGATCTGGTCCTGTGCAATAAGACAGGTAAATTTAGATATCTTGTAGTTAGGGATCCTCTTGTAAAGAGTGATCCTGGCACATTGGAAAAAATTGTGAATATCATGCCACTGTTCAAAAAAGGATGTAGGCAAAAGGCAGGTAACTAGAGGCCAGTTAGTTCAACAAGTGAAGTTAGGAAAATGCTTGAAGCTATTATTAAAGAAGAAATAGCAAGGCATCTGGAATGAAATGGATCCAACATGCAGACACGGCATGGATTCAGCAAAGGCAGGTACTGTTTGACAAACTGACAGGAGTTCTTTGAGGATGTAACAAGCGCACTAGCTAGAGTGGAACAGATATGTGTTATTTATTTGCATTTCCAGAAGGCATTTGATAAGGTGCCAAATGAAAGACTTATACATAAGATAGGATGCAGAGTGTTTGGGTGATATATCAGCAATGGATAGAGAATTGGTTAACTAATAGAAAGCAGAGAGTTGGGATACTTGGGTGTTACTCTGGTTGGCAATCGGTCATAAGCGGTGTGCCACAAGGGTCAATAAACAATAGACAATAGGTGCAGAAGTAGACCATTCGGCCCTTCGAGCCTGCACCGCCATTTTGAGATCATGGCTGATCATCTACTATCAATACCAGGTTCCTGCCTTGTCCCCATATCCCTTGATTCCCCTATCCATAAGATACCTATCTAGCTCCTTCTTGAAAGCATCCAGAGAATTGGCCTCCACTGCCTTCCGAGGCAGTGTATTCCAGACCCCCACAACTCTCTGGGAGAAGAAGTTTTTCCTTAACTCTGTCCTAAATGACCTACCCCTTATTCTGAAACCATGCCCTCTGGTACTGGACTCTCCCAGCATCTGGAACATATTTCCTGCCTCTATCTTCTCCAATCCGTTAATCATCTTATATGTTGCAATCAGATCCCCTGGCAATATCCTTAATTCCAGCGTGTCCAAGCCCAGTCTCTCTAACCTTTCTGCGTAAGACAGTCCTGACATCCCAGGATGTCGGTGCTGGGCCCACTACAGTTCACGATATACATTAACTATCTGGAGTGCAGCCGAGTGTAGTGTATCTAAGTTTGCTGATGGTAATAAATTCAGTGATCAAACAAATTGTGTAGAGGATACGGAGAGTCTGCAGAGAGAGATAGAGAGGTTAAGTGAATAGGAAAGGGTCTGGCACATGGAATATAATATTGGGAAATCCAAGATCATCCACATTGGAAAGGCAAATGCAAGATCAGATTATTACTTAAATAGTAAAAGATGCTGTTGTGCAGTGGGACTTGGAAGGGCTTGTGCATAAATTACAGAAGGTTGGTTTTCAGGTGCAACAGGCTACCAAGAAGGCAAATGGGATGCTGGCCTTCATTTGCAAGAGGGATTGAATTTAAGGCTACGCTGCAACTGCACATGGTGCTGGTGAGGTTGCATCTGGCGTGTCCGTCTGCCTCCTTACTTGACGAAGGATATACTGACTTTGGAGGCAGTGCAGAGGAAGTTCACCAGGTTGATTCCAGAGATGAGCGGGTTAGACTATGAAGAGAGATTGAGTTACCTGGGACAGTACTCACAAGAATTTAGAGGAATGAGAGGAATCCTATAGAAACATATAAAATTATGAAACAGATAAATAAGATAGAGCCTGGAAAGTTGTTTCCAAATGTAGGTGAGACTAAAACTTGGAAGCATAAGATTCAGAGGAGTAAATTTAGGCCAAAGATGAGGAGGAACTGGTTTTCCCAGAGAGTGAGGAATCTGTCGAATTTTCTGCCAAATGAAGCAGTGGATGTTTCCTCCGTTAATATATTTGAGGCAAGGTTGGATAGACATTTACATGATAGGTGATTTCTGGTTATCGGGAAAAGTAAGGTAGGTGGACATGAGACTATGGTCAAATCAATCATGATCTTATTGATTGGTCAACCAGACTCAACGTGCCAAATCAACAACAACTGCTATTTCTTATGTTCTTGTACAAATTTATAAAAAAAAATTATAAAAGCAGATGTTTCCAATATGTTTTAAACACGATTCCTGAAATGTAGTTGTGAGTTCTGAAGCTCCTGTACCTTCTTACGGATGTCAACAGGATGAAGTGAGAACGACCTGCTTGATGCGGGTTCCAGATGGATGCTGCTTTCCTGCGCCAATGTTTCATGTAGTTGTGCTGACTGGAGGGGAGTGCTCTACCCGTGATAATGTTTCATATAGATGTGCTGACTGGGGAAGAGGGATTTACCCATGAAAATGTTTCCTAGATGTGTTGACCAATGATCTCACTTTAAGGACTCTATCTCATTTTCTTGTATTGTTGTTAATTATTGCTATTTTTTCATACACATACCCCATAATGAATTATTTAAACAAACAAGAAAGCTCAATCAAGTACAAGGTTTGTCAAATATTACTGAAATGTTAAACATACTACGGTATCCAGCACTTTGGTGTTTCCATACCAGGCTGTGATGCAGCCAGTCAATAAGCTCTTCACTATGCATCTGTAAACGCTTGTCAAAGTTTTTTTTAATGTTATGCCGAATCTCTGCAATCTCCTTAGGACACTGCCAACCATTCTTCATAATTGGATTAAAGTGCTCGGCCCAGGTCCGGTCCTCCAAAATAATAAAACTGAGGAATTTATGGATGCTGACCCTTTCTACCTGTGATCTCCTGATTAGGTTTGACTTCTGGACCTCTGCTTTCCTTCCACTGAAGTCAATAACCATCTTATTTGTCTTTCTGACATTGAGGAAGTGATTGTTTTGGTTTTCAGCCAAATATTCAATCTCCCTCCTCGGTGCTGATTCACCACCACCTTTAATTCAGTCAATGGCAGTGGTGTCAGCAGGAAACCTGAATATTGCTTTGGAGCTGTGCTTAGCCACACGGTCTAATGCTGTGGATCAGAGAAGAGGAGAGGTGTAGGACTGCAATAGAGACAGCTGTTTCCATAGTTAAAGTAAGAGAGACGTTATTCTGTGGATGCGATAGAGACACTCCAACCATATGTTGCCTCCCAGGTGCCAGTGTCAGGTATGTCTCAGATCAGCCCGGTGGGTGGCAGGAGGAGCAGCCAGAAATCTTGGTACATATTGGCACCAAAAACATCAGCAGGAAGAGATGTTTTAGGCAGCGAAGTAGAAAGCTGAAAATCAGGAATTTAAGTGTAGTATTCCCTCGATTCTGCCTCTTCAAAATGCCAGTGAAAGTAAGAATAGTATGATTTGACAGATGACAGTGTGGCTATGAATCTGGTGCAGAGGGGCAGGGCTTCAGATTCTGGATCATTAGTGAACCCACGACCTGAACAAAAGGGACAGCTTACACCTGAACTCAAGAGGGGTGGGGGAGAGCTAATATCCATGCGGGTAGGATTACTAGAGCTGTCTGAGATGTTTTAAACTAATTTGGCAGCAGATGGGAACTGGAATGAGGGGGCTGAGAAGAGGGCAGTTGGTTTACAATCTGCAGAAGTGTGTAGTCAGACTGCCAGCAATGAGAGGCTGATGATAGGGTAAAACTTAAGTGGGCAGGATGAGATGAAAAAAAGGTGAGAAAATCAAAAAGGTGATAAATACAGTACTGAAGGTGTTATATTTAAATGTGCGCAGTATACAGAATAAGGGATTAACTCGTGTTACAGTTACAGATTGGCATTAAGATGTTGTGGGAATTACTGAATCGAGGCTGAAAGAAGAGTATAGCTGGCAGCTTCATGTCCAAGGATACGGATTGCATTGAAGGGACAGGCAAGTAGGCTGAGTGCTGGGGAGGTTCTAATTGTAAAAATGAGATCAAATCTTTGAAAGATGTGAAATGGGATTGCAAGGTGTAGAATACTGACATGTAGGACTTGAATATTTATGTAATGAATTATTTTATATTTCCAATTAATTTAGATCACTTTTTGTGATCTGTTTTCACATTGTCACAAAAGATTTTTATTCTGTTGATCAGTGTGAAAAAAGCCAATCTAAATCTATTGTGTCTCAATGTTGTAAGACAATAAAACATTAAAACTTACAAGGGGAGTACATAGTGTTTAGGAGCACTTTAAGTGCAATTACAAGGAAAGCATGGAGGTATCTCTACTTCCCTTGAAGTTTGCAAATCTTCAGCATGACATCTAAAACTTTGACAAACATCTACAGATATGTGGTGGAGAGTAGTTGTATTGTGGCCTGGTAAGTGAACACCAGAACTCTTGAAAGTAAAATCTTACAATAGCCTCCACACTACTCAGCACATCTCTATGGAGTGTTGTCACAGGAAAGCTGCATCCATTCTGAAGGACAGTCCGCACCCCCACACACACCAAGGACATGCTCTCTTTTCACTGCTGACATTAGGAAGAGGGTGCAGGATCCTCATGCCCACACCACCAGGTTCAGAATCAGTTACTATCCTTGAACCATTGGGCTTTTCAACCAGAGGGCATAACTTTACTGAAATTCACTGACCCCCTCACTGAACTGTTCCCACAACCTCTGGACTCACTTTCAAGGACTCTTCATCTCATGTTCTTGGTTTTATTTCTTATTTATGTGTTTTCCTTTATATTTGCAGTTTGTTTTCTTTTGTATTTTGTATTTTTTTTGTCCATCCTGTTAGGTTTGATCTGTCAGTGATTCTATTATGGCTCTTGGATTTGC
Source organism: Hypanus sabinus (assembly GCF_030144855.1). Lineage (NCBI taxonomy): Eukaryota > Metazoa > Chordata > Chondrichthyes > Myliobatiformes > Dasyatidae > Hypanus > Hypanus sabinus. Next base: position 124,836,394 of record NC_082711.1, on the reverse strand, counting down.
TGAGTTTACCTACAAATGAATAAAGCATTGTGCATGGTGACGTGTGTTTTTTTTTAAATTCCTTTGCACATTTTAAATTTTATATACAAATTTGTAAGTGTCTCTCTCAAACACAAGTTCTAAAGTTTCTCTAATGTTTAACCAACTGCTGGGTAAATTATTTTGTTATGATCTGAATGCTCGTCCCATCACTGTGACCCCTCTTACAAGACAACCCAATTAGCGGAACCGGAAGCATTCCTGAATCTAACTGGGAAGCCTCAGATTCTCTGTGTCATTTTTTAAAGTGTGCAACAAACACACACAGACACACACACACACACACAAACCACTTCAAAAGGGGTACCAGTGCTTAAGAAGAGCAGGGTGAACTGCCATAACAACTATCAACAAGTGCTGCTCACATCTACTGTGATGAAGTTCTTTGAGGGGTTGGTCATGGCTAGAATCAGCTCCTGCCTGTGCGTGCACCTGGACCAATGGCAAATTGCCGATCACCACAATATGTCTACAGCAGATGCAATCTCACTGGCTCTCCACTCAGCCTTAGATCACCTGGACAATAGCAATACACAAGTCAGGTTGTTGATTACAGCTCAGTGTTCAACACAATCATACCTTCAATTGTAATCAATAACCTCCAAACCTGGGCCTCTGTATCTCGTTCTGCAACTGGATCCTCACTAGGAGACCACAGACTGTGTGGATCAGAAATAACATCTCCCAATTGTTGACCATCAACAGTGGCAGACCTCAACAATGCGTGCTCAGTCCACAGCTCTACTCTCTCTACACCCACGTCTGTGTGGCTAGGCACATCTATAAACTTGCCGAGGACACAACTGTTGTTGATGGAATTTCAGATGGTAATGAGGAGGAGTACAGGAATGAGATAAGCAAGTTAAGTGGTGTCGCAGCAACAACCTTGCATTCAACTTCATTAAGACAAAGTGATTGACTGCAGATTGCAGGAAGGGGAAATCAAAGGTACACACACCAGTCCTCATTGTGGTATGAGAGTTGAAAACTGTGAGCAGTTTCTGTTTTATGCCTGTTAACATCTCTGAGGAACTATCCTGGGACCAATATATTGATGCAGTTACAATGAAGACACAACATCGGCTATATTTCATTCGGAGGTTGAGGGGAATCGGTCTGTCACTCAAGACACATACAAATTTCTACAGATGCACTGTGGAGAGGCCACTGCACAGGATCGGAAAATGCTGCAGAAAGTTGTAAACTCAGCCAGCTGCTTCATGGACACTGGACTCTACAGCATCAAGGGCACATTCAAAAGATGATGCCACAAAAGGTGACATCCATCACTGAGAGAAATGATTAAATTAAAGACGGTACTTAAGGAGTCCATTTAGAATGTGCTGACACAGAAAGAGCGTGCAAAGCAACTTGCAGGGCAACGTACAAACCAATTTGCAAAATCAGGATGAAACAATAGCTTGCTGATTAAAGAAGCGATACGGGTAACGGGAAGACATGCTTAACGGTTGAACAATAACGGTGTTAATGCGCTGAGGCTGATAAGTGGGCCAAAGGGTAATCACATTTGTAATTTTGTAATGAGATTAAGGAAGAATGTCTGCACCTCACATGGGTGCAACTCACAAAGTCGTAAACAAGTAGGGTATAAAAAACTGTGCAAAGTGTAATTCGGCACTCAATCTAGCAGGAGCTGGTTGGGTCTGACTCTGCAGACTCGAAAAATAAAGTTTACCGTTCTGCAAATTGCTGAGACTCAGTGTGTTTCTGACAAAGTGGGTGCTGGTCCGGGATCCACACTCCGGCCGCGGTGGACACGAGGAAGGACATCGGAGACGGTGCATCCCGCCGAGTTTGGCGGTCCCTGACTCCTTGCTCGTCGCTCCGGCGCGGCTTGAGCGAGTGATATCCGGACAGCGCAGAGCGGTAAACGGGGAGAAGGGGACAGTACCTGGTACTGGAAGTCCCCAGGACGCACCGGGTAAGTGCCTACTATTATTGTAGAAGGGTGCGGGAATAAGTAAGGACGGCGAAGACCGGGATAGCTACCCGGGGGTCCTCCTGATAAAAGTCCTTGGGACGCACCGGGTAAAGTGCCTACTGTTGCAGTAGAAGGGTGCGGGATAAAGTTTACCGTTCTGCAAATTGCTGAGACTCAGTGTGTTTCTGACAACGTGGGGGCTCGTCCGGGATCCACACTCCGGCCGCGGTGGACACGAGGAAGGACATCGGAGACGGTGCAAGGAGTCCATTTAGAATGTGCTGACACAGAAAGAGCGTGCAGAGCAACTTGCAGGGCAACGTATAAACCAATTTGCAAAATCAGGATGAAACAATAGCTTGCTGATTAAAGAAGCGATACGGGTAACGGGAAGACATGCTTAACGGTTGAACAATAACGGTGTTAATGCGCTGAGGCTGATAAGTGGGCCAAAGGGTAATCACATTTGTAATTTTGTAATGAGATTAAGGAAGAATGTCTGCACCTCACATGGGTGCAACGCACAAAGTCGTAAACAAGTAGGGTATAAAAAACTGTGCAAAGTGTAATTCGGCACTCAATCTAGCAGGAGCTGGTTGGGTCCGACTCTGCAGACTCGAAAAATAAAGTTTACCGTTCTGCAAATTGCTGAGACTCAGTGTGTTTCTGACAACGTGGGGGCTCGTCCGGGATCCACACTGCAGCCGCGGTGGACACGAGGAAGGACATCGGAGACGGTGCACCCCGCCGAGTTTGGCGGTCCCTGACTCCTTGCTCGTCGCTCCGGCGCGGCTTGAGCGAGTGATATCCGGACAGCGCAGAGCGGTAAACGGGGAGAAGGGGACAGTACCTGGTACTGGAAGTCCCCAGGACGCACCGGGTAAGTGCCTACTATTATAGTAGAAGGGTGCGGGAATAAAGTTTACCGTTCTGCAAATTGCTGAGACTCAGTGTGTTTCTGACAATCACTAAGGACCCCCATCACCCAGGACATGCCTTCATTGCTACCATGAATGAGGATGTACAGGCCCCTGAACACACACTCAACATTTCAGTAATAGCTTCTTCCCCTTCACCATCAGATTTCTGAATGGGCAATGAACTCATGAACATTTCCTGAGTATTATTCCTCTCTTTTTGTATTAATATTTATATTTAATTTTGTATACACTTACTGTAATTTATAGATTTAATTACTATGTATTTCAATGTACTGCTGTCACAAAACAACAGATTTCACCACATATGCGGGGATATTAAACCTGATTCTGATATACAAACACACACAGCTGGGCTCAGACATACAACACTCTATTCCTGTCTTTGTTACACCCTGCTTGCTCCGTGGCCCCCGGTATGAAGCTCAAACTGTCGCAACACCGGCCCATTAAATTCATGGCTGATGGTGTGTTGTATCTGTTCACTATTTGAATTCAATACTATATGAAGAGCATTGAATGAATGAAGGTTTGAATACAAGAGATAAGATCTCCTTTGAAGTATGTGGGATGCTCATGAGAGCGTACAAGGAACACTGTGCACAAGTCTGATCTCCTTCCCAGAGTCAGCCTGTGGGATGAAGATAAATTTTGCAGATTGATTTGCGAGGTGTGGTAGTGTCCTCGGAGAGATTAGACTGACTGGGTCTCACAGGGTATTGACGGGGAGGGGCAGGAGCTCTGTTTCCCATGGCTGGAGTGCTGACAAGTGGTCAGAGACTCAAAATCTGAGGTCAGCTCACAGAACTGAGATGACGAGTGCGGTGAAAGTTTGGAATTTTCTCAAAAAGGTCTCAATTCAAAAGGCAAATTTAGGGGCTCTGTGATGATGGGAACCTTGCAGGGAAAGTGGTGCTGAGTTCAAAGATCAGGCATGTTCTGAATGCAGGGCAGAACATGCGCAAGGGATCGAATGGCGTGCTTCTGTTTCTTATTTTCTGAAACACCAGTTTACCTTTGCGCCTTGTTCTCCCTTGGTCTTCAGCCTGACCGATTGCACAAGCGAGCGGTGTGAGCTCCGGAGCTCCATCGGCAGCCGCTGCGAAACAGCTTCCATCTCCCAGCAGCAGGAGAAGGTCTGGGAGGCAACTCCAGACAATAGGCCCCGATCCATGGCGGGGAAAGCCCGGGCACCCAGCGTGTAGCTGAAACATCTCACGGTACCTCGGTCAGTCTCTTCACCTCTGCCATCGGAAGAATTCAAGACCCCCGCCGATGTTTCAGCCTGTACACAAGGTGCCGTTCCCGTCTTTGGCCTCTCCGATGTCCACTCGCTCTCCCTTTCTCCCAATCCCTCTCTCCCGTTCTCCCAATCCCTCTCTCCCGTTCTCCCAATCCCTCTCTCCCCCTCTCTCTCACCGCCCCCCCCCCCGTCTTGTTTTACGGCGGTTGGCACCCGGCTTAATGGTGCATTACCGCCACCTTCTGCTCCGGAGGGTGCGATAGACTCACATCCTAAATCCCCTCACCAAATCGCACACATACACATACCCTAACCTACACTTTACCCTCCCATCTCTGGCCATCCTCGTACCCTATTCCTGTTTATCCTTCATATCCTATAAAACCCCCTGTAACCTTTAAGAAAGCTAAGAATACCCTAACCTGTGTTCTCTCACCCATGCCCAGCAACCCTTTTAATGTGAATTCCTCACACTCAATTCCCTTAGATTAATTCTTATCATCTCTCTCTGTATCCCATACTTCTTGCAACACAGAACTACATGTTCTACTGACTCCTCTGCCTGACATTGCTCTCACAGTCTTGTCTGGTGTTTCCCTATCAATATCAATGTTTGGTATAGTGCACAGTGCCCCAGCCTTAACCTAGTCCACACAATTTCCTCTCTTCTGTATCTACTACCTACCCTAGTACTTGCAACACTTTATTGTATTTGATATAAATGCCTCCCTTTCCCCTCCCTGTCCCATCTTTCTTGCCACATTTGGTTGATTTTTTCCCAGATTACACACTTAATCTCTGCTTTACTGATACTAATGTGCATTTCTAAATTTTCTTTCTTTAATGCCCTCTTTGCCAACTCACCCACCCTTTCATTCCCTTTCACCCCTACATGAGCTGGAACCCATAGAAATTTAACCTGATCTCCCTAATTTGCAACTCTTGTGACTGACTGAAGGACTTCATGAAGTACATCTTGCCGGCTGTTTGAGTGAGATGCTCTTTGGTTCCAATCTTCAGTCCACACCGAACGCTCAGCGTCCCGCCTACTGACACTCCTCAGCCAATGGAGCAAGAGCCTTGCAAGCAGTGGTCGCCAATTGGCTCTATATGTGTCTGAGGATGGGCTGCTACTGGGAGCTGGAGATGTTAGTCTCAGTTGTTCTCAGAATCAAAGGCATTTCTGCGATGATCAGAGTAAATTTCAGTATCGAAGTGCACATAAGTCATCATGTACAATCCCGAGATTCGTTATCTTGCATAAAGTGAAAATCTACAGAATAGTAACTATAATGAATCAGTGAATGACCAGCCAGAGTGCAGAAGACAAGAAACTCTGCAAATGCAAATATAAATAAATAGCAATAAATAACGAGAACATGAAATCCACAGTGGCTGCTGATGGATGTCTGGAGGTCTCATTGCTCCCCTGTGCAATACATAGGCTGAAGGCCATGGGAGAACAAGTCGCAAAGTAATCTCGTGTTTTTAGAAAATAATAAAAAAGGAGGTAGTGTTGCTATTTGGCCCCTAGCGCCTGATCTGCCCTTGACTCAGAAAAGACCATAAGACTATCAGACATAGGAGAAGAATTAGGCCAGCTGGCCCATCGAGTCTGCTCCGCCATTCAATCATAGCTGATCTTATTTTTTTTCTATTTCCTCATCAATCCGAGTTCCAGGCCTACTCCCTGTAACCTTTGATGGCATGTCCAATCAAGGAGCTATCAATCTCTGCCTGAATGATACCCAACGTCCATGGGGAAACATCCTTTCCACATCTACTCTGTTTACCTTTCAACATTCGAAAGGTTTCAGTCAGATCCCCCTCATCCTTCTGAATTCCAGCGAATACAGTTTCAGAGCCATTAAATGTTCTTCGTATGATAAACCTTTCATTCCTGGAATCATCCTTGTGAACCTCCTCTGGACTGTCTCACGGCCTAAACTTTGACCTTAGCACCACTTTCCTGCAATGCCTTCATCACCGCTCAGCCCTAAAATATGTCTCTTCAATTTAGAATCCTTGTGGGAAAAAATTCCAAAGATTCACTGCACTCTGGGTGTAGAATTTCTCCTCATCTCAGTCCTGCCGAGGTGAATTCAGATTTTAAGTCTGTGGCGCCTGGTTCCACATCCCATCTGGAGGAATCATAATCCTATCCTATCCCTATCCCTATCCCTATCCCTGTCAATTTCCTGTGAGATTGTGACTGTCTCTTATTTCCCTAATTGTGATACAGGCCCAATGTGATCTGTATCAGTCAAACCGCCTCTAATTCCACTAATTTTATACCAGTCCAGCGCGATCACTGGTTGTGGGGCCATTTCAATGGATGGTAAGTGAGTGTAGTTATCCCGTGTTGTTCCAGAACCTGATAGTTGAGGGTTGGAACTGTTCCAAAACCTGGTGCTGTGAGTCCTGAGGCTCGTGTACCTTCTATCTGATTGAAGCAAAGAGAAAAATAGCCTGGCCTGGGTGGTGAGCATCTCTGAAGATGGATGCGCCTTTGCTATGCCATCGTTCTATATGGATGTGGCCAATGGCTGGGAGAGCTCCACCCCGGATGTACTGAGCTGAATCTAATACATTGTGTAGGTTTATCAGTGCGATAAACTACTTTGATCATCGTTCCAAAACTTACCTGGCTCCCAGTCTGATACTTGCTGCATGCCCGGAGATCACTCCCACAGGGCGCTTCCCCGAGATTACTGCAGTGTAGACGAGACGGTCACTCACCCCTGTGCGGACTGTGGCTGGCGAAGATATGTGGATAAATATGCAAGGGCTTCTGTCACAGCAGCAACATGACAGAAGGTTCACTATTCTTCAGGTAAAGGCATTGCACGGTTGATCCTTATGAATATTTCATGACTAATGGAGCTTATTTTGATTTAAAAAAAATACACCAATTTTTGGGCTCTGGTCAGAGCTATGGAAACTGGCTTTCCATCGAAGCTGGGACAGACATGGGTAAACTCAGAAAGTTTCATCAGGACTTCACCAAACAAAATAATGTTTTCCACCCTGTGACATGGAATATCCAGTCCTCTAGTTTTCCCTGTAGCCACAGGTCTGTCATCACCACTGCATCTGTCTCTTCAGAGCAGGTAGACTCTACATACCCACTTTTATGACATCAACTAATTTAATAGTTGTTTTAAATAATTGCTTAACACCGGTTTTACACCCCAGTCTGACACTTTTTACACCTCAAGAAAACTTTTAATAAAAAAACAAAGGCACAAGAGACTGCAGATGCTAAAATATCAAGTAAGAAACGTGATGCTGGAGGAAGCATCTGTGGAGGGAAATGGACAATGGGCATTTTGGATTGAGACAGACCAGATGTAGGATCTGGACCAGGGAAGTCGATCTTACATTTCTGTCCAAAGATGCTGCCTAACCCACTCAGTTCCTCCAGCATCATGTTTCTTACTCGAGATTCCAGCATCTGCAGTCTCCTGTGCCTCTCTTCACATAACTTGCGCTTTCAGTCCTGCCTGAGACTCAAACAGGCTCTTCTGTCCAGCTTCACATCTGTTGATCCTTATTTAGCCCATCACGCCAACTAGGACGCACGCTGCCAAAGCAGTTCTGTCCAGGGTGAAAGTTATCGGCCCTGTGGCTTCTCCTTTCACCACACGACCTCAATCAAGACGATCTTCCAGGGGAAGATCCTTGCGAACCCCGGGATGAGGCCTTTGGAGGTTCATTTGACATTCCAGTGGCATTGCCACGGGCTTAGTCAGTCGATGGCTGATTTATTATTTATGCTCTAACCTGTTAAGTGTGTTGCTGATTTCACCTTGAAATGGAAATTACCACTGTTACTTCCAAGTGAACAAAACCAGCAACAGAATGTTCATTCCATGAGGGTGTAGCGCGTCTAATGGACAATCGCGGTACTGCAGGGGATCAGCAGCTGCCCGGAAGTAAAAGCATTCTGAATCAGGAAGTGCTGGGAGTTAACATGGCTTCGAAAAGAGAGGTCGAGAGCTGGACCGAGGAGGCAATTTGTTCCATCTGCCTGGATTTCTTCACCGATCCGGTTATACTGGAGTGTGGGCACAACTTCTGTCGCTCTTGTATAACACAGTGTTGGGAAAGGGAGGAGAGAAACTCCTGCCCCGAATGTAGCGAGGTGTTTGCAGACCGCATCCTCAGGGTGAATCGGGCCTTAGTAAGTCTGGCTGAAAAAGCTCGAAATATAAACCTGAATCCGAAAGGGAAGGAAATAAAACTTCACTGCGAGGAACATGAGGAAGAACTGAAGCTGTTTTGTGAAACGGACAAGACACTGAACTGTCTGATCTGTATAGTCGCGCAGGAACACAGAGAACACCGTTTCATGCCGATTAAAGAAGCTGTTAAATTATATAAGGTAAAACTAACCCGAATTTGATCGTCACGCCTTCCTCCATTGTTCTGCCTGGAAGCACAGGAGCCTTCAAATCTAACACATCATTCCGTGCAACTTTCGCCATCTTCAATGGGATTACCACCTAACACATCTTTCTGTGCAACAGCCCAGCCCCACCCTTCCACATAACTCTCCGCACTGTGGCGATCGTTCTCCGTACTGTAAATCCCTTATACAATCCTTCCTCTCCAGTGATCTCCCTCGGGGCACTGTTACCTGCAAGCGAGACACGTGCTGCAGCTGACTCCTACACCGCCTCATTCGTCACCATTCAGCATACCAAAGGTCCCAATTCCTCCCGTTTCACTGAGTTCCTCCAGCATTTTGTGCGCGATAATCGGGTTTGATCGCCAGTTTATTTTGATCCACTTTTTTTTTCTATTTCCTTCACTTTCTGACTTCCAGGATCAGCTAAAATCTTCCGTAGACTCTCTCACAAAAAAGAAATCAATCTTCCAGGAAAAGGAGCAGAAACAGGAAGAGAAGATTTCTGGAGTTCGGGTGAGGCTTCCTGAGTGGAATTTCTGATATTACTGTACAATTTTGCTCCTATTAGTGTAGAAAAGCAGAGTATTGCAGCTCGAGTCACCGCATTAGATTCTGACCTCTGAAGCTGTCTGTGTAGAGTTTGCATATTCTCCCTGTGACTATGCAAGATTCTGACACATCTCAGGCACATGATGGATGAATGGTTAATCCTGTGAAGGTGCGGGAGGGTGTATGTGAATCAGGTGAGAGTTATTGAGTCAATGAGGGAGAATAGGTTTCAGGAGAATATGAGGGAACGGTGTTGACGGGGATGTCTCAGAAGAAGCATGAACTCCAAGGAAACAGAAAACAGCAGTGCAGTAAACTAATCTTCACCTTTCATTCAACAGAAACAGTCACACAGCGTTCAGTCCCACATCACATCCCAGTTTGCTGAACTGCGCCAGATTATCACTGAGAAAGAACAGAGCTTACTCAGGGATCTCAGGAAGGAAGAGGAGAAGATTATAAATCGAATGGAGAAAAATCGTCGAGAGATTCAAGAGAATATAAGGATTATTCAGGAGGATATCACAAAGTTAAACGGACACATGGATCAAAAAGACAGTGTGATATTTCTCAAGGTGAGGGATTATAATTCAATTTGTTTCTGTTAAAGGGTACTGAATGAACAGTGGTATATTTGAAAGAAACAAAACACAGTGGCCAACTCTAAAAAAGTCATTATCACTGCCGGTGATATTGCACATGTTGTTATACTTGCGTGACGCGTCCTCCAATCACTACAATAATGACGTTTCAAAATGTGGAAGATATGTATTCAATCCTTCATTAGAAACATACAATCTTGAAGGGATGAAACTTCAGTGTAATTAACCATAAATTAAACTGCAATGAAGCGGTCAACAAAAGACGTGACATCCGTCCATCCCCAGCTCAAAACTGCCCAGAACAAAGCACAAATACGCAACTTATTCCCTTACCTATTACCACGCCCCACTCACGTGACCAGTTACTATCATAAACACGCAACTCAGAATATAATTTGGACAGAAAACAGATGCGTTGCTCCTGCACATAACATTTACAAATGGCAGTAAACCGTTTTTCACCAGACAATTGCAACTATTCAGGGTTGCTGTTTTTCAAACAATTATCTTCCACAACTTCTATACATCCCAGGACAGAATGCAGTCTTCCCTGAAATGACTTCCTCTGATCATAACTAGCAGCTGCTGAATGTGTCTTGAATTGCCACATAACATATCCTCTAAAATGCCCATTAAAACCCAGTTTCAGTCACAAGATGTGAGTGTGTCTGGTGCAGTGGGTGTGAGGATCTCTCTGTAAATCAATGAAAACAAAGTATGTGACCCACACATCAAACTTATCCTCCATATCCGGTTTCAGACAAATTAGGGAAACTTTCGCTGTTCACTTTACATGTTCCGTTAAATTTTACATGGGATTATATCTCATTCTCCATCAGATTGCTGAACCTCTGGTTAGAATCTTTATGTCCTAGATTGCTGAACCTCTGTCTAGGATCTTTATGTCCTTGTTATCCACGGGATTGGTACAGGAGCATTGGAGGGAGGCAAATGTTGTCCCCTTGTTCAAAATAGGTAGTAGGGTTTGTGCCTAACAAGCCTGATAGATTTCTTTGAGGAGGTGATCAGGCATATAGATGAGGGTCGTGCACTGGATGTGAACTACATGGATTTTAGTGAGGCGTCTGACATGGTTCCACATGGTAGGCTTATTCAGCAAGTCAGAATGCATGGGATCCAGGGAAGTTTGGCCAGGTGGATTGCTTGTCTGCAGAGGGCAGAGCGTTGTGGTGGAGGGAGGACATTCAGATTGGGGGGTTGTGACTAGTGGTGTCCCACAAGGATCTGTTCTGGGGCCTCTACTTCTTGTGTCTTTTTTAACGACCTGGATGTAGGGGTAGAAGGGTGGGTTGGCAAGTTTGCAGACGACACGATGGTTGGTGGTTGACGGTTTGCAGACGACACGATAGTTTAGAAGATTGTCGAAGTTTGCAGAGAAACATTGATATGATGCAGAAGTGGGCTGACAAGTGGCAGATGAAGTTCAACCCGGAGAAGTGTGATGTGGTACAGTTTGGAAGGACAAACTCCAAGGCAGAGTACAAAGTAAATGGCAGGATATTTGGTAGTGTGGAGGAGCAGAGGGATCTTGGGGTACACGTCCACATATCCCTGAACGTTGCCTCACAGGTAGATAGGGTTGTTAAGAAAGCTTATGGGGTGTTAGCTTTCATAAGTCGAGGACGCGATGTAACGATGCAGATCTATAAAACTCTGGTTAGGCCACACTTGGAGTACTGTGTCCAGTTCTGGTTGCCTCAGTATAGGAAGGATGTGGAAGGATTGGAAAGGGTACAGAAGAGATTTACCAGGATGCTGCCTGGTTTAAAGTGGTTTAAACTATGATCAGAGATTAAGGGAGCTAGGGCTTTACTCTTTGAAGAAAAGGAGGATGAGAGGTGACATGATAGAGGTGTACAAGATATTAAGAGGAATAGACAGAGTGGACAGCCAGCGCCTCTTCCCCAGGGCACCACTGCACAGTACAAGAGGACATGGCTTTAAGGTAAGGGGAACAAAGTTCAAGGGGGATATTAGAGCAAGGTTTTTCACTCAGAGAGTGGTTGGTGCGTGGAGTGCACTGCCTGAGTCAGTGGTGAAGGCAGATACACTAGTGAAGTTTAAGAGACTACTAGACAGGTTTATGGAGGAATTTAATTTGAGGGGTTATATGGGAGGCAGGGTTTGAGGGCCAGCAAAACATTGTGGGCTGAAGGGCCTGTAATGTGCTGTACTATATTCTATTCTATTCTATTCTATTCTATAAGCAGTCCCTTTGGTCCATTTTATTATATCAATTTCATTACTTCACAATCCTCTTCCCACCTACTCATCACACCCAGCAACATTTCCCTGAACTCCATGGGAACTCCACGTGTTTATCCAGCCTCCCCATTAAGTTCAATCTCTGCTGTTCTACTTCTGCCACTCCCGTGGCAGTTAGTTCCACATCCTCTTCACTAAGTTTCTTCTGGGATTCATTAAAATCCATCTCGACTTTCATCTCCCAGAAGTTCACCCATACATAGAGGTACTGTCTACACCTGAACACAATCAAATCCATCACTGCTCTTATATTCCTTCATCTTATTACCCTGGCATAATATCTAGATGGAAATGCACAACCTGTCCTCTCTTTCCTGTAAGTTTCATCCTCTCAGTAATGGTCTAACTTTCAGAAATATTCTTTGTAATTTATCCCATGGTTCTGTATTATCTGTGTGTGTGAGTGTTTGTGGGAGTGGTAATTTTCAACACTTTGTTGTGATTTTGATGGAATTCAGGATGTGGACAGTAAGTCCAACTCTAATCAGATTTGTGTTTTATTTATTTCAGGAGAGAAGTCGTCAGAACATAAGGTATGACATGGTCTTCACTGAAACCATGTATGAATTTTTAAAGCAGTTCAAAATTGCATTTTATAACCAGCAGTTTAATATTTACAGGAGTAATGATGATGTCCAGGAATTGTCAGTGACAGATGAAGCCCTACCGGTTGAAAAATTCTATCACCCCTATTTTTTGAACAGAGTTCTGAAAGAAACACTTGCTGCCATTAATCGAGGTAAAACTTACAAAGGTTCATTCTCCTTGTTTCTGAGACACAAATAAGTTCTAACTTGATGCAAAGGTTGACTGTAATAATGGCTGAAGGGGAACTGAATATTATTCCAGATCAACCCCACTGACCAGGAGGCATCACTGTCACATGGTCAGCTGGAGATGTCAGACCCCTAAACATAGCAGCACAGGGTCACAATACAACCAATACATGAGACTGTCAGATGAACACTGTGTCCTGATCCCAGGCCACAGCACTAAGAAGCCAAGGCATGGGTTTTAACCCTACTGCAGGAGCTGTGAAATTAATACTGATTTCATGATATTGTAGGGAACAAAAGCGGGTATCAGTGTGGTGACTGGCATTGTCAGAAAAATACACAAGTCCTTCATGTGCCTGTGAGTGCAGACTCTGATTGACGCAGGACTTCCCACTTCTGGATCCACAACCCTCACTGTTGTTAGAGGAAGAAGAGAGAACGGTACTGATAGAGGACTGCATCGTCAGGAGGACAGACAGGAGATTTTGTGGATGTGAATGTGACACGCAAATGGTTTGTGCCTCATAGGTGCCAGTGTCAGGGACGTCTCAGGTCGTGTCCGCAGCATTTCAGAGAGGGAAGGATCACTGCCAGATATCTTGGCTAATGTTGGTAACAATGACATAGGAAGTAAAACCAAATAAGTCCTGAAAATAAAATTTGGGGAGCTCAGAAGAAAGATGAAAAACAGTACCTCAAGGATTGTAATTTCTGGAGTGCTGCCTGTGCCACGTGCTGGTGAGGGTAGAAACAGGATGACCTGGCAGATTAATGTGTGACTGAGAAGCTGGTGCAGGAGACAGAGCTTCATCTTCTGCGATCATGGGAATCCCTTCTGGGGGACGTATGACCTGTTCATAAGTAGTGGATTGCACCTGAGCCCAAGAGGGAACAATACTCTCACAGCGAAGTTCGATAGAGCTGATAGGGAGGGTTTCAACTAATTTGGCAGCGGGTGTGACACTAGAGTGAAGGAACTCTGATTTGGACTGATGTTAAATAAAATACAGAGATAGCCTGCAGACTGTCAGAACAGACAGATGCGAGGACAAAATTGCAACCAGCTGGGTGAGTATCAGTGCAGAAGGGATGCAGAATCAAATGGGTAGCAAATACAGTGCTCAAAGTGTTATGCTGTATTTCAATGCACGGAGTATAAGAAATAAGGTGACAGATTGTCGGGTATGATGTTGTGGCTATCACTGAATCGTAGCTGAAGGATAGTTGTAGGTGGAATGTCCAAGGTTACAGAATGTATCGGTGTAATAGGAAGGTAGGCAGAGAGGGTGGCGTGATTTTGCTAGTAAATCAGTAGAAAGTTGTGACATAAGGTAGGAAGATGTTGAATCCTTGAGGGTTGAGTTACAAAATTGCAAATGTAAAAGGACCCCAATGGCAGTTATATACAGGCTTCCCAACAGTAGCAGGGATGTGGATCACAGATTACAACTAGAAGTACAAATGGAGATCAAAGGGACAATGTTATGATAGTCATGGGAGATTGGAACATGAAAGTCAATTTGGAAAATGAGGTTGGAAAGGGATCTCAAGAGAGTGAATTTGTTGAATCCTACATGATGGCTTTTCAGAGCAGTTTGTCATTGAGCCTTCTTGGGGAACAACTCGGGGATTGGGTGCTATGTATTGACCTGAGATGATAAGATAAACGAACCCTTAGGAGGCAGAACTCAAAACATGACTGAGTTCAACTTGAAATTTGATAAGGAGAAAGTAAAGTCTGACGTTGTAGTATTTTCAGAGGAGTAAAATAAATTACAGTGGTCTGAGAGAGGAGATGTCCTAAACAAATTGGAAGGAGATGCTGGCAGGGATGACAGCAGAGCAGAAATGGTATCAGTTTATGGGAAATGAGGAAGGTGCAGGAAAGATATATTCCAAAAATAAATAAATACTCAAATAGCAAAACCGTTCGAAGGAAGACTGTAATGGAAAAGGTATTACTCGGACACAAAGGGAGATCGCTTTTGAAAGTCTTTATTATAACATGACACGTATCATGGAGAGCTCAACCTTTTAAAGCAGACTTCTTGAGACTCTCCCTGAGTACACAGACTTTTCTAATTATATAGACATAGTATATGTTATCAAAAGCTTCCAAGCATGTTTGTGAAATACAGTATGCAAGCAGATAATTCCTTTGCTCAATAATTATGTCTTAGCACAGTAAAAAGATATATAGTCAGGTTACTATTTTCTTTATCTATTCGAAGCTGCTTATGTCTGCAGCCTTGAAGCCAGAACAATTACACAATTCACATAGTATCTAGCTAGTAACAAAATTTCTTCCACAGTTCCCTCCTTGTTGATCTTTTGTAGATCAACTCTCACATGGTAATTTCTGCTCTTCCTCATAAGGGGGTTTATATCCATAGGGCAAGGGACTTTCCTTTCCAGGGTACACCTTTTCGCCCCAGCAGTGTTCAGTACTTGGTCTGTAGTTCATTTCTGGGACAACACTGGTACCCTAGGGCTGGTCAAATTCCCTTTTATTAACTGACTACAGCCCATCCTCAAAAACCCACATACACAGCACCCCGAATTACATACCACAGTCACTATTATAATTCCATGCACGGCCCATTTTCCCCATTAAGGGAACCATTCCTATAGCCCTTCCCAGCAGTATCCTCCGGTATTAAAGTTTTCAAATTGTTCTCCCATTTTCCACATCTCCACAACCTTTTCCATTACGTGCTGGTTCAAGTGGTTATATTTTCTGAAACATCACGGATGTAGGTACAACATTCTTTCCCTATCATAGCACAGGTTGCCCCTTTTTCAAAATAAAGTCAAGGGCCATTCAATTTTGCAAAACTGTCTGCCATATGGCGATCATCTCAGTGGTTATGCCATGCACTTGGGACTGAGTTTCTTCCAGAGTGTTTAGTAGTGTTATTGGCCAGTTTTTTTTTCTAGGGCAGCAGCTAGCTTAATTATTGCTGTGGCAGTCTGACCCTCTCCATAGCTAGGAAACACTATCATCCTGAATCGTTCTGCCTCTGATATGCCCCTTCTTGTCCTAGTCCAATGGGGGTGTTCCCTGGGATGATCTATAATCCTTAAGTGAGGCACTGTATGCTAATTAACAGCACCCACTCCATTCCTTATTAAAACTTCATTTTAAAATATCACCAGACTCTCCCGGGAGCCAGGGGTATGCCCTACTCCCACACACCCAGTAAGTGTCATTTACTGGTCGGGGAAGGTCGGCAGTGGTAAAGAGGGTACATCTGCTATTTCCCAGTTGATAAGGGAAACAAGGGTTATGACTGCAATAACAAGTGGCATCCACTGGCTCAGAGGAGGGATCTACTTTAATTCCAAGTTTTAATTTTGAGAGATCCCTCGGGGTTGGCCGGAGTTACCATCCCTCAAAACAACAGGGATAGCATTGATCCCTTCTCGGATTTCTTGTTTCGGAACAGTTTGCACCCCATTTTGTCCCATTACCGTGCGCCTGAAATCAAGGAATAGCATCAGTCTCATTTTCGGTACCATGGTTTTCCCATGCTGTGGTACTTCAACACATACCCAGCTGGCTCCCTGCTTTACCTGCTCAGCATAGATGAGACATAAGGATAAAAAGGTGACTACTACTCGCAATCTGAATTAGTCCTCCCATGTACACCAATCCCCCCCCCCATCCAATGCATCTTCGATGCTTTCTGACTCCACTGATGGTTAGTTGCTAGTTGACTCAGCTGCCCCACAGCTTTCCGCTTTTGACGGGTGATGTTTTCTGCATCTAGCTGCATGAACCCAATCTTCTTTTCTGTCTACTTTCAAGGCCGGGTGGTTAGCAAGGTCCTTTCTAACTAGGAGAAAGAGAAGTTCAGATTTTTTTTTCATATACTTGGTCTCCTGGTTGGAATCCATGTATGGGGGCTTTTCCAACATTGGCCTGTGCCTGTCTCCTCCTCTCATGCAGTTCAGCCGCTGTTCTACAGATGGCTTGTGCATAGGCCGGAGTTTGCTCATCATTCCATATCAGAGCCAATTTTTCGGCACATACTGGGGTCTGGCCCCTGTGGTCATTGGGCGTCCCATGAGGTCTTCATGAGGCGTCACTCATATAGAAACCTGGAACACTACAGCACAGTACAAGCCCTTCAGCCCTCTATGTTGTGCCGACCCATATAATCCTTAAAAATAGTACTAAACCCACACTACCCCACAACCCTCCATTTTTCTTTCATCCATGTGCCTGTCCAAGAAGCTCTTAAATACCCATAATGATTTAGCCTCCACCACCATCCCTGGCAAGTTTTTCCAAGCACTCACAAACCTCTGTGTAACAAGTTTACCCCTGATATCTCCCCTAAAGTTCCCTCCTTTAATTTTTTACATATGCCCTCTGGTGTTTGCTATTGGTGCCCTGGGAAACAGGTGCTGACTATCCACACTAACTACGCCTCTCATAATCTTGTAGACCTCTATCAAGTCCCATCTCATTCTTCTACACTCCAAAGAGAAAAGTCCCATCTCTGCTAACCTTGCTTCATATGACTTGTCCTCCAAACTAAGCAACATCCTGGTAAATCTTCTCTGTGCCCTCTACATAGCTTCCACATCCTGCCTATAATGAGGTGACCAGAATTGAACACACTACTCCAAGTGCGGTCTCACCAGAGATTTTTAGAGTTGCAACATGACCTCTCCACTCTTGAACTTAATCCCCATGTTAATGAAGTCTAGAATCCCATAGACCTTCTTAACTACCCTATCAACCTGTGCAGCGACCTTGAGAGATGTATGGATTTGAACCCGAAGGTCCCTTTGTTCATCCACACTCTTAAGTAACTGACCATTTATCCTGTACTCTGTCTTCTGTTTTGTCCTTCCAAAATGCATCACCTCACACTTGTCCGGATTGAACTCCATCTGCCATTTTTCTGCCCAACTCTACAGCCTGTCTATATCCTCTTGTAACCTTCGACCACCTACAGCTCCATCCATAACTCCTCTAATCTTCGAGTCATCCGAAAACTTACTCACCCATTCTTCCGCCTCTACATCCAGCTTATTTATAAAAGTCACAAATAGCAGGTGTCCCAGCACAGATCCCTGCGGCACTACTTCCTGTAGCTCTATTCTTTCTAATTCGCATTGCATACAATGGATGGTGGTGGAGGCTAAATCATTATGGGGAGAGATTCTGGCCATGACAAGGTATTATTCTGACACACCTTGGACAGGGCATTTTTCAGCTCCTCAGTCACTCTTTCCACTATCTCTGTTGACTGAGGCTGAAAGGGAATATGCAAATCCCATGGCCTGTACTAAATCCTTTACTATTCTGCTTGTAAAATGGGTACCTCGGTCACTGTTTATCCCCATGGGTATTCAATATCTAGTTATTATTTCCTTCCACAATATTTTCACCACCGTCCTAGCATCATCTTTTCGAGTAGGGTAGGCTTCCAACAATCGGGAATACATGTCCACTATTACCAGCATATATTTTTATCCCAAGGCCGGGTGCATGTGCACAAAATCAATTTGCATATTTTCAAAGGGCAATTTAGGCATCGGAAGGTGATCATACGTGGCTTCCCCCTTTCCCGGGTTGTACTGTTGACAGACAGGACAAGATCACACCATTTTTTGTATGACTTAGGTTATACCAGGGGCATACCACTGCTGATCAATTGCATGCTGCATTCCTTCTTTGCCCATGTGTGCCTGTGCATGTACTAGGTGACACGGGCAAAAAGAGGGTGCTTGGACATACTACCCACCCATCTTCGTGAAACCAAAATCCATCCCTACAGTAGCATTGTACTTTTTCCCATGTTCGTTTTCTTGTGAGCTAGAGTTTTGCTGCACAGCCTGCAACGCAGAGGGCTCCAGGACAGGGATAGGGGTGTCACTGGAAGTACAGAAAGCTTGTAAGACTGGCTTCTAGCTGGCTGCTACCCTCTTGGCAATTTCGTCAGCACGAGCATTTCTCTGAGAAATTTCATCTGTGGCTCTAGTGTGAGCTTCACATTAAATAATCGCTAGTTGCTTTGGTAGTTGAATAGCTTCCAGCAAATTCATCACCAGCTGAGAATGTGTGATGGGTTTCCCCGCCGATGTAATGAATCCCCTGTTTTCCCATATTTGTCTGAAATCATGTACTACGCCAAATGCGTAGCGAGAGTCCGTATATATATTGGCTGTCTGACCTTTAGGCAGTATACAGGCTCAGCTTAGGGTGAAAAGTTCTGCTGAAGTTCCCTGAGACAATGCGTAGGCCTTCACTGTCTGGTGTGGATCCACTATGGCATATCTGGCCAGGAGTAGATCATCTCTGGGCTTATGTGAAGCTCCATCAATAAAAAGGATCAGGTCCGGATTCAGCAAAGGGTCTGCTCACAGATCCACCTCTGGGGGAGGTAGAATATTGTACAACAGCAATGCAATCATGTCCTTTTTTCTCAGAATTTTCTGGGACAAAAGTAGCAGGACTGACTGCCGGTGATCGCTGATAGGTGTAGTTGGGGTGCGATAGCAGAATTACTTCATATCCTGTATGTCTGGAGGCGGTGAAGAGTTAAGTTGCTGCTGAGTTCAGAAGCAGCATAACAGCATGCAGTACTCTTACCTCGCAAGGGTGATCGAGGATCAGTGGTAAGAACTTTTCGACCGTTATTGCTGTAGTGGCCACGGCGCGAAGCCAGGCAGGCATTCCCAGGACCGCAGTAGTTAAGTCCGTAGAATAGTAGGCTTTTGGTCTCTTCCTGCTCCCATGATTCTGGATAAGGACTCCAGCGGCGAACCCTCGTTTCTCACAAACATGTCGGTGCGCATAATTAGGGTCCAAAAGCTGGGGCGGTGGTTACCACTGCCTTCAAGGCTTGGAATGCGTTTTCTCTCTCTGGGGTCCATTCTACCTGCATAGGTGCCTCTTTTGCAGTGGCAACATGGAGGACTGCATCGTACAGGCGATATTCGTATATCCATTGTTGACAATAGCCGACTATCTCCAGAAAGAAAAGCACCTCTGTCTTTGTTTTAAGTGGTGGTATCCGAAGGATGGCTTGGATCCGGTCTGGTCCTATCTCCCGAGTTCCAGCCTTCAGAGTAAACCCAAGATACTGTACTTGGGGCTGACAAAAATATAGCTTAGTTCTGGACACTCCGTGTGGCTAAGAACTGAAGGAGAGCCAACGAGTCTTTCACGCAGTCTGCCACTAAAAGGTTGTCGGCGTACTGTATCAATATAGAACTTCCCTCCTTGCGGCATTCATCCACATCATGTTTAATAGCAGCGGCGTACATGGCTGGACTTTCAGTATATCCCTGGGGTAGCAGAGTCCAGGTGTACTGCTGCTCCTTGTAAGTGAAGGCGAACAGATATTGGCTGTCTGGGTGGAGAGGAATAGAGAAGAAGGCAGCACACAAGTTGACAACAGTGTAGACAATAGCATCAGATGGAATAGATGAAAGAACCATGTTAACATCAGGGCTATGGGAATTACAATATTGTTTACAGCTCGTAGATCTTGCACAAAGCACCACACATTAGCCCATCCAGCCTTGAGTATAGGCAGTATCGTTGTGTTACAGGAACTGACAGTAGATCTGAGAACCCCTTGTTGTATCAGAGAGTCTATAACTGGGGCTATACCTTCTTCTGCCTCAGGGGCCAAACGGTATTGTCGGACGCATGCATTCTGTTTTAGCATTACACAGTGGTCTTTTGCAGTGAGCACTGGGCCTACGTTTGTCTTGTGAAGGGCCCACAGGTCTGCATTTACTGTTTCCAAAACTAAACGACCTGTAGAACCTGGCAGCTCAGGCAGTTGCTGTCGTTGGAAATCAGTTAGGGGGACTTGCAACTGACAGGAAATTCCTGGAAGATATACTCTTCCGTCTTCAGACCTGGACCACTCGGAATCCCCAATACAGTTGATAATGGGGGAATATTGTAACGGCTTGAGCATAGGGCCCATCTGTTTTGCCCGATGGGGGAGGGGGGCACATGGCAAGGGTCAAATGAGGTACTGAGTCAAGGCGGAGCAGGGATTGTTGCTCCGCAGAGACGTGTACCGGGATGCACAATCCTTCCCAAGGTAGAGATAAAGTTCCGGGTGTAGTTTATTTACCTCCCCCTCATGAGTGCGCGTCTTTTCCCGATATTCAGAGTTATCTTCCGTTGTATACCACGCCAAGCAGTGAGAGGCAGTGGGACTGTACCACTTGCAATAGGCGCTGCAAATTTCAGTGTGAGCCAATGGTGTCAGTTTGTCAACTTGCTGCCTCAGGTGACACATCTTAACAGTATAGGGGTTGCCCCTCAGATTTAGCTTCAGAGGTAAGGAGCATGGACGTTAACTGGTGTGTCCGGGGTGAGGGTACGTCCATATGCATGCCCTGAGGGTGCAGTAAATAGTGGCTCCTATTTTGCAAAGAGCCTGGCGTCCCAACGGGGGCAATGGAGTAGTTTTGGCTATTATCAGAGTTTCTTCTGTACGATTGGCTCCCAGCGACAAAGTGACCTTCTTTGATAAGGGGTTCTGACAGGGGAATGCCAGCTATTCCCACAGTTACTACTCTGTTTTGGCTGAAGGGTAGTCCCAGGGAGAGGGGTACAGAGGACAGGGCAGCGCCATTGTCCACCAAGGCTCGCAAATGAGTGTCTCCTATTCTAAGGGTTACCATGGATTGCGTTTTGGTGTATTGGGAGAGTGATATAACCGCTCACTGCACCAACACCTCCCCTGGGCCCCCCTATTCTGATGGAAAAGGGTGATTATAAGTAAAGGAGGGTCCTTCCCTTTCATTTGACTGGGCAGGCAGCGTAGGGTCTCTATAAAAATGCTTCGACACTCCCTGGCATAATGCCCGTTCTTCCCACAATTTTGACATATATCCCAGGACCTAACCCTTTTCTGTCCCCTTCTACTTTCTCTTTTATTTCCTTCTCCCCGATCCTGCCTATAGAACTGTGTTCTATGTGCCTTAGGGCCATCTTGTGGCCCAACGAAAAGTCTCTCCCTATCCATGTTTACCAGTGTGGTAACTACCTCAGGCCAGGAAATAGTCTGCCAGTGCGAATTTCGCATCTTAAAAGTCTGAGCCTGCTGTGGCAGCATGCAATTGAGGAGCCAATGAAGAAATGCAGCGGGTCTTTTTACTGCGTTAGGTGCCTCCGCTACCATGGCCCGCGCCTCTGCGGGGTCCACGGCTTTAATGTTGCTGTCGGCCTGATCGTTATTTTTGGAGCTTGCTGAACTGGGTGAGAGGAAGAATCGGGAAGGACAGGAGAGGGTGAGTGATGTCGGGTTTGGCTTCTAGTTCGCATAGCATTTCCTAATCATTCTTCTACCTGTCCTCCCCACACTGTCCCTTCCTGTGGTTCGGTAAGTTGTTCCTCCACCGAGGCGAGCCGGCGCTGCTTGTTCTTGTACACAATTATTCTGCTGATGCCAGGCAGCGAACATTTCTATTACCTCGTCCATCATTCCGTCCGGTCCTATATTGGGACCGTAATCCCTCCTGGCCTGGGACACCATTTGGGTTTTCTGGGGATATAGTGGCACAGCAGCGGGCGTGGTGGGATAGGGTGATGGAGCAGTAGATGTCAGTGGGCCCTGATTTTTAGGAAAACCAGGTGTTTCGGGAGACTTCTTCTTCCTTTTTTCTTTCGGAGTTTGGTGTCTTTTTGCTACCTCCATCCATTTTTCAAAGCACCCATAATATACTCAAAATCTGAATTTGGGTTTCCATTTCTGGTCGCCACCTCGTCTCATCAGGTTTGTATTAATGGAATGTTAAAACTTCCGCCATATGGCCAGTATCCCTGTGACCAGCCATAGAGATCACTGCTAAAAGTTACTGCATTTCGGTCGTCTCCGGTTTCCCTGATCACCGTATCGGCAGGTGATCCCGGGGGCACCAGAAGGTCTCCTACCTTTTGTTGAGCCTTCTTCACTGTTCTCATTCGCTTTTCCGTTTTCTTACTTACTTTCAGGGCCCCTTTCGATCTTGCTTGTCAGGACAGGGTTGCAGGAGCAGCAGAAGCCGCTCGACCGCTAGAATTTCCCATTGTCTGCAAAAGAGCACAGTTACGCTCCACGTTTCTGGTAATCTATTTACAGCGCTCACCGGTATCAAAGAGTTTTGTCAGCGGTCCCTTCGTTCCTTTATCTTCAGTTCAGTAGCTACCCTTTCTTACGTTTCAGTCCCCCTTTCAGCTGGGACGCCGGTGCCTTTCCTAACTTGGAAAGTCCCCACGTTCTGCTCGGGTTCTTTTTTTGGATCATGCTAATTTGCTCGTTCCTCTAATTCCATTCTAACTTGAGGGGTGGTAGAGCACTATGAGGATCCCATCCTCGTCACCAGATTGTTGTGGAAAAGTTATTACTCGGACACAAAGTGAGATGGCTTTTGAAAGTCTTTATTATAACATGATACGTTATCAAGCAGAGCTCAAACTCTTAAAGCAGAGTTCTTGATACTCTCCCCGAGTACACAGACTTTTCTCATTATACAGACATAGTGTATGTTATCAAAAGCTTCCAAGCATGTTTGTGAAATACAGCATGCAGGCAGATAATTCCTTTGTTCAATAATCATGTCTTAGCACAGTAAAAAATGTATAGAAAAAAGAACAGAACATCACGCAATTATGCTTTGATTACTCGCGCTCAAGCTAGTTAGTCATTTACAGCAGTCCTGCAGGAGCAGTTTAAGGCCGGTGTGAAAACAAAAACAACTCTTTCACCCCTTAGTATCTAGCTAGTAATAAAATTTCTTCTGCAAAGACAAGTTAATGTAAAAGCAGACAGTGCATACAACGAAGAAAAAAATAGTAGGAAGACAGAGGATTGGGAAGCTTTTAAGTACCTACAGAGAGGATCCAAAATAATGATTGGGAAGGGAAAAATGAAATATGAAAGCAAGCTAGCAAATAATATCAGAGCGGATAGTAACTAACAGAATCAGTGAGAGGGGAACAGTGAAATACGTAATTGATTTTAATTGACTATTACTTTCATCCTTGCTGTACATGAAGAGTAAACACATTTACATTACAACTCAGTGTAAATGTGCAATATGCAATTTATAGTAATTTATAATAGATAGTACGCACAACAGGATATTCAATATAACATAGAAATACAGTTGTGTAAGCAGGAGTTAAGTAGTCTAATCCCCAGTGGAAGAAGCTGTCCCCGGAACCTGTTGGTCCTGATTTGTGATGCGGTATCATTTCCTGTTTGGTAGCTACTGGTACAGTTTGTGCCCATGATCGTTTGGGCCATTTTTATACACCTGTCTTTGTAAGGCAAGCTAGCAAACAATATTAAAGTGGATAGTAAAAGTGTTTTACAAGTATGTAAAATAAAATAGAGATGAGTGTGGAGACCACTAGAAGATGAGTCCAAATATATAATAACGGGGGAGAAAGCGATGGAAGATAAACTAAATGAGTATTTTGCTTCACTGTGGAAGACATTGGCATTGTACCAGATGTTGAAGGGTGCGAGGGGAAAGAAGTGAGTGCAATTACTATTATAAGGAAGAAGGTGCTCAAAAAGCTGAAAGCCCTAAAGGCACGTAAGTCAACCAGACCAGATAAACTGCACCATAGTGTTCTGAAAGAGGTAGCGGTAGACATTGTGGACGCATTAGAAATGATCTTTCAAAAATCACTGGAATCTGTCATAATGCCAGAGACTGGAAAAATGCAAATGTCACTCCATTCTAAGTAAGAAGGAAGGCAGCAGAAAGGAAATTATAGACCAGTTAACGTCACCTCTGTGGTTGGTAAGAAGATAGAGCCAATTGGTAAGGATGAGATGACAGAGTATTTGATGAGACAGGACAAGATAGTACAAACTCAGCATGGTTTCTTTTAGGGAAAATCTTGCCTGCTGAACCTGTTAGAATTTTATGAGGAGATTACAAGCAGCAGTGACAACGGGAATGCAGGAGATGGTGTATATGTGTACTCTCAGAAGGCCTTTTATAAAGTCCTACACATGAGGCTGCTTACAAGTTAAGAGCCCATGGTATTACTGAAGAGTTGTTGTCATGGTAGGAAGCAGCGAATGAGAGTAAAAATAATCTTTTCTGTTTGCCTGCCAGTGACTAGTGGTGTAGCTCCATGGTCAGTGTTGAGACCAGTTCTTTTTATGCCGTATATCAATGACTGTTTAGATGGCTTTGTTAACAAGTTTGCAGATGATACAAAGATTGGTGTAGGGGCAGGTAGTGTTGAGGAAACAGGTAGTCTGCACGAATACGTGGATGAGGAGAATGGGCAAGAGAGTGGCAAATGAAATACAATGTTGAAAAGTGCACGGTCATGCACTTCGGCATTAGAAAAAATGTGCAGATTATTATTTTAGAAGGGGAGAAAAAAACACAGAAATCTACAATCTGGGAGTCATTCTGCAGAAAATCTATAGGTTACATTGCAGGTAGAGTCGATGTTGAGGAAGACAAATGCAATGTTAGCATTTAATTCAATAGGCTGATTATACAAGAGCAGGAATGTGATGCTGAGGCTTTATCTTATTTTATTTATTTTTTGCTCAGCATAACAAAACTTTCAATTTCCAGATACATTTACATTTCTTCCCCTCACAGATATCAGAACACTTCCATCAAAATATAGACATCACCACAACATCCTATACAAAAGCCCTCTTTAATATAGCAGACAGGTTTGCATCTATGTACTGCAGAAAAGGTT
Organism: Hypanus sabinus; assembly: GCF_030144855.1. Lineage (NCBI taxonomy): Eukaryota > Metazoa > Chordata > Chondrichthyes > Myliobatiformes > Dasyatidae > Hypanus > Hypanus sabinus. The sequence goes on along the minus strand of NC_082711.1, from coordinate 124,810,899 downwards.
CCTAAGTTTCATGAAAATTATTTGTTTATGAGTGTACCATACATGTTATAAAGTCCAAAGGAATGTATTCCATGATTAATTTACGTCAACCAAAAAGTCCAGTGGCCTTATTGAATATCCAAAAAAGTAAAATGTTCTTCCTCACGGGAGGTTAGAATGTTTTTTTTTCTGATAATCATTAGAACTACGACTGCTAGGTAAGCCTAAGAGAAAAGACACTGGGTCCAGTTCAAACTCCATGTTCAGAACCGTGTCCATTACACCCAAAGTATCACTCCAGTATGTCAAAAGTCTGGGACAAGTCCAAAAGCAGCGGGTGGAAGTTCCAGTATTTCCTTTACATTTAGAACACAGTGGAGGAACTCCCATCTTAGATTTTGAGAGACGATCTGGAGTCAGATGAGGTCTATGCAGAATTTTGAGTTGCAATACTTTAGTGTTATTACAAACGGAAATTTTCTTTGCATCATCACAGATATCTTCCCAGTTTACAGCTGCAATTTCTACTCCCAGCTCTTTCTCCCAGACCCTTCCCAATTGCTCAGCCTCTCCACAAGAAAAATCCCTCAGGATGCTGTAATAGGTACTACCGTGACTTCACCTTGAGAATAAAACACCCTCTTTCTATGTCGGAACTATAGTAATCAGTTAACTATGATTTTTTTTGTAAGTAATCTCTTATCTGAAAGAAACAAAAAATATTCTTGTTGGATATGTTAAATTTCTGTACTATTTGACTAAAAGACATCATTATTCCTTCTTCAAACATATCTCCTGGTTGGAAAATACCCTTAGAAATCCAATTTTTAAATCCAGAATCCATTATGCCAGGCTGAAAATCTGGACTGCCAGTTATTGGAGTGAAGGGTGATATTTTCACTGCGTGGCTCTCAATTTGTCGCACGGCCCTACAAGCCCTGACTGTATTAATTGTCATTGGATTTCGACAAAATCCCTTAACTAGTTTCATCTTTTTGAGGAAAAGCAAATTAATAAAAGGGCATTTTGCCTGTGAAGCTTCAGTGTCTAGCCAAATTGAGGAGGTGTCCCTACAAACCAATCAACCACATGGGATAAAAAGGAAGAGGAAATTGATATAATTTTTTTTTGATGTTTGGAAAATCCAGACCCCCTACACTACTGGGAAGCTGTAACTTAGACATTTTAATACAGGGACTTTTTGTTATTTAGATGTAAGAAACAAATCAGTCATTTATTATTAAGTATTTATAGGGGGAAAATGACTGGAATCATTCGTATTGGGTAGAGCAGATGAGGAGGAAAGTTCATTTTGAGCAAGGATATTCGGCCAAGCCAAGAAATGGGAAGAGTGCTCCATTGCTCAAGATACTGCTTGATTTTGTCATATAACTGTGTAAAGTTAGCTTTGAACAATTGATCAAATGTAGATGTGATAAATATGCCCAAGTAAACAGAACCAGTCTGTGACCATTTAAAGGGGAAAACACCCTAAGTGTCAAGCGCCTGCTGCACATTCCCCAGAGGAATAGCCTCTGATTTAGTAAAGTTGATTTTATAACCTGAAAAGGTGCTAAATGAATTGATGCATTGTATAAAGTGGTGCACTGAGATAGCAGGGTTTGATAAGAAAATTAGAACATCATCCGCATACAATGTAATTTTATGTGACTTTAGTCCTTTGTCTGGAGCAGGTATTTTGGAGTCTTGCCGAATTGCCTCAGCCAATGGCTTAATCACTGGTGTGAAAAGTAGTGGTGATAAAGGGCAATCCTGCTGGCTGCCCCTCAGAATACTAAAAATTTCCTACCATTAGTGAAAATTGCAGTCAAAGGGTCATTATAGAGAACCTTCACCCACTTTATAAAATTATTGCCCAAACCAAATTGTTCTAAAGTGAAAAAAAGATGCGGCCATTCGACACTATCAAAGGCTTTTTCAGCATCTGAGGAAACCACCAAGCTGTCCACTGCCTGTTGCTGACATGCCTGATTCACATTAAGTAATCTTCGGTTATTGTTAGATGATCTACGGCCTTTTACTAAACCCGTTTGATCCTTTTTTATGATAAAAGGTAATACAGTTTCTAATCGCAACGCTAATATTTTAGATAAGATCTTAAAGTAAACATTTAACAATTAAATAGGCTTGTAGGAGGCACAATCTTTAGGGCTCTTTCCTTTCTTAAAGATTAGGGAGATGTTAGCTTCTCTCAATTATGGTGGGAGGAGACCACAAATAAATGCATGATTGAACATGTTTAGCTTAGGCTCTGATAATAACCCTGTGAACTCATCATATAATTCACTAGTGAGTCCATCAAGACCGGTGGAGTTCCCAATTTGGAGCTGTCTCACAGCTTCCTGTATCTCATGTATAGATAACGGAGCATGGAGGAGGGACTCTTGTTCAGAATAAATCCCTAGGAGATCTAAATTCCTGTAAAAAGAATCCATCTATATTGTCCATCATAACATTGCTCAGATTGATATTAGGTTAGAATAAAAATTCTTAAACACAACATTAATCATTTTAGAATTACTCGTGAGCGCTCCTGTCCCATCCCTAACTGAAGCAATAGTCTGAGAGGCATTTTTATTTCCAGCTAAATAAGCCAAATGCCTCCCTGGTTTTTCACCATGTTCAAACAATCGTTGTTTAGAATACGTCAATTTTCTTTTGGCTGCTTTTGTAAGTAAAGAGTTTAGTCTACTGCGTAGGGCTGTGACATTCTGTAACTTGGCAGCTGAAGGTTTAATTCTTTACAGCTGTCACACGCCTTGCTTCCACTAGGTGCTGCTTTTCCGCAGCTTTTCGCTTCTTACTAGCCGAGTTGGAGATAATTAATCCCCTTGCATAGACCTTAGCAGTGTTCCAAAGCATCGATAGACTACTAGCTGATATGGAATTAATAGATCGGAAAGTTTTGAATTCAGAAGTAAAGTAGTCTAGAAATTTATTATCTTTTAGAATAACAGGATTCAGCCGCCAATGTCTGGATCGTGCTGAATTATCTGTAGGTTTAATATTTAAATATACTGCTGCATGGTCCGAAATAGCGATATTTCCAATTGTGCAGGATACACCTAAATCAAGGAGCGTTTTGGGGTTAGAAAAAAGGCCTATTCTGGTGTAACCCTTGTGTGGATTAGAAAAAAAAAGTGAAATCTTTGTCTGAGGTATGTAATAACATCCAGATATCCACAAGTCCTAGATCTCCACATAAGCCCTTGACTTGATTGGACGCTGAGGAGAGCAATGGGGGACCACGGGGCACTCTGTCCATTAATGGGTACATGAAACAATTAAAATCTCTACCTACAGCAATGTTTTGTATTGAAAAGCTTGTAATTTTGGAAAAATTATCTGTTAGAAATTTGAAAGGATGAGCTGGAGGGCAGTAAACATTGAGTATACCATATTGTTCTCCATTTATTGAAGTCTTAACAATCACAAATCTCCCATACTTATCCTTAATACAGTCTAATAACTTATCAGGTAAGTTCTTCCTAATTCAAATGTCCACCCCCTACTCCTGGTATTGAAAGATGATTTGATCAAATCCACTCTGTTGCAGTTTTAGATGTTCTTTATTGTTTAAATGTGTCTCCAGCAGTAAGGCTATATCCACTCTTTCATTTTTCAGGATGGTAGGATTTTCTTTCTCTTGATTGGTGAATGACTCAATGTTCAAATGACTTAATGTTCAAAGTGTACAATTTTAATACATTACTGGTCATAACTCTTTATAACAATCATGTGACTCCAGAGGGGAAGAAACCCAACTTAAGATCTGCTGAGCAACAACAAGTAAATAAACAAAACACAGAAAAAAAAACAAAGCACCATCAGAGCTAAACAAGAGGACTTACCCCACCCTTAAGTGGGATATCCGAACTGTCTACCACCCCATATTCTGCCCGCTGCCAATATGGCATTTAACATAGTCAAAAATGAAAATGGGGCATCATTTATCAATCCACCGATTTGTTACTGTCATGTTTAAACTCCTTCAGGCTGGAGCAGCACCGCTAATTTAAACAAATAATGAAACCGTACTAATCAAAAAAAAGGTTACCAATCCTATAAGATATCGTGCTGTAGAGCAATGAAAAGGTAAAATAAATCGACCCTCGAGCATGTTATCGGCCATAACCAGGGCTATACAATATACTGTATACATTCTGTTGCACAACGTATCCACAAAAGTTTTATCTTTATCAGGAAAATCAAATATCTTGGTGGTCCCGGTGTAGGTAATTTTCAGCGCCACTGTGTATGTCCCGAAGTACTGGATTCCGTATTCTCTCAGCCTCTTCTTTACCTGGTCGAATTCCTTGTGTTTCCGAATAACGGCTGCGGAAAAAACTTGAACAAACATAAGCCTGGATCCCTCATATATTAAAGCCTATATATATATATTAGTCCCGCGATGCCTTGTAGCTTCCATCACTCTTTGCTTATCACCGAAATAATGGAACCGCACGTGGACGGGTCGAGGGTGTTGGCTTGAGCCCGGTTTTGGCGCCAGCGTACGATGAGCTGTTTCCACTTTAATGCGTCCAGCCTTGGTTTCCAAATCATGGAAATTAAGCAGCCAGCCCTCAAAAAACTTCACCGGTTGGCTGCCTTCTGTACCTTCATGTAGACCGATGATTAATATATATTCTTTCTCCCTCCTCTGTTCTCAAGATAATATATTCAGAGAGGCACTGAAATTGCTTTTGTAGTGCCTAGATGCGGTTTTGGGCCTGATCAGTTACAGTCTTTACCGTGGAAGCACATCCCTCGGCCTCGTTCATTCTTGTATCAAGATTTCTAACATCCAATGTGTGATTTTGGAGTGTACAGAGAGTGGAGCCAGCTTCTCGTCCTTCATTTTGGACTTATTGTCTATAACGTCCTAAATTACTTGACGAAAAGCAGGGTCTGACGTGGCAGCATAGCTAGCAGGAGCTAGCTCGTCAGCTCCGGGCGAGTGCTTCTGTGCCCACCTTGGCCGCTTTTTAGTACCTTTCGAAGACATGGTGTTGAAGCAGCTCAAAAAAATAAATACTCACCAATGTTCATGTCATTAAATCTGACATTTGGGCATTTACAAAAAAAGTTGAAACGGATAGGTTTATATGCAAAATTTTCAGTGCTGCGGTGCTGAGCTCAGAAAAGCAGACTTTTCACTGCGCCGCCATCTTAAAACCTCGTGATGCTGAGGCCTTATAATGCACTGCTGAGGCCTCACCCTGAGTATTGTCAACAGTTTTGGGTTCCTCATCTAAGAAAAGATGTGCAGGTATCTGGGAGTGTTCAGAGGAGTTTCACAAGGATGATTCCAGGAATGAAATGGTTATCGTATAAAGAACGTTTGATAGCTCTTTTCCTGTAATCGCTGTAAATTGCAAAGATGGGGGGGGTGGGGATCTCACAGAAAAACATTTGAATGTTGAAAGGACAGGAGTAGCTATCAAAAGGATGTTTCCTGTGGTGGTGGTGTGGGGTTTAGGACAAGGGGTCAATACCTCAGGATAGAGGGGCAGAGAAACTTCTTTAGCCAGAGGATCGTGAATTGTGGAATTTGTTACTACACGTGGGTGTGGCAAGGTCGTTGGTGGAATTTAAGGCAAAACGTGACAGGTTACAGATTGAACAACATCAAAGGTTACATGAAGAATGCCAGGGTGTGGGGCTGAATAAGTAAGAAAAACGATCAGCCATGATTGAATGGCAGAGAGATTCGATGTTCCAAAGGCCTAATTCTGCTCCTATGGTCTTGGTTATCAAACCTGTACAATGAAGCACTGGGAAATTGAGCCTGCTCACCCTTTCTGACCTCTCTGTGACTCTAGACTTTCATTGACTCAGATCTGCTCCCTGTTGGTTCCGCGTGTCTCACTGTTGTTATCAAACCACCCCATTGAACTATTGTGAGACTGAGCCCGGACGCACAAATAACCATTGACATTGGTCAAGATTATACCTTGGGAGAAGCACACATAGCGTAACCGGCCAGGTAAATCTCCTCACACACATAGGCAAGAAGTTTTGACAGTAACCTAGAAAGCAATATCTTCAGACACAGTAATTTATTTATTTAAACATCTCACTCACATGTCACTGTTTGTCAGCATACATCAGATGTGATGACACACTTCAACATACAAATACTTCAATGTGCATACACACCACACTGTTATTTAACCCAATCAACACACACACACACAGCGACTCATAGTTAAAGATACAGCTACAAATTCCCATTTTGCAATGAAATCAGCCCTCCGTACCCAGTCTGTCTTTTCTGAGGCACTGAGCTGCCCTCTGACGTGACGTCATTTCAGTTCACTGACAGACTCCAGGGTGCGATTCCTCAGGAAGATGATCTAGGAAGGGCTTTGGCAGATGTTGAACCCAAGGTCCATTTCATCCATCTGCAAGACTAAGATCCCATTTGCATGTGTTTTCCCCACATCCCTCGAATCATTTCCTATCTGTGTACCTGTCTACATTTATTGCTACAGCTTCTGCTGATATCAAGTTCCAACTGCCCACCTCACTCTCTGAGAGAAAGTAACTCCATATATCCCTTCTTAACCTTTGGTTATGGACTCCGAAGTTCAGAGAAAAAGTACTCTCAACCTATTTAAGTCTTATGATTTTAGAAACATTGATAAGTGGTAATCTCCCAACATCCTACACTCTAGAGAAATAGACCCAGCTAATCCACACTCACCTTTTAACCCAAGGCCCCTAGTCATGGTAACATCCTTCTGAAGCTTCCTGTCCTGTGCAGTGACATCCTTCCAATAGTTGGGGAGCCAGAACTGCAGATAATACCCCGTGTGGTCTGTCATTGAACTAAAAGATCTTGCTTAAGTTCATGTGGAGAGTGTTGAATAGACTGATGAATACAGGAGGGAAGATTTTATATTGGAATGCATTATTATACGAAATAGGGTAGATGATGTAATGCCCCTTTTGGGTCCATGAAATTTTCAGGCCACTGTCTCTCCTCTTTTAAAGTTTTCACTGCTCAAATTTGCATAATATAAGAAATTGTTACTGGTCCAGAATTTTATTCAATTTGAAAGTACATAGCACTTAACAATGGACATAGGAAGGCGAGAGAAGGGCTTGGTTTCACATATGGATAATATTAATAAAACCACTGGGCTAGTTCAATAGGAATGGTAGGCAAGCAACTTAGGAATGGATAGCTTAGCTCATTTCAGGAAGAGTTGAGTTCAGAAGCCACTGGTGAATTCTACAGTGTATTAGCCCTAGCACATTCAATCTTTATTTTTTAACCCAAGCCTGCCAGTCCTTGTAACACCACCTGCCCTACCCGGAAGCTTCCTGTCCAGTGTAATCACACACCTCCCAGAGTCGAGGAAGCAGAAATGCACACAATACCCCCAGTGTGGTCTACCACCAACATCAAAGCCCTTGCTTAATTTCACGTGGATAGTGTCGAATAGGCTGATGAATACTGAACTGAAGGTGTTATATTTGAATGCTCCAGTATACGGAATAAGGTGGATGATGTGTGCAGATAGAGATTGGCAAGTACAATGATGTTGACATTACTGAGTTGTGGCTGAAAGGAGATGCTAGCCTGAAGCCTAACATTCAAGGATACACCTTCTATTCCAAGGACAGGCAGCTGGGCAGAGGGGATGGGGAGTGTCTATTTGTAAAAATAAATGAAATCAATTCTTTGGAGAGGTAACATAGAAAAGGGAGGTGTAGAATGTTTGTGGGTAGAGTTAAGGAACTGCAGTGGTAAAAAGACCCTGGTGACAGTTACATACTGTATAGATTTCCCAATAGTAGCCAGATATAGGGTACAAATTATATCAGGAGATAGAAAAGGCATGTAAAAAGGGTAGGATGATAATAGGAATGTGGGATTTCAAAGTGCAGGTAGATTGGGAAAATCAGGCTGGTGTTGCATCCCAACAGAGGAAATTTGTAGAATGCCTACGAGAGGGCTTTTTAGAACAGCTTATGATTGAGCCCAACAGGAGCGAGTCAATTCTGGACTGGGATTTGTATTATGAACTAGACAGGATTAGGGAGCTTAAGGTAAAAGAACCTTGAGGAACTGTGATCTAAAAATGATGGAACTCATCCCACAATTTGAGATGGGCAAACTAAAGTCAGGTATATCAGTATTAGAGTGGAGCATAAGGAGTGACAGAGGCATGGGGGAGGAGCTGAGCAGAGTAGATTGGAAAGGAGCATGAAGAGCAAAGGCTGGAGTTTCAAGGGGAAATTCGGAAGACGCCGGATAGATACGTCCCAAACATGAAGCAGTATTATACAAGGAGGATAGGGGAATTGTGGTTGACAAGGGAAGTCAGAGACAGCATAAAAGTAACAGAGAGGGCATACAATTTAGCAAAGATTAGCTGGATATCAAGAAGGTTTTAATAACCAACAGAATGTAACTAAAAGCAGTAAGGCGAGAAAAGATGAGGTATGAGGGGAAACATGCCAAAAATATGCAAGAGGATACAAAGAGGTTTTTTTTCTTTCAAATATTTCCCAAGTGGAAGAGGGAGAAGTGTGGATATTGGACCTGTAGAACATGCTTTTGGAGAGGTAGAAATGGGAGCCAAAGACATGGTAATGGTACTTACTTACTATTTTGTGACAAGCCTAGATATCTGTTGTTCATCAGAAATGTGAGAGTATCAGGGGACATAAGTGAGTGTTTTTGCTATTACTAAGGAGAAAGTGTGAGGGAAGGTGAAAGGTCTGAAGGTAGATAAATCACCTGCACCACATGGACTACTTCCCAATGTTCGGAAAAAAGGTAGCTGAGGAGAATGTAGATGTATTAATAACGATCTTTCAAGAATCACTAGATTCATGATCATTCAAGAGGGCTGGACGTTGCAAAGATCACTTCACTCTGAGGAAAGGAAATTACACGTGAGTTAGACTTTCTTCAGTGAAGTGGTTGGCAAGGATGTGGTGTGCTTGGGAAGATGTTGGAGTCCAGTATTAAGGACACTGTTTTGGGTACATGAGGGCACATGATAAAATAGAGTAAGCTCAGCATGCCTCCTCTGAAGGGGAGATCTTGCTTGACAAATCTGTTGGAATTCTTTGAGGACACAAAGCTCAGATAGACAAAGAATGATTTGGATGACAGAGTTGTTGCCTTTGTGGCCAAGCTTGCAGATGATAGGGAGATAGGTGAAGGGAAAGCAGTGCTGCAGAAGCTCAGAATCTGAGGAAGGACATAGACAGATCAGGAAATGGGCAAATAAGTGTTAAAAAGATGATTGAGTAGGGAAGTCGTGCATGCATTTTGGTTGAAGGAATAAAGTTGCAGACAATTTGCACCTCTCATCTTTGTCTCCTCCATTTTCTCATTATGTCCACACACACTGCTCACTCACAGGTTTTCCATCCCTCCGCAACCTGCCTCTGCTTCAATCTGCCATTCATCCCTCTCCAACTGCTTCCCTTTATCACCTTCTTTAATAAAAACAAAGTACTCTGCAGATACTGTGGTCAAATCAACACGTACAAACACGCTGGAGGAATTTAGCAGGTCGTGCAGCATCCGTGGGAACGAGCAGTCAACGTTTTAGGCTGTGACCCTTCATCAGGACTGAAGAAGGTGGGGGGAGGGTGGGATGGTGCCAGGTAAAAAAACAATCAAAGGAAAGATCAAGGGGTGGGAGGGGAGCCGAGAGGGGATAGGCAGGAAAGGTAAGAAGGAATGTAAGGGGAAAGCACTGTGTAGTAGAAGGCAGAAGCATGAGAGAGGTGATTGGTAGCTGGAAGAGGAGGCAGAGTGAAAGTGGAATGGGGGAAGGGAGAGGGAGGGAATTAACGGAAGTTGGTGAATTCGATGTTCATACCATCATCTCCCTGTCCCTTCCCCTATGTTCTCTGTTCCCTGTTTAGAAGAATGAGAGGAGATCTCAGGGAAACACAAAATTATTTCGGGGGTCAGCAGGCAGGATACAGGGAGGATGTTTCCCCTGTCTAAGGGGTCAGGGGTCACTCGCTCTTTGAAATTTTCTGCACCAGTGGGGGTGTGTATGGTCTCAGTCATTCTGTTCACAGAGCTATGTACAGCATAGAAATGTGCTCTTCGACCCATCACCTCTATTTACCATCTTTTTTTTTGCATTTGGTAAAAAATTGTGCAGTGGTTAGTGGCTCCATATGTCACTACTGCAGGACGTGATGACCCTGCCTTACACGAGTCCTGGGCTCAGCTGGCTACGGCTGACAGTACCCGGTATGGGCCCTTATCCAGTATTAAGGATCCCACTGCCTGGTGGGTATCTTCAGGAGAAGAGAAGGTTAGGGAGTAAACCCTACACAAATCCGGAGTAGAGCCCCTAAGGCGGCTTGATTCTGTATCACGTCACCTCTCGGCAGCTCCTGCAGCCAAGTTGATGCCAAATGTACTGCTGCACATTTCTTTGCACCACATCTGCAAGACTGACAGACGGATCTTGATGTCTCGGCAGCCCGGGTTCTCCACATTCATCATCCAGGTCTGCACCCAGTCATCACAGACGGAGTCAATATACTACCACAATTTGGAGGATTGTGTGCAGTTCTGGTCACCTAACTATAGGAAGGATATCAGTAAGATTGAAAGAGTGCAGAGAAGATTTACTGGGATGTTTCCGGGTCTTCAGGAGTTAATGTTACAGGGAAAGATTGAACAGGTTAGGACTTTATTCCTTGGAGCGTAGAAAAATGAGTGCGTAATTGATAGAGGTTTACAAAATTATGATGTCATAAGTAGACAGGAGGCTGGACCCAAGCGCATGACGCAGGCACTGAAGTACTAGGGGCAGAACAGGAGCAACTAAATGATGGACAAAATGTGGTGAACGTGGTGTGTGTGAAACTTGACGTTCATGGTGATTCTGGGGTTCCGGGAGAGTTCAAGCAAGGCAGGGTCCCAGAGTTCAGGCAGGGTCTAGGAGTTCGCTGGATGGGCCTCATAACTCCTGGGCAGGTCCCGGACCTCCCGGGTAGGTAGTGGGGCACTACCCATCAACAACGAGAGACAGGTAGGAGCAGAGACCTCTGGGCGGACTGCATAACTCTTAGGCAGGAACACGGGTGGGGCTGAGCAGGTCGCAGGGCACCTGGATAGGTTGTGGGGCACAACCCGTCGGCAGTGAGGGATGGAAAGGGGCAGAGACCCCTGCCGGGCAACGGCAGTATGGCCCGACAGAGGCAAGGGATAGGAAGGGAACTAGGTCCAGGGTGACTGCCAGCCTAACTCGAAGAACTTGTCTTTAACGAGGGGAACTCCATGCCAGGGCAACTGGATGAACAGGATAAGCAGGACAACCCCACAACTCCACTCAGTCCCAGAGCCCCCTATATACACCGTCAGCTGATGGGAATCAGGTGCGTCTCTTTGAGTCCAACCAAGCCACGATGATCCACAGGTATGATCACTTGGGCTGAAGGGTAAAAGGAGGGACAGTTACAACACCCGGAATCCAGAGTCTGCGGACCGGATTAAGACCCAGAATGCGGGCTGTAGACCGGACCATAACATATGAGGAGTATAGACAGAGTAAATGAGAGCAGGCTCTTTCCACTTAGATTAGGAGCGATAAGTACAAGAGGACATGGTTTTAGGGTGAAAGGGGAAAGGTTTAGGGGGAACTTCTTCACTCAGTGGTGAGAGTGTGGAACGAGCTGCCTGCCATGTGATGTGGTAAATGCGGGTTCACTCTAACGTTTTAAGAATAAATTGCATATCTTACATGGATGAGAGAGGTCTGGAGGGTTATGTACTGGGTGCAGGTCAATGGGACTTGCTGAATAAAGTTTTGACACAGACTAGAAGGGCTGAATGGCCTGTTTTCTGTGCCGTAGTGTCCTATGTTTCTATCGTTCTATCTACATTCATCCCTTTGGCCGGCATTAGGTAAGTCTCCCTCTGTGCCTTGCCTATTGAAGTGTCTGTCCAAGTGTCTCTGAAACACAGAGGAGTGGAGGCCTGTGAGCTGCAGAGGTCGGCGCTCGTGCCGAGTTGTTTGTCATTCATATTAATGATTTGAATGAGAATGTAGGGCACATAGTTAGTAGGTTTGTGGGTGACACTAAAATCATGGTATTGTGGACAGCGAAGAGAGTTATCCAAGTTTACAACGGGCCCTTGATCAACTGTAGAGTTGTGTACAGTGACAATGTTTTAAAATGCATCTGGGCAGGTATGTGATTAAGAAAGTTTTAAAGGAATAATGGGCAAATGGGACTAGCTCATTAAAGCAAGCTAGTCGGAACAAACAAGTTGGGCCGAAGAGCCTGTGTGACCAGTTTAAATCCATTCACTCAACCCTTCCCATCTGAATCCACCCCCTCACCACACCCGTTTCTGCTGTCTATCTCTCCTATTTATTCCTATTCTCTCTGCACACATGCTGTCTGAACCACTGAGACCCTCCAGCATTTTGTGTCTGTTTGATCGGGAAAACTCTGCTCTCCGTACCGGAAGCCAGACCTCAGGGAGACACTGGTTCTCCATCCTCTGTGATTGGGTAAAACCCCTGGAAAGAATCTTGTCAGCCATTTGACATTGCCTGAGGCCCACTATTCCGGTATCGGGGCCACTCTGCCCGAGTCTCCTCCCGATCCCTGGGGACTCTCTAATTCTCTTCTTCTCCCCACAGTCTCTGTCACCCTGGATGTGGAAACAGCACATCCGGAGCTCGAGGTGTCTGAAGATCGGAAGAGTGTGAGACGGACCGGGAAATGGAGGGATATCCCTGACACCAGGAAGAGATTCACGAACCGGGCTCGTGTGCTGGGATTGGAGGGATTCAGGTCGGGGAGACATTACTGGGAGGTGGTGGTGGCGGGAAATCGGGTATGGGGTCTGGGTGTTGCCGCAGAGTCTGTGGAGAGGAAGGGAGAGGTCAGTCTGAGTCCGGAGACCGGATTCTGGGTCATCAGGCGTGTTGATGACGTGTTACATCGGAATTATGACGTGTGCAGTATTCTCACCTCCCCGGAATCTCGTCTCCCTGCCGGTCCCATCCCCGGGAGGGTGGGAGTTTATCTCAGTTACGAGTCTGGGACAGTTTCATTTTACAACGCAGAGACCAAGTCCCATCTCCACACCTTCACTGGGAATAGATTCACGGAGAAACTTTATCCTTTTTTTTGGCCTTGGGATGGAAACCAGTGGCTGAGAATCTGCTCCGGATCCGCACCAGGTCTGTAAATGGGTCGCGGGACTGGTGTCAAGAGTAAAGTCCCTCTAACTATAAATGTGCAGAGAGTGAAATAAACAGGAGATGAGAATTATCGGTCCATTAAATTTTAACTTGGTCACACGTCCGACAATAGAAGAAAAACACTCTGAATTCAGCAGCAGCCACGGGGCGGCGGGTTCTGAGCTCTCCCGGGTCCCAAAGTCCACCGGCACTGAGCCAGGTGAAGTGGGGCAAGTGAGGATTGGAAAAGGGGGGTCAGCGTGAATATTGGTAAGACCATAAGACAAAGGAGCAGAATTAGGCCATTCAGCCCATCATCTCTCACCTGTCATTCCATGACAGCTGATCCCATATCCCACTCAATCCCATACACCTATCTTCTCTCCATATCCTCTGATGGTCTGATCGAACAGGAGATGATCAGATTCCACTTTACATCTGTCATCGCAGACTGTGCCAGAGTATTCCACAGGTTTACTACTCTCTGGATAAACATATACCTCCTTACGTCCATTCAAAATGATTTCCCCTCAATGTGGAGTTTGTGCCTTCTAGTCTGGATATCCCCACTACATGAAACAACTTCTTCTCATCCACTCCATCTAGTCCTTTCAACACTCGGTAGGTGTCAATGAGATTCCCTTTTCTTTTCAGAGATACGTGACCGAAAATGTTGACAGAATTCCAAATACGGCCTGATTTGTGTCTTATAAAGACTTGGCATTATCTCCTGTCATAAATATTCTATCCCCCTTCAAAGAAAAGCCAACATTGTATTCTTCTGCCATTTGAACTTCTTCTGTGGGACATGTCTACCGTGTGCCTTGTAAACTATTCTCAGATACTTCAGCCACTTCTGCTCAGCCATCATCCCCGCAGTATCCTCCTCCCCTTCCCCTTTAATGGACTGTAAGCATTTTGAACTTTTGTAGTACTACTTTGAAGAACTGTTTTTGCAACATCGCTTTAAGACCTGTTTTTGCTTTATTCCTTTAAGAACTGTTTAAGCTGCCGCGCAGCAGCTGATTTCCTGTTACGTTAGTTATTTGTTTACTTTTGGGGGTTTGTTTTTCAGTGTTTAATAAACGTTTTATTTGTTATGAAAAACCCCTGCCTGTTTAAAGCCGTTTTTTCTATAAATCCAATAGGTTTATGCATTCCGTAAAGTTGTCTGTGCTTATCTCCATCATCCTACGAGTCCTGCCAAATGCCTTTAATTCTTAACTCTACCATCCACATATTTTCTGATTTGCTGTGTAAGGTCTATATCCACAGTTGATATTTTAAAAGCTTGTGTCGCTAAACAGCCACCCTTGTCATCTCCCTCAAAAGTGCTATGTGCCGGGCCCATAAGGTGCAGACATATAAACCAGACTTTGTATATAAAATACTGATTGACGAGTTTCCAACCTCCCTACCTTAGGAATTACAAGGTTTACCTATAGCTATTTATTTCACGAAGCTCCATGTACCTTTCCAAAAGTCTGTTAAAAAAATCTATTGTAACCACCTCCAACACCGTTGCCGGCAGCCCATTCCATGCACTCACCACTCTTTGCATAAAAAAAACAACTTACCTCTGACATCTCCTCTGCACCTACTCCCCAGTACCTTAAACCTGTGTGCTCTTGTGACAACCATTTCAACCTTGGGAACCAGCCTCTGACTATCGACACGATCAATGCCTCTCATCATCTTGTACACCTCTATGAGGTCACCTCTCATCCGCCTTCACTCCAAGGAGAAAAGGCAGAGTTAACTCAACCTATTCTCGTAAGGCATGCTTCCCAATCCAGGCAATATCCTCTGCACCGTTTCTATGGTTTCCACATCCTTCCTGTAGTGAGGCGCCCAGAACTGAGCACAGTTCTTCAAGTGGGGTCTGACCAGGGTCCTATCTAGCTGCAGCATTACCTCTCGGCTCCTAAATTGAATTCAACGATTGATGAAATTCAATACACCATAAGCTTTCTTAATCACATAGTCAACCTGCGCAGCAGCTTTGAGCGTCCTGCAGACTCAGACGCCAAGAATCTCTCTGATTGTCCAAACTGCCAAGAGTCTTACCATTAATATTATACTGTATTCTGCCATCATATTTGACTTACCAAAATGAACCACTTCACACTTATCTGTGTTGAACTCCATCTGCCACTTCTCAGCCTAGTTTTGCATCCTATCAATGTCCTGCTAGAACTTCTGACAGCCATCCACACTATCCACAGCACCCGAACCTTTGTGTCACCAGCAAATTTACTAACTCATCCCTCCACTTCCTCATCCAGGTCATTTATAAAAATGAAAAAGAGTAGGGGTCCCAAAACAGATCCCTGAGGCACACAACTGTTCACCGACCTCCATGCAGAATATGACCCATCTAAAACCACGCTTTGCCTTCTGTAGCCAAGCGAGTTCTGGATCCACAAAGCAATGTCCCTTTGGATCACATGCCTCCTCAATAAGCCTTGCATGGGGTACCATATCAAATACCTTGCTGAAATCCAGATACGCTACATCTACTGTTGTTCCTTCATCTATGTATTTAGTCACATCCTAAAAAAAATTCAGTCATGCTCGTCAGGCACGACCTGCCCTTTAGAAAGTCAAGCTGACTACCCCTAATCATATACCTCTCCAAATGTTCATATATCCAGTCTCTCAGGATCTTCTCCATCAAATTACCAACCACTGACTTCAGCCTCACTGGTCTATAATTTCCAGGGCTATCTCTACTCTGTTTCTTGAATAAAGGAACAACATCCGCAACCCTCCAATCCTCAGGAACCTCTCACATCCTCATTGATGATGCAAAGATCATTGCCAGAGGCTCAGCAATCTCCTCCCTCACCTCTCACAGTAGACTGGGTCCGGTCCCGGCGACTTATCCAACTTGATGCTTTCCAAAAGCTCCAGCATATCCTCTTGTTTTTAATATCTACATGCTCAAGCTTTTCAGTCTGCTGCAAGTCATCACTACAATCACTAAGATCTTTTTCCATGATGAATACTGAAATAAAGAACCATTATGTACCTCTGCTATTTCCTCCGGTTCCACACACACTTTCCCACTGCTACATTTGATCGGTCCTATTCTTTCACGACTTATCCTCTTGCTCTTCACAGATTTGTAGAATGCTTTGGGTTTTCCTTAATTCTGCCTGCCAAGGCCTTCTCATGACCCCTTCAGTTTCTCCTAATATCCTTCTTAAGCTCCTTCTTAGTAGCCTTATAATCTTCTCGATCTCTAACATTACCTAGCTCTCTGAAACTTTTGTAAGCTTTTCTTTTCTTCTTGACTAGATTTATTACAGCCTATGTACACCACGGTTCCAGTACCCTACCAGAACTTTGTTGTCTCATTGGAACATACCGATACAGAACTCTGCACAAATATGCGCTGAATATTTGCCACATTTCTTCTGCACTTTTCCCTGAGAACATCTGTTTCCAATTTAAGCCTCCAGTTTCCTGCCTCATAGCCTCATAATTCCCCTTACTCCAATTAAACACTTTTAATTATGATGGAATTATGATCAGTATCTTCAAAATTCTCTCCCACTGGGAGATCTGAAACATCACGGGGTTCATTTCCGAAAACCCAATCAAGTGTAGCTTCTCCTCTTGCAGGCTTATGTGCCTACTTGTCAAAAAACCTTCGGGAACACACTTAAAACTCCACCCCACCTGAAACTCTCGCTATAGGGGGATGCCAATCGATATTTGGGAAATTAAAATCTCCCATCACGACAACTCTATTATTATTACTCCTTTCCAAGATCTGTCTCCCTATCTGCTCCTCCATATCCCTGTTACTATTAGGCGGCCTATAAAAAACACCCAGTAAAGTTATTGACCCTTTCCTGTTCCTACCTCCACCCATAGTGACTCTGTAGACAATCCCTCCATGGCGTCCACCTTCTCTACAGCTGTGACACTATCTCTGATCAAAAGTTCCACGCCCCCACCTCTTTTGCCTCCCTCCCTGTCCTTTCTGAAACATATAAAACCCGGCACTTGAATTAACCAATCCTGTACCCGAGCTATTTAAGATTCTGTAATGGCTCCAAGTACTGATTCACGCTCTAAGCTTATCCGCCTTGTTCACAACACTCCTTGCATTAATATAGACACATTTCAAACCTTCGGACTGAGTGTATCCCTTCTCTATCACCTGCCTATCCTCCTATCAGAATATTCACTTAGAAACATATCCCTACATTGATTAAATTCTTCACTTAAATTACCTTTTGAATATCTCAGAAAATGACCCAACAAGCAACACAACTTTCCCAGTTTCAGTAACAATCATTTTGACCCATTTAGCAACACTGGAATATTATGATCCCTACAAATCCCCCCATTTTCTTAATCATACCCAACATCTCCAAGTTTAATATCACTTCAAATATTATCTCAATATGATTCCAATAAATCACTGCTTTCCTCACCAAAACCTCTGCCCTTTTATTCTTAATAATGTCACCCGGAGACTGATGCATCATCACATAAATCTTACATTTCTCCCCAACACTCTCTAGGTCCTCAATCTCTTGGGAACTCCACCCTACTGAGTACAGAGGGTATAACTATCATTACAGAGAAGGCTCAGATCCTGCAGAGCCTTTGCACTTTGAAGCTGTCCTCAACCAACCGTCATCTATTACCGATGAGGCGATATTCCAGATTCCCCAGGTCGACGTCAACAGCACCATGGATACCCTCCAGTAGTAGCCGAGGTCACAAAAGCTGTCATCCAGGTATCTAGTGGCAAATACCCAGAGGCAGAAGCCATACCTGCAGGGATCGACAAAGCCAACCGGCCTGTATTTATAGAGATGCTCACTGAATTGATCCAGTCTTTTTGGAAGCAAGGATCCATTCCTCAGGAACTTAAAAATGCATCGATTGTACACCTCTACAAGAGGAATGGCAAAGGACAAGTATGCGACAACCACTGAGGAATCTCGCTGCTCTCCATCACAGGGAAAAAAAAAACTCTTGCAAGAGTCCTGCTAAATTATTGGGTTACTCATCTGGAGCTCCGCCTGCTGCCAGAGTCTCAGTGTGGCTTTCGCTAAAGTCACGGGACTACTGACATGGTTTTTGCTGCGCGTCAACTTCAGGAGGAGTGTCAGGAACAGAATCGCGAACTCTACACAATTTCTGTTGACCTCACGAACGCTTTCGACACTGTCTCCCGGCAAGCCTTGTAGAAGATCATGTTAATTTACGGCTGCCCCGCCAAATTCATTCAGACGGTACGCCAGTTCCATTATGGCCGGAGTGCTGGATGGCGGTGAATTCTCTGAGGCATTCCCAGTCACCAATGGCGTCAAACAGGGCTGTGTGCTCACACCCGTACTGTTCAGCATGATATTTGCTGCCATGCTGAATAATGCTTTCCAGGATAGTGATGGTGGAATCTGCCTCAAGTACAGAGTGGGTGGAAGCTCTTCAAACTGAAGAGACATCAAGCTATTACCAAAGTGAAGGAGACTGTTGTGAGAGACGTCCCCTTTGCCAATGACTGCGCCCTGTATGCTGGTTCAGAACTAGAGATGCAAGTCAAAATGGACAAATTCTCCACGGTTTGTGACAACGTTGGACTCACCATCAATATCAAAAAGTTCGAAGTCATGCACCAGCCTGCTGCTCATGTACCATACTCAGAACCCAAAATGACAATCGATGGACTGAACTACAGGCAGTGGACCAGTTTATTTACCTTGGCAGCACCCTCTCCTGAGCAGTAACTATTGATACAGAAGTTAACTGCAGAATAGCAAAGACAAGTTCTGTATTCGATAGACTGCTGTCGATTGTATGGGAACGTCGAGGAATCATCCCAGCAACAACACTGAAATTGTACAGAGCCGTGGTACTCACTAACTTCCTATATGCCTGTGAAATGTGGACTGTGCATCAAAGGCATGCAAGACAGCTCAGCCATTTCCACAAGACTTGTCTTCACAGAATATTAGGCATCAGATGACATGTCAAAGTACCAGACACTGAAGTTCTCTCCAGAGCAAGTCTCCCATCAGTCCACACACTGCTGATAAGAGCACAGACCCGGTGGGCAGGTCAGATCATCCATATGCCAGACCAGCGCAGAACCAAGCAGCTCTCTTTTGGGGAACTCTCTGCTGGAAGACGCTCGCATGGAGGACAGAAGAATCATTACAAAGACTCACTGAAGGCCTCCCTGAAGTCGTTTGACATACAGGGCCTCCAGGGAAATGCTTGCACAAAACCGACCTACCTTGCTATCAAGCTTATGAAGCAAAGCGCACTGCTGAAGCACAACATAAGCGCGAGCTGCGCAAGTACAGAGTCACCAGTGCAACAACTACAGATGTCTGCCCAACATGTGCCAGGGCATTCCGTGCTCAAATTGGCCTGACCAATCATATTCGTACACACCGCATCCAGTCTCAAAGTGACTAATGGTGTTGAGGTCTTCATCGACGACGATGGACGAATAATAAACTCCTACAAGTGGCTTCCTCTTCCCGATATAAATCCAAACTCAAGCTCATAAAGGTAGGAAGGCTGACTGATGTTCATATTAACTAATCACCGTGTGAGTTCTCATTTGACCGACAGGCACCTCAGCCAATGAAAACAGGAGTTGGAGGCTGGTCTGAGCTACCTTAGGCAGGGCAGAAATCTGCCCTATGTTCAGGCCCTCATTTTCCGCTCCTTCGCCATGGTGGCGTTCAGAGAGTTGCTGCTGTCGGTGTCGCCGGCCTCGGCGTCCACAAGGATGGGCGTGATTCCCCTTCGATGCCTAGTTGAGTCTGTTTCAGCGATGTTTGTGTTGGCTGAGGAAAAATGTTCTTGCAGAGAGCGAGAGAGGAGGGAAGCCAATGATGACAACTCCTAGAAGGCCCCGCTGATGATACTAAAATTGGGGGTGTTGTGGAGAGTCTGGAGATTGTCAGAGATTACTGTGGGAAATAGATGGGATGCAGAACTGGGCTGTGCAGAGGCAGATGGAGTTCAACCCAGATACGTGTGAAGTTTTTCATTTTGGCAGGTCAGATTTAAACACAGAATATAACATTAATGTAAGACCCTTGGGCAGTGTGGAGGATCAGAGATATCTTGGGGTCCGAGACCATTTGACACTCAAAGCTGCTGTGCAGATTGGCAGTGCTGTCAAGAAAGCGTCTGATGTGATGGCATTCATCAACCGTGGGATTGAGTTCAAGAGCTGTGATGTGATGTTGAAGCTATGTATACTGGGTCTTAGCTGAACCCTACTTGGAGTACTGTGCTCTATTTCGGGTGACCTCAGTCCAAGAAGGATGTGGAAACTACAGAGACAGTGCAGAGCCTATTTACATTGTTGTTGCTTGGAATGGAGAGCATGTCTTATGAGAATAGTTTGAGTGAACTTGGCCATTTCTTTTTTGAGTGACAGAGAATGACAAGTGACCTGATAGCACTTAATTCCATACACCTGACCTCTCACCAAATCCTTTGATACCCTGACCAAGCAGGAAACGAACAACAGGTGCCTTAAATATACCCACACACTTGGCCTCTACTGCAGTCTGTGACAGAGCATTCCACAGATCCAATACTCCCTGACTAATAAAAAAACAACTCCTTAATTCTGTTTAAAAAGTTGACCCCTCAACCTTGTGGCTGCGCCACCTAGTTCTTAATAGCCCCACCATGTGCAATATCCGCTCCACATCACCACATCCACCTTATCTTGTCCTTTCAACATTCAGCAGGTTGCAATGAGATCCCCTCTGCATTCTTTAGAATTCCAAGCTCTACATGCTCAAAGCTGCCAAATGCTCTTCATATGTTAACACCTTCATTCCCAAAATTGTCCTCCCGAACATCCTTTTGACTCTCTCCAATGACAACACATCCTTTCAGAGATATGGGGCCCCAGTACTGTTCACAATACTCCACGTGTGGCCTGACTCGTGTCTTGTAAATGCTCAGCATTATCTCTTTGCTGTTATGGGATGAGACTGGACTGTGTTGATCTACAGAGGGATCTTGGAATCCGAGTTCAGAACTCCCAGGTAGTGGTTACAGTTTCAGGCAGTTATGTTGCATCTGGAGAATTGCATTCTAATCTAAGAATAATGTGGAAATTTTGGATGGTGATTAGAAGAGACTAATACAGGATGCACAGTCTAGGGTAATTTTATTTGGAGCTGCAGAGGCTGAGGGATGTCTGACAGAAGGGTACAGAAAAGTGAGAGGCACAGACAAAGTGGACAGCCGGTATTTTTTCTCCAAGAAGGAAATGTCCAATGCCAGTGGACATGCACTTCAAGAGAAAGTGGGAACACTGCCTCATTCGTGATTTTTCCACTATTTATTTTGTACTTCAATGTAACTTTGTATCTTTTCCCTAGCTGTTGTAAAAAAACAGTTACAGAAGACAATGATGTTCAAAACCTGACTCAGAATGATTAAAGGAGATTTGTATTGCAAGTTTTATTTTTCATAGCCATAGTAGTGTGTGTCTGGAATGAATGTCAAAGGTGCTAATGGAGGCAGATGCGATAGAGGCTATTAGATATCACGTGAATATGAGGAGAATGAAGGAATGTGGACCTTGTGTAGGCAGAAGGGATCGGTGTAGTAATGCATGAAATGACCTGTTCAACTGGTTCAGCACAACACAGTGAGCAGAAGCGCCAGTTCAAAGACAAGTAGAGCAAGCAGAGCAAGTAAACTTGATTAAAGTGTTCCGACAGAGACCAGAAGGTGACGTCAGTGGATATATGCCGGCATCACATTTCTCTCACCAAAGATAAGATGAAATTTGTGAGGTTTATAACCGATGCGGTGAATTTTATTGCTCAAACATCTCATCCTACTGAGAAAATTAAAATTATTGTGAAATCTACAGAATGTTATATTGCTGTAACTGCTGTTTTGTGGGAAGATTTCAATGCACTTTTGTTAGCTGGGGTATCTGTATCACAGTCTACTTGTGAACGTGCATAATAGGATTAAAATATTGCAATGAAATGGTCTAGACTTTAAGAAGTATATTTCTCATTTGTCAGATTCTTCTGATGTTATGTCTGTACAGGAATCCTGCACCTTATACTTTTTATTCCTCTGCAGGATTATATTGTCATTAAGCTTGACAGGTTAGTTGGTAGACGGGTAGCGTTGCCAGTTTTGTAAGGAAAGGGGCAGGGTATAGAATTGGGAATGGGAATAAGATGAATGAGAAACTTATAGTAGAAATTCTTGATTCAACAGGTTATGTATGTAATTTTCTTTTGTGAAAATGTTAACTTTACAATTAGTATTTGGAGGTTTGGCCATCTACTTTCCTCATGGAAAATGGATGTAGTAGTACCCATCCTAAAATATGGAGCTCCCCGTCTGATCCTCCTTGTTATAGGCCAACATAATTAATGTCTCATTTATGTAAACTTGTGGAATGTACGGTAATCGAGCATTTGAGTTATATTTTCATGTCTTCAAGTTTTATCAGGGGGAATTCGGAAGGGTAGAATAGCATAGGAATCAGTTTTGTGTTTGCTGATTATATAGGAAAGCACAGTTAAATAAAGATGTAATAGCAATATTTTTTGATATTGAAAAGGCAAATACTATTTATTGCATAAAGGACTTTTGATTATTTTTTGTAAATGCAACTGAAGGGGCTATTGTCCAATTTTTTCTGATTGTTTTTATTTGGACATCTTGTAAACGTATGGATGGGCAAGTATGACATTGAATTGATTTTTATGGTTGGAAGATGATATTAGAAAATGATATTAAATATAGATGTTGTAACAGCAGTATTTTGTACTATTCAAAAGGCAGACGGTATTTATGGAAGGAAAGACTTTTTAAGAAATTCTGGAAATGAGAATGGATGGAGCGATTATCTAACGTTTTCAGAGGTTTTTTTTAATCGGCTGTCTTGTGTCAGGTATGGATGGAAACGTCTTATTTGGGTTTTTATGAGATGGAGGTTGGCATCCCACAAGGCAGTATTTATTATTTCATATTATAATTAATGATATTTTTTTCTGAGGTGGGGTTTGGAGTGTGTAAGTCACTATATGCAGATGATGGAGTTTTACGCATAAAGGTAGAAATTTCATTTTTACTGAATATAGGAGGCAATCACAATCAACAAGGTCGAACAGTCGACAAATAGTTCGGATTTATGCTTTCAGTGGATACAAGACGAATTGTGTTTTTCAAACAGCATTAATGGACCTGCACCAGACTTGAAATGATATGGTCTAACCCCTTAAAAGTTGTCAGTGTCAAGATTTCCAGGCATGTAGATGGATAATTAGCTGACATGGAGCCAACGGATCAGAAAATAATTGATAAATATAAAGGAACATTAAAAATTCTCAGTTATCTCTCTGGGTATTCTGGGATTTCACATGGAAATATTTGTTGACCAATTTCGTTTGTTGAATTTGATCTGTCCTTGATTATGGTTGTGGTTTATATAAACCCCATTTCCAGAAAAGTTGGGATATATTCCAAAATGCAATAAAACAAAAATCTGTGATATGTTAATTCACGTGAACCCTTATTTAAGTGACAAAAGTACAAAGAAATGGTTTTCAATAGTTTTACTGACCAACTTAATTGTATTTTGTAAATTTGATGGCTGCAACACATTCAACAAAAGTTGGGACAGAGTTAAAATAAGATTGAAAAGTGCACAGAATATTCAAGTAACACCGGTTTGGAAGACCCCACATTAAGCAGGCTAATTGGTAGCAGGTGAAGTATCATGACTGGGTATAAAAGTAGCGTCCATCAAAGGCTCAGTCTTTGCAAGCAAGGATGGGTCGTGGCTCACCCCTTTGTGCCAAAATTTGTGACAGAATTGTTAGTCTGTTCAAAAGGAACATTTACTATTGCAAGATTGCCGTGAATTTAGGTCTTTCAACATCTACAGTACATAATATTGTGAAAAGATTCAGAGCATTCAGAGACATCTCAGTGCATAAAGGGGAAGGTCGGAATCCACTGTTAAATGCACGTGATCTTCAAGCCCTCAGGCAGCACTGCCTAAGAAACCGTCATGCTACTGTGATAATTATAGCCACCTGAGCTCGGGAGCACTTCGCTGCATCGGGAAATGCAACTTGAAACTGTATTATGTAAGGAGGAAGCCAAACATCAACTCTATGCAGAAATGCCGGCGTGTTCTCTGGGCCCGATCTCATCTCAGATGGACCGAAAGACTAAGGAACCGTGTGCTGTAGTCAGATGAGTCCACATTTCAGCTAGTTTTCAGGAAAAATAAATGGGCGTTGAGTTCTCCGTGCCAAAGATGAAAACAACCATCCTGATTGTTATCAGTGAAAGGTGCAAAAGCCAGCATCTGTGATGGTATGGGGGTGCATCAGTGCCCACGGCATGGGTGAGTTGCATGTATGTGAAGGTACCATTAACTTTGAGGCGTATATTAGGATTTTAGAGAGAGATAAGTTGCCATCAAGTCAACGTCTTTTCCCGGGACGTCCCTGCTTATTTCAGCAGGACAATGCCAGACTACATTCTGCACGTGCTACAGCAGCGTGGCTTTGAAGACACAGAGTGCGTGTGCTTGACTGGCCTGCTGCCAGTCCAGATCTATCTCCTATTGAAAATGTATGGCGCATCATGAAGAGGAGAATGAGACAACGGAGACCACGGACTGTTGAGCAGCTGAACTCTTATATTAAGCAAGAATAGCCAAATTTCCAATTGGAAATTTACTACAATTAGTATCCTCAGTTCCAAAACGATTTAAAAAAGTGTTATTAAAAGGAAAGGTGATGTAACACTATGGTAAACATGCTTCTGTCCCAACTTTTGTTGAGTGCGTTACAGCCATCAAATTCTAAATTTGTGTATATTTACAAAATACAATCAAGTTGGTCAGTAAAACTATTGAACATCTTTTCTTTGTACGTTTGTCAGTTAAATAAAGGTTCACGTGAATTAACGTATCACAGTTTTTTTGTTTTTATTGCATTTTGGAAAATATCCCAACTTTACTGGAAATGGGATTTGTAGATCAGCTTCATCTTCAACTTTATTATGTTTGTGTGCGGTACACGCACAGGCTTTAAGATTCTGTTTTGGTGCAGTCAGCTTCTTCCATGTTTCGGCTTTACTGGTTGAAATTGTGGTGGTTCAATTTAATGTTAACATACTAGATTAACTTAAAGTGGAAGATGTTATTAATCTGTTCAAGGTGTGTTGTAGGACAACTGGAAACTTCACAAGAAGAGTGTTTACATTTTTGAGTGTTTTGGTTCTTATCACGCTTGAAATATTTGTTCGTTGGGTTATGCCAAATGCCAAATGCCAAATGCCTTCTTGGTAACCACAACTTGTTTCTTTTAATACCATTAGCTGATTTTACGATAGTCGTTTTAATGAAGTCTAACGATACTTTTATGCCTGAGATTTTGTTGGTTCACTATATATTAAGGAAATTTATTGAGATAGTTCAACCATTTTTACAGAAGGATCAAAACATAATTTATGGGTATGTTGGTGTGGCTGTGTTATGTGTGAATTATAGGTAAAAATAAAGAAATGACCTACTAAACATTTATCAGGATTTACAAAAGAATCGCCTGCCAACATTTCATGCTTACAGTGGGTGGAGGAAATTTGTCAATGTAAAGTTTTAATTTGTTCAGATTCCCTTTAGGTTTTCAAGAGTCTTAAAACAGATTATTCTCACAGCAGGTCAGATTTACTGCTGGAAACTCATTAAACATTATTTCATATTCTAAAGATTGGAGATTAGGGGTCCGCACTGATTCGGAAGTGCATGAAGACACGGCGAGCAGTCGCTAGACCAGAAGGATCTGGGAACTCAGATTCATAATTACTTGAAAGTGGCGCCACAGGTAAATAGCGTCGAAATGAGAGCTTCTGGCACATTGGACTTCAAAAATGATAGTACTGAGTACAGGAGATGGGATGTTATGCTGAAGTTGTGTAAGATGTTGGTGAGGTCTAATCTGGAGTATTGTGTGCAGTTTTTGTTACCTGCCTGAAGGAAAAAAATATCAACAACATTGAAAGAGTGAAGAGAAAATTTACAATACGTTTGCTGGGAGTTGAGGACTCGAGCCTTAGAAAAAGGTAAAGATTTATTCCCTTTAGAGTTGGAAAATAAATACAGATTTCGCAGCTGTATACAAAACTATAAGTGTTGTTGACAGGGTAAATGCAGGCAGAATTTTTCCTCTTTGTTTGGGTGAGATGGGAACAAGAGATCACAATTCAAGGCTGAAAGATGAAATATATAAGAAGAACCTGAGTGGGAATTCCTTCACTCAGAAGGTGGTGAGAGCGAAGTTAGAGCTGTCAGTGGAAGTTATGGATTTCATTGCGGAGAAGTTCGGATCAGTACATGGACGGTAGGGTATTTAGGGCTATGGGCCAGCTGCGTTGATGGGACTCGGCAGAATAGCAGCTCGCAACGGACTAAATGGGCAGAAGGGTTTGGCTGTTTGTTACAGTGCCCTCTAACTCCAAAGTGTAAATGAAGGGCACTGATTGGGTTTGTTATCGGGAAGAAAGCGATGCAATTTAAGGCTTTCCTGCTGGGGATGGATGTGCATTGTTATTGTACATCTGTGGTGAAAGTGAGGAGATTAGAGCCAGAGATTTTGAAGTTTTTGAAGAGCAAACAGACACAGACACCACATGCACACAGATAGGTACACAAACACACACACACACACACACACATACTCACTCACAATCACACACATGCACACTCACACACACTCTGCTCCTTCCACCTTCCTATTGCCCTTAACCCCACTTCCCAAAAATTGCTCGTTTCTCCTCTTTGCCTTAAGCTCCCCCCCCCACTCTCCTGCTCCCATTTTCACCCCTTCCCACTCGCTACCTCTTCTTCCCTGTTCTCCCAGTCTCTTTTTCTCCCTCTCATGTATCCCACTCTCTCATCCTTCCTCTTTCTCCTCTCCCCTTCCCTATTTACTTACTTTCCTCTCTTCCACACCCTCTCTTTCTCTCTTTCCTCTCCTTCTCCCTTTCTAACAAACGCTTCGTCTGCCCCTCGCCTTGTCCCCAATTCCTCCTTTTTCTGTAGCTTGCTTCCCCCCCCCACTCCACAATGTGATGACGGTTGACACGCACAGTGATTTATCTGATGTTGTGTAATTCTTCACTGTTTGGACAGCGACAACGATCAGTCGGAAGATGAAGGCTTGTGGCTTCCGGCAGAGGCCAGTTTGTTCTCTTTATATGTGTTATAGAATAGGCAGGGGAGCGGAGTGTGGAGCATAGTTGAAAAAAAGACAGAGAGGGAAAGACAGAGAGAAAGAGAGACTAAATATATACAATCTCTTTCCCTCTGTCCTCCTCTCTTCATCCGTTCTCTTCCCCACTGTTTCATCCACACATTCCTCCCTACTCTACCCACTCAGTGGGCTTCTTTTCTCCCTTATTATCTCTTTCTCCCGTTCTGCCAAACACTTCGCCTGCTGCTCACCTTCTCGCCAATCCCCCTTTTTCTGTTGCTCGCTTTCCCTGGCACCCAGCCGTCAGCGCACACTCCCACCCACCCCGCGCTGTGATGACGGGTTGACACGCACAGTGAATTATAGCTGTTGTATAGTTCTTCATTTTTGGAAAGCAACAATGTTCTCTCATAATATAAAGGCTTGTGGTTTCAGGGAGATACCAGTTGGTTCCCTTTTAGTGCGCTACAGAATAGGCGGGGGAGGGGACTGTGGAGTAGACAGGATAGCCGTGTGTTTCCAGTAGCTGCGCCATCACGAGAAAGACGAGGAACTGTCTGCCAGCTGGTCTCTGACACAAAGACACACAATGAAAACACGGACTGACACATACGAGGACGCATATAAACACACAGAGATGCAAACATACAGAAGTAATTTAAAAATGAATGCAGTTTGCTTTTTGAACGTTTTAAGATGCATGCAACTATTTCGTGAACTGTATGAAATGTTTCTTGCTCTGTGATAATGGAATGTGCTTGTGGGAATGTCAGCGGGTTTGGACATGCACATAGAAATGAGACTGGGCATTGATTTGTGGATGTGCGAAGGTTCCAGGGTATGTTGGTGAATATGGGTTACATACAGATTTTGGAGTGTCGGTGAATTTGGGGGTGCACACTGCTTTGGGCATTTGAGAGTGCACAATGATTTGGGAGTATTTAGGGCTACACACAGATTTGGGTGTCTCAGCGGATTTGGGGACGTACAAGTATCTGGGGCGTCCTTGGATTTAGGGGTGTAATGGATCATAAGGCTGTTGCATTTATAGATACTTTAAGAACAAATGCAATTTGAAATTTGAACTTTGTTCTTGCTATTTGATTTGAGGCGGAGTGAATTATTTTCTGAAGTGTTTGAAATAATTCTTGCTCTGTGAAAATCTACTGTGATTGTGGGTATGTTAGTGGGATTGGGGTGCGCACAGATCTGAGTATGGGGTTGGAGTTTGAGTGTCGGCAGGTTTGAGGGTGCACATTGATTTGGGGGTGAGCACTGAGTTCTTGTTTGCGTGCGAATTTGGCAGTGCACACAGACTTGCAGATATGGGAATCCAGATGAACTTTGAGGCGTTTTGAATCTCAAGGTTGTTTCATTGATACATAGTTTAATAATAAATGCAACCTGAACTTCGACCTCTTCTTAAGTTTTTTAAGTCGGAGGCAGATATTTTGAGAACTGGTCGAAATGATTCTTGCTGTGAGATAACCTAATCAGAAGGAGTCAGCAGGTTTGGGTTGCGTACCAATCTGTGTATTGTGGTAGATTTGTGCCTGTTGGAAGTTCGGGGTGAACACGAATTTCGGGGTGCACTCAGATTTGGGGATTGCGCTGATTTAGGAATATTTTGGTGAACATGGGGTGCACAGGGATTTGCGCAGACATAGAGGTTTGTCAACGAATATGGGGGTGTCGTTGGATTTATGGACATGGGGGTGGGATGGATTTGGGGAGGTGCGCATATTTAAGGTGATGTCAATAATTATAAGGAAAATACGTGTGCATGGAATTTGAACTTTGTTCTTGATATTTTTCAGGGTGGAGGCAGCTGTTTTGTGAAGTGTCTGAAATGATTCCTGCTCTGCGATTTTCTAGTCTGTAGGTGTAAGCACAGATTTGGAGCACACACCAATTTGGTGATGTGCGCATATTTCAGGATTTCTCGGTTAATCGGGGGCTGTTCACAGATTTGGGGGATGCATGCGGCTGGTTTAGGGGTATACCAGTGAGTCTATGAATACACAGGAATGTTGGGGTGGATTTGCTTTAGGGGTGCACACTAATTTCAGTGTTGAATGTGGGTTTGCCGGTGAGTACAGATGTGTGAGTGTTGTGTGATTCGCAGATATATGAAGAATAGGTGTGTTGGCAGAATCGCGGGTGAGCACTGACCAGGGAGGAACCGGTGGATTTGGAGGTGTTTCAGATCTCAAGGTTTTCCCGTTTATACCCACTTTAATAATAAATGCAAATAAACATTGATCTCTGTTTCTACTTCTCTTTTTTTTAAATGGAGACAGCCATATTGTGAAATGATTCTTGCTCTGGGATAACAATGTGCATGTGGGGCTCTGTGCTGAATTGGAGCTGTGACGAGTCTCAAGGCACTGATCAGTCACCTTTGTTGGGACAAACTAACTCCCACAAATGGTCTAAACATTAATTAATTAATTCCATCACAATCTGTCTCCGTGGTGATTGTGTCTGTCAGACGTTATCAGATGATCAGTGCGGTGAAACATCCGGTCACCTCCGTGCTTCAGATCATTAATAAGGCCGCGTTCAGAGCACGAGCCAGAAGCTGAGCGCAGCTGAACTCGAACTCTTACCTTCATCGCCTGATCTGCCAGGTGTATTTTTCCCCCCCGGGCTGATTGTTCCTTCGACCATCAGCGCCGGGACCTTCCCAGGCGGGTGGTCGTTTTGTTCTGTTTCCTGTTTCTCCGCCGGCTCCGAACTCTTCTCTGCATTCTGTTATCCTGCCTGGGCTCAGATCCACTCCTCATCATGCTTCTCTGCCCCGTCCCAGTATTGCCAGGTTGGTTCTCTCCCCCACCTTTCTTCCCATGCGCCGGTCCCGCTTCTCCGCTCGTTTGTTTTATTTGCGCGATCGCGCTGTCTGCCTGCCTTTCCCGACTTCCCTGCTATCATGGCTGTTGTGTTAGTCATCCTAGACCTATACCCGTTCCTATCCCTTCCCTCCGTCGGGCGGGTCCGACCGACCTGCCGCTGCCCGGCGGAGGTTCTGCCCCGTCGTCCTCCTCCGTCCGAACCCTGCGATTGTGCCCCGCACACGCCTAGGGGTCCGCGTCATGCCCCGGCCAAAGGTGTTTCCGCCTGGGTGGCGGCCCGAACCGGGACATATGCGGCCCGCCCAGCGAGGGCTCTCCGCCAGCTTATCTAGCCAACTAGACCTGTCTGCCTGCCTGCCTGAACCCCGGGAGCCTGTTTACCAGAACTCGAACTCCGGGAGCCCGCTCCGCTCTGCCTGCCCGAACTCCGGGAGACCGCTCCGCTCTGCCTGCCTGACACTCTATCTACCTGAACCCCAGCTCTACCCTTAAATGCCATGGCATCCCCATCCTGTCCTCCCACTAGTACTTCAGTGTCTGCGTCCTGCGTTTGAGTCCATCTGGCCCCGTTCCTGACAGAGTCATGTGTCAGATGGGTCAGATATTTTTAAATACTCCTCTCTGTATCCCGAGAAGCACTCATGGTATGATCATCTGTTAATTCGTGGAATTTCTTGCTATCGGACCAAGCCCGGATAGGTGTTCCTGTTTAATGGCACCTATACTGTGGCCACCACCAATATGCCTACCTTCTTGCAGTAGGACCCATTGGAACTCTTTGTGTTTCCTTCCCAGAAGGGTCACGTTCGTCGACGGCAGATAGCCCGAGCCGTGAGTAAGGAATTTTGAGCTGACTGGAGGAATCCTGTTACTCTGGGCTCTTCTTTGGGCTGTGGGTTCCTGCGCAGTCTCTCTCTCGAGTCACAGCTGCAGAGAACAGTAACTACCTCATTTGTGGGCTAACGGCTTTGGCAAACAGTACAGTAGAAGGCCGGTAACAAGGAACTTGTGGAGTTACGACTCTATGCACAGCAAACTAGGTATGCTGTGGATTATCTGTTGGTCCAGCAGGGAGCGGTCTGCGCCATGGTCGGAGACAAATATATCACCCATTCTACTGATGAGCCCTACATTGTAACCCATGCCACCCAGTCTGTTAAGAAACATCTGAATGACTTCAGGCAAGGTCTTACGATAGAAGAGGATTGGTTAGGATGGGTGCTAGGAGGATCTTGGGGAGCTTATCTACTGCACGGTCTGATTGTTTTCATATTGTGTGTAATTGTTGTCTGTTGTGTGATGATGACCTGCCTAAATACAGACTGTAGAATTGTCATTTTCAATCTTTTTTTATTGACTTAAAAAAGTGCTAGATGTATAGATACAAATCAGAGAAGTTATATCAAATACATAATTCAATAAATGTACACCCAAAGAAAAGGATATACCATGTATAAATCATGTATAATATAATATTATGCTAATATCTATAAACAGAGAACCACAGCTCCTCTTGGCAATTCATAGAAAAAAAGAAACTGGATGTTCTCTATATATAAGAGAAGGAAAAAAACACTAAACTAACCTACAACAAAAAAAGAAAAGGGACTGGGCGTTCCATTTGAGGATAAGATTACAAAAAAAGAAGAAAACATCCTTCTGGTCAAATCTGAAACTTCACGGAGGGAGAAAAAATACCCCCCCCCCCCAAAAAAAGGGAAAAATGTTATCATATGAACATATTGAATAAGAGGTCGGCAGGTTTGCTCAAATTTGAAAGATGTATCAGACGTCCGACTTTTAATTTTCTTCAAGCTTAAAGTGACATAATGGAGGAGAGCCAGAGGAAAAAAAATCATTAGGTGGATTAAGATCCTTCCAATGCAACAAAATAGCTCTCCTAGCCAATGAAGTTGAAAAGGTTATCACATGTGCAGCGGAAGAAGGGACATTTCCTCCTTCATTTGTAGTCATCCCAAAGATTGAATTAGGTTCAAGTCCACCCCTATGACTTTTGATAACGTTCTAAAAACATCTCTCCAAAAATATTTCACTTTATACAAGACCAAAACATATGAGTAGCCACCTCTGCGCTGCATCTATCGCAGCTGGGATTTATATTAGCAAAATATGCGCTAATTTATCCTGTGACATATGTTCCCTGTGCACTATCTTGATCCGAATCAAGCAGTGACGGGTACAGACAGATGAATCATTAAATAATATTTTTTTTCCATTGATCATCTGAAAGTGAGTCCTGAAGTTCCATTTTCCAGGCACGTTTAATCTTATCATTAGGCATCATACGTCAATTCATTAATCATTTACATATAATAGCTATCAATCCTGTTTGAAATAGTTTAAGCTGAAAAATAACATCTATCATATTTGCTAAATAAGTATATGGATAATTCGGTAAGACATCTCGTAAAAAATTCCTAACTTGTAAGTATCTGAAAAATTGTGCATTACATATACCATATTTAATCACTAACTACGAATAAGACATTCTTGCAGGGAAGTTTGCTAGTGCTTCTTGGGGGGGGGGTTAAAATAAATTTGCAGGGGGCGGGGATCCAGAATGTGAGAGAGGATAGCGAGGTGAAGAATAAAGGACAGGTGGGGACTACACGGTTCTGACATATTAAGTGTGTAGTTGAGAAAGGTGAGGCGGAACAAGTGATAGGGAGGACACATGCATAGAGGGATGGTCTGACGGAACATGTGCAGAAAGAATAAGTAAATTTAGGAAGGACAACAAAATTCTAGGGGCGTATAGCCCGATGGGACTTCAGGGAGCTGGGTTAAGCACAATAGGCAGAGATTCAAACAGAGAGAGGAGAAATGGGCTAAAAATTCTATATCTGAATGCATTAACAGTCAGAAACAAAGCGGATGAGCTTGAAGCTCAGGTGCGAATGGGTAACTATGATGTTGTTGGGATAACGGAGACATAGCTGCAGGGAGATCAGACCTGGGAAATGAATGTACAAGGGTATACGTGTTATCGTAGGGACAGAAATGTGGGCAGAGGGGTTGGGGTGGCCCTGTTGGTGAGGAATAAGATTCAGTACTTTGCAAGTGTTGTCATTGGATCAGGAGAAGTACAGTCTGTGTGGATAGAACTGAGGAACAGTACGGGCAAAAAGAACATAATGGGTGTTGTCTACAGGCCAACAAACAGTAGCATGGATATTGGGTGCAAGTTGAATAGGGAGTTAACATTGGCATGTGGCAAAGGTAATGTCGCAGTAGTTACTGGGGTTTCCAACATGCAGGTGAACTGGGAGAATCAGGTTGGTGTTGGAACCCGAGATAGGGAGTTTGTAGAGTGCCTACGGGATCCATTACTGGAACAGCTTGTACGAGAGCCGACCAGGGACAAGGCTATTCTGGATTTAGTTTTAGGTAATGAACAGGATTTGTTAAGCGATCTTGAAGTAAAGGAGCCATTAGGAGGTAGTGATCATAATTTGAGAAGGATAAGGGCTGCTCGGATGTGTCAGTGTTACAGTTGAACAAAGGAGACTATGGAGCCATGAGGGAAGAGCTGGCCAAAGTTAACTTGACGGGTATCCTAGCAGAAAAGACAGTGGAACAGCAATGGCAGGTATTCATGGGAATAATGAACAAGCTGTAAGGGGCCACAGTGGTTGACAAAGGAAGTCAGAGATTGCATAGCATTAAAAAAAGGAAGTATGACAGAGCTAAGGTGAGTGGGAGGACAGATGTTTGGGAAATTTTTAAGGAACAACAGAAATTAACTAAAAAAGCAGTACGCTGAGAAAAAAATGAGGTACCAACACAAGCTAGCCAGGAATATAAAGCAGGATAGCAAGAGCCTTTTTAGGTATGTGAAGAGAAAAGAAGATAGTTAAGAAAAATGTTGGGCTCTTGCCGAATGAATTGGGTGGAATTGTTATGGGCAACAGAGAAATGGCAAAAGAATTTAATGTACTTTAGATCTGTCTTCATTAGGGAAGACACAAGCAATCTCCCAGATGCATGGATGGGCCAAGGACATAAGTTAACAGAGGAAATAAAACAGATTGACATTAGGATGGAAACGTTGATGAGTAGACTGATGGGACTGAAGTCTGATAAAACCCCAGGTCCAGATGGTCTGCATCCCAGGGTACTAAAGGAGGTGGCCCTGGAAATTGCGGATGCATTGGTAATCATTTTCCAGTGTTCCTTAGATTCAGGATCAGTTCCTGAGGATTGGAGAATGGCTAATGTTATCCCACTTTTTAAGAAAGGAGGGAGGGATAAAACAGAGAACTATCGTCCTGTCAGCCTAACATCAGTAGTGGGGAAGATGCAAGAGTCCATCATTAAAGATGAAACAGTAGCATATGTAGATAGCAGTGATAGGATTGGGCCTAGCCAGCATGAAATTACCAAGGGCTAATCATGCTTGACTAATCTATTGGGGTTTTTCGAGGATGTAACCAGGAAGTTACACAAGGGAGATCCAGTAGTGTACATCTATTTTCAGAAGGCATTTGATAAGGTCCCACATAGGAGATTGGTGGGTAAAGTAAGAGCTCATGACATTGGGGGGAAGATATTGACATGGATAAAAAACTGGTTGGCAGATAGAAAGCAAAGATTAAAGGTGAATGGGTGTTTCTCGGAATGGCAGGTGGTGACTAGTGGGGTGCCACAGGGCTCGGTGTTGGGCCCACAGCTGTTTACGATTTAAATCAACGATTTAGATGAAGGCATTGAGAATAACATCAGCAAGTTTGCTGACGATACTAAGCTGGGTGGCAGTGTGACATGTGATGAGGATGTTAGGAGAATTCAGGGTGACTTGGATAGGCTGGGTGAGTGGGAAGATACTTGGCAGATGACGTTTAATGTGAATAAGTGTGAGGTGATCCACTTTGGGAGTAAGAACAGGAAGGCAGATTATTATCTGAACGGTGTAAAGTTAGATAAGGGAGAAATACAAAGAGATCATGGAGTCCTTGTACATCAGTTACTAAAGGTGAATGAGCAAGTGCAGCAGGCAGTGAAGAAGGCTAATGGAATGTTGGCCTTTATTAAACAGGGGATTGTGTACAAGAGCAGGGGAACCCTTTTGCATTTGCACAGGGCCCTGGTGCGGCCACACCTGGAGTGTTGTTTACAGTTCTGGTCTCCAGGGTTAAGGAAGGACATCCTGGCTATAGAGGAAGTGCAGCATAGATTCACGAAGTTAATTCCTGGGATGTCCGGACTGCCTTACGCAGAGAGGTTAGAGAAACTGGGCTTGTACACGCTGGAATTAAGGAGATTGAGTGGGGATCTGATTGCAACATGTAAGATTATTAAAGGATTGGACAAGATAGAGGCAGGAAATATGTTCCAATTGCTGGAAGACTCCAGTACCAGAGGGCATGGTTTGAGAATAAGGAGTAGATCATTTAGAATAGAGTTACGGAAAAAACTTCTTCTCGCAGAGAGTTGTGGGGGTCTGGAATGCACTGCTTCGGAAGGCAGTGGAGGCCAATTCTCTGGATGCTTTCAAGCAAGAGCTGGATAGGCATCTTATGGATAGGGGAATCAAGGGATATGGGGACAAGGCAGGAACCGGGTATTGATAGTAGATGTTCAGCCATGATCTCAGAATGCAAGTGCAGGCTCGAAGGGCCGAATGATCTACTTTTGCACCTATTGTCTATTGTCTATTATCTTTAGCCATTGTTGAAATGCCGGTTGATTGGAGAAGAGCTAATGTTTTTCATTAATGGCTATAATTAGACGCCGGGTTATATAGGCCGGTAATTCTGATGTCACTAGTAGGTAAACATTTGTAAGGTACTCTTAGGGATGTGAAGGACAATGTCTAATAAGTGTTAGCCGACAGGGCTCTGAGCGTGGTAAGTTTTGTCTAATTAATCTTATGGAGTTTTCCGCGGAGGTTACCAGGAGGATTGATAAAGGAAGTATACTGGTGAGTCCTTTCCGTTGGTGCGCATCGACGATCTAGATAATAATGAGTTAAGTTGGTTCAGCAAATTTGAGGGTGACACCGAGGCTGGAAACACAGTGGACAATGAGGAAGGCTGTCAACGATTGCAGTGGGAACTTGAAAATCTGGAAAAGTTGGAAAACATTTACAGACGGAATATGCAGAATAAAGATGTTTTCGGCGCAGATTCTGGGTTAGCCCAGAACGATATGACAGTTCTGGATCTGGCGTTCGGTAATGAATCAGACTTGTGTACAGTAAAGGAACCCTTAAGTCACAATGATCATAATCTGATAGAACAGAATTCACCCTGCTGTCTGGGGTGGAGCTACAATTAGATGTGTCGGTATCATAGTGGAAAATGAGAAATTCAGAAACACCCGAAAAGATCGGCGAAAAGGAATGGGATATTAGCAGGGTTGTTGGCCGGGCATCAGTGACTGGGAAGCTATAGAAAAAACACGAAGACAGAAAAGAAACAACTAAAATGCAATAGGAAAAATGAAATATTAAAGCAAACAAGCAATAACATAAAAAGAGATCCCAGAACGATTTCCAGAGACTTAACAAGTCAAACAGACAAGAAAGGATGTCAGACCGTTGGAAAATGATGATGGAGTGTTAGTAACAGCGGATAAAGAAATAGTGGATAAAATGAACAGGCATTTGATTCACTCTTCACTGTGACAGATAACTGTCAGACATTGTGGAGTCTCAGGAGCAACAAGGGAGTGTAGTCATTATTAGTGAGGAGAAGATGTTTAGCAAACTTACAGGTCTGAAGGTAAATAATTCACCTGGGTCCATTGGAATAACCCCGATGGTTCAGAAAAAAAAATGAGCTGAAGAGTTTATTGAAGCATTAGTGATGATCTTTCGAGAACCGCCAGAGTCTGGAAAGGCTCTAGGTGACAGGAAAACTGCAAATATCACTACACTCTTTTAAAATGAATTTACAGGCCAATTAGTCTGATCTCATGTGATGGGAAGATGTCGGGATACATTATCAAGGATGTTTTCTCGGGGTCCTTGGAGGTACATAAGTAAATGGGCGAAGGCCAGTATATTTTCCTTGATGATAGTTTTCCTGAGAATTCTGCTGGAATTTCTTGAGGAAACTGCAGTCAGCATAGACAAACGACATGTTGCATATTTGATTTTCAGAAGGTTTTCGACAAAGTGCCGCATAGGAGGATCGAAAACCAGGTAAAAGTCCATGGTATTACGGAAAATTACAGGCATGGATAGCAGACTAATTGACCGACTTTGGGCAAAAAGCCGAAATGAAGGGGTTCCATTTTGTTGACTGATAGATACTCATGGTGTTCTGCAGGAACACTTGGGACAGACTCTCTTCCTGTTATGTGCAAAGTATTTTGAATGCCGGAATCTAGTTTGAGGAAGAAGGGAGCGCACGAAGGATTTACACTGATTAGGATATTGAACAAGGAAGCGGCAGATGAAATATAGTGGAAGGAAGTGTGTGAGCATGCACCTTAGTAAAAGGAATAAAAGAGTAGACTATTTCTAAGCGGCGAGAAAATTCAAAACTCAGAGGTAGAAAGGGACTTGTGAGTCTTTGAGCAGGTTGAGTTTATGGTAAAGGGGGCAAATGCAATGCTGGCAGTCAGTTCCAGACTACGAGAAAATAAGAACGGGGATACAGAGCCGAGGCTTTATAAGGAATTCAGCAGACCTGGCCACATCGTTACGAAAGGTTGTGCTGGTATTGGGAGAAGGAGATTCCGGAGAATGATTGCGGGAATACAAGGCTGGATGTGTGAAGAGAGTTTGAATGTTCTGAACCTGTACTTGCTTGAGCTTAGAAATGTGGGGGTGGATTTATTAAAGTCTATCGAATATCGAAATGCCCAAATAGAATGAATGAGGATAACGTGCCAGAGGGCACTGCCTCCGTACTGGAGGATATCCATTTAGAACAGAGATGAGAAGGAATTTACTTAACCAGATTGTGTTGAACCACTGTAATTCATTGCCACAGATAGAGGTAGACGCCAAGTCACTGAGTATCTTGCAGCTTAGTTTGGTCGGATCCTAGTTAGACTGGGGCCACTTCACGGGGATCAGGCGGGAAAATGGGTTTGAGAGTAGTTTTAAATAAGCCATGGGGGAGCAGACACGATCGGCCGAGCGGACTACTCCTGCTCCTGATTATAATGGTCTAATCAAACTGGACATTAAGGGGGAACAAGCCAGAATATGAAGATGGAGGACATAAAGACAGGCCAGAAGGTTATAGATAAAGCTAAGTCAAAGGAGGATGGGCGGGGGGGGGGGGGGGGTGGAGGGGATGTTGGCGGAGAAGAAAAGGGAAAGAAGAGCTTCTGTCTCCATTATTTCCCACAACAGTTCTGAAGTGTTTATAAAAGTCTGTTTATTGAACTGGAGTGACATTTTGAACGTCCAAAATACGGCTTTAATGGCGCTGATATTTTGGCATTGCATCACTTTGTGTTCGGGTTTGCTAACCTATTCAATCCTGGTGGTGGCTCTCCACGAAGTCACAGACACGCGGTCAGTATGCGGTCAGATCCACGTCCTTTTCCGCCTGCAGATGTGCCTTGATTTGATTCCCTGCTGCGTACAGACTCACATTCACGAATCTTTAAACCGCACCTTCTCAGTATTAGGATTCTTTGCAGAGTTTATGGGGCTTTTGTGTACACCGGTTGTTTGGTAGAGTTTCTCTGTTTATGTGCAGCAGTTCGGGGGGAAAATCGTATATTTCCCTTCTCCACCCTCCTGTAAAAGTCACTAAAGAAAAATACCTGAAGATAGGATATGGGAACACATACAGATGATGAATGAAACATAGAAATATAGAACACCTACAGCACAATACAAGCCCACATGTGTTGAACACAGCCATATCTTTGAACTACCGAGGCTTTACCCATAGCCATCAGTTTTTCTACCCTCCATGTTGCCATCCAGTAGTCTTAAAAAACCCCATCATTTCCGCCTGCACTACAACAGCCGGCAACCCATTCCACGCAGTCACCACTCTCGGCGTAAAAGGAAATTAACCCTGACATAGTATAAATGGTAAGACACTTGACAGAGCGGAGGATCGGAGAGATCTTGGGGTCCGAGTCCATAGGACGCTCAAAGCAGCTCCGCAGGTTAAATCTGTGGTTAAGAAGGCGTATGGTGAAGAAGGCCCTTATCAATCGTGAAATTGAATTTAGGAGCCGAGAGTTAATGTTGCAGCTATATAGGACGCATGTCTGACCCCACTTGGAGTACTGTGCTCACTTCTGGTCGGCTCATTACAGGAAGGATGTGGAAGCCATAGAAAGAGTGCAGAGGAGATTTACAAGGATGTTTCCTGGATTGGGGAGCTGGCCTTATGAGAATAGATTGACTGAACTCGGCCTTTTCTCCTTGGAGCAACGGAGGATGAGAGATGACCTGATAAAGTTGTATGAGATGATGAGAGGCATCGATCGTGTGGATAGTCAGTGGCTTTTTCCCAGGGCTGAAATGGTTGCCACAAGAGGATACAGGTTTTCGGTGCTAAGGAGCAGGTACAGAGGAGACATCAGGCGTAAGTCTCATTGCACGCACTCACAGTGTGGTGAGTGCGTGCAATGAGCTGCCGGCAGTGGTGGTGAAGGCGGATAAGATAGGGTCTTTTCAGAGACTTTTGGATAGGTACATGAAGCTTAGAAAATAGAGGGCTGTGGGTAAGCCTAGTAATTTCTAAGGTAGGGACATATTCGGCACTACTTTGTGGGCCGAAGGGCCTGTATTGTGCTGCAGGTTTTCTATGTTTCTATGACATCTCTTCACTACCTCTCTATCCTCTGATAATCGACTTATTTTGATCCGATAAATTCCAAAGTGTCCTGCGATTCGAACAAGTTAAGGATTCGTATTTTATTTGAAGATCGTTTAATAGCTTGTCTTAATTTAATTTTGCGTAAACAGATAACTGAGTGGTTAATCCCGTGGTTGTACACTTTTCCTCTTGATAGAAAATTAACGGGACGGGTACTTAAAACTAAATGTATTATCAACGTGCTGATAGAGATTGGATTTCAGTCGCAGTCCGTGGTCAATGATGACGGGGTATTATTACTGACGGTAAAATTGTGTTAAGTGACGAATTTAAATATCGACATCGTTGCCGTGTCCGATTTGGGACAGAAAATGTAACGACAGGGTTAGTTTAGTGAGGAGACTTCTGAATGTCCAATGAGATGATCTTTGCGGATGTTCATAGACCTGATAAAAACATTTCTAACACGACTGCCGATATTGAGGGGGTGAGCCTTTCTCTGTGGTCAGTGATCCGTCTGAATACCAGAGTGGTTAGTCATGAATACCAGAGTGGTCAGTCATGCGCTGCCAGCAGGTCGTGATCATTCTGTTTACTCCCTGTTGAAGTGATGGGTCACTTTGAAGGGGTGAGCCGTGCCAATGATCGCACTCACGTTCGAGAAGAGCCTTAACATTTATGGTTAATCTTCATGCTTGATGTTGAAAGAATGCTTTTATTCATGAAATACATGAATTTACAGCATACTGTTTGCTCGAAGTCGCGGTGACCCGTCCAGTGCAGGGAATCGTTCAATATGAACAACTGGGGATGAAGGGAATTCACTGGCTGATGTCATTAAGATTAATGCGAAGGTTTTTTTTTCTTTACTTTCAGGATTACATGGATAAGCCTTAGTGGAAAGTGCTGGTACTGTAGGGGGACTCTCCGTGCAATCTAAACGGAGAGTAGAAGTTAAGGGAGAGGTCACAAAATTAATACTTCCCGTCGACATTCGTCAGGAAATCGTGTCCAAGTTTCAGGGCCCAATAAAGGGAAGGGGAAATTCTGCTGTTGTTCTCCAGAAATAATTATCGACATTCTCATGTCCGTAAATAAGAACAAATTCTCAGTGCTGAGCGAGGTCTTATCCCATGGCTTTGTGTGGTAAGTTGGGTGGAAAACAGCACGGAAACAGGCCCTTCTGTCAGTGTAGTCATGCTAAGCTATTCTACCGAGTCCTAACGGCCAAGTTGAGACTAAAAAAAATCTAGAGCAATTCCTCCCTCCGCTCCGCCCGCAACTAGAGAAATTCCACCCCCACCCACATTGCAAATTGACATTCGCATTTCCTCACACTAACATCGATTTTTCAAACCTCCCTTAACATTGTGACTGCAAGATCTTTCTGTATTTTTGAATTTATCAGAGCGATGCCCAGGAAAAGAGGTAATTTCCAGCATCGACGTGCGAACTGGTGGAACCGGACAGTTCACAATCATTGTTAAACGGAAGAGGTTTCGGGAACACGGGAGAGGTTTCACGCTGCAGCGGAGCAGTGCGGCTGGAACAGGCGAACAGAGGGAGTTTGACGGCAGACCTGTGGGTCACAACGATGGCGCTGACCTACACTAACAAAAGTAGGTATTTTCACTAGGGAAGAAAGGGAGGATAAAAACCGGCGAGTGTAGGAACAAATTAAACGATTAAAATGATCGTCATTGAGCCAGAGTGAGGAATCATTCGCGATGGTAAAGTGGGTGAGTAATGAGATGAACAAGGAGAACGACGGACTCCATTAATGCAGAGTTTGCCTGCAATGAGCGGTGAATTATTTGGGCAGGCTCGGAAACATCACTAATGCATGACAGCTTCGCAGCAAAGAGAGCCAGAGGATATTTCATCGTGTCCTGCAATTGCTCCCTGAACTTAGTCTGGGTGACCGCGTAAAGAGCCGTGTTTGTGCAGCAGCGCAGAAGCTGCAGCATCGAGCCAAGTTCTCGCAGAGAATCAGGAGGCAGCATTACCGCAGACAAAACAGACACTCGGTTCCAAGCAAAATACACAGTAAACGGTGCCAACAGCAGGACAAAGTTGCCAGAGATAATCAGCAGTAAAATAAGGGATTTCCTGCGGCTCTCCATCTCCGGGTCCCTGGCATTCTGTCCCTTGCCAACACGCCGGGCTCTCTGGCGCCCTCTGCTGGCGACTAAAACATGCCGGATGGTTAATGCATTTGTCAGCAGAACCAATAGAAATGGGATTACAGGAGTGAGAAGGTAATTAAATAAGTCTATTGGCATTGCTATAGATGAAGGCACATAATATGCGGTTTGCCTGCCATTAAATGGAACAATTAATAGTGCATAACGCACTGTGAGCCGAAAATATCAGTAAGTGTTTCTGTCCCCAGAAACACAGCCGCAGTTTTTCCAGTGCAATATTTTGCTTTCTGCTTTTGGCAACAAATGGCCGCAAACCGGTCAAAGGTGAACGTGACGGTGAACCAGACCGAACAATCGGTGGCGGCTAAAAGCAGGGCGACGTGGATTTTACAGACTGATGTCTCCCTCACCCAGAGGAGAAGTGCCAGCGGCGCGCAAGTATCCGGAATCTTGTTCAAAATCAGGTCCAGGACAACGACCATAAGATCTGTAGCTGCCATGGCAACCAGGTAGCGAGTGACAACTCTGGAGAGACCGCACAGCTGCCGAATCAAGTTGCTTCCAGAACTTGTGTTTACAATGCAAATTAATTTTCCATATCCAAATATTTGGAAATATAATCCAAATCCACAATATTCTCGCAGCCAACCGTTCTGTCAACTTTGATTATATTTCGTTCTCCTCCTCGCAGTGAACCTGGTAACGATGTGGATTTGGATTATATTTGGATTATATTTCCAAATATTTGGATATGGAAAATTAATTTGCATTGTAAACACAAGTTCTGGAAGCAACTTGAAATAATTTCAAATGGGATATAAACATTAGAAAACGGTGAAATATTGTTGCATAGTTGTGCTTTGGAGAGAGACTCATCGGGAAGAACAATGATAGCGAGGACGGGGAAGTAAATCACTTGAATGAATAATAATGAATATGTAATTCGAAGATCTAAGGACATCCAGTTATAATTTTCAAAGATAAATTACGCAGCCCAGAAAACATTCTTCGAAATTTTTGTCACATACCACGCAGCGGTTGCCTGATTCTGATCTATTACGGAACCGGCAAACCTTCCGTCAACAGAGTGTGCTCTCTCTGTCCCGCTTTGTGGATCGGCGAATCGCTGTATGTGCCGGAG
The DNA here is from genome assembly GCF_030144855.1 of Hypanus sabinus. Lineage (NCBI taxonomy): Eukaryota > Metazoa > Chordata > Chondrichthyes > Myliobatiformes > Dasyatidae > Hypanus > Hypanus sabinus. The sequence continues at coordinate 124,767,559 of NC_082711.1, read as the reverse complement.
CGGCTGCTGAGTGAGAACTCAGTGATTCAGCTGCTCAGTAATAGGAGAGGGAAACTATCTGGGGTCGCTAAACCCCTCGTGGAAATGACGATATTGGCATTTAATGAAATAACAGAAGCAGTTAACCCATTTTGCATAGCAGCTCATTTGCAGGTGTTGGGGGGGGGGGGTGTTGTCAAATAATTTCGAGCAATAAAATTTTATGTTCATAATTTGTTTATAAAATGTTTAGTAGATTTAGCAAAAACTGAGTCACATTAAAATTCGAAAATAAGGTTATAATAAAACGTACAGATTCTCTCATTAAGTTTGTAAATGGTAAACCCGTATTGGTTTCAATAGCTTTCTTTTGAATATTCTGATTGAAAAGTAGGGCGGCATATTTAGCTTAGAGAGAGAGGACAGAGAGGGAGATAGCGAGAGGGGGGGATTGAGAGCAAGAGAGAGAGAGAAAGAGAGAGGGAGAGATAAAGAGGGAGGGAGTGAGAACGAGAGAGAGATTGTGAGAGACAGAGGGAGAGAAAGAGAGGAAAAGAGAGGGAGAGAGAGACAGAATGAGAGAGAAGGAGAGAGAGACAGGCAGAGAGAGACTGACAGAGACTGCGCCCACCCTTTACACTCGGGGTTCATCTGCCATTGCCTAGCAAGTTGGCACGGTGATTGCGAGGTCCTCAGGTCGTACAAGTTACGTTTTAGTGTCCTTCTCCTAGATGGATGGCCTGATAAGGCTGACAAGCCCCACCTGCCCGGGTTTGGGGTCAGAGTTGTCCTTCTCTTAGGCTGGCTGCCAACCAAGGCTAACGAGCCCTGTTATACCGCCCGACAGTCGGTTGCGCCAAGACGTAGCAAGCTCGGTAGAAACGGGGGACACCGACGAGAAGGTGCTGCTACGGACGCAGTAATGTAGGAGAGGCCATTTGCAGTGGCCGCCTGCCCAGCAGGCCAGGCAGTTACCACACGGAGATCACTACACCGGAAAAGGAGAGGCGATGTATTGCGCGTACACTTTCCCTTGGTGAGCGGGACGTCAGGCATACAAGTAATACATGTTATAAATTTGAGCTTGTAAGCACGTGTTCAATGTTCATTTAGGAATCGGATGACAGAGGGGAAGAAGCTGTTCCTGAATCGCTGAGTGTGTGCCTTCAGACTTCTGTATCTCCTACCTAATGGAAACAGTGCGAGCAGCACATGACCTCGGTGATAGGGGTACTGAATAATGAACGCTGACACCGCTCCAAGAAGATGTCCTGAGTACTTTGTAGGCTAGTACACTCTTCTGGCAGGGCAAAGGCTCAGACGGGACCAGAGAGTATGGTGTCGGCTTTGCCGTAAAGAACTCGTTGCTGAAGGTGGCAGAGCCGAGCGAGAAAGTGGCGGAGCGGATTTTATCACTTCGACTCCACACATCAGACGGGCCTATCAACCGTGTCAGCGTCCATGCCGCAACCTTCTAATCTACACAAGACGCAAAGGACGAGTTCAACGACCAGATCTCTATGATGATACAGGAGATCTCAAGTCAGGAACATTTTCTGCTACTTGGCGACTTCAACGGCAGAGTGGGGGCCGACCACGACTCCTGGTCAAGCTGTCAGAGTCGGTATGAGACTGGCAGCACGAATGACAACAGGCAATGAGAGTTCGAGCTTTACATGCTCCTCGAATTGTGTGTCACCAACACCTACTTCCAGACCAAAGCTCAACAAAAGGTGATTTTCTACATCCCGTTCCAAACACTGGCACCATCTAGACCTGATAATCACAGGAACGTGCTTATGACTCGCTCGATTCAGAGTGCCGACTGCGACACGGATCATTTTCTGGTTTGCTGCAGGATCAGACTTCGGCCAAAGAAGATACACTAGGGCAAACCTGCAGTCAAACAGCGCTTCGATGCCAGTAAGACACAACACCCAGAAAAAGCTGCGGAGTTCATCAAGTCACTGGAGGATGTAATCCATGCAAACCCACCAGAAGGAGATGCTGAGCAGAGATACATTGATTACGCCTGTATGCGTTTTTGTTTCCAAGGGTTTGTTTCCACGCCCTAATATCGATGGAGTGAAGAGGGAGTTCAGAGCCGATACAGCAGGTCCGATACTGGTCAGCCGGAGATAGTTACAGGCGACACTCCACTCTGAATCAATCAACACCGGACCATTTAGAAATAACGCCGCAGTAATCTGGAGCAAGTCAGGCAGAATATTAAATAAAACCAACATGCGAAATTTTTGATCCGATCCGCTGACAGAGTGTGAAGGAGCCGCGGCGAAGAGTAGTTGCGAAATTTAGAATAAACAAGCCGGTCAGGGCCCGTGAGGGCGGAAGCCGAGATGGAGATCAATGCCAGCGAACGGGGGAAGGAAATCTGCAACGAGCGTTTGGCCAAAGTCGGAGATAAAGGGGCTGAACGGTGCCAGGCAGTGTGAGCATACTTGACTGGATCCCGGGAATCACTTCGCTGAGAAAGTTGCTGAGGTTCTGTCGGTTTTGCATATCCGCCAGAAACCTGATGGACAGAGATTTACATTGATATTCCAAAGCGTTTTTGGACTACTTCCCGAACCCTGATCTCCGTGCAGTGTCACAGACCGTAACGTTTCTCCCGAGATCGGCACCTTTGAGACGCCGGCGAACCGCGCCTTCCTCGATTTAAAACTCCGGTGAGGAGCTGCTCTCCTCACCGGGACCCACGGAGCGGACAGACAGTAACTCACTCGCTCTTTATGTTGTTTCCCCAGTGAATTTAGTGGCGATTGTGATCCTGTCCCGGGGAAAGTGCGGCCTCTCCACCCGCACTACTCTCCATCTGGTGGCCATGGCCCCGGCGGATCTACGGACCATCGTGTTTGCGGTGATATTGTGGCGGCTCAGTTATTATTACTTCCCCGGGACTTTCCTGGACATCACCGCCGTGTGCAGTGTGATCTCTGCCCTGGAAGAGTCAGCAACAGAAAGTTCTGTCTGGTTCACCGTCACTTTTACGTTTGATTGGCTTGTCGCCATCTGTTGGCAGAAGTAGAAAATAAAATATTGCACCGGGAAAACTGCGGCTCTGGTTCTGACACCAACCGGCGTTCTGGTCTGTTTAATAATGTTTCCGAATTCTTTATATGTCGTCCTGTGAGAGTGGTGGACAATATACCCTGGGAATGTGTTGAAATACCGGCCAGTATACCGAGCCCGGGTGGTTGGAACAAAACTGGTTTTCTACCGACCTAACGGCATTACTCCCATTGGTGCTAATACTGCTGTTCAACGCTCTGACAGCCAGACCCATTTTGGTGACTAGTGGCGTCCGTAAGGGGCTGAGGGGTCAGAGCAAGGCGGAGAACCGCAATGACTCGGAGATGGAGAGCAGGAGGAGGTCTGTGATCTTACGTATCATCATCTCCAGAAGCTTCATCATCCTATGGTCGGTGAGTGTTGTCGAATTCCTTTATAACATAATTGCCGGACTGGATGAGAATAATTACAACGATTCTGAATCCATATTTCAACAAACCAGATACATGCTGATTATATTAATTTGCTGCACAAACACTTTTATTGAAACCAGGCAGAGAGCCGGGGCAGATAAACGAGAGGAAGAGGTTGGATATCTCTCTTCTTGAGAGAGCCACGACAGGAAATAGCAAGGGCCGCTCAGTTTAATTGGAGATGGATGGAAATTTCAGGAATTCTTCATCATCCATATAATTTTAGTTGGTCTCAATGATATGTCTACCTATCTAGTTAGCTGACTATACAAAAGTTGGGTTTCGTTGTCCACAGGGTGTGAAGGTCGATTGGCTGGGTATATTTGAGGGAGAGATAGATAATCATGTAAGGTAGCAGAGGGAATGGGGATAGGAGAATAGAGCAACCACGATCCTAAGACACAGCAGAAGATTTCTCATCATTTCTGTTCTAAATTGAGGTCCCTCTATTCTGAAGATGGTCCTCCTGATTCTGGATTCTGCACTGTAGTAAACATACTATCCTCATCCACTCTATCTGTGTTCTCTGATGCTAGATTCCACCACCATAGTAATTATCCTCTCTACATCCAGTTTATCTCGGCTTTGCAGTATTGTAGAACAACGCACACCCCTAGCCCACTAACCTCTTTAATCTAAACTCCAGCAGGAACAGGCCCAGAGAAATCAAATGCTGCTCGTGATTTAACCCTGTCAGTGGCGGAATAATTCTCATGAACATTCTCTGGACTCTCTTGAATTCCAACACATCTCTTCTGAGATAAGGGGCCCAAATCCCCAAACTCGTTATCACAAGGTGTGGTCTCACCAATGCCGTTTAGCTTTAGTATTATATCCTGCCATCTAGTCCTCTAGTAATGAAAGCTAACATCTTATTTACATAACCTTAAAGATGAAAGGCCAGAGTGGGGAGGGAAGAGGGAAGTGTTGGTGTAAGGGAGCCATTGCTGTTCTAACATCATCCCTGCTAGAGTCTCCTTCCAATTAATTTGGGCGAGCTCCTCTCTCGTGAATCTGCAGTTCAACTCACTCGACTAATCATGATGAACCTTTTTGCAGCTTTGCCTCTTAAACTGTAGGGTGAATTCTAACATATTCTGATTACTGATTCCGCAGCGTTCCCTTACCTTGTGCTTCCAAATCAAAATTGATTTATTGCACAATGTCCAATCCAGAATTACCATTGTGCACAACCACAAGCTGTTATAAAAAGCCATCTCACTGGTATTTTCCAAATTCCCTCACTTGAGAATAAGCAACAGCCTGATTTTCACAATCTCCCTTCAACCTTCCAGCTTGTCTCACGACCATCAGGGAGAAGACTACATAGCATGCACACAAGGAATACCAATTCTGAAACAGCTACATATTTCGGGTTTCACTGATGTACAGAAGGAGCACTGGGAGCGCCGGATACAGTAGACCCGCAGGTGAAGTGTTGCCTCACCAGGATGGACTGTTTGTGATCCTGAATGGTGCTGATGGAGGAGGTATATAGGAACGTGTAGCACTTCCCTTGCTTTGCGAGGATACATTCCAGGAAACAGATTAGTGGGGGGAGACTAATGGGCAAGGAAATCCCTATGTAAAGCAGGGAGTTGGGGCGGGGAATAGAAAAAGATGTGTTTGATGGTTGGAGATAAGATAAGTTGTGGAGATGACGATTATGGAGTGAATGTGGATTTTCAGGAAATAGAACAATTGGGTGTGAAATTGGCATCAATGGTGGTAGAAGGGAAACTGCATTATTTAAAGAAGAACAACATCTCTGACGATCTGGAAACGGAAACCTCATAGCAAGTGAAGAACGATGGAACTCAGAAAAGGAAATAGCTTTTTTACAGAAAGAAAGGTGGGAGGAGGTTTAGTCAAGATATCCATGCAAATCAGTAGGTTTATGAACACAAAAGTGTAAAGGTGTTTTATGAGCCCTGCCATCCGCCTCGGGCAATGCCTTTCTCAGGTCAGCTGTCGCTTGAATGCACCACTGTGAATGGTGGAGGGTTTTGTAGAGATGGTGAGTGCTGTAGGGGTCCGAGGGGTTTACAGAAATGGGGACGCCTATTGGACTCTGAACGGTTTTCAGAAATGGTAAGGGGTATAGGAGTCGGAGATGTTTACAGAAATGGGGTGTGGTGGGGTGTTTGAGCGCTTTTCTACCACTATGAAAATGTACTTTACATCTAGTTCCAAAATGGCATTTTTGGCTGTAACAAAATGAAACACGTATTGTATCTGAGTGCTTTGCTAATAATTTTCTTTCAACATAATGCTGGGGTAACCTGAGTACCTGAGTGCAGACCTGCAGTCCCTACAATGTTTTTCATCTGCCACATTATTTTCTTTCTAAAAGTGCATAACTATACACTTAACTACACTGTATTCCATCTGGTATTTCTTTTCCCATTCCTCTGATCTGTCAAGATCTTTTAGTAGCCTCTTTACTTCCTCAAAATTAGATGTTCCTCCACCTATCTTGGTATCATCGGCAAACCTTGCAAAAAAGCCATCAATTCTGCCATCTAAGCCATTACCATCTAATAAGAAAAAAATCATTCATGTAATATCAGTGGCTTATAACTTGTAAAGCAGACTTACGGGTGGCAGCTTGTCAGGACCTTCTGAAAGTCCAGGTGCACATCATCAACCTATTTTCCTCTTTCTATCTTGCTTGTTACTTCTTCAAGGAATTCAAAGAACTTCAACATACTTGTCAGGCAAGATTTTCTTTGAAGGCAACATGTTGAAAATGGCCGATTTAATCACGTGCCCCAAATTCCCTGAAAACACATCCTCAACATCCGACTCCTATATCTTCCCAATCAGTGAGGTCAGACTAACTGGCCCATAATCTTGTATCTTTCACCTCTCCACTCCTTTGAAGAGTGGAATGATATTTCCAAATTTTCAGAACCCGATGATTCTGAAGCATCATTAATAATCCCTCCACAATCTTTTCAGCTACCTTTTTCGGAATTCTCAGATATACACCATCTGGTCCAGGTGTCTAATTTACCTTCAGAGCTTTCCGTTTCCCAGGAAACTTCCAAGTAATGAAAATTTACTCAATTCTGACCACTGACATCTGGACATCCACCATCCTGCTAGAGTGACGATTGATGCAAAATACTTATTCAGTCCATCCACCAGTTTAATTTCCCCCATTACCACCACTCCAGTATCATTTTCCAGTTCTCCAATATCTACTCTTGCTTCTCGTTTAAACTTCAGTATCTGAAGAAACATTTGGCATCCTTCTTAATATTACTGGCTAGCTTAACTTGGTATTCCATCTTTTTCTTCCTAAATATGTAATTTTTTAAAGTTGCCTTCTGTTGGTTTTTAAAGGCTTCCCAATGCTCTAACTTTCCACCAATTTTGCTCTGTTATATGCCTTCTCTTTGTTTTTTTTTTATGTTGGCTTTGCCTTCTCATTAGCCATGGTTATTTTCATCTTGTCTTTAGAATATATCTTCCTCGTTTTTAAATATATATCCTGTGCCTTCCAAATTGCTACCAGAAATTCCATCATTCTGTCGTCATCCCTCTTGGTGTTCTTTTCTTATCAGTTTTGGCCAATTCTTCTCTCATACTTTGTAATTGTCTTTTCCCAGTGGTTATACTGGTACATCTGACTTTACCTACACCTTCTGGCATTTCAGGGTGAATTCCATTATATTAAGATCATTTGCCCCTGTGGGTTATTTTGCCTTAAGTGCTATAATTTATACAACACCCTGTTGAGAATGGCTGATCCACAGCTGGGCTCTACCAGGAACTGCTCTAAAAAGCCATCTTGTGGGCATTCTAGTAAATTTCCCTCTTGGGATCCTGCACCTATCTGATTGCCCTAATATATCTGGATGACTATCTCCAATGACTATTGTAACATACTGTTTGGGCATATATTTTCTTTCTATCATTGTCATTTGTAGACAATATATCTACAATTGTTTGGGGGTCTCCAAAAATTACCAATGTTGTTCGTTAGTTCTTCCCACAATGCCTTCCCCGACCATCTTTCAACACTGGTGATTCTCTTTAATTTACATATTGCTGCATTCACCAAGGGCCTTCTCCAATTTCCTTATGGTTCCCTTTTATTTTTGACCAAATTTGCAGCACCTCTGCTCATTCAGTGATCTTAGATATGATTTTTTGAATTCCTCCCTCAGAGAAACCGTTTGCATTTTGAAACTTTCATCTTTAAATAACTCTCATAGGTCATGCATAAATTACAGCTGCTACCGGTATCTTCTCTCCCCAGATCAACCTAACACAGTTTTCATTAGCATGCAAAATACACGAAATGGTAGAGGAACTCGACAGTACACTCGGCATCTATAGAAAAATTCAACTGTCAAAGTTTCGGGCTGAGGCCCTTCAACAGGAAAAAACATGACGAGAAGTCAGGATAAAAATGTGAGGGACGGTGAGGATGAAGTGCGAGATGGTAGGTGATCCTTAGCCTGCCCTCAGTTTCGCAAATTCCACAAGATTATGTTCTTCCCTGGGGATGACTGTTATCAAAATAGTCTACTAGTGAAATTCATTAGTTGCAAAGGTCATGCCCCAATGCAAGATCTCTTAAGTGTCCCTGATACATCTTCCTTTACTGCCATCCCTAGCTGTGAATTCCACGCATGTTCAATGTTTAAAAAATTAACCTTAGACATTACAGCCCCCCCCCCAATAATTTTCTGAACTTTGGCTCCCTATTTTACCAACTTCTATCTTCGGAAATTTTTTCTCGATGCCCTGTCGATTGATACCTCCTATCATTTTGCATAGCTCTATTAAGTTTCATCCCATTCTGGTTCCGTCCAAAGAGAAAAAGTCTACCTTACTCCACTTATTCTGATAAGACATGTTCTATGAAGTTTAGAGTTTAAAGTTAATTTATTGTCAAGGTACATATGTTTCACTATATACTACACTGAGATTCATTTTTCATGTGGGCCTATACAGTAAATACAAAAAAACCCACAATGGATCATTGTAAAACAGCACACAAACAAGACTGAGAAAACGCCGATGTACAAAATACAACAAAGACAGCAAATAATGCAAATACATAGAAGTAAAACAAAATAAAATGGTAATAAACATGAAGTAAGTATCGAGAGCATGAGTTATAGAGACACTGCATGTGAGTTGATTGCTTCGGTCAGTGAAGTTGTCCACTCTGGTTCATAAGCCTGTTCGTCTGAGGTTATAACTATTCCTAAACTTGGTACCGTGGGACCTGAAGCTCCCGTATCTCGTTCGTGATGGTATCATCGCGAAGCGAACATGACCTGAATGACGGGGTCCCTGATGATGGCTGCTGCTTTCTTGTGACAGCGCTCTTTGTACATGTGGTCAGTGGTGGGAAGATTTTACCTGTGATGGACTAGCTGCATCCACAACTTGCTCTTCCATTCAAGGACATTGGTGTTTCTAAAATGGGCTAGTCAGGCTATTCTTGACTAGTGCTCTTTAGAACAATATCAAAGTTTTAGATGCCATTCTAAATCTACTCAAAGTTGCAGACAATAGGTGATAAATGTCATAAAATTTTTCGAGGATGCCAACAAATTGCGCTGCTCTGAGTCTCCACACAAACATGCTTTCAAATATTGTGGAAATTACAGTCACACAATATTGTGCTGTTTTTTACATCTTTCCAAATACTGCCTTCATTTCTGTTCCTCTTTCCGCCGTTGGCATTTCATGAATAATAGTCCTCTGTCAGGGTCTGCTTTGAAGTGTTGAGGTTATACTAGTATTGAACGGTGGAGTGCAGTGCTGGGTATTGCAGACACGTGTGCTCAGCGCACAATTCCGCGTGTTTTATTGGCCTGTAGCCAACTGAAGGTCAGAAAAATGTAAAGCCTCTCGTTCCTATAGCCAACTGCTGACTTTTCTTGAGCAGTCACATATACAGGGCTGTTTATAGAAGAAATATGCTCTCCCTTCCCCCTGAAGTTTGGGCCATATGTTGTTAAGATCTGTGTCCTTACAGTACGCTGCCGGCAGTTTAAAAATCATGTCGTCTGTGTCCCCCAGTGGACTAATTCCCCCAGAGGATTTACCCATCTAAATTCTTTGAGATGCATACACTGAAAACCCAGTTGCAGTTCCAGACTTATCCTAATCAATTATCGTCTGAAATCCTCCAGAATTATAACCCGTAAACCAGTCAAATGAAACTCGAATCATGTACGCCCCTCACTGGTGGATCATCTACAAACTGTTTCTGGAAACCTTCCTGAACAGACCTAACAAATAATGAGCCACCCAAGCCTTAGTCAGTAAGGTAGTCCCAGTCATTCTTGGGAGGTTATTCACCTACTACAGCTACACTATTGCTTTTACTCAGTCTGTAATTACCCAGATGATTTCTCATCTCTCTTACTGGCTATTGGGAGGCAAACAGTAGAATCCCCTCACAGTGATTACACATTTCTTATTCCTAAATTCGACTCACACTGTCTCACTGAATGAGTCTCTGTGATGACCGCAATCTTGTGACGTTCTGCTTCATCAACAGTGCAGCTCCTCAACTTCTTTTAGCTCTCTCTGGATTGTCCGAATCATCTGAATCCTGGAATATTTAGATACTATCACTGCCCTTCTCTCAGCCATCTCTGTGTAATTCATGAATCACCGTGTCATGTACTAATCCAGGTTCTAAGTGCATCTGCCTCAATTGTTCTACACCCTGCACTGAAGTAAACACACTTCTGCCCTTCGGTGCAACTGTGCTCTTTAACGTGGCCCCATCTTGACCTCCCTTTGCTGTTCTTCGACCTCATCTCTTCCTTCCGCTCAATGCTACTTACTAACATGTACCGCTGGGGCTCCGTACACACTCCACATGCCACATGATAAAAATCATCATTGCGGCTCCAGCAAGATTCCTTGAGTGAATATGAGTTCCCCTTCAGTGTATCCCAACTTCCTTACCCCAGTCCAACTGATCCTGCAAGAAAGCCCAATGGCCAGTGTTCGTGATGCTCTCCCTCCTGTTAGACACACATTTAAATGCATCAAATTACTATATTTTACCTCGCAATCAGGTGGCACCTGGAGATAGCCAGAAATCCCCACCCCAGCGTCCCCCTTCTTAACTTTCTGTCGAACTCCCTGAATTCTCTTTGCAGGATCATTTCTCTCTGTTGCTGGTACTAATAAGGGCCACGACTTCTGGCTGCTCACCCAGCTCTTTCAGAATGCCATGTAATATCTCAGAGACATGCTTGGCCCTGGCATGATCAGATAACGCACCACCCTGCAGTCTTAAGCATTTCCACAAATACTCCTGCCTGTATCCTCCCGGCTGAAGTGCTTGCTATATGTGATTCATGTTCTTCCATACTCTGTATATTCATATGCTTTCTATTAGTCTCTTAGGAATGTATTACATATGCATTAGCGAACAAACGAGACGGCAGTCGTGTTGAAACACAACACATTGTTAGAATTCGTACGCTTTTAATATAGGATCAAAAAAACAAACAAATGTCTACAATAGTAACAGTTGATAATTCAAGATAATACTTATCGTTCACGAAACAAGCCGATCTCAGTGTTGGAGGGGAACCACAACTCAGATCACATCCTGTTCTCTCTCGTCTCTCGTCTCTCTCCCTCTCTCCTCTCTCCCGGTCTCCCTCACGATGTCTCATTGGCTTCACTGTCTCTCATTCACGCTTTCACTGTTGCTCTCACATACCCTCTCCTTCGTGATCACTCTCGCGTCATCTCCGTCTCCCTGTCCCTCACACACTCCCCCTCGCACACTCTCCCTCTCACAAACTCCGTGTTGCCCTCGTTTTCGCGATGTCTCATTCGTTTTCTCTCTTTCATGTCGTCAGCCATTGCGCTGGCTCATTCTCGCGCTCACTCCTTCACGATGTCTCATTCGTTCTCAGTATATCTCTCTAACCTCCCTCCCTTCTCTGTTTCCGTCTCACTGTTTTCACCTTCTGTCGTTAAGCATCGTGCTCACCATCGCTGGCACCCTTTCCCTCGCGCTCGCTCTGTTGTCATCCCCAAGCCACCCTTTCCCTTGCGGGGTCTCCCTCGTGCACTTTCACTTGCATGTTCTCCCTCACGTGCTCGACCTCAGCACCCTCTCCCTCACACTTTCCCTCGTGCTGTCTCCAACACACCATCACAACCAGCTCCGTTTTGCCCTCCTTTTCTCGACGTCACAAACACTCTGTTCTTCACCATCTCTGCCCTCCCGCTGTACCTTGCTTGTGCTATCTCCTGCTCACGTTCATTCCTTCACGAAATCTTATTCGCTTTCATTATCTTTCTTACTCTCTGTCTGTCTCTTTTCCTCTTTCTCTATCTCCATACTTTCGAAAGAGCAACAAGTGAAAGTAAAGGCAATTTGTTCACAATTGTAAAAAAAATGTTAAAATTCTCTTAAGGTGGAACTGAGAATGGGAACACACACATAGAGAAAGACAGGAAAAAGGAGGGTGAATGAAAGGTCTGGTTGTGACAAGACCAGCAGTGGTTGATACAAACGAAAATATTCTCTAAGATCAGGCAGTTTTTTTCAGAACCGGGAAGCAGGGGTAACAGGCTAGCCTCAAGCTTCAAACTAACAAGGCGGTGGGTGAGGTGAAATGAGGATTTCTCTGGGATGTTGAGGTCAGTGTTGCCGTTGCGAACAGTTCTAAACAGCCGTTTTGCAACTCAGTGACAACACACACACACACACACACACACACACACACACACACAATTGAAAAAGTAAACGGTTCACAGGACTCTGATGAAGGGCCTCGGCCCAGAACGTTCATAGTTAACTCCTGTCCATAATACAGCCTGGCCTGCTGTGTTCCGCCAGCATTTGTGTGTGGAAAAGTATAAAAGTCGACAGTTCGGGACGAACCCCTTCAGAAGGATCTGACTTTCTGTATGTTGTTTTGTATTTCGAGTATCTGCGATCTTCTTGTGTTTGTTTTGTAACTGTTCATCACATTGTTTTCATTTACCCACAAGTGGGGTGATAGAATAGGGAGCATGAAGGCAGCTGCATTGCAATAATTTACAATATTAATATCGAACGTTTTATGAGTTTGAAAATCTGATTCAGTGGATATTTTATACCATTCTTTAATTCCTCTCGGAATTTGCTCTGAGTTAGAGCGTAAATACATGTGTTTGTGCAGGAACTGAGAACCTGCAGCATTGCCGATGTTTGTTCTGTGATGTAACGGGGATCCGAGACTGAATAAACAAAGGTCATTGAAATCCGTCTATAGAAAGTAAATACGACTAGTAGTCCCCACAGCAATATGAAACTACCTGTTATGCTGAAGAGCAAAACGATGGATTTGGTTCGGTTCTCCATCTCCCGGTCCTTGTCGTTCTCTCCACTCTTTTGTCCCCGAAACCTCCTACGAGCTCGACTGGCCGCTAGAATCCGCCTGACAGTCAGAATATTGAACAGCAAAATCAGAAAGAATGGGACACAAGGGTAGAAAATGCGGTGAAAAATCTCAAATGCGGCCCATGAGGGAGAATTTCTGAAGGTCGGTGTAAAAACACAGTACCAGGGAACTCCATCAAATATTTCCCTAGGTTCGTAGATAAAGCCCCAGGGGACTGTTTCCAAACAGGTCAGCGCTGTCACTGCCCCGATAACTGCCGCCGCAGTTCTCTCGGTGCAATATTTTGTTTTCAGCTTCTCACAGCAAATAGCAACAAATCGATCGACGGTGAAAGCGACAGTCAGCCAAACTGAGGCCGCTGTGCTCGGAAATGTCAACCAGTCACCGAGTCTGCACACAGGAGTAATGAACAGGAATGACGTGGGAAAATAAATCTCAGCAGTCCACCTCAGCAGCGGATCGAAGATAACGACAAGGAGATCGGACGCTGCCATTCCCACCAAGTAGTGAGTTACACATTTGGAGAGACCACACCTTCCCCGGGACAGGATCACAATCGCCACCAAGTTCACTGGAACAGAGACAGAGAACAGTATTTGAGAAAATACCGAGCAGAAGTCATGCAGCTTTTTCAAGGGATACTGTAATATTTCCACTTATATTGTTGCATTTAATGGTGGGAGTGCCCAGAGAAGGCGCAGAGCTTGCGGAGACAGAGAAGGATTTAAAGAGTAAATTAATGCCAATATAATCTGAACTTGAATGAAACGAGTAAATCCTGATGGAGATGACGGGGTTCTTCGATTAGCTTCCATGAAGTTGAATTATCAACCTCCAGGCTGAACCCTGTCTGCGACAGAACAGCCGAAGAACGGAACAAAAACAGGAAATGTTGCAAACACTCATCCAGGAAAAACAGAATTTCTGGAAGAACACTTATAAATTATCTCTCCTCTTCACTGTTCTCAGAGAGATCCCTGCCTGGTTTCTCTTTCCATACAATCAGCTTGAGGCTTACTGTTTCCAGCATCCCCCAAGTTTCTTTCCTATTCCAGCATTTGGCACTTCACTGACTTCAGTAAAGAACATTGACTGATTCCAACAGATGCACCGTAGTCTGACACAATCCTCCCACTGAATCTAGCACAAGTAAGTACCGGAGAGGAATTCAAAGTCCAGCAGCAAACTCGATGCCGCCGTCAGTTGTCTGTAATGCTGTCAGATGTATATCTAATAGAATGCATTTCAAATATTGATAACTATGAACCACCACGTCGCTTGTGATAATCTGCTCATCAATTATTTCACTTCGTTGTCCATGAACTGTTTTGTATTTAATCATACCGCACATTTATTAAAAATCAACAACGGTTCCATTCTAAAAAAACGGAACTCCTGACATTTACTAAAGTGCTACTACCAGTCAATTGTTAGGTTATTGCCACTAACTCAGACAATCGCTCACGTACAAAGGAAAACAATCAATTGGTGCAGTCTCCGTGGGCTCTATAAATACAATATTTACAAATACAGTGCAGCTGCTACCAGACGAAAAAGCACAGAGATCCGAATATCGCATTATTGATCACAAACCACTGCGGGAAAGCTGACTGCCGCGCTCAGTTCCATAGATATTAACGGATTCGCTAACATCCAGCAGCTGCTTGTTTTTAGAACCAGATCCCAGAATCCAGAGTCCCTGTGACTCTATTGCAACCCTGAAGTGCGGAACATCGGAACTGGAACGTGACAGCGACAGGAACAATCTAAGCATTAGAAGTAAACATGATTTTCCACCAAAGGCAGTTGACACTGAGGCTTACAGGGAATTCCAAAGGCTGAAATAAAAGGATAATAAACTTCTCGTATCCGCCAGATGACTTTGAGTATATGTGATTTTTGTTTCTCCTGAATTCACAGCTCCGGCAGACACTGAGCCGATGTCTCATACCAACCCTAGTTTATACGGAGGATCAATCTCCAGAGATAACGTTATTACCGTTATACACCTCAATAACTTTCTTAGTTACAGTCATCTGAACAAACACTTTAATTCAGTACCATTCACTCTGATGTAAATATTGGACCGATTGAAGACAAATTCATCAACATTCTTGGACACTACCTCGGCAGTGAGTCTGGTGGAAAGAAGGCCGGTAACTTTTATTACAATGACTGAGCTTGGTCACTGAGCAGCTACGCCTATAAATTACTTTCTTGTTGGCTAATTATTCATCTTTCAACGAAGCCAAGCGACATTGTCCGACCCCTGACTTCTGTTCCAGCAGTTACCAGTGTCCTCCAGTCCCTCCCGTCATTTAGTTTCTTCGTGGTCGGACAAGCACGCGAATACACACACACGCACACACACACACACACACACACACACACACACACACACACACACACACACCAACACACACACACACACACACACACACACACACACACACACACACACACAGTCAGACGAACAGAGCTACAATTGAGAGAACAAGATCGGGATGGTAGCGATCAATTCAGCACAATGCTGATGTAGAAACTCGAGAAATTCTGCTGATTTCCTCTAGCAATTTGTATTTCATGATTCTGCTGCTATAGACTTTGTTAGCATCACAAATTTGCCAACGGTCCAAGCATAATAGAGAAGGAATTTTTCAATCTGCAAAGGAATACGAAGACCAGTTCAATAATAATTAAAAAAAAACATTATATTCAGAATTGTCTTGCCTGCAGAAAGCAGAGGGTCGTGGTGGAGTGATTACATTGGGATTGGAGGGTTGTGACTAGTGGTGTCACACAAGGATCGGTTCTGGGATCTCTCCTTCTCGTGAATTTAATTAACGCTAGGATGTTGGGGTAGAGGGTGGTTTGGCAAGTTTGCACACGACACAGAGGTTGGTGGTGCTGTGGATAGTGTTGAGGATGTCTATGATTGCAGAGCGACACTGATAGGATAAAGAAGTGGCAGATGGAGTTTACCCTGGACAAGTGTGAGGTGGTACACTTTGGAGGGTCAAGCTCCATGGCAGTGTACAAAGTAAATGGAAGGATACTTCGGAGTGTGGTAGAGCAGAGGGATCTGGGGGTACATGTCCACAGATCACTAAAAGTTGCCTCACAGGTAGTTAAGTTAGTTAAGAAAGCTTACGGAGTGTTCGCTTTCATAAGTCGAGGGATAGAGTTTAAGAGTCGCGGGGTAATGATGCAGCTCTCTAAAACTCTGGATCGGCCACACTTTGATTACTGTGTCCAGTTCTGTTCGCCTCACTATAGGAAGGATGTGGAAGCTTTGGAAAGGGTATAGGGGAGATTTACCAGGATGCTGCGAGGTTTAGAGAGTTTGCATTATGATCAGAGTTTAAGTGAGCTTGGGTTTTACTCTCTGGAGAGAAGGAGGATGGGAGGAAACATGATAGAGGTATACAACATATTAAGAGGAATAGATAGAGTGGACAGACAGGGCCTCTTTCCAGGGCACCACTGCTCAATACAAGAGGACATGGCTTTAAGGTAAGGGGAGGAAATTTCAAAGGGGATATTAGAGGAAGGTGTTTTTACTACGAGAGTGGTTGGTTCTTGGACTGCACTGCCTGAGTCAGCGGTGGAGGGAGATACACGAGTGAAATCTAAGAAAATACTAGGCAGGTATATGCAGGAATTTGAGGTGGAGGGTTAAATGGTAGGCAAGGTTTAAGGGTCAGCACAACATTCTGGGCCGAATGGCCTGTAATGTGCTGTATTGATCTTTGTTTTTTGCTTGTACTTGAAATTGGGAAATGAATAGACTGACAGTGAACGGGAAAAAAGACGTGCATGACACACAACGTTAGATATGAAACAGTGATAAAGACTGCAAACAGAGAAAGATATATATATATATATATAGAGAGAGAGAGAATAGAGAGAGAGAGAGAGAGAGAGAGAGAGAGAGAGAGAGAGAGAGAGAGAGAGAGAGAGAGAGAGAGAGAGAGAGAGAGCAGGCTGTACGATATTGCAGGATCTCTTCTGTCCTCCAACACTGAGATCGGCTTGTTTTTTTGGGATAATAATTATTATTTTAATTTTGTAATGCTACTGCAACAGTCTTTCAGTATTACAAGCGTTTCTACAATGGTAAATGTTCGAATGGAATATTGTGTTTCAAAAGGTGTTTCCTTTGTTTGCGAATGTATATGCAAATACCCTGAGTTCTAACAATATAGACCATTGAATGAATTTCAAAAAAAGACATTACAAAGAGGCTGTTAGATGCAGAAGTCAAGTCAAGTCAAGTCAAATCAACTGGTCATCTTTTAATTGTCAGTTCGACCATAACTGCTGGTACGATGCTCACTAAAACGAAATAAGGTTTTTTTCATGTCCAAGTTGCTACATGAAACAATACAAAAACTACACTGATCTAACTAAAAAAACACAAAAACTACACTGGACGACAGACCTACACAGGGTTGCATAAAATGCACAAAACAGTGCAGGCAGTACAATAAACACAAGAGGCACAGTAGAGGGCAGTATGTTGGTGTCAGTCTAGGCTCTAAGTATTGAGGAGTCTGATGCCTTGGGGGAAGAAACTGTTACACAGTCTGGTAGTGAGGGCCCGAATGCTGCGATGACTTTTGCCAGATGGCAGGAGGGAGAAGATTTTGAGTGAGGGGTGAGTGGGGTCCTTCATAATGCTGTTTGCCTTGAGGTTGCAGAGTGCACTGTAATTTTCCGTTATGACGGGAAGAGAGACCCCGATAATCTTCTCAGCTGACGTCATTATCCGCTGCATGGTCTTGCGATCCGAGATGGTGCAATTTCCGAACCAGGCAGTGATGCAGCTGCTCAGGATGCTCTCAATACAACCTCTGTATAAGGTGGTGAGGATGTAGGGTGGGAGATGGACTTTTCTCAGACTTCGCAGAATGTAGAAATGCTGTTGGGCTTTCTTTGCTAAGGAACAGGTTTTGAGGAACCTGGTGAGATTCTCTGCAAGGTGAACACCAATAAATTTGGTGCTCTTAACGATCTCTTCCGAGGAGCCGTCGATGTTCAGCGGAGAATGGTCGCTCCGTGTCCACCTGAAGTCAACAAATAGCTTAATTGTTTTGTTCCCATTCAGAAACAGCTTGTTTGTTCCGCACCAGTCCGTTAGTCGGGGCATCTCTTCTATGTATGCTGAATCGTCGCTCCTGCTGATGAGACCCACCACGGTCGTGTCATGCGCGAACTTGATGTGTTTCGAGCTGTGTGTTCCTGTACAGTTGTGGGTCAGCAGAGTGAACAACTGTGGACTGAGCACACAACCCTGGGGACTCCTGTGCACAGTGTGATGGTGTTCACAGAAACTCAAGATCGCAAGACAAAGGAGCAAAGGAGCAGTAGCAGGCCATTCGGCCCATCTAGTCTGCTCCGACACTCCATGAGCTAAACTATTCGCCCATCTAGTTCCAATTTCCGGCTTCTTTTCCATATCCCTTGATACCCTGACTAATTAGATACCTGTCAATCTCCTCCTTAAAAACCCTCAAGGACTGGGCCTCCACAACTGGATGTGGCAACGAATTCCATAAATCCACGACCCTCTGGCTAAAAAAAAAATCTCCTCATCTCTGTTTTAAATGGGTACCCTCTAATTCTAAGACTGTGACCTCTTGTCCTGGACTCACCAACCAAGGGAAACAGCCTTTCGACATCTACTCTATCCAACCCTTTCAACATTCGAAATGATTCTATGAGATCCCCTCTCATTCTTCTATACTCTAATGAATAAAATCCAACAGCTAACAAACGCTCCTCATACGTTATTCCATTCAGTCCAGGAATCATCCTCGTGAATCTTCTGTAAACTCTCTACAACATCAGCAGATCCTTTCTAAGATAGGGGACATAAAACTGTACACAGCATTCCAAGTGGGGTCTCACCAGTTCCACAAAGATCTTCATCATCACCTCCTTAATCTTATACAATATTTCTCTTGAAATGAATGCCAACATTGCATTCGCTTTCCTTACTGCCGATCCAACCTGATGGTTAACCTTTAGGGTATCCTGCACTCGGACCCCCAATTCCCTTTGCACTTCCGATTTTGGAATTTTCTCCCCATCTAAATAATAATCTGCCCGATTGTTTCTTCTTCCAAAATGTACAACCGTACATTTCTCAACATCGTGTCTCATCTGTCATGTCTTTGCCCTCTCTCCTAAGCTGACCACGTCTGTCTGCAATTTTCCGTTTCTTCAGCACTTCCTGCTCCTCCACCTATCTTGGTGTCATCCGCAAATTTTGCCACAAAACCATTTAATCCATAATCTAAACCATCGATATGGAGTGTAAAAAGAAGAAGCCCCGACACCGACCCCTGTGGAACACCACCAGTAACCGGCAACTAAACAAAATAGGATCCCTGTATTCCCACTCTTTGCTTTCTGTCTATCAGCCAATGCTCCACCCATTCCAATATTCTTCATATAATTCCATGGGCCCTCATCTAATTAAGCAGCCTCATGCGGCACGTTCTCAAAGTCCTTTTGAAAATCCATATACACACCATCCACAGCCAATCCCTTGTCAATCTTATTCGAGATTACCTCAAAAAATTCCAATAGGTTGGTGAGGCAGGATCTTCCCTTCATGAATTCATGCTGGCTTGGACATATTTTGTCATGCACCTCAGGGTAATTCATAATCTCATACTTGACGATCGACTCCAATAATTTTACAGCTACCGATGTCAGACCAATAGGTCAGTAATTTTCTTTTTGCTGTCTCCCCCCTTTCTTAAACAAACAAAATACATTTGCGACATTCCAGTGCTCCGGAACCGTGCCAGAGTCCACTGATCCCTGGAAGATTATTTCCAATGCCTCCACAATCTCCAAAGCCACCACCTTCAGAACCCGTGGATGCACTTCATCCGGTCCTGGAGACTTATCTATCCTTAGTCTATTTAGCTTCTCAAGCAATTTCTCTCGAGCAATCTTGACTGTATCTAATTCTATTATCCGAGACCTCTGGCTATCAGGTATGTTGCTATGTTTCCACTGAAAAGACTGATGCAAAATACTCATTTTAATTCCACTGTCATCTCTTTGTTACCCATTATAATTTCTACATCATCCTTTTCAATAGATCCTATATCTGACCGTGTCATTCTTTCCCGTTCCATATATTTTAAAATATCTTAGTGTCCTTTTTATGTTAATTGTCAATTTCCTTTCATAATTCAACTTTTCTTTCCTAATGACTTCTTAGTTTCTTTCTGTAATTTAAAAAAAAAATCGTCCAGTCCTCAGTTTTCCCACTAAGTTTTGCTTCCTTGTCCGCTGCCTCTTTTGTTTTGATTATAGCCTTAACTTCTCTCGTTAGCCAAATTTGTGTCATTTTTCCTTTTATGATTTTGTTTTCTTGGAATATATCTTTTCCTACACTTTTCTTATTTCTTGTAGGAATTCCATACAATTCTGCTCTACTGTCCCTCCATTTAGCTTTCTTTTCCAATCAGCTTCGGCCAGTTCCTCTCTCATACCCCTGTAATTTCCTTTGCTCCACTGAAATATTGATACACCTGATGCCAGCTTCTCCTTTTCAAGTTTGAAATTGAACTGATCATATTACGAGTATATGCTTCCAAGGGGTTCCATTACCTGCAGCTCCTTAAACCCTCAGGCTCATTACACAGCAGCCAATCTAAAACAGCTGATCCCCTGGTGGGCTTATGGACAAGCTGCTCCAGAATGCCATCCCGTAGGCATTCTACAAACGCACTCTCCTGAGATCCAGTACCTTCCTGACTTCCCCAATCCACGTTCATATTAAAATCTTGACATTTTCCTTCTGACACGCTTTTTCTATTTCCAACTGTAACTTGTAGTCCACATTACCCCTGCTATTTGGAAGCTTGTATATAACTGCTATTAGTGTCTTCTTACCATTGCCATTTCTTAACTCGATCCATAAGAATTTTACTTCTTCTGATCCTATGTCCCTTCTTTCTAGTGATTGGATATTGCTTACTATCAGGGCCACGCCAACCACTTTACCTACTTTCCTATCGTTCCTATACAGGGTGTATCCTTGAACATTCTGCTCCCAATCACATGCATCATTTAACCATATCTCAGTAATGGCCACTATGTCGCATTTTTAGCCTGTTGCTGCACAACAAGGTCACCAACTTTATTTCTAATGCTGAGGGCACTTAAGTGCAGTATACTTAGATCAGTATCAGTTACTGAATTTGCTATCGTTCTATCGCACAGCAAATTATCCAGACTTTCAACCTGTCAGTCCTTCTTGCCATCTTTGCTGCACAGTATCCTTGAGGTATTTGTTAGTTATTTCTATTTCCCTCTTCCTCAACTCTAACATCCTGGTTTCCTTCCTCTTGCCAACTTAGTTTAAACCCCCCTAACAGCTATATTAAACAATCCCGCCAGGATATTAGTACCCTTTGAGTTCAAGTGTAACCCATCGTTTCTGTATAAATCATGTCTCCCCCAAAATAGATCCCAATGATATAAAAATTTGAAGCCCTGCCCCCTGCACCAGTTACTTAGCATCACATTCATCTGCTTAGTTCTGCTACTCTTACCATCACTACCGTGTGGCTCAGGTAGTAATCCTAAAATTGTTACTGTAGAGGTGTGGCCTTTCAATTTTCTTTCTGGCTCCCAGTAATGTTCATTCAGGACCTCCTCTCTTTTTTCTGTCTATGTCATTGCTACCAACATTTACCAAGACTTCTGGCTGCTCGCTCGCTCTCCTCAGAATACGCTGAACCGATCCGATATATCCCGTACCCTGGTACAAGGGAGGCAACACACCATTCGAATATCCTGGGAGACCGTTTCGCTGAACACTTACGCTCGATCCGCCAGAGAAAGCAGGATCTCCCAATGGCCACATATTTTAATTCCACGTCCCATTCCCATTTTGATATGTCTGTTCTTGGCCTCCTCTACTGTCAAAATGAATCCAAGCTCAGGTTGGAAGAACAACACCTTATATACCGGCTGAGTAGTCTCCAAACTGATGGCATGAAAATTGACTTCTCTAATTTCCGTTAATGCCCCTCCTCCCATTCTTACCCCACCCCTGACATACATAGTTGTTTTTTTTTCTCCCTTTCTGCCCATCAATCTGCCTGTTCTCCATCTCCCTCTGGTGCTTCCCCCCCCCCCCTTTTCTTTCTCCCGTGGCCGCCCGTACCATTATCCTTTCCGTTCTCCAGCTCTGTATCACTTTCGCCAATCACCCTTCCAGCTCTTAGCTTCCTCCCAACCCCTCCGGTCTTCTATCATTTCGCATTTCCCCCTCCCCACACTACTTTCAAATCTTTCTACGTTTCCTTTCGGTTAGCCCTGATGAAGGGTCTCGGCTCGAAACGTCGACAGTGCTTCTCCTAATAGATGCTGCTTGGCCTACTGTGTTCCACCAGCATTTTGTGTGTGTTGTTTGAATTTCCAGCATCTGCAGATTTCTTCGTGTTTGCGGAAAGCCTCTTACCATTTCCGCCTAAACCCGTTGAGCCAAAGCCCTATCACTCTGTTCCCGTTCACCCCGCTGCCTGCTTGCTGTGATTCATAATTTGGTTTTGCTGCTTCCATGCCGGACTGACTGAGGTGTCGAATTCAGGAACTCTTGGATCCAGTTGCAGAGTAAGGTTTTCAGGCCCAGTAGGCTGAGCGTTCTAATCAGTTTCTGAGGAGTGACTGTTTTGAAAGCCGAACTGAAGTCTATGAACAGCATTCGAACGTACTTTCTTTTTTGTCCACGTGGCATAAGGCCAGGTGGAGGTTGATGGCAATGCTGTCGTCTGTTGAGCGGTTGGGACGGTATGCAAACTGCAGGGGGTCTAGTGAATAAGGCAGCAGGGTGTTTATGTGCTCCATGACGAGCCGATCGAAACACTTCATGATGATGAATGTCAGAACATGAATATACAGGAAATAAAAGGATGTGAATCACATGCAGCAAACACTGTGGCCGGAGACAGAGACATGAGTATCTGTGGAAATGAGTGACATTGCAGGATTGAGCGTTACCTCCATCATGCCAAGGCAGAGATGTACATGGCATTCTGAAAGGGCTGGGAGAAGAGCCAGTTAATTATTAGTACTTATTAGAACTAACAGCGGGGAAAAAAAAGGTCGATCAAAGGGAATTTCGGGAATTGGACAGAAAGTTAACAAGTAGGAACACTGGGTTGGTAACCTCAGGACCCAGAGCCACATGCTTGCGAGGTAAGAGAAGTTAAATTAGTACAATTATATGTGTGGCTAACAATCTCAGCAGGAGCGAGAGCGTCAAATACACAGATCATTCAGGTTCACATCCAGGATAGGTGTGATTGGTGTCAGGAGAATTGGGTACAGCTGCAATGAAGGACAGTTAATCTTCTCACAGAGGAGATTGCTGGAGCTGTCCTGCAGAGATTCATCATGTGGCAGTGGGGAATGCGGAGGGTGGGAACGAGAGTTACATGTCAGTATGTAACATTCAAGAGATCAAGGTACGCCAAACGGAAGTCCAGATGAGGACACGTTATTGACAAAAGTTGCACTGAGGGGCTGAACTGGACATCCCGGAGGCTCATCCAGTAAGGCAATATCGGTAGTAATCAGAAACAAGAAAGTTGAAATCACCCAGAATTGATGATACAATAGGCCTCAAATAGCCATCATGCGAGAGGAACAGATATGTTGGCAAGTTATGGGCTGTTGCACAAAAAAAAAAATACAGGAGTTCACGTGGGTGGATAATTGGATGGACTCTACTGCTCTACCTTCATCAATGTGTTTAGTCACATCCTCAAAACATTCAATCAGGCTCCTAAGGCATGACCGCCGTTTGGCAAGACAAACGAAATTCGTATTCATATAATGCAACTCCAACATACACCCTGCCTACTCACTGTTACTAAACACTGAAGTAAGACTCACTGGTCTATAATTTCCTGGGCTGCCTCTACTCCCCTTCTTGAATAAGGGAAAATCATCTACAACCCGGTAATCCTCCAGAACCTCTCCCGTCCCCATTGATAATGCAAAGGCCAACGCCAGAGGCTCAGCAATATCCTCCCTTAGCTCCCACAGTAGCCTGGGATACTGCTGGTCCGGGACCGGTGGCTTATCCAACTTGATGCTTTCCGAAATCTCCAGCCAATCACCTTTCTTAATATCTATATGCTGAAGCTTTTCAATCCACGGTTAGACATCTCTACAATCTCCAAGGCCATTTTCTGTGGTGAATACTGAAGCAAAGTATTCATTGAGTATCTCCTCCGGTTCTATAGACACGCGATTGGTCTTATTCTCTCAAGCCTTATTCTCTTGTTCTTCACATACTTGCTGAATGCCTTGGTGTTTTCCTTAACCCTACCAGACAAAGCAGTCTCGTAGTCCCTTCTGGCTCACCTAATTTCATTATTAAACTCATTCCTGCTGGCCTTATCATCTTCCAGTATCATATAATTACCTAGTTTTTAAACCTTTCGTAAAGATTTCCTTTTTCTTGACTCGATTTACAACAACATTTATGGACGACGGTTTCTGTCCTCTACCATCGTTTCCCTGTCTCATTGGAATGTACCTATGCAGAACTCCACTCAAGTATCCCCTGAACATTTATCACGTTACTGCCGTACATTTCCCTGATAGCATCTGTTCCCAATTCATGCTTCCAACATCCTGCCTGACAGCTTCATATTTCCCCTTATTTCAATTAAACTGTTTTCTAAGTTCTCTGCTCCTATCTCTCTCCAATGTTATGATAAAGGAAATAGACTTGTGATCTCTATGTCAAAAATACTCTCCCACTGAGAGTTCTGTTACTTGACAAGGTTGATTTCCCGATACCAGATCAAGGACAGCCTCTCCTCTTGTAGGCTAACTGCATATTGTGTCTAGAAACCATTTTGAACACACCTAACTAACTGAACTCCATCTAAATTCCTTGCTCTGGGAGATGCCAATCAATATTTGGGAAATTATAATCTCCCATCACGGCAAACCTGTTATTATTGTACCGTTCCAGAATTTATTTCCCGATCTGCTCTTCGATGTCCCTGTTTCTATTGGGTTCTCTATATATAAAGAAAAACAGAAAAAGTTGTGACCCATCCCTGTTCCTAACTTCCGCCCACCGAGACTCCGCAGACAATCCCTCCATAATTTCCTCCTTTTCTGCAGCCGTGACACTACCTCTGATCAGCAGTGCCTTGACCCGACATCTTTTTGCCTCCTCACTGTCCTTTCTGAGATATCTCAATCCTGACACTCGAAATACCCTTTCCTTTCTAAACTGTCCAAGGCTTTGTAATGGCCACAACATCACAGCTCCAAGTACTGATCCACGTTCTAATATCATCCGCTTTGCTCCTAAAACTCTTTGCATTAAAATAGATACATCTCAAACCATCGATATGAGCGCAACACTTATCTATGACCTGCCTATCCTCCCTCTCGCACTGTCAAAAAGCATTCTCTATTTGTGAGCAAACCGACCCTCCCTCCGTTTCTTGGGTTCGTTTCCCCATCCCCTACAATTCTAGTTTAAGTTCTCCTGAATAGCCTTCGTAATTCTCCATACCAGGATAATAGTCCCCTTGGGAGTCAAGTGCAACCCGGCCTTTTTGTATAGATCACGCCTGCTCCACAAGTGGTCTCAATGATTCGGAAAATCGAATCACTGCCCCACTACAAACCTTCAGAAATTGATCTGGAGATTGTTATCTTTGAAGTTCTGCTTCTCAACTTCCTAACTCAGTTTTCATGACATCCTGCCTTGTGCTTCCTAGGTCGTTGGTACCAATACGTACCACGACTCTGACTGTTCGGCTTCCCACTTCAGGATATCGTGCACGCGCTCAGAAACATACTGGATCCTGGTACATGGGAGGCATGCTACCATCCGCCTCTCCTTCCTGCGTTTACAGAATCCCGTGACTGATCCACTAACTATAGACTCCCCTATCACTTCTGTCAAACTCTTCCTTTCCCTACCCTTCTGAGCCACAGGGCCTGACTCTGTGGCAGAGGCGCGCCACTGTTACATTCCCGTGGTAGGCCGCCGCCCCAAAACAGTACTCAAACAGGAGTACTTATTCTGAAAGGGGACAGCCACTGGGTTCCCCTTTAGTGTTGCCCTCTTGCTCTTCCCTCTCCTGACAGTTACACACTTATCTGTCTCCCGAGGTTCCAATGTGCCTATTTGCTTACGCTCCTATATATCACCTCCTGACTCTGCCAGACCAGACGAAGGTTATTGAGCTGCATCTCCATCCCTAATCCGGTCCCTATGGAGCTACAGCTCGACGTACTTAGCACAGATCTGACCATCCGTGAGGCTGGGATTCTCTAGGACTACCCACATATGACACCCTTGCGCAGAACACCAGTCATACATACATACTTGCTGGTTCTATTCTTCACAAATAACTGACCTCGCTTCGACCCGTTATCACCATTGCCCCGTTGAGCAAAGCCTTCCTACTCTGACTACCTCTACTCCATCGTCCGCTTCTTCGCCGCTACAGAATTCTGGGTTCTCTATAAACTCTTCCCGCTGTTCTAACTGGCTGACGCCCACGTGTTTGCACCATGCCTGATAGCTTCATATTTTCCCTTACTCAATTTAAAGGCTTTCCTAACTTGTCCGTCCGGATTCCTCTCCAATATTATGGTAAAGGAGATATAATTATGAGCACTATCTCCAAATTGCTCTCTATCTGAAGGACCTGACACCTGACCAGCTTCATTCATCAATACCAAATAAAGTGCAACCTCTCCTCCTTAGCTACATATTGTGCTACGTTACGTTTCCCTAACAGCACCTGTCTTTGCTAAATCCATACTGCATCTGCCTCTTAGATCCATTTTTTTCCACATTCTTATTTTCAGCAGGAAGCAAAACCTACTCCACCCCACCACCTATTTGTAATGGTGTTCATATTCTGAGTACTTGCTGGCGTTTAGGCATTTATACACGATTTTCATTATCAGAATGGTAACTACTAATTTCATATTTTATACAGTTTTCTAATAGATGTGAATGTATATCCAATAAGTGTAAATATTGATCATATAATTACTCCCTAACTATTCTTAAATAGACACGTAAGCTGGTAGGTTTTAGATTACCCTACTTTAGGCAAAATACAGTACCAGCCATCATCAACAATCTGGCAGGGGTTTCAGGGGCATACTCAATTCTCACTGCTGCAGTCGAAAATTCCTACCTTCTTCAAAAAGACATGATCATATATGATCCCAAGAACAGAAGTGTGATCTAATTGCTTGACGTGTCATTCGTGAACCTGCGTCGGCTTTCCATGGACCTTCAGAGTACTGTATGCATTTAGCAGGAATTGAAATGTATCTCCCCTTCAGTGCTCAGGGCAATTATTTCATCTTTAGTATTTCATTAATGCCCGGGCTCCTGCTTGATAGATCTAACCTTCTGCAGCCCATCCGTTAGTTTAGGCTTTAGGTACCTGTTGACAGAATCCTTTAGAAACTTGCATTATTGATACAAAATACAGCAAAAAGCTTTCATTCATAATATGAATGAAATCGGTTTAATGAAGAAGGGAAGAGCACGTGTCCTGGCAAGTACATAGAAAATCCTAATCCTATCTCTCGCGGTATAGACATATTTCTCTATTCAGAGGCAATGGGAACACATCGCACAACAGTAATCTAGTTTACCCAGTCATTATAGCTCCTTGCTCCTCAGGGCGCAGTTCCATCTTTCAACAGTTCCAGTAGATTTATGATGGTAAAGACAGATGACATGATGCTTACACTCTAAGACAGTGGTTAATTCCTTCACTACGTTGCATGAGGAATATGAACCTTGATTACCCATGTTCATCTCACAGATTCGAAACCAAAGAATAAATTATCATTATGAAAGCTTAGCAGCACTGACACCTTTATTTCTATCAATTGGATCCTCTTCCACACAGAGAAAACAAAAACAAAATTACAAATAATTGGTTCAGCAGTAGAATTTGAAATAGAATCGAAACCCTTGTTGCACGGAGGGTCAATCACATGTAATAAAGTTCTTCTGCAGCTGATGTTAGGCATCTCATTATTCCCATCAGTATAAGTCGCACATTTTATAATTTCCATTGCAATAGGTAACAGAATTGGAGGAAAAAATGAATTAATTAAATGTTTTATTTTCCCTTTCCGAGCTCCCGGAGAGCTGAGCAATGTGCGTAGTCTCCATGTCTGCATCATTATGTGCAATGTCTGAGGCGCAACTGGAGTCAGGGTAAATATTTACTTCAGCATCACCTGCCAGGGGGACAACATTGGACAAAGCAAAAATGTTCCGCTGATGAAGCACAAGAAGAAGACAATTGTTTCCATCTCATCTGTTATATGAGGTGAACTCACCACACATCCAATAAAATTATTTTCAACATCAGATTGGAAGGAAAAGCCCTGAACAAAAATCTGATATGCAGGTGGCATTTTGCAGTAGCAGAATTATAGCTGTATCTTTTTTTTTTCCGTTACAGTCTGTTAAATAAAAAAATAAAGTAAACTGCGTAGTCTAATGTATCCTCCACCGTGAAGACGGAGACAAAATCGTCATTCAAAGCCTCGGCGGTTTCCTAATTACCAATATCAATTTCACCAAAGGGATCGACGTTCATTTCAGCCACCCCTTTTCTGCTGTATATAATTGAAACATACCTTCAGTATCTGGTTTTATATTTTGTTCCTATTTATTCCATAATTTAGCTTACCTTTCATTATTGCTTGTTTCCCGGATCTTTGTTGCTTTGTAACGTTTCCCAATTTTCAAGTTTCCTACTACTCTTGGCGACTTTGTATGCACAAGCTTTTAGTTTGATGTTTTTTTTTTATTTCCCTTGTTATGCAAAGCTGTCTCCTCCAACCTTATTGCCCTTGCTCTTAACTGGAATATGTTTCTGTCCAGCCCAATGAAAACAGCCCTTTGAAAGTCTTCCGCAGTTCCTCAACCATATCGCCTGTACTCCCAATCTGCTCTAGTCAAATCCTCCATCACCCCATTGTATTCTCCATTATTTAGGCACAATACTCTGGATTTACATCGAAGTATTACATCCTTCATTTGTATGAGCAAGTCAGTCATACTGTGATCATTCTTTCTAAGAGGACCCCTAACAACAAAATCACTATTCTTACCTC
This sequence comes from Hypanus sabinus, assembly GCF_030144855.1. Lineage (NCBI taxonomy): Eukaryota > Metazoa > Chordata > Chondrichthyes > Myliobatiformes > Dasyatidae > Hypanus > Hypanus sabinus. The sequence goes on along the minus strand of NC_082711.1, from coordinate 124,738,506 downwards.
TGTCATTGCTCAGAACTAAAACTGAGATAGCACGTTCTCTTGTCATTTCAGTAACATGCTGTTCAAGAAAGCGATCACTAATGCGTTCTATGAAGTCCTCCTCAAGACTGGCTCAACCAACTTGATTCACGCAATCTATCTACAAGTTAAATTCCCCATGATTACTGATTTTCCATTCTTACAGAACTATGTGTACTGCCTGTGCCATTGTAATGTTCATATTCGGTGGCCGATAGATAACTCCGACCAGTGATTTTACCCCATACTATTCTTAATCTCCAACCAGGTGGATTCAACATTCTGCTCCTTAGATCTTACATCATCTCCCGATATCACCCTGATCCCATCTTTAATTAAAAGCCCTAACCCACCTATCAGACCTTCATGCCTACCATTCCAAATTACCAGAAATCCTTGATTATTAAAATTCCCAATCTTTTCCTCACTGCAACCATGTATCGGTAATGGCCAGTAAGTATACTCCTCTCTAATAATTTGTGCCACAAATTCACTGCCCTTGTTTCAAATACAACGAGCATTCAAATCAAATGCCTTTTGCTTTTAAAATCTCTAATCGTTTAATCTTTTACACTTGACTTTTCTTCAGCCCTCTCTCTCTTTTCTCTTCTTTATCCGTTACCTTTTCTTTATCTTTATCCACACATATCATTTTGTTTTACGTTATCCATGGTTTTCCAATCTGTTGAACCCATCCTGTACTATTTAGTTTAAAGCCTTCTCCACAAATCTAGTAATGCGATTCTCCAGGATACAGGACCCACCCCGTTCATTTGGAGCCAGTCCCTTAGTTACATCACTGTGCTTCCCAACACTGGCACCAATTTCCATGAATTCAAACCCACTTCTCCCAAAATATTCGTTGATCCACGCATTTAACTTTCTAATCTGCCTGCCCCTGTGCTAATTTGCACGTGGCTCAAGTAATTATCCAGAGATGACCACCTTTCTAGTTTTTTTAAAAATTCAGTCCGTAGCTGCTAAAATTCCATCACTAGAACTACTTTCCTCGCTCTACCTATACCGTCGGTAACCATATGGACAACTGAAACTTCGCCTTCCCACTTCAAATTTGTCTGCAGGTCAAATACAATGTCATGAACTAGAGCACAGGAAGGCAACGCAGCCGGTGCGAAGCTCTATCCTCGTGACAGAGTACAATGCCCATTAGACTGACTATATTATCCCAAAATAGCATTACATTTCTGAAGGGCACAGAAATCATCATTAACTAATACTTTCTTTTCGAATCTCCGTTTCAGAAGAGGCATTTCCATTGAATACAATGAATACTATTTTATGGGACATATTCTGTCTGCAGTCTTTGACTTGCATCAAAACATGTGTGGGTGCAAACATGAAATGACGAAAGGTCTCGGACCGAAATGTCGACAATATTCTGTTTTCCGTTGATGCTGTCTTACCAGCGTAGTTTCTCTTCCATTGTGTGTCTTTTGCCTTGAATTTCCAGCATCTGCAGATGCTCTAGCGTCTTGTTTTTCCGAGTAATTCCAGCTTCGTGGGTGATACAATGATTAATAATTTGACATCCAGAGAGTTATCAGGATCGCAGTATCTAGCTTCCTGAATCTGGCTACCCAGGTAAATGGGGAATTTAAGTAAGCATATGCAATAGCGGGCTCTGGAGCAGGGAGTACTGAGTAGGACACCTGACACCAGTTTAGAAGTATATTACCGGCATAGATAGGAGAGCCAACAGATGTCATTCTCCGAGGGCCAACTGATATACTATCGGAGGTTGTTTGCTGAACGTTAGAGGGTTAAATTCCAAAGAGATGTGTGGGACACCAATGAAATCCCAGTGAAAATGAAAATAGCCATCGCATTTGCACTGTTGCTTTTATGTCTTTCAATGCACTGTCTATATGTTTGTTCCACTCTCTCGTTGGAAGTTGGGAAACTTCTGTAAAGCCCCATCACCGTCATGACGTCCGCCCGTTATGGCCCTGTGGTTTCGAGAAATAGTGAAGGTCCTCCATCTCTGTCTGTCCTTGTTCCCACAGAGATAATGAAGCACTCTTCATTGCTATTTCCGTATTTTTAACCAGTACGATTGGCAGTTCTGAGTTGAACCCAGAAACTTCGAGGACCGGTGGACCACTCTTAGCCTGGATTCTACCGTTTGGCATGTTTGGCACGGTTGACAATACAAATAATCAAGGAACAATTTCCTGACTCCAACCAGCACAGCTCTCAGAGCTGTGAGTGCTCTTCAACTTCAACTTCCCTAACCTTAAATACAATGCATTCAGTGGCTTAGAGCTGCAGCAGGTTTAGATCGGCCTGATGTGGGTTTCAACAAAAACATCGACGATTTCGTCCTCTTCAGAGTTACTGCCTTATCCTGCGGACTTCCACAAACATTTTTCGTGAGCTGCATTCCGTATTCCACTGATCCACCTACAGTAGCACATTGTATGAACGCTCCAACATGTCCTCGGCGCCACAATGGAGGCCTTGAATGTTCCCTGTCGCACTTTACAATTTAGAACTCTGTCGCTGGAAAACGTATTACTATTACCTTTGCTCCGCGAGTACACCAGACTTCCTCCATATCCCTCCAAACCCCTCTCATCCATATACCTGTCCAAGTTTTACTTAAATGTCAAAAGTGAGCCCGTTTAAACCTTGTAACCTTTACATCCTTGTAAACCTTCTCTGTACTATTGCAACATTATTAATATCCTTCCTGTTATTAGGTGACGAAAAGTGCATACAAGACCCCAAATTCGGTCTCACCAATGTCTTATACAAACTCACCATTACATTCCAACTCTTATAACCAATACGTTGAGTTATAAAGGCCAATTTACCGAAAGCTTTATTTACAACCCTATCTACTTGTGAATACACTTTTAGGGAATTATGTACCTGTACTCCCAGATCCCTCTGTTCTACTGCACTCCTCAGTGTCCTACCATTTACTTTGTATCTTCTATCTTGGTTTGACCTTCCGAAATGCAATACCTCACACTTGTCCGCATTAAACTCCATCTGCCATTTTTCAGCACATTCCTCCAACAGATCCAAAATCCTTCTGCAAGCTTTGAAAACCTTCTTCAATGTCCAGTACGCCTCTAATCTTTGTATCATCAGCACATTTGCTGATTGAATTAGCCGCATTAACATCCAGATCATTGATATAGATGACAAATAACAATGGACCCAGCACTGATCACTGTGGCACACTACTTGTCACAGGCCTCCTCTCAGAGTAGCAATCCTCCACTACCACTCTCTAGCTTCTTCCATCGAACCATTGTCTAATCCAATTTACTACCTTTCCATGTATACGTAATGACTAAACTCCTATGCGGTACCTTGTCAAAGGCCTTACTGAAGTCCATGTATACAACATCCATTGCCTTCTCTTCATCCAATTTCCTGGTAACTTCCTCGGAAAAGCTCTAATAGATTGGTTAAACATGACCTACTACGCCCAAAACCATGCTGTTTTTTTCTAATAAGTCTCTGTCTATCCAAATACTTGTAGATCCTATCTCTTAGTATTACTTCCAATAATTTACCTACTACCAATGTCAAACTTACCGGCCTATAATTTCCCGGTTTACTTTTTGAGCCTTTTTTTTAAAAAAACGGAACTACATGAGCTATCCTCCAATCCTCCGGCACCTGGCCCGTGGATATCGACATTTTAAATATTTCTGTCAGGGCAGTTTCAACACTAGTCTCCTACAAGGTCCATGGGAATACCTTGGCAGGTCTTGGGGATTTATCTGCTCTGATTTGCCTCAAGACAGCAAGCACATCCCCCTCTTTAATCTGTATACGTTCCATGACCTCCCTACTTGTTTGCCTTGTTTCAATAGACTCCATTCCAGTTTCCTTCGTAAATACAGATGCAAAAAAAAAACATTTAATATCTCTCCAATTTCTTTTGGCTCCATGCATAGCCGACCACTTTGATCTAGTGAGGACCAATTTTATTACTTACTATCTTTTTGCTCTTAACATACCTGCAGAAACTCTTAGGATTATCCTTCACCCTTACTTTCAAAGCAACCTCATGTCTTCTTCTAGACCACCTGATTTCTTTCTTCAGTATTTCCTACTCTTTTTATACTCCTCAAGTATCGTATTCCTCCCTGTTGCCTCTTATATATAATCCCTGTTATACATCTCTCTCTTCTTCTTTATCAGAGTTCCAATATTCCTCAAGAATCAAGGTTCCTTATTATTTTTTTTTCATTTTCACTTTGACCCTGACCGGAGAATACAGACTCTGCACAATCAAAATTTTTCCTTTAAAGGCCTCCCACTTCCAATCACATCCCTCCCAGAGAAAAACCTGTTCCAATCTACGCTTTTAGATCCTTTCTCATTTCTTCAAATTTGGCCTTTTTCCAGTTTAGAACTTCAACCCGAGGACCATATCTATCCTTATCCATGATCAAGTTGAAATTAATGACGTTATGATCACTGGAACCAAAGTGTTCCCCTACACACACTTCCGTCACCTGCCATAACTGAATTCCTAATAGGAGATCTAATATTGCATCCTCCCGAGCTGGTAAATCCATATATTGACATAGAAAACTTTCCTGAACACATTTCACAATCTGCAACCCATCTAGACTTTTAACAGGATGGGAGTCCCAATCAATGTGTGGAAAATTAAAATACCCTGCAATTACAACGTTCTGTCTCCTGCAGTTGTTTGTTACCTCTTTGCAGATTTGCTCCTCCAATTCTCGCTGACTATTCAGTGGTCTATAATACAACCTTATTAATGTGGTTATACCTTTTCTGTTTCTCAGTTTCCCCATATGGCCTCAGTAGAGAAGCCCTCTAATCTGTCTTGCCGAAGAACTGCTGTAATATTTTCCCTGACTAGCAAAGCCACCCCACCCCCCACCCTTCATCCTTCTGTCTCTATCACTTCTGAAACATTGGTACCCTGGAACATTGAGCCGCCAGTCCTGTCCCTTCAATGGACAAGTTTCAGTAATGGCTATTTTGTCATAATTCCAGGTGTCAATCCAGGCCCTCTTCTGACTTCCCCACAGTACTCCTCGCATTGGAATATACATACCTCAGAAGATTATCATTACCACACACAACCTTAATATTTGTGACGTTGCATGAACTACTCACATCATTTATTTTTATCCCCGTTCCACTATCTACTCTAGCGCTCTGTGGCACATCCTCCTGCAAATCTAGTTTCAATCCTCCCCAGTAACACTAGCAAACCTCCCTGCAAGTATATTGGACCCCTTGTATTACAGATGTAAACCGTCTCTCTTGTACGTCCCACCTGACCCAGAAGAGTACCCAATGATTTAGAAATCTGCAACCCTGTCCCCTACACTGGTTTCTCAGCCACGTGTTCATCTGCCAGTGCATCCTACTCCTACCCTCACTGTCACGTGGCACAGGCAGCAATCCGGAGATAACTACCCTCGAGGTCCTGTTTTTCAACTTGCTACCAAGCTCTCTGCAGTCACTCTTCAGGACCTCCTGACTCCTTCTACCTATGTCATTGGTACCGATGTTTACCACGACAGCTGGCTGATCTCCCTCCCACTTCAGAGTGTTGTGCACGCGATCAGCGACATCCCTGACCCTGGCACCCGGGAGGCAACAAACCATCCGAGAGTCTCTGTCACGACCACAGAATTTCCTGTCTGTATCCCTGACTATGGAGTCCCCTATCACTACCGCTCTCCTCTTCTTCCTCCCTCCCTTCTGCAGTGCAGAACCAGACTCAGTGCCAGAGATCCGGTTGCCGCAGCTTGTCCCAGGTGAGCCATGCCTCCCCAACAGTATCCAAATCGGTATATCTGTTTTGGAGGGGAATGTCCACAGTGGAACCCTGCACTACCCGCACTTTCCTTTTCCTTCTCCTGATGGTAACCCAATTACCTGTGCCCTGTTCCTTAGGTGTAACTACCGTCAGATGCTACTATTTATAAACAGCTCAATCTCCCGAATGATCAGGAGGTCATCCAGCTCCTGCTCCAGTTCCCTAACTGTTAGGAGCTGCAGCGGTTTGCACTTCTTGCAGGTATCGTTGTCAGGGACAACGGAGATCTGCCTGACTTCCCGCATCCTGCAAGAAAAGCATTCCAACATCCTGCCTCGCATATTCTCTAGTCTGAGCAAAAAAAAAGAAAATAAACCGAAACTTACCGGAACCTACTCTCGCCACTGCCTGTTTCTCGCCGAAGCGTGATATAGTCAAAAACCGTCCCACTCTGCCTCAGTCCAGTCCAACGGTGGCCGTTGTATATGGCGGTCTTTCTTTAAATCTCGGCGCGGTACGTCATGCGCTTGCGCAGTCTAGCCTATTTCCCCCGATCAGTTCCAGAGAAACGAGTTTCCCTCCGCGATGCTTGTCTTCCAGTCTCAGCCTCTTGCTTCGATTGAAGAGCTTCAATTAAGCCTTTTGTAAATATGAGGTCATGTCAAAAGGTTCGAATTTATGAGCTCTCCACTGCATATCCTGAAAGATATCGAGGAGTGGTGAGGAAGTTTTAAGGAAATTGGGGGACGCAAGATATGATTCTCGGATTTAATTAACGGGTTAAAGTTAAGTGCCAGTTTGTGTGTGCTCTGTTCTGGATAGTGTGCAGAGTTTTTCTTTCAATGAGTATCTGCCTTCAACTTGTTTATATTAACGTCTCACAGCTGTTGCATGAGAACGATATGGGGACTGAGTTCACACAGTTCGCACCCACCATGCCTTAAGGTTTTGCACCACTGAACTGAGTTCCCTCATTTTTTTTCTAATGAAAGGCAGTAACTGACAGGGATTGCGCAGAACATTCATTTTCTAACTGAAATTTTGACTCGGTGGATTCTCTGACCTAAGTAATTAAGTTTTATTCCAACAAGCCTGGTGAAGAATATCAGTTTCTGTATGTGCTCTTTGTTTCATTAGTTCTATAAACGGTAGCATTTCTGCATGTTAGACAGAAGCTCGTCACGAGCCGCCAGAGAAAGAGAGCTATTCTGCCTCCCTGATGCTTGGCTCTGAGCTCCTCGCCGGCAGGGTTCGAACGAATAAACTGGTGAAAGAATGAAGTAAATAACTGTTTTTGGTGTGATTATTTGGTCCGGTAAATGTAAGTTTACATTAGTCAGGTGAATGCTTGTATCAATGACTTGCATCTTCGTGACAGTGTTTTACGTATCTATGTCCTTGAAGAGGGAAACTGGCCGAAGTTGACTGCAAAGGAACATTTGCAGGAAAGACAGCAGAACAGCAAAGGTTGGAGGTTCTGCGAATAATGAGGGAAGTAAAAGACCAGATATATTCTATATAACAAAACATTTTCAAATAGTAAAAGGATACTTCTATGATGACAATTGAAGTCAGAGGCAAATAGAAGCAAAAAAGAGGGCATCCAAGGAACCGGAGCCGGTGAGAAGATAACACGAGTGAATCTGCAAATACTGGAAATAAATAAAACAAAGACGAAATGCTGACAGAACTCAACAGGCCAGACAGCATCTATGGGAGGAAATAATAACGACATTTCGGGCCGAAACCCTTCATCAGGAGTGACGTAACATGGGATGGTCGAGGGAGGATGAGAAGTGGTGGAGGGGGAGACATAAAGTAGCGAGCTGGGAAGTGATAGGCTGGAGGGAAATGCGCTGGCGGAAGGTGGAGAATTATGGGAAATAAAAGAGAAAGAAAGGTAGGGCTGGGGTGAGAGATTATAGTGAGGGGGGGGGGAAGAGAGAGAAAGAGAACCAGACTAAAATAATAGATAGGGATGGTGGTAAGGGTGGGGGGAAGGGGTATCAACTGAGGTCAGCGAGTTGGATGTCCATGCCGGCAGAAAGGAGGCTACCTAGGCGGGAGATAAGGTATTGCTCCATCGACCTGCCTGTGGCCTCATCTTGATGGTAGAGGAGGCCATGGACAGACATGTCGGAGTGGGAGTGGTCTGCGGAATTGAAGTGTGTGGCCACAGGGAGATCCCACCACTGCTGGAGGACCGAGAACCGGTGTTCGGCGAAACGGTCTTCCAGTCTGCGGCGGGTCACCCCAATGTATAAATGGCCACATCGGGAGCACTGGATACAGTATATCAACCCAGTTGACTCGCAGGTGAAGTGGTGCCTCACCTGTAAGGACTGTCTGGGGCCTGGGATGGTGGTGAGGGAAGAAGTGTGGGGGCAGATGTAGCACTTCTTCCGTTTGCAGGGATGAGTGCCCGGAGGGAGGTCCGTGGGGAGAGATGGTGGGGGATGAATGGACAAGGGAGTCGCGTAGGGAGCGATCCCAACGGAAAGCCGAGAGTGGGGGGATGGGGAAGATGTGGCTGTTGGTGGGATCACGTAGGAGGTGGCGGAAGTTACGGAGGATTATGCGTTGGATCTGTAGGCTGGTAGGGTGAAAGGTGAGGACCAAGGGGACTCTATCCCTGGTGGCCTGGCGGGGGGATGGGGTGAGGGCAGAGGTGCGTGAAATACGGGAGACGCGATGTAGGGCCGAGTTGATAGTGGATGAAGGAAAGCCCCTTTCTTTAAAAAAGGAAGACATCTCCTTTGTCCTAGAAAGACGAAGGGAAATCCCTTTCTTTAACAAAGGAAGACACCTCCTTTGTCATAGAAGATAACGTGTTACGGAACTATTAAAATTTTGCAGAAGGAAACTAATAAGGTTATTCGGAAGGAAAAGGTGAATTATGAGCGCATGCTGGTTACTAATATCAAAGAGGATGCTGGAAACATTTTTTAAAATATATAAAGGGTAAAAGAGAGTCTAGTGTAGATACAGGACCACAAAAATGACGCTGGGGATACTGTAATATTAGATGCAGAGATGGCAGAGGAACTGAATTCCTATTGTGCATCACTCATCTCAGTGGAAGACATCTGCAGTACACCGGACATTCGAGAGTGTCAGGGAAGTGAAGTTTGTGCAATGAAAATTACGACTGAGAAGGTGTTCAGGAACCTTAATGATCTTAAAGTGGATAATTCTCCGGGACCTGATGGAATGCACCGTCGAGCTCTGAAGGAAGTAGCTGGAGATATTGTGGAGGCATAAAGGTTGATCTTTCAAGTGTCTATAGATTCTCACATTTTTCCGGGTGATTGGAAAATTGCAAACGTTACTCCGCTATTTAAGAAGGCTGGGAGGCAGCCGAAAGGAAACAATAGACCTGTTAGCCTTGCATTGATGGTTGGGAAGTTATTGAAATCTATTGTTAGGAATGAGATTACGGAGTATCTGGAGGCTCGTGACAAGATGGGGGCAAAGCCAGCAAGGCTTCCGGAATGGAAAATCCTGCCTGATAAAGCTACGGTAATTCTTTGAGGAAATAATATGCACGGTAGGCAAAGGAGATGCAGTATACGTGGTGTACAAGGATTTTCAGAAGGCGTTTGACAAGGTGACGTACACAAGACCGCTTAGCAAGTTAAGAACCCATAGAATTATAGGGAAGTTACTAGCGAGGATGGAACATTGGCTGGCCGGCAGAAAACAGAGAATGGAAATAAAGAGATCCTATTCCGGCTGGCTGCCGATTACCAGTGGACTTCCACATGGTTTGATGGGATAGTTGCTATTTACGATGTATGTCAGTGATTTGGACTGCGGTATTAATCGATTTGTGACTAAAATTGCCAATGATGTAAAAATAGGTTGAGGAGATGGTATTGTTGAGGAAACAGAGAGCCTACAGTGAGACTTAGATTGTTTAGGGGAATTTGCAAGAAGTGGTAAATGAAATTCAATGTTGAAAAGCGTATTGGGATGCACTTTGGAGGCAGACATAAAGTGGCGGACTATTGCTTAGACGGGATTAGAATTCAAAATCCAGAGATGCAAAGGGACTTGGGAGTCGTTGTGCAAAATACCCTTAAAGGTTAACCTGCAGGTTGAGACGTTTGTGCAGAAGTCTACTGCAATGTTGACATTCATTTCTAGAACTATAGAGTATAAGAGAAGGGATGTGCTGTTATGTCTCTTTAAGGCACTTGGAGACCAAGCTTGAAGTGTTATCTGCAGTTTTCTGTGTTACGTATTCAGGCAACAATAAATATATGAGTTAGGCAAGGGATCATACAACAAATAACACTTTTATTAAACACTGAAACAAACCCCCCAGAAGTAAACAAACACTAACGTAACCGGAAACAGCTTGTGTGCTGCAGCTTAAACAGTTCTTAAAGCAATGCAGCTCAAACAGTTCTTAAAGCGATGTTGCAAAAACAGTTCTTTTAAGTAGTATTGCCAAAAGTTCAAACATGCTCACAGTTCATTTAAGAGAGAGACTTTATAAGACGATTTAAATTCTCTTTCACGTCGTTTTGCTTCGATCCCCGACGTCGAACTTCCCACGAAGAATTTACGAAATGAAACGGCTTAAAGGCACTGACCTTTCCTTTATCACACTCTCCTCAATCTTCTGCTATCCCGCAGAGATTAACACGAGAACAGTCAACGAAATCCTTCCAAATAAGGATTAAATAAAGTCGAAACCCGTTTCACCGTCGTAAATCGATTCTCCTCGATCTTTAACTCCCGAACTCCGATTTTCACTCTCCAATGATTTCTGAACTAGCAGTATTGTAAAGAAACTGCTGGCAATGACCTTTTAAACTTCAGGCATTAGATAAACCTTCATCTTTCAACTAAACTGCGTCATCACATTAAATCACGCAGTGGCATGAAGTCAACTTGGCAAATCCAGCCACGAACTGCCCCTCCTCACAGGGTGGGGTCTTCCTTTTATAACCTGTTAAGAAAAACCTGTCACATGATCCCTACTGGCGGGAAAATTACGTCACTCCACCATCACAAGACCATTACCTCAAGTCCAGTATAGCTTCAACCCCAGTCACGTGACAAGGGAACCACTGTCATGTGTCACGAGTACGTAACATCTGTCCCTTATTTTAGGTATACTGACATTGGAGAGGGTTCAGAGAAGATTCACAACAATGATTCCAGGAATGAAAGCGTTACCGTATGGGGAATTTCTGGGAGCTCATTGGGTTTATTCCCCAGAGTTCAGGGGAATGAGAAGGGATCTCATGGCAACATTCACAATTTTTTGAGGCTTGAACAGATTATATATTGAAAAGTTATTTCCCAGGGTAGGGAATTCCAGGACAAGAGGGCAACTCATAGGGATTGAAGGTCGCCCTTTTCGAACTGAGATGCGGAGAAATTACTTTACTCAGAGTGTAGTATATCTATGAAAGTTGTTGCCACGAGCGGCTGTGGTGGCGAAGTCATTCTGTGTATTTAAGACAAAGATAGATAGGTTCTGGATTAGCCAGGGCATCAAAGTCTATGGGGTGAAAGCAGGGAACTGGGGATGACGGGAAGCATTGAATCAGTCCATGATTGAATTCCAGAGTAGGCTGGATGGGCCAAACGCCCTACTTCTGCTCCTGAATCGTATGGTCCTATGTTCTTATAAAGTGCTGGGGTAGTACGCGGTTTTAACCGAGGACAAGATTGCTGAGTGCGTGCAGGTTCGAGTGCTCACTGCACAGCGCGTTGCGTCCCATTCGTGAAGGACTATATTGGAATAATTCATTGTCCTTATTTATAACTAAATACTATTTCTGTATTGTGAAGTGTTGGGGTGAAGGCGCTGTGGAGGACTGCGCGAGTGGGTAATGGTGGTTATACCACAGAAATACATTCAAAACCCTACTTTACTGATGGTGTAGAAGTTTGCGTCCCCGCAGGACAATGTTTGATTTCTACTTGCCCACCTCCATACTGTAGAACGCAGAAGCTGTACTGGGCCGGGAAACACAGTCTAAAAACTGGTTTCTGCACGTTTATGCCTTCTTCGTTTTGAAAGAGGCTTGTGTGCACCTCCCGTTCAAAACTGGCCTGTGATATTTGTTAGGTTGCGAGTTTAGAGTGCAGAGTGGGGTTTCCATATATTTTCTACACAGTGGAGTGGTTGGTACCGTAAATCCACTCTGTTGTGTATCGCTACCAAAATAAATCAATGTTTCAGTATTTTAGCGCCACCATTATCCTGGCGCCAGCTGGATTACCTTTCAGCATTTCTCGACTTCCCTTCTACTGCCCACTAAATGGTATCTGCTGAGGTGGAGCGTTCGTCCCACCAAATACCACACAATATGAGCTTTAACATGTGTTGCCAGCGATCCCATTGGTGAGGGGTTATGCTGCCATTTATCTCACGGGAAATGTGCCGTCATTGCAACGATCCCACATACCACGGAAGAGAGCCCTATGATCACTTTTACTGAAACTATCCACTTCACCAACTCCTTAGTCGCACGTTTAACTGTCTGCCTTCTCAGTTCCGAGCCCGCTTTCACGAGGCACAGGGAGGAATCCTCGGAACAACGCAATAGGTGACATTCTGCCTGTGCCTGCAAGTTGTCATACTTCGCTTTGGCACGAGTGAGGTAGCGAATCATCCTTGGAGTCTTACTCGTGGCCACAAAGATTGTGGCTACGGTGTGTCCTCGCTGACATTATTACTGCCCACTGAGAACACAGACCATCATAGCACATGAATAGCACGTTGGCTCACGATGTCTGTGATGAACTGAATTTCGTCTGCTTGTGTGTGATCCATTGAGTGCAATTTCCGTCATTTCCGTATGCTACTGTGAAAGCTCTTAAAAGCCACTATCGTAAATGCTTTCACGACTCCCTATGGCAATGCATGCCAGGCACCGACGTAAAGAAATAATCATCCTCACATCGCTTTCCTTACCCTCTCTCTCACCGTAAAGCTGTGACTTCTGGTAAATGGTTATTTCTAAACCGGAAATGTGATACCGATTTGTCAGGCCTCTACTCAGCACTCTTACAAGCAATGAAAACAGCCCCAGCCCACCCAATCTTGTCCAGATAGACAGATATACTTTATTGATTCGGAGGGAAATTGGGTTTCGTTACAGCTGCAACACCAAGAATAGTGAAGAAATACAGCAATTTAAAACCATAAATAATTAAATAATAATAAGTTAATCATGCCAAGTGGAAAAATAAGTCCAGGGACTTTCCATTGGCTCTGGATGTCTGGCACTCCGACGGAGGAGTTGTAAAATTTGATGGCCACAGGTAGGAATGACTTCCGATGACGTTCAGTGTTAAATCTAAGTGGAATGAGTCTCTGGCTGAATGAACTCCTGTGGCTAACAGTTACATTATGGAGTGGATGGGAGTCGTTGTCCAACATGGCCTGCAACTTGGACGGTAGCCTCTTTTCAGACACCACCGCCAGGGAGTCCAGTTCCACCCCCACAACATCACTGCCCTTACGAATGAGTTTGCTCCTCACATCCATGCGAATATAAAGATGCATGCGATTATATCCATGCGAAATATTTGCACCATTTCCATCTTAATTACTACCTTTCTCTGGTATGGTGACAACTCTGCACACAGTGATCCAAATACGAGCAAACTAATAATTTGTACAACTGTAACACGATGTTCCAAACACTTCCAATGTTCGTATGGTAACGGCAAGCTTTCCGCACCGGGCACTCCCTTCATCGGCTGGTCTGTATGGCACTGAACGAAGTGACGTGCATTTCGAACAGAAATTAGGCTAACTTTAATCAGATTGAGGATGGCGAGCCTCAAACGATTGCTTCTGCAGGTGCACAGATTTCTTGGGCTTGTTGAATTCATGAGCTATTCGGGCAGGCAGTCAACTTTGTCTTTGGAAATATAGCTAGCTATTTTTTATCTAACCACAGTGGAAAGACAAGATTGCGAGAAAGCTGTCCCCTCATTGCACATTTCACCCACAATGAACTGACTTCATCTTATTGTTATACCTGATACAGACAATGATATATTTGATTGAAAACTGAAGGAGATAGATTTTTTCCCCAAAAATGAGTATAATGATGAAAAGTATGATATAAATATTCGTGCATTGTGAAACAGAATGATACTGACGCTTTCCACGGAAAATGCTGTGAAGCAACTTCGCATGAATTTCCTTATAATTCTTTTTGAATAATAAATATGAGAGTTAATTACACATTGAATGAAAATAGTTGCTTCATATTTGATCAGTGGATTGTGTCTGATGAGACCAATGAGAGCACTAACTCATTGAAACGTGGTTCTGACTGGTGTACTGTTCGAGAAATCCTTGAATCGGGGCATGCCGGCAGTTGACACAATTTGTACAACTAGTAGCCGTTTCAAGTAAAAATGGTACAATCCGCAATTTACAACATCATAAGAATTTACTGCCTGCAGCTTGCAGGTCTCGGTGTTCCAGGTAATACCTTGTCTTTGTCTTAGGCTCCGCGTATCGTAGATTAACTGTATCTTGATGCCAAAGGTGCTTATGCAGTCCAATCCATTATTTTCTATTAGATGACAAAAGCAATCCTTCGGCGCTAATTTATATTCTAATTGCAATTTGTATTCATTTATTGCTTTAATTTTACATGAACATATAATTGAGGCGTTTGATACATTTGGATGTATTCATGTGATTTTAACCTCTGCATACATTACCACGTTGTACTATTGTTAACAAACTTGTGGATCAAAAAATATTTAAATATGTTTTCAAAACGCGCAGACAGGAAAATACCCCACACAAAATGCTGGCGGAACTCAATAGGTCAGACCACAGCGATGAAGAGGAATTCGACGTTGCCTTTCGACACCCTTTACGAGGAATTCATCAGAAAATGTGGCAGAGATACTAATTAACATACTATCCTGATAGTGACAGCAGTGACAAACCAGGCTTGGTCAGCACTGAGAACACTCTGTCACGTGACATCTTATTTACTGTTGGCCTTCCCGGTGCAAATGCTGACACGTGCGGATCAAAGGTCGGTGTCCCGGCAGTAGTTCGGTGTGTCGCGGGAGTCCTAAGAACTTTAGCTGTCTGCTGAGAGAACCGAGATCTTTGTGCAGGGACCCCGGAAGAAATGCGAAGCAGTGAATGTTTAATGTCGTAAACCAGCGTGTTTTTGTGATGTCTTCCCTCTCGCTGTGAAACGGAGACATCACTTTCTCCCTTGTTAGGGAACGGGGGGGGGAGGGAGAGAGAGAGAGAGAGAGAGAGAGAGAGAGAGAGAGAGAGAGAGAGAGAGAGAGAGAGAGAGAGAGAGAGAGAGAGAGAGAGAGAGAGAGAGAGAGAGAGAGAGAGAGAGAGAGAGAGAGAGAGAGAGAGAGAGCGCCTGTAGTGTCTGGGGTACTGTAAATCTGTATCTTTGCTGTTGCTTTGATGTTCGCTTGAGTGCTAGGTGGCGTGTGTCAATGTTTTTTTCTTATCTGGTAGTGCGGGAGGAGTGGGATTGTTGCTTTGCTGCCACTTACGCATGTGAGGGAGGGGAGATCGCGGAAGGAGGAATTTAATGTTCTACCATTTAACTGTCATTCATTAATTTGTGGCACTGCTCTGTTTTCGTGGATGGGTGCGAAGAAAATAAAAACACTAAAATGTCTTCATTTCTCAGACCATAAATGTACCTTTGAAACGTTTAAAACCCTTGAATTGTACGCATAATACCGTGAAGGCTTAATGCAGGGAAAAGGAGACTTAGTGCATGACAGTTATTGTTTAAATCCCTAAGTATTATCATCTGCTCCCACATCTCTCCACGTTTAATGGATTCTGCCTCTTCTGCCATCACAGACTGAGTGAATTAGAAATATGTCGTCTCAAATCTATCCATGTGGTTTCGGTTTAAGATGCGAATTGACACAGAATCACTGCAGTGCTATTCAGTGAAATTAATAAATGACAATATCGTTTCGCGCTTTGTTATGATTGTAATTTAATTACATAAAATGTGGCCAGCATTCAGAAACACCTTGGTATCTGCCATGTCATATTTAATAATCAATCATTTATATTTCCCATAAATCCTCCCCGATAGCGCTGTAAACACAGTCATGCAGGTAATATATTATTTTAAGAGCTCTGTTTCTGTTAATTATTTAACTGTTTCTGCAAATAGGTTTGTTTCAACTCTGCTGCTGCGACCATTACTCCATTACGTTGTAATTATTTGTCTTCTCCAGTGTGACCACCTGCTGAAGGGAGGAGTATAATGCATGTCCTTCTGTAATAACCATCCCATCCATTAGTTGTTTCCTTCTTCATTTTCCTTTTCAATAATCGAACATCTATTTATTGAATATGTCGAACTTAATGGACGTCATAGTTTTCAAAAACATATTTATCTATAAGCATGCATAGTTCCCATAGTTGTTTCACTGATAACGACTGTCTCTGAGAAATTCTTCTTAGCTCTCACGATGCACCCATCCGCAGCTTTGGCGACTCGCTCTGCATGAAGGACCTAACATTCAGGGCACCTCGCTGGTATTTCCGCTCTTCTTGACGGAGAGTGTAGAATGTGACATCTAACATCAATCCAGATGACCTGTCAGACTGTGATCAGTTAGCCACGAGAGCCGCTTCACATCTTGTGGGTTCAGAAGACTACCCCGCCGTCTTAAATACTTCCGATTTCTAATGAAATGGATTCATGCCATTTTGGTTGATGTCATTACTAAACGCTTTCATTCTAAACGGGAGCTAACAAAACTAATCTTTTTAAGAAAGTACAATTATGTCATACCTTCTGAAATTCAAACCGATGTTTTAACCATCTGTGCCATTCCCTGCAAGAGACCATGCTGAGAGGGACAGCATTTGATGACATGGCCTTCAAGGGATGCCATACAACACTTTGTTCATTAATTAACAGAGACGTCTGAGGACGCTGTGCTGGATACGGAAAGAGCAAGGCATGAATTGTGCATCATAACGTAGAATCATCTTTATCGAGCAACCCACATCCCATCTCGATGATGAGAAATGGTCTGATAACCTGACTCTAGACAATGGCCCGATCGACTTTTAATCACACTACGCAAAGTACATCACATTATTTAGTTACTGGTAGTAATTCATTTTAATATATCATTTCAGTTAATTTAACGGCGATTGTGATCCTGTCCCGCAGGAAATACGGTGTGTCCAAATGCATCAGTCGTTGCCCGATGTCCTTGAGGTAGCCGTTCTAATGTACATCATCGTTGGTATTATATTTCAGAAGATATATTATATCTATTTGTTTGCTAATTTCTTGCTCACATTTCCGAAGTGCTCTGCGCTACATGTTCTAGGTCTGGCAACCTGGGACTGTTCCGTTTGGTTAACAGTCGCTTTCCCTTTCCATCGTTGTGTTGATCTGCCATCAGAAGCTGCGGAACCAATATTGTACCGAGAGAGTAGCGACTGCGGTGGTAGCAAAAATAACTCCATCGTGTTATGCTCAAGACATTCCATTTTACTTTGCTGTCGATAGATGGCGGTGTGTCGCCGTAGCTGAATACTTCATATCAACCCTGTGGAAAACCAAACAGGTATGTGAGAGCATCACAGCACAGTTGCTACCAATCTGCTTAATTCTGCTCTTTCATGCTGTAACCGTCCAACGGATTACAGAAACGAACAGAGTACGGCAGGCACTTCGCAAAAGCAGCGAAAGAGGTGATGATCTACAAGTTGCAAGCCGGAGGAAGTCAATGATTCTATTTTTCGCTCTGTCGGTAAATTTTATGTTACTTTGGATTCCCTCTGCCGTATATACAATGAACTGGCAAGTTGAAAAGTATTACTTCACAGACAGATGTTTAAGAAAACGAACTACATTCTACAGCGATGTGCGGTTATGTTGTCTCAGACCTGCACCAACACGTGTATCTATGGACTGGCACAGAGAAAATTCAGGTAGGAAGTGAAGACAGAAGTGAAATACCTGTTTGTACGAACGGGTAAGATTTGCAAATAACACAGAAAAACACAATTATTCCATGCAACTTTACATCAATTATTTGGAAGAATATTTGATTTGAGGTGCAAACAAACGCTATTTTGGGATATCACTCTCCTCCGATCAGCGGGGATTAAACAATAGGTATTAAGTTCTTATTATATTCACGGAAAGATTATTGTCTCGGATATCAGGAAATTCCCCTCTACTCTGGCTGATTGCAAGGTATCTAAGCATCTGAACAGGTATTTGTCTGATTCACACATTGCAAGATGGCGGCACGACGCAGCGCGCAGCAGCCACTCCAGGAATGAATATCTGTTATCTGGAAGTAGAGGCCGTGTGCAATCCTGATTTGATGGAGACGGACGTGTAAAGCACGGAGGAAGATCTGGTGAAACTTTTGAAATGCCTGCTTCGCTGCCGCTGTTGCGGTGCGATCGGAAAAATCTCCGGGAGGAAGGCCCCGAAACCTCGGTTTTGCTTGTTGCTTGGCCGCAGGTGCCGGGGTCGAAGCGCTCGGCAGAGTTGGTGCTCGGTGCTCGGTGTCGGAGGGCTGTTCGGAGGCTCGAAGTTTTCGGACCGATTCGGAGTTGCCTGTGGTAGCAGCTCCCAACGTGCTGTATCGGCAAGCTATGGCGCTGGAGGTTCATGGCAGAAAGAGTTTTTCTTCCTTCTACCGTCTGCCTGAGATGATGGGTGTCGGGACTTTGAGACCTTTCTTTTAAACAGTGCCATGGACTGTTCTTTATCAGATTACGGTATTGCTTTGCACTGTTGAAACTATGTGTTATAACTATGTGGTCTTTGTCAGTTAGTCATTTATCAATTATGGTATTGTCTGCACTGTTGAAACTATGTGTTATAACTATGTGGTCTTTGTCAGTTAGTCATTTATCAATTATGGTATTGTCTGCACTGTTGAAACTATATGTTAACTATAACTGTAGGTAACTTTGTGGTTTTGTGTAGGTCTTGTAGCTTTAGGTTTATCTGTTAGGTTTCTAGTTCCTTTCCGGTGAACGTGCTAAGAAGGTAGCGCGATATCGATACGCAGCAACCTCTCCGGACTCTGGATTGGGGATTACCAAACGTTATGAGGTTTTTCTTGTGTGGTCTGTTTTGTGCTTTTTCGTGATATCATTCCGGTGAACGTTGTCTCATTTTTAACTGCATTGTAATTGTGGTATATAAATTACAATAAACTGAATCTGAATGTGAATCTGAATCAGAATTATTCTTTGATCACACTACTAATAAAATCTTTGCATGTATATACTATATAATATGTATATTCTATATACATAATACACGAAAACAAATCCTTGCATTACCCCAAATATAACATTTAAGGCCTATTTATTTTATTTTATTATCGCTGAATGTCAGCATCAGACAGTAGATCAATATAAAAGTTGGAATGGTTTGAATGCTTTACCTCTCACAGGAACACATTCGTAACAGAATGGTCGGGATTAGCGAAGTGACAAGGGTTCTTTCCTACTTGCCAGTAATGAATGTGAGCTGATCAGACATAATTTCTTCATTGAACTAAATTAATGCGAGCTACTCTACTGCTAATATGATTTGGCATAAAAGCTAGAAATACATTCCCTGAACTTATTCATAACGCCATAATGCACTAAGATATAGAAGCAGTAATTTGCCATATTGCCCATCAGGTCTGCTCCGCCATTTCATCTTGGCAAATCTTGTTTTTTTCGGCCAGCCACAATCTGCTTCATTCTCAGCGTTACATTCATACCCTTACCGCTGAAGAATCTATCAACCTCTACTTTAAATATGCATAATGACCTGGCCTCACAACTGCCTGTTGCAAAGTATTCCGCAGATATCCAGCACTCTCTGGCTAAATAAATTCCTCCTCATTCCTATTCTAAAAGGAAACCCCTCTATTCAGAGGCTGTGTCGTCTGATCACGCGCTCTATCACCACAAAAAATACCCTCTCCAAATCCACTCTATGCGGGCTTTTTACCATTTGATAGATTTCAGTTAGGTCACCGATCATTCTTCTGAATTCTAGTCAATAAAGCCCGTGAACCATCAAATATATATTTTATATATATTTTCAAGGAGCCATTTAATCCTGGAAACATTTTCGGGAACCTGATTTGAACCTTGCACTCGAAGTGAGGCCTTACGAGCGATTTCTGAAGACTCAGCATTACATCTTTCACGTTTATCGTTTACCCTCCTGAAATGAAGGCCAACGTCGCATTTCCCTACTTCAACACCGATGCAAATTTTACAGATTCATGCACAGTATTTACAGGAAATACGGAATTTTCCCGATACTGTATTCAAAATACCATTTATTTTCCCATTGTTGTCATCTGACCAAGTCCTCATCATGCCTCTCTACTTCCTCAAAAATTCTCGCTCCTGCATATATCTTCATATCGTCTGCAAACGTTGCAATAATGCCATCAATTCTATCATCCAAGTCACTGACATGTAACATAAATAGAATTGGGCCCAACATAGACCCCTGTGAAAAATTACTGACCACTTGCAGCCAGATAGAAAAGGTTCCATTTATACTTACTCTTTGCCTGTCAATCAGCCAACCATTTATCCATCCTCGAAATTTTTTGTAAAACCATGACCACGTATCGAGTTAAGTCGACTCATATGTGGCACTTTACCTTATGCATAGACACACAGAAAACCTCCAGCACAATACAGACACTTCGACCCACAATATGCAGCTATCTAAAAGTCTCTTAAAACACACTATCCCATCCATCTCCAACACCGTTGCCGGCAGCCTATTCCATGCACTCACGCTCTCTGAGTAAAAAACTTACCACTGAAGTCTCCTATGTACCTACTCCCCAGGACCTTAAACCTGTATCCTCTTGTGGTAAACATTTCTGCCCTTGGAAAATCCTCTGACTATCTGTCTTGAACTCCTCTCTGTCACCTCCTAACTTTCACTGACCAGGCGACGGTCATCGAGCTGCATCTCCAGTTCCCTAACTCGGTCTCTTAGGAGCTGCAGCTCAACGCATATGGTGTAGACATGGCCGTTCGGGAGCTGGAACACTCCAGGACCCACCATCCGACACCGAGCACAGAAAACTGGCCTCACACACATACTTCCTTCTTTCCGCAATTAACATAGTTAAACCTACCTCGCCTCGTCCCGTTACCGCCTAAGCCTGTTGAATCAAAACCCAATCACTATACTGCCTCTCACTCTGCTGCCCGCTGGATATGGCTGCCTTCTTTTCAAACCTTTCGCGCTCTGCTCGCCGATGCCACCCGCATGCACATTCTGACTCTTTTAACCCAAGTAGTAAAAAACTCCCTCGCTCCGAAAAAGTCAGCCGTTGAATTGGCAGCCTTGTTGATCCCCATTCTGATAGACAAGTGCACATCATCCTATTCGTCTTAGTCTATACTGCTTGTCTATTCACTGAATTCCAAAGGATTGTGCGGCAAGATTTTCCATTCAGGAAAATATGCCAAAAATAGCCAATATTATTATCTGCCTTGAAGTATCATGTGACCTCATCCTGATTATTTGGCGCCAGCATCTTTTCAATCCCTGAGATCAGACTAACTGGCCTGTAGTTCCTTTCTTCTTCCTCTGTCCTTTCCTGAAGAGCGGAATGACATTTGCAAAATTCTAGTCTTCTGGAACGATTGCAGAATCTAGTGATGCTGAGATCACAACTAAGGTGCTGACGATCTCCTCAGCTGCATTTTTCTGAACCCTGGGTTGTGCATCATCTGGTCCAGCTAACTTATCCACCATCCGCACCACTCTCTTGGATGCACTGAGGAGGATAACGCAAGGCTAGTTCAGAAAACCCCGTGACAAGCTGAAATAAAAACCACATTACGGACCGGAAACCATGCTTAATCGCTATAGTTGAATAGAATGTTCGGGTACAGGAGGGTTCACATGATCAATTCGATGTTTCTTGATTAAATATAATCCGATGTTAAGTAATCACACATTTATTCCTCCATGAGTGGTGAAGTTTCAGAATTCCTTACCGCTTCGTCCACTTCTTGAGTCAAGCACCGGCCTGGAGGACACACACACATTCTGTCCTGTTGTCAGTTTGTGAGAGGAACATCCACCAACAGGAATTACTGTCTGAGTAATTAATGCAGGGAACGACTTTTCAATCATGGACATGGGCAGAGTATTGTTAATTCCAACCTCACTCAGGACCCTTCTTCAAAGTATGCGGTTACCCTTTCTCTTCCATTGATGTTGCCCTCACTCATATCTCCTTAATTTCAAGGCTATCACTTCTCAATACATATTTCTGCCTCCCGAAAAGGGATATAGTTTCTCTTTTCCTTACAATCCCCTCCACGAGCATTCGAGTCTGGCACGCCTTTATTCAACATGATCGTAGCACCAATTACATCTTTATTTCCTCTCCGCCGCTCCTCTTTGCTCTTTCTCTAGGGTCCCCTTAACCCGTAATTTCGTTGTCAATTCACACTAAACACTGATTTCCCTTCTGGCATTTATCCTTGAAAGTGGAAGAAGTACTAGACCTGCCCATGCACGTCCTCCCTCATGCACACAAGCAATCTTTCCCGGTGAGGAAAAATTTCACTCACCAATCTACCGTAATTCTATATTTTAGACTTAGATTGAGGGATCGCTTTGACGCCCTCTTTCCATAGATGCATAATCCATAACATGCAAGATTTTATTCAGGTCGTCATTTTAATTCCATTATCTATTCTCATTCTAACATGTCACTGCAACCCGTCGACTCAGGCCAGAATGTTGTATATCATAGGTTGGAGGAAAAACAACAGCAATTCCGTCTGAGTAGGCGCAACATGACGGGCTGAAGAGCGTTTCTTTTTAATCATGTGATTTTCCCATCCCTCCCCTCTCTTTTTATTCTCATTCCATATTCTGGATGCCCTCTTGTTTAATCTTTTTTTCTCATCTGCCGATCTCATCTGTATGTTACACATTCTTCCCCTTCTCCTTTCCTGTCTACTGTTCGGATTCTTTCTTACAACCCTTTAACTTATCTACCTGATATCCTCCAGCTTCTCATTTTATCATACTTTAGAATCTACCCACCGCCTCCCACATCAGTCTTCATCCTTCACCGGTTGGCTTGTGCTGCCTCCCTGCCATTCAACTTCTTCCTCCGGTGTTTTCCTCCTCCATTCCCAGTAAGAATGAAAGGTCCAAACTCAAAACGTCGACTCTATTCCTCTACGTGGATTCAGCCTGGCTTGCTGATTTCCTCCAGCATTTTATTTTATTTCTTTGATACGTGTGCCAGAGATTCCACGGTCATGATTGTGTCATTTAGGTTTAGATGTTTTCATAAGCGCATAAGGACATATAACAAAGGAGCACAATTAGGCCATTCGGCCCCTCATGTCCACTCCGCCAATCAGTCACAGCTGATCCCATTTTCTCCCCTCTTCAGTCCCACTTCCCGGCTTTTTCTCAGATAAGTAACCAAAGAATGTTCAGAATACTCAAGGGGAAGTCTCAAAAGTTTCCTTTAAAGCTTCAGCATCAAATCCATGCTCTTATTCTACACCTCTTGAAATAAGTGCTTTTGCCTTCCTCACCACAGTCATAACCTGCAAGTTAACCTTTTGGCCTTTAGGGTGCTTTGCAGAAAGACTTCCAAGCAGTTTGAGTCTGAGTTATTTTTGTATTTTCTCCGCATGGATAAAATACATTGAACATTCTCTTATTCTGTCAAAGTGCATGACCATGTGTTTATCAGCATTGTATTTATTTTACCACTTACTTGCCCATTCTCCCAATTTTTTCTCAGTGCTTCGAAAGCTTTTCTATTCCCTCAAACTGCCTGACACTCCACATATCATCGAGTCATATGCAAATTGTGCAAGAATTTATCTATTCCATTATCCAAATCATTTATATACAGCATGATATGAAGCGGTCTCAATACCAAACACTGTGGAACAACATTAGTCACTGGCAGCCAACACGAAAGGATTCTTTCATTCATACTTGCTGCTTCCTACCAATCAGCTAATGTCTTATTCCTGCTAAGAATATTCCTGTAATGTCATGGGTTCGTAACTTAGTAAGAAGCCTCTTCTGTGGCAACTGGTCATAGGCCTTTTGAAACTCCAAATATATAACATCTACTACATACCCTTTATCTACACTACTTATAATCTCCTCAGGTATTTCCAATAGTTTCGTCAGGAAAACTGTCTCCTTAAGGAAATTATGCTGACTTTTTTCAATCTTCTACTGTGCCACCAAGTACACCATGACTTCATCCTTAACAATTGACTCCAATATCTTCCCAAATATTGAATTTTGCTTAATGGTCCATAAGTCCGATCTGCAGCCCCCTTCTTTTTAAAACAGCTCGTGTAACACTTGCAATTTTCCAGTCCTCCGGAACCACACCAGGATCCATGGATTCATGAAACATCATTACTAATGACTGCACAATACCTAGTTTATTTGTTCCGGGTGGCCTAAGCATCTTTCGCTCTTACAGTTTTTCAACACCTTCTCCCTTCTAATAGCAACTACACTCACTTTTCCTTCCTCACACTCTTCAAAACCAGGCACTCTGCTAGTGTCTTCCGCAGTGAGGACTGATTTAAAATATTCATTCAGTTCATCTGCTCTCTCTTTGTTCCCACTTACCTTGTCTCAGACCTCATATCGTAGCCGTCCCATATCCACTCTAATCTTTCTTTTCTGTTTAAGGCGTTTCTATCCATACTGATATTGCAGCGTGCTTTGCTATTTCCTCTTTGCCCTTCTAATATTCCTTATAGTTGCTTTCTGCACGTTTCTAAATGTTTCTCAATCCTCAAACCTCCGTCTATTTATTCCCTTGTTATATGCCCTTTCTTTTGTGTTTACATTTGTTTTGTCGTCGTTGCCAGCTACTGTTGTACTATTTTGTCATTTGAGTATTTTTCCTTTATAAAATATATAAATCCTGCACTAGAATCCTATGCAGTTTATTCTGTACTGTGATCCGGGCAAGCATCTCATTGCAATATACTTTTTCCAACTCCTCTCACATACTACTGTAATGTACATTACCTCTGAACTACTGCTATGTCAGACTTTACATTCGCCATATCAAATTTCAAATTGAACTGAATCATAACGTGATCACCGCCTCCTAAGGTTGCCCCTACACGAAGCTTCTCAATGGCTTCCGATTCCTTATTCAACACTACGTCTGCTACAGCTGATTTTCTAGTAGTTTCAACGGCAAACTGATCAAAAAAGTTATCTCGTTCTAATTCAAGAAATTCGCCCTCTTCAGATCCATTACCAACCTGAATTTCCTCAGCTCCCCGCATGTTAAATTGCTCCATGACGATCATGACATTGGCCGTTTGATACTCCTTTTCTGTTCCCCGTTTTTATGCGGAGGACAGATCAAAGCTACTATGCAGAGGTCTGAATTATTACTGCTACCAAAGTCATTTTACACTGTCAGTTTCTTAACTCTACCCACAAGAATACGATATCTTCCAAACTATGTCTCACATTACTAATGATGCGATGCCATTCTTTATCAGCAGAGCAAAGCCACCCCTGTGCCTTCCTTCCAATCCCTCCAATAAAGTACTGAACCGTGGACCTTCAGTTCTCAACTCCAAACATCATTCAGCTACGATTCAGTGATGTCCACAACGTCAGACCCAACAATCTGCAAAAGTTCATCAAGATTATTCACCTTAATTTTTATACGCCATACATTCAGAGAAACAATTCGAGTACGTTTTTGCAACACTTTTTCATTCTGCAATCCAATGGAACTGATACCCTGCTGGCTGCACTATTGACCTTCTGACAGTCTGGCTGCTGGTTGTCTTTACATTTTTTAACCCTTCGTCCTGATCTGAGTCCATTCCTTCCGATTCCCTCTAACCTGGAAAATTTGTCTAAGGCTTCCCCAATAGCTCTTGCAAACCAGTCCGCGAGAATATGGCTCTCTCACGTTCAGGTGCAACCGGTCTCTTTTGTGTAGTTCATACCTCCCCATGAGGAGACCGCAATAATCTAGGAATCTGAATCTCTGGCTCCTCCGGCAGCTATTCAGTCACATAGTTAACTGCCATTTTTTTTTTCTTTTCCTCCCCTGATGGGCGCTCGGTCCAGGCAGCAATCCAGCATTCAATACCTTGGCGCTCCAGCTTCTCAGCTCTCTGTCTAGTTCTCTAAAACCTTTCTCATCACGATCTCTTTGACTCTCCTTCTTATGTAATTTGTAGCAATATGTACCAGGATATCTAGCTCCCCCCACTCTCCCTCCAAAATGCTGTGGATGCGATCAGAGACTACCTCGACCCTGGCACCTGGGAGCTAACGATCCAACCGTGGGTCCCATTCATCTCCTCAGTATCTCCTGTTTGGACCACTGACTATTAAGTCCCCCTCCTCAATACTTCCTCTTTCCCTTCGGCACCACGAACACAAGTTCAGTGATGGTGACTCGGTGTCCGTGGCATTTACCAGTTAATTTCTCCCCAAAATTTTATCTAAAACCTTCTAGCTTTTATTGAGGTAATTGGTACAGGGGTGCTCTGCACTAGCTGCATATTTACTTTCCCATTACATCTCCTGGTTGTCACTCAGCTACCCGTCTCCTGCAACGTAGGGGTGACTGCTTCCCTACCTTCCTGTAACTCCGTTAGACTGCCTACCGTATAAACCAAATTGCATCCAGATGATGCCCCAGATCCCTAAAACGGTCTTTGAGGAGGTGCAGCAGGATGCACAGTACACAGATGTAGTTCTTTGCCAGAATCTCGCTCTCCCATGACGCCAGCTTCCATCATGAAGAACACGCAGCGGCCATTTAAACTACGCTACATACCCTAGGCACATCAAGAAAATGGGGAGACTAAAGACAAACTTACCTGGGCAATCTATCGTGAGCTAGCGTCTATTCCGAGCCGAAGCCTTATTTGAGCCAAAGCCAGACACTTCCTCAAAGAATTCCTGCAGATTTTTCAGGAATTATACCCCTCTTAGACAACAGTGCTGAGTTTATACTATTATATCATGGGCTTCTAAGCACACCATAATGTCCTATTTAATAATAGACACTCATATCTTTTCAACCTCTGAAGACAGAGAAACTGAACTATGATTTCCGTTCCTCAACCCCCCTTCCTTCTTAAGGTGTGTGGTGACGTCTGTAATTTTGCAGTTCTCAGGAGCCATCCTAAAATCAGCTAATTCTTGAAAGATCATTACAAATGGCTTCACAATCTCATCAATTAACTCTTTCAGATCCCTGCTGTGCAGTCCATCTGGTCCACGTGACTTGTATCCCTCCATGCATTGGAGCTTCCAGAGCATCCTCTCCTTAGTAATAGCAACTACACTCTCTTCTGCAACTTGCGACACTCAACCATTTCTAGCAATCTGGCATGCCATAGTGCAAAATGACGCAAAACGTTGATTAAGTTCGTCTGTCGTTTCCTCGACGCTATCACTGCCTCTCCACGGTCATTTTCCAACGGTCCTATATGCACTCTCATCTCTCTTTTACTATATATATATGAATAGAATCTTAATGTAGCATCATTTTATGTTATCAGCTCGATTCCTTTTATATTTATATACAATTTTTTTTCTCTTTGTGATGCTTTAATTGCCTTCTGTTGGGTTTTAAAACCTTCCCAATCCTTCGCTTTTAATATGTCTTAGACATGTAAGCCACGTTTGCTTGATCCTGCCTTTAGAAGCTTGTTCATCTTTTCGATGTATCTTTCCTGCACTTGCCGAATTTCTTTTACAGATTCCAGCCAATTTTGTTCTTCCTTCATCTTTTCAAGAGTTTCCTTCTAATCAATCCTGGCCAGTTCATTTCCACGACTCTGTAGTTCATTTTACTCCACTGAAATTTTGGTATATCTCATTTCAGCTTATCCTTCTAAATCTGCAGAGTGAATTCTTTCATATTATGGTCACTAACTTCCAACCGTTTCTTTCATTGCACAACAACAAATCCAGGATTGCTCTTTTCGTTCCATGCATAACCACACATTTCTTTGAAAATGTATTCTACAAATGTCCCCAGTAATATGTAGCCTACTGCCGTTATAATTCGTAGTTGACTTCTTGGCTATTGTTGACATGTCTATATATAACTCCCATCAAGGTCGTCTGCGCATGCATTTTTACTCTACCTTTAATCTTTCTATATCGTCCGATGTTAGAATCTGATTTCATTTTTGGGATCAAAGATGCCGCCACCTACCCCACTCCTACACCCACCCCCCAGCCGTCTGCCTATCTGTTTCTTGGATTTATCCTCGAATTTTTAGTTCCGATTAAAGATCTTCCTTCAACCATGACGCAGAAATTTGTCATCTAAACATGTATCCATAAACTAGTCTGACATTTCTTTTCAGCGGATAGCCACGAAAGAAACATCATAAAGATTCAAAGAAATAGATTAAACCCACCCACTGCACAAAGCAGAAACAGGAACCCGATCATCATCCACCAAAACTCCACTCCCCCGCACAAAACGAAATGATAACATCAAACGATAAAATAAATAACTCACTAATAGAACATAACAGAACTCGAACCAATGTGCCATCCTCCGATATCAACGATATCAACGAAAGGGAGGAAAACTGCATGAGTGCATAAGGTTACTCAACTGGGACAGTGATATTTATACACGACGATAGGCCGCTCACAGACTCGTTTTCTAGCATTGGGATCTGAACTTTTCTTCGCCATTTGCATTCGCATCCATGTCACAGTCCTCCATATTTTATCACAATATTTAGCATTTCTCCTTCACAGCCTCACTAGACATTAGATCGACATGCGAACTAACCGCGTCATTAGCCTTATCAATCCGGTTCACATCCGTAGCCAAATTAATTTAAACGCTCCCGAGGAATTATATCACATCTGCCCAAAAGTATATCAGTTCAACTTACGTTCGGGTGAAAACGATTCCTTTTTTATATGTGTCGGTATCTCAATACCATTTGCTGTGGTGCTAACTGTTTAGGCTAACAAAATGGTTTCTATGTAATGTTACTTCATGCTGTAATGGATTTCAGTGCTGAAATTTTTGGTTTATAACTGCAAATAAGGGGGAAGCTAACCACTGGAGAATTGTTATGCAATTTTCTATGTATGAGCTGAGCGGGAGTTCGCAGTCTTTTCCGGGGAGGCGAGCGAGGAGGATGGACGCGTGAGGAGCGGACCGCACTTCCAGGGCGATCGATACTAAAAGTCCGCGGTTGTCATAAGGTGGAGGTTTGGAGTGAACTACCAGGAACAGGACTAGGCGTGAGAAGGAAGCAAGGAAAATGAGGAAGAAAGGACGCTGGACATGACACAAGAACCTGGGTGTTGACACGGACTCGGACTCCAGAAACAGGCGAGGACAAGATGAGGTTACAGGACAAGGAGAGGCAACAGGACTAGACATGAGACTCATGGACAGGACAAGGAAACCCCAGCACAGGACGAGGGAACCCCAGCACCGTGCTAGGCAAGGTACTTCTGTGCTGGGCGAGGCATATGACAAGACGAGAACACAAAGCCGTGGCTAGGACTGGACAAGGACCTTGGACGTGACTAGGACTGGACGAGACCCCAAAGCCTTGACTAGGGGCGAAGAGACAGTAACGCGAAGACTTGGTCGAGGTAGCAGACAGAAACGCAGAACACAGAGACTGGGTCGAGGGAGAACAGGAACGCTGGACACAGGAACATGGAACGCCGAGCCGGGACCCCTCCTTGGGTACAGCACGTAGGGCTGGGACTCATTATTGACAACGCTGAACACGACGAGACAGTTCCCAACGCTAGGTAGCCGCAAAACGGACGGATCTTTCTAGAGAAGTCGTGGACACAGACAGACAGGGAGAGACTCCAGGCTCCAGGCAGAAGCAGGGTGTGGCAAGGCTCCAAGCGAGGCGAGGGGAGGCGCGGCGAGCCGAGGCAAGGCAAGGCTCCAGGAGGAAGGTGAAGGGGAGGGATTCAGACAAGGGGTTTGGACTGGAGAGACGAACACGAGAGAGACAAGGACAGGATACTGACAAGACAAACCTCACAGAGGCAAGGACAGTGTACTGACAAAAAGAACCAGCAACCGCCCTCGAACCCAAGGCCACTTATATTCCCTGCCCCAAGACGAGATCATGTGTTTACGATTAAGCCCAAATGAGACAAGGGATCGCCAAAGACAGGAGACTGAAGTCCACGAATCGGACCGTGAGCCGGAACGCTGACTTTACAGACCGGACCATGACAGCGGTTCGGACGGTTTGCTGAACGCTCGGAAAGTCGTTGTAGATGGAAACGGTGGAGTGAGCTGCAAAACATTAAAATGTTACGAGCACAAACTGAGAAACTTACTGATTCGGCTCCTTCAGAATAACTGTTTCTACTAACCCATCACTAGGAAATCACTCTAAAGTTGTCATTATTTGCCCGCCTTTGGTGCATTGTCCGATATTTGTGTTGCTAGCGTGTACTGGGGGGGGGGGGTGGCGCATTACACTTTATTTACACCTAAGTATTGGCCTTTTGGCTGGGCAACGGCGGTTCACCATAGGCGAACGGGGGTAAATTTTGGGTACAAATGTTACATATGTAATAGCATCCCTAGAACAGAAACCAAAGATCCAGAAATCTGAAACCTGCCCCTACACCAATTCCTCAGCCACACATTCAATTTCAAAATCATCCTAGTCTAACCTTCACTGGCACGTGACACAGGCAGAGATGGATGTTCTGCTTTTCAACTTTACCCATGTCATTATGCTGAGTATTCTGGCTGCTGACATTCTTCCTTTCGAATGCCGTGGACAAGATGTGAAACCTGACTGGCATTGACACATATGAGCAACATACCAACTGTTTGCCTCTATCGCATCCACAGAATCCTGACAGACTATGCAAATACATAATTAAATATACAAACTGACAAACAATATGCGTTACGGATTCAGCAACAATAAATATATAAGTGAGGCAGGGTTTTTTTATAACAAATAAAACATTTATTAAACACTGAAAAACAAACCCAAAAAGTAAACAAACAACTAACGCAAGCGGAAATCAGCTGCTGTGCGGCAGCTTAAAGAGTTTGTAAAGGGAGAAAGCGAAAACAGTTCTTAAATCGATGTTGTAAAAACAGTTCTTCCAAGTAGTACTGCAAAAGATCAAAATGCTTACAGTCCATTAAAGGAGAGACTTTTTTAGAAGATTTAAATTCTCTTTCACGTCGTGTTGTTGCGGTTCCCAGTCGAGCTATACTTTTCCCGGAGAATTTACGAAGATGAAAATTAAACGGCTTAGAGGTATTGACCTTTCCTTGGCGAATCTCTACCCAACCCTTTCTGCTCTTATCGCAGGGGCTAACACGGGCATAGCCAACGAATTCCTTCTGAATGAAGACCAAACAGGTTCGAACCTGTTTCACCGTCGAAATTGAGTTTCCTCGATCTTTTAGCTCCCGAACTCTGATCTTCGCTCTCTACTGATTTTTAACTGGCAGTATTATAAAGAATCTGCCAGCAGTGACCTTTTAAAACTTTAGGCATTAAATAAAACTCCACCTTTCAACGGAACTGCGTCATAATATTTGACCACGCAGTAGCATATAGTCAAAATGGCAAATCCAGCCACGAACTGCCCCACTACATAGGGACGGGTCCTCCTTTTATACCCTGTTGAAAAATAACTGACACATGACAGCTACTGGCGGGAAAATGACGTCACTCCACCATCACAAGACCACTTCCTTAAGTCCAGTATAGCTGCAACACTACTGTCACGTGACAAGTGCAAGATACCCACAGGTACGTAACATATAAATAAATAACACTGATAACACGAGTTGCAGTGTCCTTGAAGGTTACTGCATATGTGTGGAATCATGTCTGTGTTGTGTTTGGTGCAGGTATCCACACTGGATCAGGAGACTGATTTCTGAAGTGTTATAACTATTTCTGTACCGGTATTGTGTGACATAAGAACCTGTACCTCCTTTCTGATGACAACAGCGAATAGAGTGCATGGCTTGGACGGTGCCAGTTTGCGTTGTACTGATGTCTTAATTGTTGATACATTGAAATCAGGAGTTGAGGCTTTATGTTGCAACTTCATCATACTCTAGTTTCGCCACATCTGGAGAATTACATTCAGTTTTGGTTGCCCCTATTGCTTTGGGGAGTGTGCAGTACAGGTTCATATGGATGCTGTCTGAATTACAGCAGATGTGAAGAAAATGCTTCCCACAGTAGGGGAGTTAATAACCAGGCGACACGACATCAAAATACAAGCACACACATTTTACAGGTCCACTGCTCCAGACTGTGGCCAAAACCACAGAGATGGTGATTGATTTCAGGAGGTAGAGGACTGTGACCAGTACGGGATACAATCTGGGTGAAGATAAGGGATATTTTTGTTCCCTTATGTAAGGAAGTATGTATTCGCTTTGGAGATTATTCAGAGGAAGTTCAGAGGAATGATCTTATGAATGAAATGGTTGACATATGAGAACGGTATGATAGCTCTGGGCCTGTACACAGCGATGTTTATAAAGAATGAGGCGGATTTCATTGAAACCTATCAAATATTCAAAGGCCTAGATAGAGAGGACGTGGAGATGATATATTATCTTTCCAACTATCCCAACCCGTCAGTTCAAAATAATTTTCTTACCAAGTTACGTAAATGTCAGCATAAAATGTAGTAAAGTGAGATTAATTTTGTTCCTAGCATTAGCATCGGAACAGCAACGTACAATAACTTGAATTTTTTAAAAAAAATCTATGGAAACATAACGATGAGCAAATGATTATTGTGTAAAATAAGGCAAACTTTGCAAATAACAAATAAGTAAACAGTAAATAAATAATAATGAGAATATCAGTTGTACAGTCCTTCAAGGTGAGTTCAGAGACTGCAAATTGAATCTGTTGTGGAACGCCTGGTATTTTAACATGCAACCACTGATCTCTTAACCCCTTCACTGTACTGCACTCCAAACACCTTAAGCCACATTTTGTTCAATTGTTCTTATAGTGGTTGCATTTAATATCAGAAAATCCATACGGTATATAATCTCAAATACTTTATGTCTGCAGACATGCAGGATACAGAAGAAAACCACAAAACATTAACGTGAGACGAACGTTAAACAACAAGGCGCGCTCGCCCTCCAACGCATAAGGAGCAGCAGAACATCAACCCTTCCCAAGTTACAACAGAAATCATCAACTCTCCCAACCCAGTAACTATTTGTAATGCTGTTTATATTGTAAATACTTGTTGGAGTTTGTGCACTGTACCTATTTGAAACTCTATATTGAACGTTATTTTCTTTATACAGTTCTTTGCTCTGTATACCTATTGAATGTTGTTATTTTGGTGCTCCATGTCGTGCCAACACAACATTCCAGATTACTAATTGATGTTAATGTAAATGGCGTATAAACAAAAACAGTGATCCTTTAAAAACTTCCCTTGTAACTTTAAGTACACACGAAAGCTGACGGCTTATTGATTGCCCAGGGGAAAAACACAGGAGCAACAAGCATCAACCAGCTGGCGGGAGTTTTCAAGGACATGATCAATTCTGACTACTGCAGTCGCAGGTTCCCACCGGCTTCAGAAGGCAACAATCATATCAGTGCCGAAGAAGACCAGGGTGTGCTGATTGCTTGACGGATGGTGCATAAACCCACATCGACTTCCCCAGGGTTTTCATAGCAGTATACTGTATGCAGTGAGCGGTAATTGAAATGACCTCCCCATCGGGTCTCAAGCCATTTTTGAGTACTGTCTGAACAATACCAAATCTCCTGCTTGCTGGTCTATCATTCTGCAGATCTGGTGTTCTTCGGAGTTTTCAGTAGCTATTGATTGAAACATTTAGTAGTTGCATTAGTGCTGCACAACTCTGTAGCATGCTTTCATTCATAACATCTGGTTTATTAAAGAAAGGAAGAGCACGCAGCTTGGCATGTGCATGTGACATTCCAATCCCATCACATGCAATCTAGGCCTGGTTCCTTGTTTAGAACGTAAGTTATTGTCAGGACAGTCACTGGTGGTATGTCTCAAATCAGTGCACTAATCTCATCCGTCAATAAAGTCAGGTTGCCTTTCAGTTAACTGTTCCATACTGCAACTGCCCTAGCAGATTGATAATGGTAAGGACAGATGAAATGATGCTCTTATTCTGCTAACCTATGTCAAATCATTCACCACGCTGCCTGTGAAGTGTAATCCATTATCGCTTGAGATCTTCTCAGGTATTCAGAGCCGATCATTTTTCTTCATAAAATTTCAGCAGCAGTTATGGCGTCATTTTTACGATTTGGATCAGCTTCTACACTTGGAGAAAACAAAGTCCAGATAAGTAGTGCTTAGTTCATTAGTAAAATTTGAAATATAATCTACAGCCTGTTCACACTGAGCATAAGGCCGGTGCAAGAATTAGAAAGCGAAGATTTTATTTCAGCGGAAGTTTCGATTGAGTGAAGTACTCAGACGCAATTATCGGCAGTGTGCAAGACCGCTGAGCATGTTCCAGGATAAAAGAGAAACGCTGTTCAGAGAAGCGGTCGCCGGAGTACCGTAACATACAGAGTGGCTTTGACTCATCGGGGTTACTGCGAGGAAGGGCCATGGCGAGGTAGTTTACGTTCCCATCTCTTTCTCCCTGTAATTTTAAAATGGCGGGTATTACTGCAAGGCCAGCTTTCTGCTTTAGGTTCAGATGTGGTATATCCAGAACACTCCCAGTCTCCCTGATGGCCACATTTCTACCAGATGAACTGAGCCACTGTTGCTTAGAAACTGTGTTAGGAACTGGAGATGAACGGCAATTGCTTTCGTCTTGTTAATGATCTGAATGATAGGAGCTGCAGACAGGAAGACACACCGGAGGAACAAAAATAAGTGTATGGCTGTCTGGGAAGGGAAGGGAGAGCGTCAGATAGTTGCGAATACCCCTATGGTCGCAATCCTGAAGAATAAATACTCCACTTTGAGTATTGTTGGCCAGGCGACCTAACTGGGAGAATCAACTGTGCCCGTACCTCTGGCACTGAGTCTGGCTCTGTACCTCAGAAGGTAAGGACATCGAAGAGATAATACAGTCGCTATTGATAGGGGAACAAGTAGCCGATGCTGTGCACGCGTAAAAGAAACATGGATGACAGTTTGACTCCCAGCTGCCAGTGTTGGTGATGTTACTGAACTGTATAGAATATCCTGAAATGGGAAGTTAGGGAATTAGATGCAGTAGTACATATCCGTATCAAGGACATAGGTAGAAAAATGGAGGAGGTCCCGAAATCAGAATACACAGAGTCTGGATGGAAGCTGAGAAGCTGGAACTCAAGGATGCTAATCTCAAATAGCTTCATGTGCCTCCTGACAGGGAATAGAGGTATATAATGAGGTGTCAAATATCTGCGTGATCAAGGAATATGAGCAGGAGACAGGGATTTAGATTTATGTATCATTGAGATTCATTCCGGGACAGGTTTGATTTGTACACAAAGGACCGGTTACATTTGAATCCCCGGGGGCCAATACCTTGATGGTGAGGTTTGCTAATATTAGTGGGGAGGTTTTTAGGTAAATTTTCAAGGGGTTCCCCACCGGATTGAAGAGGCTGAAGATAGGAGGTTGGCGCACAAGTAAGGACAGCCTTCAGGGAGTTTGTGCGGATGGATAGGCAGATGATAGAGCAACGATGCACAACCTGATGGTTTGAAAGGTGTCTAATTTAACGCAACGAGTATCATAAACAAGATGGAAAAACTCCGAGTGTGGATCCCAATAGATAGAAATATGATGTTGTGGCCATTATAGAGATTTGGATGTCTCAGGGAAGGAATGGCTGCTGAGTGTGACAGACTTTTGAGGTTTCAAAAAGGACAGGGAGAGAGGGAAAAGCGTAGGTAAAGATAATCACAGCTGCGAGATGCAGGTAGTCATTGAGGTGTTAACTACTGAGTCAGTGTGGTGGAAGTCAGGAAGGGGTTTTAACTCCAACGTCTGTATTTATAAACCACACAAGGTTAACAAATGCATCGCATAGCAGCAAGAAAGGCATATTCTGGAGCGATGCAATAATGGCAGGGTTGTCGTGATGGGAGGTTTTATCCTTCCTAATATTGACTGGCATCTCCTTTGGTAAGCTGTGTTCATAAAGGTTTTTTGGAGCAATATGCTGATTAGCCAACTAGAGCAGAGCCTGTACTTGATCTAGTAATGGGAAATGAAACTTGTCAAGAGTCAATTCTCTCAGTTGGAATGTATTTTGAATGTAATGATTACAATTGTATACCATTTCCCATAGAGAGGGACAGGAACAGACAACTTGGGAAAACAATTTAGTAGGGGGGTGGAAATATGACACTATCAGCCAGGAAGTTGCTAGCATAAATTGGGAGCGGACATTCTCTGCAAAATACGCGGCAGAAATGTGGCAAATGTTCCAGGGAATTTCATTGAAATCTGCATCGGTATGTTCTATTCAGGCAGGGAAAGTAAAGTAGATAAACAACTGTGGTATGCAACTCATCTGGAAACCAATTAAGTAGAAAGCAACACAAACAAAATGCTGGTGGAACGCAGCAAGACAGCAGCATCTATAAGGAGAAACACTGTCGACGTTTCGGGCCGAGGCCCTCCGTCAGGATTAACTGAAAAGAAAGATAGTAAGATATTTGAAAGTAGTAGAGGGAGGGAAAAATGCGAAATGATAGGAGAAGACCGGGGGGTGAGGTGAAGCTGGGAGCCAGAAAGGTGGCTGGCAAAAGGGATACAGAGTTGGAGAAGGGAAAGGATCATGGGACGGGATGCTGAGGGAGAAGGAATGAGGGAGGGGAGCACAAGAGGGAGAAGGAGAACAGGCAGAGTGATGGGCAGAAATATAGAAGAAGGGAAAATTAACTAAATATATCAGGGATAGGTTAAGAAGGGAAGAAGTGACATTAACAGAAGTTAGAGAAATCAAAGTGCATGGGATCAGGTTGGAGGCTACCCAGCCGGTATATAAGTTGTTGTTCCTCCACCCTGAGTATGGCTTCATCTTGAGAGTAGAGGAGGCCATGGATAGACATATTCGAATGGGAATGGGATGTGGAATTATAATGTATGGCCACTAGAAGATCCTGTTTTCTCTGGTGGACCGAGCGTAGGTGTTCAGAGAAACGGTCTCCCAGTTTGCGTCGGGTCTCACCAATATATAAAAGGACACACTGGGAGCACCTGACTCTGGATACCACAGCAACCGACACACAGGTGAAGTGTCGCCTCACCTGGGCCCTGAATGGTGGTGAGGGAGGAAATGTAAGGACAGGTGTAGCACTTGTTCCGTTTACAAGGATAAGGTTCCAGGAAGGAGATCGGTAGGATGGGACTAGTGGGACGAATAGTCAAGGTAGACGCTTAGCGAGCGATCCCTGCGAAAAGCAGAAAGTGGGGGGTGGCGGAATGTGCGTAGTGGGATCCCGCTGGAGGTGGCGGAATTTACGGAAAATTATACTTTGGACCTGGAGGCTGCTGGGGTGGTGGGAGAGGACAAGTGGAAACCCTATCCGGAGTGGTGTGGTGGGCCGATGGGGTGAGTGCAGATGTGCGTATAATGGGAGAGATGCGGTTTGGAGCAGAGTTGATGGTGGAAGAAGGGTAGTCTCTTTGTGTAAAAAAAGGAAGACATCTCTTTCGTCCTGGAATGAAAAGCCTCATCTTGAGAGCAGATGCGGCGGGGGAGGAGGAATTACGAGAAGGGGATAGCATTTTTGCAAGAGACAAGGTGGGAAGAGGAATAGTCAATGTAGCTCTGAGAGTCAGTAGGCTTATCGTAGGTATTAGTAGTTAAGCCATCTCCAGAGATGGAGATAGAAAGATCGAGAAAGGGGAGGTAGGTGTCAGAAATATACCAGTTAAATTTGAAGGCGGAATGGAAGTTGGAGGCAAAGTTAATGAAATCAATGAGTTCAGCATGCGTTCAGGAGGCAGCGCCAATGCAGTCGTCGATGAAGCGAATGAAAAGAGGGGGAGGATAACCTTATAGACTTGGAATATGGACTGTTCCACAAAGCCAACAAACAGGCAGGCATAACTGGGACCCATGCGGGTGCCCATGGCTACACCTTTGGTTTGGAGGAAGTGGGAGGAGCCAAAGGAGAAAGAATTGAGAGTAGGAACTAATTCCGCTAGACGGAGCATTGTGGTGGTAGAGGGGAATTGGTTCGGTCTGGAATCCAAAAAGAAGCGGAGGGCTTTGAGATTTCCTGGTGGGGGATGGCGGTATATAGGGATTGGACGCATTATTCCCCGTAACCTCTGCCACCTCCAACGTGATCCCACTGCCAAGCACATCTTTCTCTCCACTCCCCTTTTCTGCTTTTCGCACAGATCGTTCCATTCACGACACCCTTGTCCATTCGTCCCCAACCCCCAGCCCTTCCCACCGATCTACCACCTGGTATTTATCCTTGTAAGCGGAACAGGTGCTACAACTGCCCTTACACGTCCACCGTCACCGCCATTCAGGACCCCAGACTGTCCTTTCAGGTGAGGCGACACTACACCCTTTAGTCTGCTGTTGTGGTATACTGCGTCCGGTGCTCCCAGTGTGGCCTTTTATATATTGGTGAGACACGACGCAGACTGGGAGACCGTTTCACTGAAAACCTACGCTCGGTCCGCCAGAGAAACCAGGGTCTCCCGGTGGCCACACATGTTAATACCACGTCCCATTTCCATTCTGATATGTCTATCCATTGTCTCCACTTCTCGCAAGGCGAAGCCACATTCAGGTGGGAGCAGCAACACATTATATACCGGCTGGGTAGCCTCCAACTTGATGGCATGAACATTGACTTCTCTAACTTCCGTTAATGCCACTCCTCCCTTTCTTACCCCATCCCTGATATATTTAGTTCCTTTCTCTCGCCACTTTTTTTCTCTCTTTCTGCCCATCACTCTGCCTGTTCTCCATCGCACTTTGGTGCCCCCTTCCTCTTTCTGTCCCTTCTAGGCCTTCCGTCCCATAATCCTTTCCCTTCTCCAGCTCTGTATCGCTTTTGCCAGTAGCTATACTGGCTCTCAGCTTCACTCTACCCCCTCCGGCCTTCTCTATCATTTCACATTTTCCCTCCCCCTCCTACTTTCAAATCTCTTACCATCTTTCCTTTCAGTTAGTCCTGACGAAGGGTCTCGGCCCGAAACGTCGACAGTGCTTCTTCCTATAGATGCTGCCTGGTTTTCTGCGTTCCTCCATCATTTTCTGTGTGTCGATTGAATTTCCAGCATCTGTAGATTTCCGCGTGATTGCGAAGTAGAAAGGAAATGCTTATGAAAGGTTCAAGAAACTAGAAACTGATAAGATCGAGAAAATTACAAGATTGCTAGGAAGGAAGTACAAAATGAAATTAGGAGAACTGGACGGGGCCATGAGAAGGCTTTGATGATCAGGATTAAGGGAAGACACAAGGCATTCTGAAAGTACGTGAAGAGGGAAGTAATGAGACATGTGAGAATAGGACCAATCTGGTGCGATAGCGGAACTGTACGTATGGAGTCGGAGGAGGAAGCCGAGCTATTTAATGCTCACTTTGCTTCAGTATTCAACAAAGAAAATGAGCTGGCAATTGTAGGGATAACTTATAGCGAGCTGAAACGCTTGTGCATACAAAGAAGATGTGCTGGAGACTTTAAACAGCATTTATTTAAGTCACTGTGACAGGGAGAGATTTCCCCCCCCCCCCCCGGCTATAGTGGAAACGAGGGAGGAGAATGCTGAGCCTCTGACGGTAATCTTTGCATCCACAGTGGGGATGGGAGAAATATAAAAGGATTGTAGGGTTGCAAATGTTGCTCCTTTGTTTAAGAAAGGTAATACAGATAACCCATGAAATTATAGACTAGAGTATTACTTCATTGGTTGATCGTGAAGATCCTGACTGTTGCTCTTTGGAAGAGGACTGCGAGGCTTTGAGAGGAATGCCGCGGCGGCCATTTTCAAACTGTCCAATTGCGTCTCAGATCTGAGTTCTGAGAGGCGGGACTGCACCGGCGCGGGAAGGAGGCCTGGGAAGGAGGGAAGATATAAAAACAACGCAGCCTTAAGAAGCGGACAGCTTCGTTTGCGGGCAGCTGAGTGCGCCGGGAGCAGAGTGTAGGGCTTGGGCTCAGGGGGCTTAGGCGGAAGAGGGCACAGTAGGCTTGTCTTTTAGTTCTTGTTATATTCAGTTATTCGGGAAGTATGAGTGTGAGGGCAGCTCGTTGTTCTCGGTGTCGGATGTGGGAGGTCCTGGAGTCTCCGAGCCTCCCGGACTTCCACATCTGCGCCAGGTGCACCGAACTGCAGCTCCTGAGGTACCGAGTTAGGGAACTGGAGCTGCATCTTGATGACCTTCGCCTGGACAGGGAGAGTGAGGAGGTGATAGAGAGGAGTTACAGGCAGGTGGTCACTCCAGGGCCACGGGAGGCAGATAGGTGGGTCACGGTCAGGAAGGCGAAGAGGCAGGTACTAGAGAGTACCCCAGTGGCTGTACCCCTTGACAATAAGTACTCATGTTTGAGTACTGTTGGGGGGGACAGCCTACCTGCTGGAAGTGATAGTGGCCGGGTCTCAGGCATAGAGGACGGCCCTGTAGCTCAGAAGGATAGGGATGGAAGACAGAGGACCATAGTAATAGGGGAATCGATAGTCAGGGGTTCAGACAGGCGGTTCTGTGGAGGTGATCGGGAGTCACGGATGGTAATTTGCCTCCCTGGTGCCAGGCTTCGGGACGTTTCTGATCGCGTTCAAGATATCCTGAAGTGGGTGGGTGAGGATCCAGAGGTCCTGGTACATGTAGATACCAATGACATAGGTAGGAAAGAGGAAGAGGTCCTGAAACGAGAGTATAGGGAGTTAGGAAGGTAGTTAAGAAGAAGGACCTCAACGGTAGTAATCTCGGGATTACGGTCTGTGCCACGCGACAGTGAGAGTAGGAATGGAATTAGGTGGAGGATGAATGCGTGGCTGTGGGATTGGAGCAGGGGGCAGGGATTCAAGTTTCTGGATCATTGGGACCTCTTCTGGGGCAGGCGTGACCTGTTCATGAAGGACGGGTTACACTTGAATCCTGGGGGGACCAATATCCTTAGCGGGGAGGTTTGCTAGGGCTACAGGGCAGACTTTAAACTAGTAAGATGGGGGGGCAGGAATCAATTTGTGGAAACTATGGGAGAGGCAGTTAGTTCACCAGTAGAGCAAATAAATAGACAGTGTGTGAGGGAGGAAAGGCAGTTGATGGAGAAGGGATGCGCTCAGCCCGAAGACATAGGGGAGAAGAAAGAAAAGGATAATAAATTTGAATAAATTCTTAGGGATGAAAAGAGAGGAGGAGGTGGAGAGTATCTTAAATGTATCTATTTTAATGCTAGGAGGATTGTAAGAAAGGTGGATGAGCTTAAAGCGTGGTTTGATACCTGGAATTATGATGTTGTATCTATTAGTGAAACATGGTTGCAGGAAGGGTGTGATTGGCAACTAAATATTCCTGGATTTAATTGCTTCCGGTGTGACAGAGTAGGAGGGGCCAGAGGAGGAGGTGTTGGTTTGCTTGTCCGAGAAAATCTTATGGCTGTGCTTTGGAAGGATAGATTAGAGAGCTCCTCTAGGGAGGCTATTTGGATGGAATTGAGGAATGGGAAGGGTGTAGTAACACTGATAGGGATGTATTATAGGCCACCTAATGGACAGCGTGAGTTGGAAGAGCAAATGTGTAAGAAGATAGCATATACTTGTAGTAAACACAAGATGGTGATTGTGGGAGATGTTAATTTTCCACACGTAGACTGTGAAGCTCATTCTGTAAAGGGGCTGGATGGTTTATAGTTTGTGAAATGTGTGCAGGATAGTTTTTTGCAACAATACATAGAAGTACCGACTAGAGATGGGGCAATGTTGGATCTCCTGTTAGGGAATGCGATAGGTCAGCTGACAGATGTATGTGTTGGGGAGCACTTCGGGTCCAGTAATCACATTAGCATTAGCTTCAATATAATTATGGAGAAGGACAGGACAGGACCTAGAGTTGAGATTTTTGATTGGAGAAAGGCTAACTTTGAGGAGATGCGAAGGGATTTAGAGAGAGTGGATTGGGTCAAGTTGTTTATGGGAAGGATGTAATAGAGAAATGGAGGTCATTTAAGGGTGAAATTATGAGGGTACAGAATCTTTATGTTCCTGTTAGGTTGAAAGGAAAGGTTAAAGGTTTGAAAGCACCATGGGTTTCAAGGGATATTAAAACTTTGGTTCGGAAAAAAGAGGGATGTCTACAATAGATATAGGCAGCATGGAGTAAAGGAATTGCTCGAGGAATGTAAAAAATGTAAAATGAATCTTAAGAAAGAGATTAGAAAAGCTTAAAGAAGATACGAGGTTGGTTTGGCAAATAAGGTGAAAGTAAATCCGAAAGGTTTCTACAGTTATATTAAAAGCAAGAGGATAGTGAGGGATAAAATTGGCCCCTAAGAGAATCAGAGTCGTCAGCTATGTGTGGAGCCGAGGGAGATGGGAGAGATTTTGAACGATTTCTTCTCTTCGGTATTCACTAAGGAGAATGATATTGAATTGTGTAAGCTGATGGAAACAAGTAAGGAAGTTATGGAACCTATGACAATTAAAGAGGTGGAAATACTGGCGCTTTTAAGAAATTTAAAAGTGGATAAATCTCCGGGTCCTGACAGGATATTGCCCAGGACCTTGAGGGAAGTTTGTGTAGAAATAGGAGGAGCTCTGACGGAGATCTTTAAGATGTCATTAGAAACGGGGATTGTGCCGGAGGATTGGCGTTTTGCTCATGTGGTTCCATTGTTTGAAAAGGGTTCTAGAGGTAAGCCTAGCAATTATAGACCTCTCAGTTTGACATCAGTGGTGGGTAAATTAATGGAAAGTATTCTGAGAGATAGTATTAATAATTATCTGGATAGACAGGATCTGATTAGGTGTAGCCAGCATGGATTTGTGAGTGGAAGGTCATGTTTGACAAACCTTATTGAATTTTTTGAAGAAGTTACGATGAATGTTGACGAGGGTAAGGCAGTGGATGTAGTCTATATGGACTTCAGCAAAGCCTTTGACAAAGTTCCATATGGAAGGTTAGTTAAGAAGGTTCAGTCGTTAGGTATTAATGCTGGAGCACTAAAATGGATTCAACAGTGGCTAGATGGGAGAGGCCAGAGAGTAGTGGTGGATAATTGTTTATCGGGATGGAGACCAGTGACTAGCGTGGTGCCTCAGGGATCTGTTTTGGGCCCAATGTTGTTTATAATATGCATAAATGATCTGGTTGCTGGGGTGGTAAATTGGATTAGTAAGTATGCCGATGATACTAAGGTAGGAGGTGTTGTGGATAATGAGGTGGGTTTTCAAAGCTTGCAGGGAGATTTATTGGGAACAAGAGCTACAGGTCAGTAAGTATCATTGAGCAGAAGGTAGAGGCGAGGTCGAGAAACTCCATCAGGATGTCAAGATGGGGCATTGTTAATGAACACAGTGGCACAAAGTGGCTGAAATTTGTAGAATGCAGGTTGAAGAATGCAGAATCAAGTTTTTCAATGCAGGTTGTAGAACGGTTAAGGCGGACGTACTTGGAAACAGGAATACTCTGTAACACAGTGAAGTAGTCATTACAAAGATCTGGCTGAGAGAAGGGCAGGACTGGTAGCTAAACATTCCAGAATTCAGATGATTCAGACCGTCCAGAGGGAAGTGTATGAAGTTGGAGAGCTGCACTGCTGATCAGTCGAGAGATTCAAGAGGCTCATCGAGTAAAATAATGTGCGTAGAGCGCAGGAATAAGAAAGGTGGATGCCTGTAGCTGTCAAATGCAAGACACAGATACTGAACTACCAAGAACAGGACTAGGCATGAGAAGGAAGCAGGGAAAGAGAGGAAGAAAGGATGCTGAACATGACAGAGGCCCCGGACGAGAAAAGGAATCCGTATCTCGGCTAGGACTTAACAAGGTAAGCGGAACCCAGACATGGAACTGGGAATTAGGAGCCTGGGCTTGGACTCTGAGCCAGAGACTTGACAAGGACCCAGAACCTGGGACTTGAATCGGGCTCGGTTTCCAGAACCAGGCGAGGACAAGGCGTGGCTACAGGACGAGGAGAGGCACAGGACGGAATGAGAGACTCCTGGACGGGACAAGGGATCCCCAGCACAGGACGAGGGAATCCCAGCACCGGGTTGGGCAAGGTACTCCTGGACTGGGCGAGGCACATGGGCAAGATAAGAACACAGAGCGTTGGTCGAGGGAGAGACAACAGGACTGGGCGTGAGGCTCCTGAACAGGACAAGAGAACCGGAGCACAGGACGAGCGAACCCCAGCACCAGGCTGGGCAAGGTACTCCTGTGCTGCGCGAGACACATGGACATGACGAGAATACAGA
The DNA here is from genome assembly GCF_030144855.1 of Hypanus sabinus. Taxonomy (NCBI): domain Eukaryota; kingdom Metazoa; phylum Chordata; class Chondrichthyes; order Myliobatiformes; family Dasyatidae; genus Hypanus; species Hypanus sabinus. Next base: position 124,694,240 of record NC_082711.1, on the reverse strand, counting down.
GTCTGGCCCTAGGCAGAGCACGAATACAGAGCCCTGGCTCGAGGGAGAGACAAGAACATGGAACAACGAGCCGGGACCCCTCCTTGGGTACAGCACGTAGGGCCGGCACTCATTATACAGATATCAGAGCCGAGACCCCTCCTTGGATACAGGACGTAGGGCTAGGACTCATGACACAGAACACAGAACACAGAACACGACGAGACAGTTCCCAACGCTAGATAGCGGCAAACGTCCAAACCTACCTAGCGAAGGCATTCTCATGGAGAGGGAGTTCACAACGCTAGGTAACGGCAAAACGGCCGGAGCTACCTAGGGAAGGCGTGGATGCAGACAGACTGCTTCAAACAGGGCCACGTTCCAGACATAGGCAAAGCGAGTCAAGTTTTCAGACAGAGGCAAGGCTCCAGGCAGAGGCAAGGTGAGGTGAGGCGAGGCAAGGCAGGGCTCCAGGCAGGAAGGTGAAGAGAATAAAAACGGACAAGAGGTTTGGATAGGACAATCCAGTATCCAGAGGCTGAATCCTGAAGCTATTTATGAGGCCAGCCCAAATAAGTATCAGCTGCCTCAACAGAAACTGGGGAAACCCCGAAAACCTGGAATAAGGAATGGGACTGGACCGGGAACCGGAATGTGGATTTCACGGACCAGACCATGACAGTACATGGATTATACTGTATACATCCCAATATGTAAAAAAAAAACAATGGAGTAGATGTAGTGGGTGAATAATCTCCCCGAATGACTGGGACTCTCTTGCAGCCTGATACTTGAATGGGGTATTATTTGTTAGGTGTGTTCAGAAGAGTTCCTGAAGCAGTATGTAGATGGTCACGAGAGAGGGGGTATTCTTGACTTAGTCTCGGGAATTGAGTCTAAAGAAATGATTGGAGTTTCATTGGGAAAGATTTAAGGTTTACAATTCTGAAGAGTTTCAGACAGATATTGATAAGGGCAGGAATCAACCTGCAGGTGAATTAATGTAAATTTGTGGAATGCTAATTACAACAGAATTGGACAGCAATCGTGCAGAGCAGTCTGGGAACCGATATTCTCGTTAAGTCCATCAGACATGTCAGAGACACTCACAGTCCAGTCGGTCAGACTTCCGGAGTTCCCTGTCCATGTTAGGAAAGTAGAAAAGGACGGGAACATTCTGGAACTAAGGAATGTGAGAGATAATGTATTTGTATTTAAAAAAAGTAAGAGGAGTTTTTGTGCTATGTTCTACTTATATGGAAAGCAGGGTTAAGTTTCGCACAACATTTTGGGCCAAAGGCCTGTACTGTGCTGTACTATTCTATGAGCCATATGTAAGATTTAGAATGCTAAAATTGGACAAGGCATTAGAGAAACACATAGGAAAAAATAGCAAGTCAGACAGTGAGTCAGAGTAATGGCATATGAGGTGTTGTACTCTGGGAAGTCAAATTTCAAAGGTTTTTTTTTCAGAATTCCTCTCTCTGTTGCGGAGCTGAAATTACAGTTATGACAGAGTCATGCTCTTCCTGAGGATGGGGGAGATTAGGGAATCGGTCAGTCTCACCGAGAACTTCACATGTGGGAAGTGCACCAACTGCAGTTCCTGACTGACTAAGTGGTGGAAATTGAGGTGGTGATTGACAGACTAAGGAACGTACAGGACACTAAGACCAGGTCATAATGGTGGTCACACATAAGGTGTAGGATGCAAACATGTTTGGTGAATACCAGGAGAGACAAGGGAAGGGGCATGATACTTTAGGTTCCCCGAGTGGCTACTCCGATCACAACAAGTACATATTTTGAATACTGATGATGGGCATCTAATAGTGCACAACAACAGCAGCAAGCTTGCTGGCATTGACAGTGTCTCTGATGCCCAGCAAGGCAGGAAGAGTTCAGGCAGGACAATATTCGAGAGAAGACTGAAGTTTAAATGGCTGTAAAAGAGGTACAAGGATTTTGTGTTGTCTCCAGAGAACTGGGATCAAGAACGTGCCGGAGTAGCTGCAGAAAATTATCAAGTGCTGTTGGTACATATGGAAAATAGAAATATGCCGCACAATGTACATCCTATGGCCCACAATATTGTGCTAACCACGTAACTTACTCTGGAGCCTACCAAAAAATTGTTCTGCTGAATAGCCCACACCTATTTAAGAGGCGCTTGAAATACCCCATTGTATCCGCTTCCATCACCACCGCTGGCAGTGCGTTCCCAACACCAGCAGCCTCTGAATGAAAAACTTATCTCTGACATCCCCTCCGTAGCGATGTCCAAACACCTTAAAGCTCTGGTCCCCACCAGTCAACCTTTGCACCGTGGGAAATAAAGCCTCTGGTTATCCACACAATCAATGTCTCTCATCGTTTTACACACATCTATCAGGTCAACTCTCATCATCCGTCGCTCCAATGAAAAAAAAAGAACAAGTTCACTGAACCTACTATAGTAAGGTACACCTTCCAGTCCAGGCAGCATCATTGTAAATCTCCTTTGCACTCTTTGCAGAGTGACCACATCCTTCCTGCAGTGAGGCGATCAGAATTGAACACAGCATTGCAAGTGGGATCAGAACAAGGTCTGAAATAGCTATAACATGACCTCACGACTCTTGAACTCAATCCCTCGGTTGATGATGCCAACACAACGTGCGCCTTCGTAACAACACTCTCAATTTGCGCTGCAGCTTTGAGTGTCCAAACGAAACAGACCCCAAGATCTCTCCGATTTCCTACACTTCCAAGAGTCATACCATTTATATTATATTCTGTCCTCAAATTGTACATACCAAATTAACTACTTCACACTTATCTGGAATAAAGTCCATCTAACACTTCTCAGCCCAGTTATGCATCCGATAAATGTCCGGTTTAACCACTGTCAGCCCCCCAGACTACCCACAGCAACACCAACATTGATATTATTATCAAACGTACGAACCAACCATTCTAATTCTTCATCCAGGTCGTTTATAAAAATCACAAAGAGGATCGGTCCCGGAATCGATCGTTGTTGAAAACCACAGGTCACTGACAACCATGCAGAAGGTGAAACATCTACAAGCACCCTTTGCCTTCTCTGGGCAAGCAAATTCTAGATCCACAAAGCAATGTCTCCTTGGATTCCATGCCTCGTTACTGACTGAAGGAGCCTTGCTTGGGGGAACCTTCTCAAATGCCTTAACAAATATAACATGGTAAAAAGAGGGTTGTGCTTTTACAAAGTGAATAGCTGGTGTTATGTACACCCAAAACTGTTCAAATCTCAGCAGCAACAGACCGCACCTGGAGTTTGGTTTTGCTATTAATAAAACACTATTTCATTAGTATCTACGTTATACAGTAACTTAAAACAGGTAAATCTAGAGTTAATGATGTTATGCATATAGACGTTTAAATAAAGTTCCTAAACGTATTCAAACTAAAGTTCATAAACTTATTCAAACTTAAGTGGTATGTGATAGAGTATTACGATGGTATGTAAGAATTTTTTTTTCCGTTCAGATGCCGGGGATTGAAGTGAGAGAGAGAGAGGTACTTGTGATATAAATAAACAGGTGTTGTCGATCCTCCTCGATGTCCTCCAAATTTTCCACGTCAGCCAAACGTGAACAACTTAAGAACGCCGTCTTCAGGTGACAATCTACCAACCCAGGCAAGGGTTAGACACACCGGTATATTCAACAGGGTCCCCCTTTACACGCACTAATAGTCACAGATCGTTTCCTCTTACTCAATCCTTAGTCCCACACTTTGTGAGTACTTCAAAGTTCAGTGGCAGTTTCAGCCCCCAGCCGTCATACGTCTGTGTTCTGTTTAACAAGCAATGACGTTCTTTTATCATTGAGTTGAACATCAGCTGTCCATCATGTAGCTACTCCCCTCTCTCCCTCTCGGAAACAAGCGGCTGGCTTCTCTCTCTTTGTCGTACAGACATGGTTCTTGAAGGCACGGTCCATAACGAATAAAACTTAACTTTCCATCACACCTCCCTCCTTTCGGGAAAAATAAAAATTATATTAATAAACATTTTTTTTTTCATCTACAGATTACAAAACGTTAAGCAATACACATGTAACTACCAGGTGACACATTACAGAAGCGCTTAGACTTTAACTTAACACCTGGCTGAACAATCTGCTACCTTTCACATGTTTTATTTCCATGACATATTCCTGGAAGATCAGACTTCAATTCAATAACATTCGATTCTTATCCTTCACCTTATTCAGAAACACTAATGGATTATGATCAGTGTAAATCACAAGTGGTTTCTACGCAGGAAAAATTGAAGACATCAAAATGTTGTAAGGCCAAAATAAGTGATAATAACTCTTTTTCAACAGTGGAATAATTCTTCTGATGGTCATTAAATTTCTAAGAAAATAATAGATAATAGAACATAGAACATAGAATATTGATCATAGAATACTACAACACAGTACAGGCCTTTCTGCCCATAAGTTTCTGCCGAGCCTGAAATCCTACCTCCCATACATCCCCCCTCCTTATGTTCCTCCATATGCCTGTCTAGCAGTCACTAGTGTATCTGCCTCCACCACAGACAGAGGTAGTGCATTCCACGAACCCACTTCTCTCTGAATAAAAAACCTTCCTCTAATATCCCCCTTGAACTTCCCACCCATTACCTGAAAGCTATGTCCGCTTGTGCTGAGCAGTGGTGCCCTGGGGAAGAGGCGCTGCTGTCTACTCTATCTACCTCTATCTATCTCTACCTCTTGAATACCTCTATCATGTCTCCTCTCATCCTCCTTTTCTCTAAAAAGTAAAGCCCTAGCTCCCTTAATCTCTGTTCATAATGCATACTCTCTAAACCAGGCGGCATCTTGATAAATCTCCTCTGTACCCTTTCCAAGGCTTCCACTTTCTTCCTATAGTGAGGAGGCCAGAAGAGTTTTCAGTTGTTCAAATGCCTCTTGACAGCACTGATTCCAAACAAATCTGCCACCTTTTTTTAAGTAGGCTTGTTAGGAGGAGAACGATATCCGCGGTTTTTACAAAACTTACAGTAATACCCAATCATACCAAAACCCTTTTCGGAGTTTTCTTTCCCGTCGGAACAGAAAACCCAGCGATGGCCTGAACGCTGGCTTGAAAAGGAACCAATTATCCTTGGCCTACCTCATAGTCAAGATAGGTTACATTGGCATGGCCAAATTCACTTTTAACGATGTTAACAGTCAGGTTGGCCCTGGAAAGCCTGTCAAACAACTTCTCTACTGCCGTGTAATATTCTTCCTACGTGTCAATCCATACAACCAAATCATCAATATAAGCCTCTGTATTTTCTAACTATCCAATTCAGAATTAATCATCCTTTGGAATGTCCCTGGAACATTTTTATTTCCAAAGGTTAAAATATTATTCTCATACAATACAGAGAGTGTTATAAACGCAGCAGGTTCTCTGGCCCTCTCTGTTAACGGTGCACAGCAGTACCCTTTCAAAAAGTCAATCATGGTGTGGAATTTATCCTTCCCAACCTTATCAATACAGTCATTCACCCTAGGGTAGGGTAAGTATCTGTCTGCGTTACTGCATTTACCTTTCTGTAATCAGTACAGAATCTCACGGAGCCATCGTGCTTTGGCACGATAACGCAGGCGAAGCACAATCAGATATAGATGGCCTAATGATACCATTTTTCAACATGCATTCAATTTTCTTATTCTACCATTTTTTTCTTTTCTAAATTCTTTCTTTGATGATGCTGCTTAACAGGGTCAGCTTCATTTATAATTACGTCATGCACGGCAGCTGGACATTGTTTTAGTACATTGCGGAACAAATTCTGATGCATAAAAATTCTTTCCTTCAATTGCTTCTGTTGCGCAGGTTTCAAATGTTTTACTTTGTCATGAATGCTTCCAAAAGCAACAGAATTCATTCGCCTGCTAGGAACAATATTCGGCTTGTTAAAACTGTCTGATATCACGCTCTCAGTCTCCAAGGCCCCGTTTGTTTGCATAACAATACCCACAGGTGCTGTCTCGGAACCATGGTTACGTTTTATCATAATGACGTGAACCACTTGAGTGGCCTTCCTACTATCGGGTGTTTCAATAACATAATTCAGCGAGTATTTCTTTTTTAATTATCTAGTATGGTCCACTAAACTTCGCTTGGAAGGGTTAGTCAAAACTGGAAACAGGAACAGAACGTTATCTCCCACAGGATAAATCTGTTCCCGCGCTCTTCGATCATACCACAGCTTTATCTTTTGCAGATAACTCTGCAAATTCTGCTTTGCTAGGGAACAAGCCTTGTTAAGTCTATCTTTGAATTCTAAATCATAACTCAAGAAAGTGACTTGCACCTCCCCATCAGAACACTGTCCCTTGAGCAGGGTCAAAGGTCTAATGGCCCAGTGACCGAAAACGAGCTCAAACAAGCTCAAGCCTAAAGAATCCTGGATCGAATCTCTCACAGCAAACAAAAGCAAATATACACTCTCATCTCTGTCTTAACCATCCTCAATACATTATTTCCTAATCATAATCTTAAGGGTGGAATCAAAGCTTTCTAATGCTCCTTTTGATTCTGGGTAATATGCAGATGATACAAATTGTTCAGCTCCCATTGCACAAACTATTTCTTGGAATAGCCCCGAGGATAATTTACTGTCTTGTTCAGATTGAATTTCGTTGGGCAGAGGAACCATGGTAAAAAAAAACTTGATGAGATCGTTTACTACAGTTCTAGCATTAATATTTCTGAGAGTAATCACTTCAGGGAACCAAGATGCAGCTCACGTAAAGGTTAACAAATACTGATGGTCAGCTGTAGTCTTTGGCAATTGGCTAACACAATGCAGTATGATTCTGTAAAATAGATTCACCAAAAACAGGTATCGGCAGAAATGGGGCTACGGTGCTGGCCTGATTAGGTTTCCCCACAACTTGGTAAGTGTGACAGGCTGTACAAAACGTCACAATATCTTTCCTTACATTAGGCCAGCAGAATTCCTTCATAATCCGGTTCACTGTCTTATTCACTCCAAGTTGTCCACCTATAGGCATATTATAAGGCTCTTTTAAATTTTTTGCCTTGCAAACTTACGTGAACACATCTTGGTACACAGTGGCCCAATCCTCATTTACAGACACAATAGGTCGTCTCCACCTTGTCATTAACACCCCTTAAGACTCCCTCTGAACATCATCATGTCCTGAGGGAGGCCTGTCCTGCAAAAGGGATATTTATGCTTGTTTAAACACCGGTTCGCTGAATACCAGTTGTCCATCATGTAGCTGTAGGTCTCTCTCTCTCTCTCTCTCTCTCTCTCTCTCTCTCTCTCTCTCTCTCTCTCTCTCTCTCTCTCTCTCTCTCTTCCCCATCTCCCCATCACTCTTTCAAGCATGATTCTTAAATAAGTCCATAAATAATAAAACTTAATACTCCATTAGAATATGTTGCAATCGCACGCCTTACGTGTCAATGAACACGGCAGATATTGAGGGGACGGATAGAGGGTGTGGTTGAGTGCGTGTGTATGTCCGTGGAGGTGTGTGTTCCTCTATATGGGCGGTACAGCGGCAGCGTAGTGAGTGGCATCAGAGTATAGGGCTTTGGCCTAACCGGCTTAGGAGGTAACGGGAAGTGGCGAGAGCGAGGCACCAACTCATTTTCCCCCTTCACGAAACGGCCCGGACAGAGGGCGGAACAGCAGAGCTCACACAGCTAACGGTACGAGCTCACGGTTTAAAAAGTTCGTGTGTTTGGCGAGGTCAGTAGGTGAGTTGACTTATTTTTCCTTGTTCCATTCCTGTAAAATTAGGTAGCATGTCTGCAAGGTTAGTGACCTCCGGCCTCCCAGATGGCCATATCTGTGCTAGGTGCACCGAGATGCAGCTCACTAGAGACCGTGTTAGTGATCTGAAGCTGCAACTTCATGACCTACTGCTTATTAGGGAAAGTGAAGAGGTGATAGACAGAAGCTACAGGGATGTAGTCATCCATGGGCTACAAGGGTCAGAAAACTGGGTGATTGTCAAGAGAGGGAAGGGTAATGGCCGGACAGTGGAGAGCACCCCTGTGGCTGCACCACTCAGCAATAAGCATATCGTTTTGGATGCTGTTGAGAGGGATGACCTGACAGGGGACGGCCACGGTGACCAGGTCTCTGACACTGAGACTGGCGCTTTCGTGCAGGAGGGAAGGAGGGAGAAGAGGAATGTGGTAGTCATAGGGAATTCTATAGTCAGGGAGCAGACAGGGGATACCTTGAATCTGATAGAGATGCCCATATGGTGTCCAGCCTCCCGGGTGCCAGGGCACGGGATGTCTCGGATCAGGTCCAGAATATTCTGAAGGGAGAGGGCGAGCAGCCAGCTGTCTTTGTACATGTTGGTACCAATGACATAGATAGGAAAAGGGAGGAGGTCCTGAAGGGAGATTTCCGGGAGTTAGGAAAGAAGCTGAGAAGCAGTACGTCCAGGTAGGACTCTCAGGATTGCTACCTGTGCCATGTGCTAGCGAGGGCAAGAACGCAGGATCAGGCAGATGACTGCAATGACTGGCGCAGGGAGCAGGGATTCAGATTCTTGGATCATTGGGATCTCCTCTGGGGGAAGAATGACGTGTTTAAAAGGGACAGGTTACACCTGAATCCGAAGGGGACCGATATCCTGGCGACAAGGCTTAACAGAACTGTTAGGGAGGGTTTAAACTAATTTGTCAGGGGGATGGGAACCAGCATGATAGAGCGGAGGAGGGGGATAACAGAAAAAATTATCTAAGATAGTGAGCAGTAAAGATGTCAGTAAGGGCAGGCAGGTGGTGGGGTAAATTTGCAGCCATTGTCACGAGTTGCAGTGCAAACAATGCAAAAGGTGCGAAATACTGGATTTAAGGTGTTACATTTAAATGCACGCAACATGAGGAATAAGATCTACGATCTTGTTGTCCAGATACAGATTGGCAGGTATGATGTTTTGTCCTTCACTGAGACGTGGCTAAAGGATGCATGTCTCTGGAAGCTGAACGTCCAAGGATACATGGTGTATCGGAAGGATAGGCAGGGAGGCAGAGGCGGTGGCATGGTTTTATTGGTAAGAAATGATATTGAATCATTAGAAAGAGGTAACATGGGATCGGAAGGTGCAGAATCTTTATTGGTTGAGCTAAGAAAATCGCAGGGTTAAAAGTACACTGATGGCAGATACAGGACTGCCAACAGCTGCAGTGATGTGGACTACCAATTACGGCAGGAAATTGAAAAGACTTCCAGAAGGGTAGTGTTATGATGATGATGATTATGGGGGATTTTAACATGCGAGTGGATTGGGAAAATGATATCGGCACTGGATCTCACGAGACAGAATTTGTAGAATGTCTCCGAGATGGCATTTTTTAGAACAGACTGTTGTTGAGCCCACTAGGGGATCGGTTGTACTGGATTGGGTATTGTGTAATTAACCAGCGGTGATTAGAGAAATTGAAGTGAAGGAACCCTTAGGAGGCAGAGATCACAACATGATTGAGTTCACCGTAAAATTTCAGAAAGAGAAGCCGAAATTTGATGTGTCCTTATTTCAGTGGAGTAAAGGAAATTACAGTGCCGGGAGTTTGGAACTGGCCAAAGTTGACTAGAAAGGGATACTAGCGGGAAGCACGGCAAAGCAGCAGTGGCTGGAGGTTATGCGAGAAATGAGGAAGGTGCTAGACAGATATATTCTGAAAAAGAAGACATTTTCGAAAGGAAAAAGAATGCAATCGTGTCCGACAGGAGATGTCAAAGCAAAGGAGAAGACATACAAGGAAGCAAAAACTAGTGGGAAGACAGAGGATTGGGAAGTTTTGAAAAGCTTACAAAAGAAAACTAAGAAGGTCATTAAGAAGGAAAAGATCCACTATGTAAGGAAGCAAGCAAATAATATCAACGAGGATACTAGAAGCTTTTTCAAGTATACAAACAGTTAAAGACAGGTGAGAGTAGATATAAGACCGATAGAAAATTATTCTGGATAAATTGTAATGGGAGATAAGGATATGGCGTTGGAAATGAAATAGTATTTTGCATTTGTCTTCTATTAAGAAGACATCAGCAGTATACTAGACACTCAAGGGAAATGTGAAGAGAAATGTATACTAGACACTCAAGGGAAATGTGAAGAGAAATGTATACTAGACACTCAAGGGAAATGTGAAGAGAAATGTGCACAGTCACAATTACGACAGGGATTGTACTCAGGAAGCTGTATAGTCTAAGGGTAGATAAATCTCCCGGACCAAATAAAAAGCACGTTCATGTTCTAACGGAAGTAGCTGTGCAGATCGCGGAGGCATTAGCAATGATCTTATGGCGACCCACTTTCTACGCAGGCGACCATGCTCGCAAAATGGTGAGCGCGTCAGCACAGAGGCCAGCCTCAAAACGGCGCAGGAACTTATTCTTCACCAGCAAGGGGAGAAAGCCCGCGCGCGGGAAGAGACGTTTGTAATGCCCGTCTGACGACATTTCCGCCGGAGAGTGCGGGAACGGGACTGCGTAAGAACTAGTGCCGGGAGGCTTATGACAGGTTAAGCAGAACTCAGCATGGTTTCCTTAAAGGAAATCCATGCCTGACAAACCTATTGCAATTTTCTGAGAAAATTACAAGCAGGCTAGACAGGGCAGATGCAATGGATGTTGTGTATTTGGATTTTCAGAAGACATTTGACAAGGTGCTGCACATAAGCCTGCTGAACAAGATAGGAGCTCATGGAAGTACAAGAAATTTACATACATGGTAGAATGTTGGCTGATTGGCAGGAGAAAAGAGAGTGGGAAGAAAAGTATCACATTCCGGTTGGCTGCCGTTTACCACTTTTGTTCCGCAGGGTTCCGTGGTGGAGCCGCTTCTTTTTACATGTTTATCAACAAATTTGAGTATGGAATAGATGGTTATGTGTCTAAGTTTGTTGATGATACAAAGATAGGTGGAGCGGCCGGTAGTACTGAGGAAACAGAGAGTTTGCAGAGAGTTTTGGTTAGATTGGGAGAATGGGCAAAGAAGTGGCAAATGAAATACATATAACATATAACCATATAACAATCACAGCAAGGAAACAGGCCATCTCGGCCCTCCTAGTCCGTGCCGAACTCTTAAACTCACCTAGTCCTACCTACCCGCACTCAGCCCATAACCCCCCACTCATTTCCTGTCCATTTACCTATCCAATTTTACCTTAAATGACACAACTGAACTGGCCTCTACGACTTCTACAGGAAGCTCATTCCACACAGCTATCACTCTCTGAGTAAAGAAATACCCCCTCGCGTTTCCCTTAAACTTCTGCCCCCTAACTCTCAAATCATTTCCTCTCGTTTGAATCTCCCCTACTCTCAATGGAAACAGCCTATCACGTCATCCCTCTATCCCTCTCTATCTATTCACCTCAAAATTTTAAATACCTCGATACCCCCTCAACTTTCTACGTTCCAATGAATAGAGACCTAACTTGTTCAACCTTTGCCTGTAACTTAAGTGCTGAAACCCAGGTAACATCCTAGTAAATGGTCTCTGCACTCTCTCTAAGTTATTGATATATTTCCTATAATTCGGTGACCAGAACTGCACACAATATTCTAAATTTAGCCTTACCAATGCCTTGTACAATTTTAACATTACATTACAACTTCTGTACTCAATGCTTTGATTTATAAAGGCCAGCGTTCCAAAAACCTTCACCACCCTATCTACATGAGATTCCACCTTCAGGGAACTATGCACTGTTATTCCTAGATCTCCCTGTTCCTCTGCATTCCTCAATGCCCTACCATTTACCCTGTATGTTCTATTTGGATTATTCCTGCCAAAATGTAGAACCACACACTTCTCAGCATTAAACTCCATCTGCCAACGTTCAGCCCATTCTTCTAACCGGCACAAATCTCTCTGCAAGCTTTGAAAACCCACCTCATTATCCACAACACCTCCTACCTTCGTATCATCGGCATACTTACTAATCCAATATACCGCCCCATCATCCAGATCATTTATGTATATTACAAACAACATTGGGCCCAAAACAGATCCCTGAGGCACCCCGCTAGTCACCGGCCTCCATCCCGATAAACAATTATCCACTACTACTCTCTGGCATCTCCCATCTAGCCACTGTTGAATCCATTTTATTACTCCAGCATTAATACCTAAAGACTGAACCTTCTTAACTAACCTTCCATGTGGAACTTTGTCAAAGGCTTTGCTTAAGTCCGTATAGACTACATCCACTGCGTTACCCTCGTCAACATTCCTCGTAACTTCTTCAAAAAATTCAATAAGGTTTGTCAAACATGACCTTCCGCGCACAAATCCATACTGGCTACTCCTAATCAGATCCTGTCTATCTAGATAATTATTAATACCACCTCTAAGAATACTTTAAATTAATTTACCCACCAGTGATGTCAAACTGACAGGTCTATAATTGCTAGGCTTAATTCTAGAACCCTTTTTAAACAATGGAACCACACGAGCAATACGCCAATCCTCCGGCACATTCCCCGTTTCTAATGACATCGTAAAGATCTCCGTCAGAGCTCCTGCTAATTCTACACAAACTTCCCTCAAGGTCCTGGGGAAAATCCTGTCAGGATCCGGAGATTTATCCACTTTTAAATTTCTTAAAAGCGCTTGTACTTCCACCTCTTTAATTTTCATAGTTTCCATAACTTCCTTACTTGTTTCCCACACCTTACACAATTCAATATCCTTCTCCTTAGTGAATACCGAAGAGAAGAAATCGTTCAAAATCTCTCCCATCTCCCTCGGCTCCACACCAAGCTGATCACTCTGATTCTTTAAGGGGCCAATTTTATCCCTCACTATCCTCTTGCGTTTAATATAACTGTAGAAACCTTTCGGATTTACTTTCACCTTATTTGCCAAACCAACCTCTTATCTTCTTTTAGCTTTTCTAATCTCTTTCTTAAGATACCTTTTACATTCTTTATATTCCTCGAGCAATTCCTTTACTCAATGGTGCCTATATCTATTGTAGACATCCCTCTTTTTCCGAACCAAATTTCTAATATCCCTTGAAAACCATGGTGCTTTCAAACCTTTAACCTTTCCTTTCAACCTAACAGGAACATAAAGATTCTGTACCCTCAGAATTTCACCTTTAAATGACCTCCATTTTTCTATTACATCCTTCCCATAAAACAACTTGACCCAATCCACTCTCTCTAAATTCCTTCGCATCTCCTCAAAGTTAGCCTTTCTCCAATCAAAAATCTCAACTCTAGGTCCTGTCCTGTCCTTCTCCATAATTATATTGATGCTAATGCTATTGTGATTACTGGAACCGAAGTGCTCCCCATTACATACAACTGTCAGCTGACCTATCGCATTCCCTAACAGGAGATCCAACACTGTCCCATCTCTAGACGGTACTTCTATGTATTGTTGCAAAAAACTATCCTGCACACATTTCACAAACTCCGAACCATCCAGCCCTTTTACAGAATGAGCTTCCCAGTCTACGTGTGGAAAATTAAAATCTCCCACAATCACCACCTTGTGTTTACTACAAATATCTGCTATCTCCTTACACATTTGCTATTCCAACTCCCGCTCCCCATTAAGTGGCCTATAATACACTCCTATCAGTGTTACTACACCCTTCCCATACCTCAATTCCACCCAAATAGTCTCCCTAGAGGAGCTCTCTAATCTATCCTTCCAAAGCACCGCCATAAGATTTTCTCGGACAAGCAATGCAACCCCTCCTCCTCTGGCCCCTCCTACTCTATCACACCTGAAGCAACTAAATCCAGGAATATTTAGTTGCCAATCACACCATTCCTGCAACCATGTTTCACTAATAGCTACAACATCATAATTCCAGGTATCAATCCACGTTTTAAACTCATCCACCTTTCTTACAATGCTCCTAGCATTAAAATAGATACATTTAAGATACTCTCCACCCCCTCCACTCTTTTCATCCCTAACAATGCATTCAGATATATTATCCTTTTCTTTTTTCTCCCCTACATCTTCGGGCTGAGCGCATCCCTTCTCCATGACCTGCCTTTCCTCCCTCACACACTGTCTATTTCCTTGATCTACTGGTGAACTAACCTCCACTCCCATGGTTTCCTCAAATTGATTCCCGCCCCCCCCCCCCATCTTACTATTTTAAAGTTTCCCCTGTAGCCCTAGAAAACCTCACCGCTAGGATATTGGTCCCCCTAGGATTCAAGTGTAACACGTCCTTCTTGAACAGGTCACGCCTGCCCCAGATGAGGTCCCAATGATCTTGAAACTTGAATCCCTGCCCCCTGCTCCAATCCCACAGCCGCGCATTCATCCTCCACCTAATTCTATTCCTACTCTCACTGTCGCGTGGCACAGGCAGTAATCCCGAGATTACTACCTTTGCGGTCCTTCTTCTTAACTGCCTTCCTAACTCCTTATACTCTCGTTTCAGGACCTCTTCCCCTTTCCTACCTATGTCATTGGTACCTACATGTACCACGACCTCTGGCTCCTCACCCTCCCACTTCAGGATATCTTGGACGCGATCAGAAATGTCCCGAACCCTAGCACCAGGGAGGCGAATTACCATCCGGCAGACACGATCACCTCCACAGAACCGCCTGTCTGTATCCCTGACTATCGAGTCCCCTATTACTATGGTCCTCTTTCTTCTATCCCTACCCTTCTGAACTACAGGGCCGTCCTCTGTGCCGGAGGCCCGGCCAATGTCACTTCCACCAGTAAGGCTGTCCCCCCCAACAGTACTCAGACACGAGTACTTATTGTCAAGGGGTACAGCCACCGGGTTACTCTCTAATACCTGCCTCTTCCTCTTCTTGACCGTGACCCACCTATCTGCCTCCCTTGGCCTCGGAGTGACCACCTGCCTGTAACTCCTCTGTATGTCCTCCTCACTCTCCCTGACCAGGCGAAGGTCATCGAGCTGCAGCTCCAGTTCCCTAACTCGGTCCCTCAGGAGCTGCAGTTCGGTGCACCTGGCACAGATGCGGACGTCCGGGAGGCTCGGAGACTCCAGGACCTCCTACATCCGACACCGAGAACAACAAGCTTCCCTCACACTCATACTTCACGAAAAACTGACAATAACAAGAACTAAAAGATAACACTACTGTGCCCACTTCCGCCTAAGCCCCCTGAGCCCAAGCCCTACACTCTGCCCCCGGCGCACTCCGTTGCCCGCAAACGAAGCTGCCCGCTTCTTAAGGCTGCGTACTTTTTATAACCTCCCTCCTGCCCAGGCCTCCTTCACGCGCCTGCGCAGTCCCGCCTCTCAGAACTCCGATCTGAGACGCAATTGGACAATTTGAAAATGGCCGCCGCCGCACTTGCTCTCAAAGCTGTCCTCTTCCAAAAGAGACAGGAAAATACAGTTTTGGAAAGAGTATGATAATGCACTTTGGCAGAAGAAATAAACGGACAGATATTATTTACTTTCATTTTTCGTTCTTTTTTATTGATTTTTTTAATGAATAGGTACAAATCAGAGGAGAAGTCACCGTGGACGCCTTTGTTCTTTGGTGAGGAAAGTTTGCGCATATGTGGCTTAGTGATCAATGATGACGAAGGCATTTGCTATGTTTCTGGTATCTGGATCTATTGAAAGGACATTCGTACACACCATATCAAGGAGCCCCGCATCTGCAGTGGGAGAACGGCGCTGCTGTCGTTGTCAGTGTCTACCACCATATGTTTTGAATGCACGACTTGCAATATTATTCGACCTCCTAGTTTATCCGTGGTCAGTAAAGCCGATCTCTGCGAAAACCATAGATCTATCAAATATCCAGACACATCTTGAAGTGTCTTCAACACCATCCTCCAAAGGTTCTCAGGCAGAACCAGCTGGGAGCGCTGAGGTCGTTCAGGAAGTGACATGACCCGGTGTATGATATTTTCCTTCAACTCCAAATGAAGCCACTCTCTCAGTAATGGTGGGACCGCAGCGTGTTCTATCTTGCGCGCCTCTTCTGTGTCTCCTTTTTCGACCGCTGACATTTGCCTGGATCATCCCGCTGAGCTGATGCCGCTTCCCCAGAACTCAATTCCTGTAACTGCTTTCTCTTCAGTGAAGTCAGGTCACAGTAAACTTGTGGAATGGCTCCATCAGCAGCTTCCAATTGATCCACCGCACGGCGCTGTCCGTGCTTTTCATCTGCAGTCACCGTGATGACAAAACAGACACATGGTTTTCATCCTCGGGGCAGAAAAACTTTACACTCTTCGTCCCTGTGCACTCATTCATGCGCATGTTGGGAGAGCTTCAGCATCAATGCTGCTTCTTCCCGGACGGTATTTCAGGCTGAAATCATAGGCAGACAACCCCGCCAAGCATTGATAGCCTGTGGTATCCAATTTCACTGAGGTCAGGATATAAGCCAGGGAACCGTTGTCCGTCCTCACTTCAAACTTGGCGCCATAGAGGTAGTCACTCACCTCATCCACCATTGCCCATTTCAACGCCAGAGACTCCAACCTGCGCGGGATAGCTTTTCGTAGAGGGCGATAGACTTGATATGGGGAGATGGGGGGTGCAAACGGTAAGAGGAGACTCACGTGATCTATTTGACGAAATGAAGCGCAGTGAGTGTACAATCAACTCAAATGAAAATACAAGTTCTTGGCCCAGTTGTGACTTCTGGACAAATAACAGACTATTGTAAAAAGGAGGATGCCAGAGAGGATAACGATTAACATCAAACGCCCTGCAGGGAGGAGCTCCTTTCCATTGCTTGGACAGGAGAAAGGTTGCCATCCAAGTTTTAGCACTCTATAACTCCGGAGTATGGATATATGCCGCTGCCCCTTGAAGAATCAGTCTGCCATTCATGGCTGTTTACATTCCTTCATAGAATGTCAGTACTGGACCGCCTTGTACTGAGTCATTAGTGCTGAGTTGTGAAAGGCATGACTCTGCACTAGGGTTCACCACCACCCGTCCCTCTCTGGTTACATCATAAGGCTCCTCCACCTCAAAATCACATGATCCGTGTGACGTTTTTGTATTACCATATAACCATATAACAATTAGAGCATGGAAGCAGTCCATTCAGCCCTTCTACTCCGTGCGGAAATTTACTCTCACCTAGTCTCACAGACCTGCACTTAGTCCATAACCCTCCATTCCT
Organism: Hypanus sabinus; assembly: GCF_030144855.1. NCBI lineage: Eukaryota > Metazoa > Chordata > Chondrichthyes > Myliobatiformes > Dasyatidae > Hypanus > Hypanus sabinus. The sequence continues at coordinate 124,677,118 of NC_082711.1, read as the reverse complement.
TTGCTGTTCGTATGCTTATCCAATTTTACTTTAAATGACAATGCCGAACCTGCCTCTACCACTTCTACGGGAAGCTCGCTATACACAGATACCACTCTCTGAGTAAAGAAAATCCCCATTGTGTTCCCCTTAAACTTTTACCTCCTAACTCTCAATTCATGTCCTCTTTTTTGAATCTCCCCTACTCTCAATGGAAAAAAAAAGCCTATCCACGTCAACTCTATCTATCTCCCTCATTATCTTAAATACTTCTATCATGTCCCCCCTCAACTTTATACAATCCAAAGAATAAAGTCCCAACTTGTTCAACCTCTCCCTGTTACTTAGGTGTTAAAACTCAGGAAACATTCCACTAAATTTTCTCTGTACTCTCTCTATTTTGTTGACATCTTTCCTATAATTCGGTGACCAGAACTGTACACAATACTCCAAATTCGGCCTTATCAATGCCTTGTACCATTTTAACATAACATCCTAACTCCTATACTCAATGCCCTGATTTATAAAGGCCAGCATACCAAAGTCTTTCTTCACCACCCTATCCACATGAGATCCCAATTTCAGGAAACTATTCACCATTATTTCTAGAGCACTCTGTGCTACAGCATTCTTCAATGCCCCATCATTTACCATGTATGTCCGATTTGGATTATTCCTACCAAAGTGTAATACCACACGCTTATCAGTATTAAAATCCATCTGCCATCGTTCAGCCCACTCTTCTAACTGGCCTAAATCTCTCGGCGACATTTGAATACATATTTCATTATCCACCAAGATTATGGCGGCTGGCCACTAGTACAGCCTCTTGTACGTGTGGGACAAACAGTCGGGACGCCGCATCTTGGTCGACACCGGAGTGCAGATCAGCGTCTTGCCCCCGACGGAACGACACCCGCAACAGGAAGCCAGGACCGACCCTGAGGGCCGCAAACGGCAGCACGATACGGACCTACGGCATCCGCACAATGCAGCTGAAGCTCGGCGCCAGCCGGTTCACGTGGGACTACACACTGGCCGCGGTGGCCCAACCACTCCTGGAGGCGGACCTCTTGCGAGCTCACAGCCTGCTGGTCAACTTGCAAGGGAAAAGACTGGTAGATGCCAAGACTTTCCAGACATTCTCCCTGGGTGAAGCCAACTTGGCGGCCCCACTCCTGGACTCCATCAAGCTGTAGGACAACGAATTCACCAGAATCCTAGCGGACTTCCCATCGATTCTGGCACCGCAGTACACTGCTGCCATGCCCAGACACGGGGTACAGCACCACATTCCGACCCAAGGACTACCCCTCCACGCCCGCGCACGAAGACTCCCCCCGGAAAAGCTCCGCCTGCTAAAGAAGGAATTAAAGCGAATGGAGGAATTGGGGATCATACGGCGATCCGACAGCCTATGGACCTCCCCCGTGCAAATGGTGCCCAAAGGCTGGAGACCAAGCGGCGACTACCGCAGGCTAAACGAGGCTACAACACCGCACCGATACCCTGTGCTGCACATTCAGGACTTTGCAGGAAACCTGAACGGCGCACGGATATTCTCCAAGGTAGAACTCGTCCGGGGATACCATCAAACCCCGATGCATCCGGACGACGTCCCAAAACGGCATTCATCACGCCTTTCGGCCTTTTCGAGTTCCTCCACATGCCGTTCGGCCTAAAGAATGCCTCATAGAAGGTTCAGCGGTTAATGGACGCGGTGGGGCGCAACCTGGACTTCGCTTTCATCTATTTGGATGACATCTTCATAGCCAGCAGCAGACGTCAGGAGCATCTGTCCAACCTCCGTCAACGCTACGCCCGACTGAGTGTCTACGGCCTCACGATCAACCCGGCCAAGTGCCAGTTCGGTCTCGATACCATCGACTTCCTGCGCCACAAGATTACCAAAGACGGGGCAACACCTCTGCCCGCCAAGGTAGACGCGATCCGCCACTTTGCCCGGCCCAACACTGTCAAAGGCCTGCAGGAGTTCGTTGGTCTGGTGAACTTCTACCACCGTTTACTCCCCTCAGCAGCCCGTATCGTCCGTCCTTTGCACACGCTGATGTCGGGTAAAGGCAAGGGCATTACTTGGGACGAGGAGGCCGGGGCTGCTTTCGTTAAAGCCAAGGAAGCCTTGGCAGATGCTGCGATGCTGGTGCACCCCAGAACGGACGTTCCGACCGCCCTCACGATGGACGCATCCGACACAGCAGTCGGTGGGGTGCTGGAGCAGCCCCTGGCGTTCTTCAGCAAACACCTATGACCACCCGAACTCAAGTATAGTGCTTTAGACCGGGAGCTCTTAACGCTATACCCGGCGATCCGGCATTTCAGCTACTTCTTAGAAGGCAGGCCTTTCGCCGCGTTCACGGATCACAAACCGTTGACCATCGCGTTCACGAAGGTGTCCTATCACTGTACGGCTCGCCAGCAGTGACATCCGTCCTACATCTCGGAGAACACGACGGACATCCAGCAGGTCTCGGGGAAGGGCAACGTCGTGGCGGACGCACTCTCCAGACCAGCTCTCCAGGCCCTGTCCCTGGAGGTGGATTATGCAGCACTGGCGGAGACGCTGCAGGCAGACGACGAGATGCCCAGCTACAGTACCGCAGACTCGGGTTTGCAGCTGCAGGTCTTTCTCGTCGGCCCAGGTGATAGGACCCTCCTGTGCGACCTGGCTACCGGCCAACCTCGCCCTATCGTCCCGGCAGCCTGGAGGCAGCGGGATTTCGACTTCATACACGATTTGGTGCACCCATCTATCAGGACAATCTTCCGGCTGGTATCCAGCAAGTTCGCGTGGCACGGACTTCGCAAGCAGGTCAGTGAATGGGCCAGAACCTGCATGCAGTGCCAAACAGCCAAGGTACAGCGGCAAACTAACGCCCCGCCACGGCAGTTCGAACCCACCTACCGGAGGTTCGATCACATTCATGTGGATGTCGTGGGCCCCCTACCAGTGTCCTGGAGCGCGGTACCTCCTAACGATGGTAGACCATTTCACGAGGTGGCCAGAGGCGGTCCCGCTCACCGACACATCTGCAGGTTCCTGCGCCCGAGCCCTGATCGCAACCTGGGTAGCACGCTTCGGGGAACCGGCCCACATTCCCTCTGACAGAGGCGCCGAGTTCACCTCCAGCCTGTGGTCGGCTGTGGCCAGCCTGTTGGGAACGCAGCTGCACCACACAACTGCCTGCCACCCACAGTCGAACGGACTGGTGGAACGCTTCCACCGTCACTTGAAGTCGGCTCTCATGGCCCGCCTGAGAGGACCTAACTTGGTGGACGAGCTTCCTTGTGTCCTGCTCGGAAATTGTAAAGCGCCCAAAGAGGATCTGCACGCCTCGTCGGCCGTGGTGGCCGTCCCGGGAGAGTTCATACCAGCCCCAAGGGGGCAAGAGGAAGAACCCGCGGCAGTCCTGGACAGGCTACGCGAAAGGCTCGGCAACCTGGACCCCGAAACAATTTTACAGAACGGACGGACCCCGACCCTTGTACCCCAAGACCTGCAAAACTGTAATTTTGTGTTTGTACGAAGGGGCTGACGCCGGGCGCTGCTACAGCGGCCGTACGAGGAGCCGTTCAACGTGATCAACAACAACGGGTGCACGTATGTTCTGGACATTGGGGAGAAAGAGAAAATTTTCACAGTGGACCGACTCAAACCAGCCTATTTGGACTTGGCGCAGCCGGTCGAGGTTCCGGCACCACGGCGCAGAGGTAGGCCTCCCAAACAGAGGCTGATCCAGACTGCGTACATTGGGAGGTGTATCGCTGGTTCTTGGGGGGGTTTATGTGGCGACCCACTTTCTGCGCAGGCGAACCGGCTCACAAAAAGCCAGGGCGCGGGGAGAGACTTCAGTGATGTACCTGCGATGTCATTTGCGCCCGGAGAGGGCGGGCGCCAGAGATTTAAAAGCCATCACCGCGAAGTTTGAATAAACTAGTCTCGAAACGACTTACCGACTGCGTGTCGTTATTTCAGCGCTGTGTGCAGCACATCGCTACATGGTCTCAATTTAGTTTTTTTTTGGTTTAGCGAATTTTTCAATATCATCTCCCATTCTCCTTAATTATTTTTTTTATCCATTCTATGACTGACAAAGTCTTTAAGGATTGGGATGAACTCGGTATTAAGTGTTTTTGGGACCTGTTTATCTCAGGATCTCTTGCTTCATTTGACCAATTGTCAACTAAATTTGCACTGCCAAAAACACATTTGTACAGACACATTCAAATTACAGATTTCTTACGTTTCAAATTAAGTACTTTTCCGATAGGTCCTGATAAAAAACTACTGGACGATCTTTTAAATTTAAAAGGTTTTGCTAATTTTTCTATTACCGGTATCTATAACTTGTTGATTGATTCTAAACAAGACTTTTTAGATAAAATTTTAAAAAAGCTTGGGAGGATGACCTAAATTGACAGATTTCTGATGAAAGATGAAATAAAATTCTTATACGGGTTAATAAATCATCTCTCTGTGCTCGTCATTCTCGTCTGCAATTTAATTGGTTCCTAGAGCTTACATTTCTAAACTGAAGCTGTCCAGTATTTATCTGAACGTTTCTCCACTTTGTAATAAATGCAACTCTGCTGCTGCCTCTTTAATTCATATGTTTTGCTTTTTCCTAAAATTGAAAAGTTTTGGTCGGAAAGTATTCCATACCATGTCACAACTTTTAAGGGTCCAATTTGACCCAAATCCCCTTACTGCCTCGTTTGGTATTATTGCAAATGAAGATATAACTTTAAATATCCTAACCTGCAGGTTTTAGTTATTACCTCTCTTTTAGCAAGAAGAGCAATCTTGCTTAAATGGAAGGAGTCTACCCCTCCTACAGATCTACAATGGCTACGTGATATTATGTCTTATTTAAATTTAGAGAAGATCCGCCGCTCAGTCTTAAATTCGAAACAATCTTTTTTAAGATATCTGGGGACCTTTTCCAATTTACTTTTCTAATTTATAAAGATTAACAGTGCAGAGACTTTTATGTATATTTTCATATTCTATTCTAAAGCGAATATGTATTTTTTTTCTAATTATCTATTATCATCCATCAGCTTTTTTCTTTGGTAGTTGGTAGAGGGTTGATATTTTTTATATAAAAATATTTTTATGACGTATGACCTATCTTTACATTTTTGATTACAGGGTAGTATACCATTATGTGATATGCTATAACATTTTGATCAATTTTATTGCAATATATGAATGTATACAATTTATGTTGAGCTGTATCTATGTGTTACACTCTGTAAATCTTGTTTTCTTTTTCTTCTGTAAAAAGAAAGGGGAGACATCAGGGATAAGTTTTTACACAGAGGGTTGTAGGTGCCTGGAATGACTTGCCAGGGATGTGGTGGAGGCTAAAATATTAAGGGTATTTAAAGACCACTTGGATAGGCACATGGATGAAAGGAAAATAGAGGGTTACGGGATAGTGTGGGTTTAGTACTTTTTTTAAGGAATAAAACATCGGCAAAACATCGAGGGTCGAAGGCTCTGTACTGTGCTCCAGTATTCCAGTGTCTAGTGTCTTGCCATGAGATGCGAATAGTCAATCTTCTGAACATGGGAATGTCAAGAAAACGTTTTATCATTAGCCGAAACGTAATTTGTCCCATTTCATTCCGGACACCCATTTTAATATCCTACTTCTATCTCCTTTGTTTTGAAAGATCAGTGTGGAATCAAGTTTAATTAATGACATTAGCAAATACAGAGTGTAACGTAAAAAGAGCTCGCATTCTGCGATTGGAATCTCGTCGCCTCTGTATCTCTGAAACTCTAAACAGAGTTGCATAACAGACGTCAGCAATTACATATTCAGAATTCGATAATCTTATTGTAACTATACGTCTATACAATTATTCAGCATTGTTAAACACATTAAGGACATGAATCCTGACTGTTTATTAGCATCTTAGAAGACAATCAAGTCCTTATATGAAGCAATTTTCTATATCAACTCGAATTCAAAATCAGTGTACGACAAATCTTGTGCTACATATTTTAACATTCTAAAGAAACGCAGTGTGGAAAGGGTACTTTTCAGATTGCTCCCGAATTATACGGATCAGTCTCCCTATTTTGGGAGACAGATCCGTATAATTCGGGAGCAATCTGAAAATGTAAATTTAAATTCCACATTTAAATGGACACTAATCATCTATTTCCCCAATGGTCAATTTTCTTTGAATTTGATAAAATCGCATTCAGGAGGGAGATCTTCAGCTTTCCAACCCGTTATCATGAATTCCACCTGGGCAACTGAAACTAAAAAAAACACACACACAATTTAAAAGGAATAAGAAAAAGAGCCAATGCTCCTATTTTCCTTCCTTCAGAAACTTGAGAAAAAACTGAAAATCTCCGAATAACCCTTACACCACCGTAACGGAGTAACTCTATATAGACACACATTTTTCTACCATCTGTTTGCATGTGGAGAGACTGAGAAATGGGACTAAGGCACTTAGCTCTATCACAGCACCTAGCAGGGTCTACCACGCACCCACTACTCTGTGCAAACGGCTTTCCTCTGACACCCAACGTTATGCTTAATTCCAATCACCTTTAAATAATGCCCTCTTATATTGGCCATTTCCGCATTGGGAAAACGTATCTGGGTATACACTCTAGCAATGACGCACATCTTCTAGTGTATCTCTAAAAAAAATCTCATCTCTTTCTCCTTTGCTCCAGAAAGAAAAGTTCTGGCTCGGCTAAATTTCCTTTAAGGGCATCACCTCAACTCCAGGCAGTGTCCTGGTAAATCCCACTGCACCCTCACAAAAGCTCCCAAATCGTTCCTTTAAGAATTTTCTGCCAACAGTAGCAATATGGCCAATGCTTTGTTGTTTGCCCCAGTTCGCCATCCAAAATAAGCTAAAGATGCCACTTCCGGCGGATATAAGTGGAACTAATGGTCAAGCAGATACTTTCATGCATTAATATATTTACCTTGCAAAGGGACAGGAAATATGGTGCGTTCAGCTTACAGCGATGCCCGGAAATACCTCAGTACTACGATTTAACATGCTAATGAAGAAAAGATTTTTCAAGAGCCGTTGTTGAAATTATGAAACTTATTAACAGATAGGTAGAAGTAAGTAAAACTGAAATGATTAGCAGACATTTGGACAGTTAGATGGATGGATTAGGTGTTTCTCGATATGGCTGAGAAGCGGACATAATATTACCGCAGTTATAGATCTTGACAATAAAGACCAGTTGTGTGGAAATATGTATTTCGATCTCTGTAATCCAATGAATCTATGATCTATTGAATATGTGGCAGACCTGCTAAGCGCACTGTTTCGCAACATTTGTTTCCATTCTCTGCCAACTTGCATTGGCATCGCTCGTTGTCTGCACTGCAGCCCACTGAATCTAAACAAACACCTCATTCCATTCTTCAGCTTTTCTCTGCACTCTGCCTACCGTAGCCCATAGGCACACGTGTTGGACCACAATCTTACCATTTACAACATACATGCGAGCTGTTGCTTGGTAAATGGCAGTTGATAGAAGATACTAACTAGCGTGGTTGACATTGACTGATGGAACGAACGACATAATCATTATAACCATAATGGCTGTTCTCTTGGTGCAGTCTCATACACGCAGAGTTTATCAGCAAACTGCGACAGAGCAATTAAAAATGAAACCCGCTGTAATTCAAATGACACTGTCTCCATTTGCAACACTCAGTGCAGGAGCCTAAACGTTAATTTGAGTGATAATTAATTAGCATAATAATAGTTGCAATTGTCAAGACAATCTCAACGAAGACAGCTAGCATGAGATCTTTTGCGATTTCTACCTGGTACAGGGGATGGATTTCCAAATTCCACGTGTTCCCAGGGATAGAATCACAATCGCCGTTAAATTGATCACAAATAAATTAAAAGTTATTCCAGCAGAGTTAAAACTGAACCGTTTGACTTGCTGAATTGTTGATATTAAAGTTATATAATGAGCGATTCTCATTCACTCATATGAAATGGAAAGACCTGATTGTCCAAAATCAACTGGCAAATTCAAAGGAAGAGCTGTCAAGTTGGTTTTGTTGTAGAGACCCATTATTTTCTAAAGATAGAAGCTGCGATCTCGACACTATATACGGAAATCCTTCTTTCATTGGACAACATGACTGGCCGTATTGTGTTTCATGTAGATATAATCAAGCCGTGGGAGTTCCCAAACAAAATATATGTCAGAACCAGATTCTAAAATAAAATAACGTGGGACTGGGGACAACAAAACCTGTTCCGAGATGATTTATCAGAGATATAATAAAGGCTTCCTTAACACAGGGGGAGCATGAGTATAAGTTATTGGTATTTTATGCGGCGGATTTCAACTCATTCGATTTTAATGCAATGTGTCTTAAGTGCCGTCAGGAAATTTGCTTCCCACATTGGACACACTGAGCCTTTAAAAATTTGCAAAATAATAAAAGAAAAAATGTAGTAAACAATATATGAAAATAAAATACCTGAAAGAAAAGGCAACAAAATATCAATGGAGAGAGGGGAAATGGGTCGGTATGTTAGTGGGAGAAATATGAGTACTTCGTGTTAAACAGTGCATTTCTATGGGGAAAATGGTATTGAATATATCAATGTTTACAGATAGTTTTGTGAAACAGATTTCTGACTATAATCACAGATGACACCTCTACCCCCATACCAGTTTAGACCTTCCAGATAGATAACTAATCTAATCGTTTACGACGTTGTTTCTCATCCAGATTGACCACTATTGTGGCACCAAACCAACCTTACAGGAAAAAGGAGGTGTGACAATTCCGAGAAAAAATTATTGAATTAAAAATCAAACTGAACGCCTTTCTTTCACCTCAGAAACATAATGAGCTTCGCCGATTGTTAATAGCGGTAATTATTCGAGAGTGATAGTTGTAAAAGTATTGAGAACAATGGATATTTTACGCGAAACGCACCAATACTGTGTCATCGAGAAATAAAGTACAACGTTCACTTATGAAGTTATGAATAAACAAAATTAAACATAATTATTTTGCGATTCCACCGAGGGAGCGATTTAAATTTCACAATGACGCAAATAATATAAATTGAGAACAAGCCTGATGTGTTTGTTCTGTGGAGTGTGACTGTTGTGACTAACCACGTGACACGATTAAATGTCATGAGTACACTTTACTCTGCTATATAAACGTTAGCACAGCAATCAACAGTAGATATCAGCAGCTGGACTATTTTCAACTGATCACCAACTCACAGGGAAAATGGGATATCCAGCAATTTACTACATCGCGACAATTTACTATCCTGTACTAGCAGCGATTAGTATCCCTGGTAAGTAACTGGAATTGGGGACAACTGCATGCTTGTGCTCTGCTCTTGTAACCATTGTTACAGATGGTGTCTCATCTGACGAGTGTTTTAAGGCCGTTCACGTTTATCAGCATGTACTGTTCAGAACTCGATTCTGCATCAATATAGAAACTCAAATATGTACTGAAATGAAAGCAAAATCTTTAGCACCGCTCTCTCTGGCAGTTCCCAATATTTCGGCTACACAAAGTTCTATTATCTCCACCTTAAAGCGATTTCTCCCTACTTATTTGTAGAAATGTCTTTGAAATTGCCATTGTTAGCTGTGAAGCATTTTCCGTTTTACCGTATCCTCTTCCTCTGGACAGGTTAAACCTATGTAAGATTAGATAAGATGAGATCCATCCACAAGGTGAGGGAGTAAATATCTGGTTGTGGCTTCTCCGTCGCAATGTAGAATATTGACGTTTATTTGGCACCTGCACAGCGAAACAGGCATTTCGCTCTTCCGTTCCTCCACTCCAAAATGTAATCCCCGAAAAAAAGTCTTCTTGTGTCCATTTTATTCCCGCAATAGATAAAAGCTTCAGCATTTTGAGCTGCAATCGTGGTTATATCCTGAAAACTGGATCGATAAGGCGCCAACTGGAAAACATGCTGTCAACTGGAAAGTTGTAGCTCAACTGTTACTCGGGTCTGTCGTTATGCAATCGATGGGCAGTGAGGGAGCCCGTACACACGACATTGCCACTCTCCGAATCCATTGCCTGCCTGATCCGGCAAAGGATCAGATGTCCGAGGTTTACTCAGTCCGATTCAACACATTTTTATGCATGCATATCAAGTAAAAATGATCCGGGTGTCTGCGCATGAACCTAACTCTTCTTTCCTTTCTTGCAGTTAATTTAATGGCTATTGTGATCCTGTCTCTGGGAAAATGCGGACTCTCCAAATGCATCTCTCGTTATCTGGTGGGAATGGCCGCAGCTGATTTATTGGTTGTTATTTTTGCAGTTGTCCTCGATCAGATCAGTAATATTTACATTTATGCTCTTCCTTTGCTTGTTACACCGGTTTGCGCCGTGACGCTTGTCTTGGGGCTCGCAACCATGGACTGTTCTGTTTGGCTCACGGTGGCTTTCAAGTTCGATCGTTGTGTTGCAATCTGCAGTCAAAAACTGCGGGAACGATACTGCACCGAGAGGACAGCATCCATTATTATAGTGATTGTGGGTTTAGGAAGTTGTGCGAAGAATGTTCCATTATGCTTTGCGATAGAACCTTACCTTATCATTGATAATATACCCTGGCGATGCATTTTGACATTGGATTTCCTTACTTTACCAGCGTGGAAAGCATACCAATTGTTTAACACTATCACTACACCTTTATTGCCGATCGGTTTAATTATACTTTTTAATGCTTTAACAGTCAGTCATATTATCGCGGCAAACAGAGTTCGCCGGGGTCTCAGGAACAACAGTGAGAAAAACAATGATTCAGAGGCGAAGAACCGGAGAAAGTCAATAATTTTGCTGTTTGCTCTATCGGCGAATTTCATATTGTTGTGGATCCCCTTTATTGTATATACTATGAACTGGCAAGTTCAGAACTACTCTTACACAGACAGATATTTGAATACCCCGACGTATATCCTGCAACAGTTTGGGTTCATGTTGCAGTTTCTTTCCACCTGCACCAACACGTGTATCTACACTCTGTCACAGAGGAAATTCAGGAAGGAGCTGAAGTGTGGATTCCAACATTTGGTTACGTTATGTGGTCGACTCTGTAGGTAAAACGCAAATCGAAATGTGAGCTTTCAAGGCAGTTCAAATGCATTTTTATGTCATTAATATTTCTGCTAAATATGTATATATTCCTGCAGTCAGGTGAGTGAAAGTTCGTAATTTGCCTGTTTCAGCAAAGTCAGCAAAATTAATTATCATTATGCACGGCAAGGAACAACAAAAAGGCGGCGATGTGAGCGCTACACTAGAAGACATTTTATTCAACATATTGGATTAATCCCGGAATCTGGGCCCAAGTAACATGTGAAGCCAGCATGATTTTACTTACATTGGTAGAATTCTGTTCTAATGCACTGGATTATATATCATTCCTGGGCTTTCTGCGACAACTGAAGAAGTGGGCCTAAAACATGAAAAGCTCGTGTCAGTTAAAGTGCGCTAGGATAAGTACAATCACCATTCTAATTGTGCAAACTATGTGGCAGTTGCATTTTAATTCTGAAAGCACACATTCCCTTCCAAGATGGGCCTAAAACTGCACGACGCCCCAGTTTGACCTATAAATGGAGATGTGTAGCAGTCTTCCTGAGAGGAAATGGTATAAAGAAAACTAGCTGTGGACTGAAAAACAAATTCCCAGCCTCTGTCACGTAAGGTTGTCAAAGGTTACAGGGAGAATGCGGGGAATGGGGCTGAGAGGAATAACACATCAGACCCGGTATAAATATATAAAGATGTATTATTAAAACTCTATAAAACACTAGCGTGGCTTCAGTTGGGGAATTATGAGCAGGGTTAAACCCCTTATGTTAGAAATGATGCGCTGAAACTGGGGAGTTTCCAATGAATGTACACACAAATGATTCCAGGATTGAAAGGCTTGTCTCATGAAGAGCGTTGGGTGGCTCTGGCTTGTACTCACTAGAATTCAGAAAAAATGAATGGGAAACTCATTGAAATGATGAAAGGCCTTGATAGTAGATGGGGAGAGGATGTTTCCTCTGGTGAGGCAGTCTACGACCAAAGAAGACATCCTCAGAATAGAGAGATATCCATTCGAAATGGGCCAAGTATGATTTTCTTTAGCAAGAGAATGGTGATTCTATGAAATTCTTTCCCTCAGAAAGCTGTGGAGGCCGGTCTTTATCTAAATTATATTTAAAGCTGAGGTTGGTGGCTTCTTGATTGTTCAGGTTAAGGGAAAGGCTGTAGATTTGGTCTGAGAGGAAAAATGGGTATCTATGATTAAATGGCGTGCGGAGCAGGCTCGATGGGCAGAATAGCCTACTTCCAATCTGATATCGAACGACTTAATAGATGATGGGCTGAATGGACCAGCTGAATTCCTATGTCTCATGGCCTTACGACAGAAATGAAGTCAAGACAGAAGTAAAATGAGTTGGTGAAGAGAATATGACTGAAGCACTGAAGGAAGAGTGGGCAGTGGCTTGTGCAGAGGTAGACCGAATCAGTATTCGAAGAGTGGAGCGAGGTGGAGGGGAGATAGATTTCACAGCGAAGAATATACAGGTAATGGGGGTACATGGGATGACATCACTTGCAAGGAACACATCACCTGGATGTGTTTTTACTTTTATAAAGGAACACGAAATAGCGTTAGAGCCGGTAGCTGTAATGGTCCATTCATTAATGTACCAGAGAAAGTGATCAGTATGATTTTCATCCCCTGTCCAGTTCTAGAAAATAACTTTACATTCACTTGTAAATTCAAAGCCAACCTCGATTTTCATTTCCAGTTGAATTTATTGGTTATTAAAATGTCCATTCTGCAGATATGTTGGATTTATGTCAATGATTTAGATGAGGGCATTGAAAACTATATCAGCAAGTTTGCTGACGATACTAAACTGGGTGGCAGTGTGACATGCGAAGAGGACGTTAGGAGAATACAGGGAGACTTGGATAGGCTGAGTGAGTGGGCAGATACTTGGCAGATGTCATTCAATGTGAATAAATGTGAAGTTATCCACTTTGGAAGCTGGAACAAGAGGGCAGAGTATTGTCTGAACGGTGTCGAGTTAGGTAAGGGAGAAATGCAAAGAGACCTAGGAGTCCTAGTTCACCAGTCAATGAAGGTGAATGAGCAAGTGCAACAGGCAGTGAAGAGGGCAAATGGAATGTTGGCCTTTGTTACAAGGGGAATTGAATACAAGAGCAAGGATGTTCGTTTGCATTTGTACAGGGTCCTGGTGAGACCACACCTGGAATATTGTGTACAGTTTTGGTCTCCAGGTTTAAGGAAGGACATTCTGGCAATTGAGGAAGTGCAGCGTAGATTCACTAGGTTGATTCCTGGGATGGCAGGGCTGTCTAACGCAGAGAGATTGGAGAGATTGGGCTTGTACACGCTGGAATTGAGGAGATTGAGAGGGGATCTGATTGAAACGTTAAAGATAATTAAAGGATTTGATAGGATTGAGGCAGGAAATATGTTCCAGATGTTGGGAGAGTCCAGTACCAGAGGGCATGGATTGAGAATAAGAGGTCAGTTATTTAAAACAGAGTTGAGGAAGATCTTCTTCTCCCAGAGAGTTGTGGAGGTGTGGAATGCACTGCCTCGGAAGACGGTGGAGGCCAATTCTCTGGATGCTTTCAAGAAGGAGCTGGATAGGTATCTGATGGATAGGGGAATCAAGGGATATGGGGACAAGGCAGGGACTGGGTATTGATAGTGAATGATCAGCCATGATCTCAGAATGGCGGAGCAGACTCGAGGGGCCGAATGGTCTACTTCTGCACCTATTGTCTATTGTCTAATATTTTGTGTCTACCAATGTTATGAATTTAAGATATCGCATAGTACGATGATCTCCGAACAGGACCCGAGTAACGCTGCACACGTGTTGTGTTTTGAATTCTATAGCAGTGCAAGAGATTAAAAAAAAAATTAGAAGCAGAAAATGGAGTTATATATTTGGTGACATTATCTGCTCTGCTCATGTGTAAAAAGCAAATCCGATTGTAAGCTTTGTTGGTAGATCGACACTTTTATGTATCATTTATATCTTTAGTAAATATGCAACACACTCAGGTACACTGCTGAGCGGAAGTTAGGAGCTCAGATTCGGAATCACGTATAATATCACTGTCATAGATCGTGACATACATAGCTTATCGGCGGCAATACATTCAATGAAAAATAATAAAACTATACATTACAATAAGAAGCAAATTGAATTAATGACATTGTACAAAAAGAGAAGGGAAATACTGGGGTAATATTAATGCATTCACTGTCCATTTAGAAATCTGATATCATCGCTAAGTAAAGTTTTCCTTTCGGGATCGGTAGAAGCAGTGTTTTCTCAGATAGTTTGTACGTTTCCATTAAAGCAATTTTATGACTTAATATTTATACAACAGGCACCATCACACTAAATATGGTGTTGAGAGGGTGAACTGTTTTAAGTTAATCGGTATGCACATCACCGAGGACCTCACGTGGTCTGTGTGATGAAAATGAAAGCACAGCAGGGTCTCCTTCACCTCAGATTAGCATACCGGCTGCATCCCTGCCTGATATGGGCGCTTTACTTCCCTCAATCGCAGCAATCGACAGGGAGTGGTACTGAAAGCCAAGCGCATCTGTGGATGTGAAGTTGCCACGGTTGAAGATATTTGCAGTAACAGTTACATAAAAAGGGTCCTTTGGGTCATTGGGGACCCGAGTCACTCCAAACACAAACTGTTCCAGCTGCAACTATTTGGGAGGACAACACCTTCATACCGTTCCTGAAAAATTGTGGCGGTCAGCCTTTGATGTATTTTGAAAGAAGTAAAACCAGGATATACTGTTCTTTGCTGTAGACTGATTCTTAACAAAAATCTTGCGACTTTACAACAACATGGCAAATGTTTTGGTGAACGTTGAAGTTGCATTTAGACAAACAGATCTTCCCATCGCATCAGCAGAGGAGAAATCGTATTTTATTTCTGACCAGATGTCTCCTGCTCAACACGACAACACATCCTCACTCTGATATGCGACCCAGAACTGTTGTTAATACTGTAAATGCGGCTTAACTACTGTCTTCTCAACATTATCTTCTTGAAATAAATGCCAACAATTCATTTGTCTAAGTCTCCACAGACTCAACCTTTAAATTAACCTACTGCACCAGGACCCCTAAATCCCTCTGCATCTGTGATGTTTGAACTTTCTTCCCATTTATATAATAATCCACATATCGGTCATTTTTCCAAAATGCATTATAGTACATTTCCCAACGTTGTATTCAGTCTACCCCGTTGTTGCCCATCCTTCGGAGCAAGAAGACTGCGGGTGAACGGCTAAGCATTGCCACAGAGAAGGCATTTTACTACTCGGGGTAAAGAGAGACGAGCCATCGCAGGCGCGTGACGTCAGCCAGTAGCGCAAGAAAGGTTTAAAAAGAAGACAGCCATATCCAGCGTGCAGCATTCGGGAGCGGTCAGCGGACTGACAGGGAGCAGAGTGATATGTCTGAGGTGGTAACGGGACGAGGCGAGGTAGGTTTAATTGTGTTAATTGTAGAATGGAAGTATTATGTGTATGAGGCCTGTTTTCTGTGCTCAGTGTCAGATGCTGGAGGTCTTGTGTCTCCCAGCCTCCCGAACGCCGTATCTGCACACGATGTGTCGAGCGCAGCTGCTAATGGACAACGTTGGGGCAGGTGTGAACTGTACAAAAAGGACGGCTTGCAATTGAATCCCAGGGTGTCCAATATCCTGGCGGGGAGGTTTGCTAAGGCGACTGGGAATAGTTTAAACTAGAATTGTTGGGGATTGGGAACCGATCTGAAGAGACTGGGCAAGATGTTAGCTCACAAATAGATAAATTTTGTAGACGAGCGAGAGGGAGGATCGGCAGGTGATAGAGAAGGGAAGCCATGAGATGTTTGTATTTTAATCCAGGAAGTGTTGTGAAAAAGGCGGATGAGCTTAGAGTGTGGACCAGTACTTGGAGATATGAAGTGGTGGCCATTACAGAGAGTTAGATGGGTCAGGGACAGGATTAGTTACTTCAAGTGCTTGATTTTAGATGTTTCAGAAAGGACAGAGAGGGAAGCAAAAGAGGTGGGGTGTGGCATTGTTGATCAGATATAGTGTTACAGCTGCAGAAAAGATGGGTAGTGGTTAGGATCAGGAAGTGGCCAGTTACTTTACTGGGTGCTTTTTTATAGGCCTCCCAATAGTAACAGGGATGTCGAGGAGCAGCTAGGGAAACAGATCCTGGAAAACTGTAGTAATAACAGATTTAACTCGAAGAAATCTGCAGATGCTGGAAATTCAAACAACACACTCAAAATCCTTGTGGAATACAGCAGGCCAGGCAGAATTTATAAGGAGAAGCACTGACGAATTTTCGGGCCGAGACTCTTCGTCAGGACTAACCGAAAGGAAAGATAGTAAGAGAGTTGAAAGTAGTGGGGGAGGGGGAAATGCGAAATGATAGGAGAAGACCGGAAGGGGTGGGATGAAGCTAAGAGCTGGAAAGGTGATTGGCGAAAGTGATACAGAGCTGAAGAAGGGAAAGAATCATGGGACGGGAGGTCTCTGGAAACACAAAGGGGGAAGGGGGAAGCACCAGAGGGAGATGGAGAACAGGCAGAGTGATGGATAGAGAGAGAGAAAAAAAAACTAAATATGCCCGGGATGGAGTAAGAAGGGGAGGAGGGGCACTAACGGAAGTTAGAGAAGTTAATGTTCATGCCATCAGGTTGAAGGCTACCCAGCCGGTATGTAAGGTATTGTTCCTCCAAATACATCTTTCCCTCGCCCCCCTCTTTCTGCTTTCCGAAGGGATTGCTCAATACGCGACTCCCTTGTACACTAGTCCCTCCCCCATCCCTTCCCACCGATCTCCCTCCTGGTACTTATCATTGTAAGCAGAACAAGTGCTACACCTGCCCTTACACTTCCTCACCCACCACCATTCAGGGCCCCAGACAGTTCTTCCAGATGAGATGACACTTCACCCGTGAGTCGGTTGGTATGTTATAATGCGTCCGGTGCTCCCGGTGTGGCCTTTTATATATTGGTGAGACCCTACGCAGACTGGGACACCGTTTCGCTGAACACCTACGCTTGGTCCGTCAGAGAAAGCAGGATCTCCCAGTGGCCACACATTTTAGTTCCACCTCCCATTCCCATTCTGATATGTCTATCCATGCCCTCCTCTACTATCAAGATGAATCCACACTCAGGTTGGAGGAACAACACCTTATATACCGGCTGGGTAGCCTCCAACCTAATGGCATGAACATTGACTTCTCCAACTTCCGTTCATGCCCCTCCTCCCCTTCTTACCCCATCCCTGACATACTTAGTTGTTTGTTTCTTCTCTCTCTCTCTCTCTCTGCCCATCACTGTGCCTGTTCTCCATCTCCCACTGTTGCTCCAGCCACTCCTTTCTTTCTCCCGCCTACCATCCCATGATTCTTTCCCTTCTCCCTCTCTGTATCACTTTCGCCAATCACCTTTCCAGCTCTTCGCTTTATCCCACCCCACTACTTTCAAATCTCTTACTATCTTTCCTTTCAGTTAGTCCTGACGAAGAGTCTCGGCCCGAAACGTCGACAGTGAATCTCCTTATAGATGTTGCCTGGCCTGCTGTATTCCACCAGCATTTTGTGTGTGTTGTAATAACAGATTTGTCGTGAAGGGAGATTCTACTTTCCCAAATATCGATTGGCATCTCCCGAGAGCAAGGAGGTTAGATGTGATGGAGTTTGTTAGGTGTGTTCAGGAAGGCTACTTGACACAATATGTAAATATGCTTACAATAAGAGAGGCTGTACTTGATTTGGGATTGGGAAATGAACCTGGTCTGGTGTCAGATTTCTCAGTCAGAGAGAGCATTTTGTAGATAGTGATCATAATTCTATCTACTTTACAATAGCATTGGAGAGAGACAGCAACAGACAAGTTGGAAAAGCGTTTAATTGGAGTAAGTGGAATTATGAGGCTATCAGGCAGGAAATTGGAAACATAATTTGGAAACAGATGTTCTCAGGGAAAAGTGCAGAAGAAATGTGGCATATGTTCAATAGATATTTGTGTCGAATTCTGCATAGGTACGTTCCGATGTGACAGGTAAGTTCTGGTATCGTGGGACCGTGGTCTACAAAGATTGCAATAAATCTAGTCAAGCAGTAAAGAAAAGCTTACAGAAGGTTCAGAGAGCTAGGTAATGTTAGGGTTCAAGAAGATTATTAGACTAACAGGAAGGAGCTTAATAAGGAAATTGGGAGAGCCAGAAGGGGCCATGAGAAGGCCTTGGCGGGCAGGATTTAGTAAAACTCGAAGGCATTCTACAAGTATTGGAAGACCAAAGGGATATGACGTGAAACATAGGACCTATCAAGTATGACAATGGAAAAGTGTATGGAACCGGAGGAAAAATTAGCGGAGGTACTTAATGAACACTTTACTTCAGTACGCACTATCGAAAAGCATCCTGTTGATTGTAGTGATGATTTGCAGCAGCAGACTGAAAATCTTGAGCATGTAGATATTAAGGAAAAGGATGTGCTGGAGCTTTTGGAAAGCATCAAGTTAGTTAAGTGTCCGGGACCGGACGAATTGTACCCTAGTCTAGAGTGGGTGGAGAGGGAGGAGATTGCTGAGCCTCTGGCAAAGACCTTTGCATCGTTAATGGGGACGGGAGAGGTTCTGGAGGATTGGAGGGTTACGGATGTTGTTCCTTTATTAAAGAAAGGAAGTAGAATTAGACCAGGAAATTATAGACCAGTGAGTCTTACCTCAGTGATTGGTAAGTTGATGGAGTAGATCCTGAGAGGCAGTATTTATGAACATTTGGAGATGTATAATATGATTAGGAATAGTCAGTATGGCTTTCACAAGGGCAAGTCCTGCCTTACGAAACTGATTGAATTTTTGGAGGACGGGATTAAACACGTTGATGAAGGAATAGCAGAAAATGTAGTATATATGGATTTGAGCAAGACATTTTATAAGGCTAATTGGGAAAGTAAGGAACCACGGATTCTTGGTGGACCCAGAGCCGGCTTGCCCAGAGAAGTCAAAGTGTGGTTATAGACAGGTCACATTCTGCATGCATGTCGGGTACCAGAGGTGTGCCTCAGGCATTTTGTTCTGGATCCCTTACTCTTTGTGATTTTTATAAATGACCCGTATGAGGAAGTGGAGGGATGTGTTAATAAGTTTGCTGACCACACAAAGTTGGTGGTGTTGGGGATTGTGTGGAGGGCTGTCAGAGTTTACAGTGGGACATTGATAGAATGCAAAACTGAGCTGAGATGTTACAGATAGAGTTAAACCTAGATAAGTGTGAAATGGTTCACTTTGGTAGGTCAAATATGATGGCAGACTATAGTATTAATGTTAAGACTCTTGGCAGTGTGGAGAATCAGAGGGATCTTGGGGTCCGAGTCCACAGGACGTTGAAAGCAGCTGCACAAGTTAACACTGTTGTTAAGAAGGCGAACGGTGTATTGGTCTTCATCATTCGTGGAACTGAATTTAGGAGCCGAGAGGTAATGTTGCAAATATATAGGTCCTTGGTCAGATCCCACTTTGAGTACTGTGCTCAGTCCTGTTCGCCTCACTTCAGGAAGGATGTACAAGCCCTAGATATGTTGCAGAGGAGATTTAAAAGGATTTTGCTTCGATTGGGGAGCATGCCTTACGAAAACAGGTTGAGTGAACTCGGCCTTTTATTCCTTGGACTGACGTATGATGAGAGGTAACCTGACAGAAGTATATATAATGATGAGATGC
This sequence comes from Hypanus sabinus, assembly GCF_030144855.1. Lineage (NCBI taxonomy): Eukaryota > Metazoa > Chordata > Chondrichthyes > Myliobatiformes > Dasyatidae > Hypanus > Hypanus sabinus. The sequence goes on along the minus strand of NC_082711.1, from coordinate 124,657,286 downwards.
TTTGGTCGTGTGGATAGACAGAGGCTTTTCTTCCAGGGCTGAAATGGTTGCCACAGGAGGACATAAGATTAAGGTGCTGAGGAGGAGGTACAGAGGAGATGTCAGGGGTAAGCTTTTTAGTCAGAGAGTGGTGAGTGCATGGAATGGGCTGTCGGCAATTGTGTTGGAGGCAGATACGATAGGGTTTTTAAAGAGACTTCTGGATAAGTACACGGGGATTAGAGAAATAGAGGGCTATGCATAAGCCTAGAAATTTCTAAGGTAGGGATATGTTCGGCACAACTTTGTGTGCCGAAGGGCCTGTGTTGTTCCGGAGGTTTTCTATGTTTCTTCCAATTTGTCCACGTCCTCAGTACTACTGAATTTCTTCCTCAGCAACTATCGACCTCTCCACTTCTATCATCCAAAGCGTTTGGATCATCCAAAGCGTTTGCCACAATGCCATCAATACCATTATATCAATCATGGACAAGTAATGTGAAATGCCGCGGTCCCAATACTGACCCCGTGAGGAACACCATTAGTCTGGCAGCCACATAGAGAAGGCCCATTTTGTTCTGAATCTCTGCCTCCTGCCTGACAGCCTTTCTGCTATCTGTACCAGTATCTTTCTTGTAACGCCATAAAATGTTACCTTCACAAGCATCCTCATGTGTTGTACCTTTTCAAACGTCTTTTGAAAATCCAAGTAAAGGACATTCACTACCTTTCATTTGTCCACCCTGGTTCTTACTAACTGGAAGAAATCTAATAGATTTGTCAGGCCAGATTTCCCTTCACAGAAACCATGCTGACTTTGAGAAATATTTTCACTAGTCTCTAATTACCTCAAAATTTCATCGTTAACAGTAGGCTCCAACACTTTCTCAACCAAGGTTATCTGACTGATAATTTCGTTTTTCTTTCATTGTCCCTTCCTAAAGAGTGGCATTAGCAAATATCTAGTCATCCAGGAACATGCCAGTATCAAGTGAATCTTGAAAGTTCATGACAAATGCATCTACTATCTTTTTAACACCCTCTCTCAGGGATCTGGGAAGTAGTCCATCTGCCCCAGATGAATTACCCACCTTACGGCCTTTGAGTTTCCCTGATACATTTCGTTTGTAATGGCAATGACGCTCTCGCCTGTTCTCTAACGCTCGCGTCGGTGTGAAACACTGACAATGTTTTCTACAGTGACTAAAATGCAAAGTACTCATTATGTTCATCTGCTTATTAGCCTCTTAAACTTCACTGGTGTATCTGCTGCACCATTGATTCAGGCAGTGCATTCCACGCACCAACCGCTCTCTGAGTGAACAACATTCCTCTAATATCCCTCTTGAACTTCCCTCCCCTTACCTTAAAGCCATGTACTGAGCAGTGGTGCCCTGGGGAAGAGGCGCTGGCTGTCTACTCTGACTATTCCTCTTAATATCTTGTACACCTCTATCATGTCTGATCTCACCCTCCTTGTCTCCAAAGAGTAAAGCACTAGCTCCCTTATTCTCTGATCATAATCCATACTCTCTAATCCAGGCAGCATCCTGGTACTTCTTCTCTATACCCTTTCCAATGCTTCCACATCCTTTCTATAGTGGGGCGACCAGAACTGGACACAGTACTCCAAGTGTTGCCTATCTAGAATTTTATAGAGCTGCATCATTACAGCGCGTTTCTTAAACTCTGTCCCTCGACTTATGAAAGCTAACACCCCATAAGCTTTCTTAACTACCCTATCTACCTGATGGCAACTTCCAGGGATCTGTGGACATGTACCCCAAGATCCTTCTGCTCCTCCATACTACCAAGTATCCTGCCATTTACTTTGTACTCTGCCTTGGAGTTTGTCCTTCCAAAGTGTACCACCTCACACTTCTCCGTGGTGAACTCCATATTCCACTTCTCGCCCCACTTCTGCATCCTATCAATGAATCTCTGCAAACTTCGACAATCCTCTACACTATCTACACCACCAAACTTTGTGTCGTCTGCACACTTGCACGTGCACCTACTACACCCACATCCAGGTCGCTAATAAAAATCACAAAAAGTAAAGGTCCCCGAACAGTTCCTTGTGGGACACCACTAGTCACAACCCTCCAATCTGAATGTATTCCCTCCACCACGACCCTCTGCCTTCAGCAGGCAAGCCAATTCTGAATCCACCTGGCCAAACCTCCCTGGATCCCATGCCTTCTGACTTTCCAAATAATCCTGCCATGTGGAACCTTGTCAAATGCCTTACTAAAATCCATGTAGATCACATCCACTGCACTACCCTCATCTATATGCCTGGTCACCTCCTCAAAGAACTCTATTAGGCTTTTTAGGCACGATCTGCCCTTCACAAAGCCATACTGACTGTCCCTAGATCAGACCATGATTCTCTATATGCCCCTATATCCCATCTCTAAGAATCTTTTCCAACTGCTTTCCCACCACAGACGGAAGGCTCACTGGTCTATAATTACTTGGATATCCCTACTAACTTTTTTGAACACGGGACAACATTTGACTTCCTCCAATCCTCCGGTGCCATTCCCGTGGACAACAAAAAGATCCTAGCCAGAGGTTCAGCAATCTCTTCCCTTGCCTCGTGTAGCAGCCTGGGGAATATTCCGTCAGGCCCCGGGGACTTATCTGTCCTAATGTATTTTAACAACTCCAACACCTCCTCTTCCTTAATATCAACATGCTCCAAAACATCAACCTCACACATATTGCCCTCACCCTCATCAAGTTCCCTCTCAGTGGTGAATATTGAAGGGAAGTAATCATTGATGATCTCGCTCACTTCCACAGCCTCCAGGCACATCTTCCCACTTTAATCTCTAATCGGTCTTACCTTCACTCCTGTCATCTTTTTGTTCTTCGCATAATTGAAGAATGCTATTAGGGTTTTCATTTACCCTACTCGCCAAGGCCTTCTTATGCCCCATTCTTGCTCTTCTCAGCCTCTTCTGAAGCTGCTTTTTTTCCACTGTATATTCCTCAATAGTCCCATCTGATCCTTGCTTCTTAAACCTCATGTATGCTGCCTTCTTCCACCTGAGTAGATTTTGCACTTCACTTGTCACCCATGGTTCCTTCACCCTACCATTCTTGATCTTTCTCACCGGGACAAATTTATTTCTGACATCCTGCAAGAGATCCTTAAGCATCGACCACATGTCTGTAGTACAGTTCCCTGCAAAAACATCATCCCAAATCACACCCGCAAGTTCTAGCCTTATAGCCTCATAATTTGCCGTCCCCCAATTAAAAATGTTCCTGTCCTCTCTGATTCTATCCTTTTCCATGGTAATACTAAAGGTCAGAGTGCAGTGGTCACTGCCCCCCAGATGCTCACCCACCGAACTGTGACTTAACCCCGTTCGTTACCTAATACTAGATCTAGTATAGCATTCCCCCTAGTCGGACTCTCAACATACTGTGACAGGAATCCATCCTTTACACACTTAACAAATTCTGCCCCCTCTAAACCCTTGGAACCAATCAAGTGCCAATCAATATTAGGGAAGTTAAAGTGAACCATGACAACAACCCTGTTATTTTTGCAACTTTCCGAAACCAGCCTCCCAATCTGCTCCTCGTTATCTCTGCTGCTACCAGTGGGCCTATAGAACTCTCCCAGTAGAGTAATTGCTCCCATCCTGTTCCTGACTTCCACCCATATTGGCTCAAAAGAAGATCCTGCTACATTACCCACACTTTCTGTAGCTGTAATAGTATCCCTGAACAGTAATGCAACCCCTCCTCCCCCTTTTCTCCCCTCTCTATCCCTTTTAAAACACTGAAATCCAGGAATATTGAGAATCCATTCCTGCCCTGCTGCCAGCCAAGTCTCCGTAATGGCCACTACATCATAATTCCATGTATATATCCAAGCTCTCAGTTCATCACCTTTTGTTCCTGATGCTTCCTGCATTGAAGTCCACACACTTTAGCCCTTCTACCTTACTAACTTTATACCCTTTATTCTGCTGCTCTTTCCTCAAAACCTCTCTATTTGTTAGATCTGGCTTTACCCCATGCATTTCTTTCACTGCTCTATCGGTCCAGGTCACATTGGGATCATTCAAGAGGCTGAGGCAGAAAAAAACTGGAGTTACAGGGAGATTATCACTCTCAGAGTCAGGAGACCGGTAGCTGGGTGACTGTCAGGAGACGGAAGCGGAATAGACTGAATGAGCAGAGCACCCCTGTGGCCGTTCCCATCAATAATAAGTATACCATTTTGCATACTGTTGTTGGGGGCAACCTACCAGGGAAAAGTTGCAGTGGTTGAGTCTCTGGCACCGAGTCTGGGCCCTCAACTCAGAAGGGAAGGAATGAAAAGAGGAGAGCAATAGTGATAGAGAATTCGATAGTTAGGGGGACAGATAAAAGTTTTTGTGGAAGAGATCGAGAATCCGGGATGGTCTGTTGACTCGCTGGTGCCAGGGTCCACGATATCTCAGATCAAGTTCTCAGTATTCTCAAGAGGGAGGGTGAGCAGCCAGATGTCGTGGCCTATGTATAGACCAATGGCGTGTATAGGAAGAAGGTCCTGCAAAGAGGATTTATGGAATTAGGTGCAAGGTTGAAGGGCAGGACCTCTGGGGTTGCAAACTCAGGATTGCTACCCGAGCCACGTGCCAGTAAGGCTCGAAATGGGAAGATAATGCATCTAGATACGTGACGAAGGAGTTGAAGCAGGAGGGAGGTCTTCACGTTTCTGGGCAATCGGGCCTTGTTGCAGGGAAGGTGGGACCTGTTCTGACGGGAGGGGTTGCACCTGAACTGGAGAGGGACTAACATCCTTGCGGGAAAGTTTGCTAGTGCTGCTCCGGAGAGTTTAAAATAAATTAGCAGGGGGAGGGTAACAAGATTGTTAGAGCATATAGTGAGGTGGAGAAGGATAAAGGTCATCCGAGAGCTGCAAGTATACTGCATGGAGTGAAGCCAGCCCCAAGGAGGCTTTGAGGAAAGAGAAACAGAATACGGGGCGAAAGCGTAGTAAAGTAGACGGGCTAAAGTGTGTGAACTTCAATACAAGAAGCACTGGGAACAAACGCGATAAACTCAGAGCTTGGATACATACATGGAATTATGATGTGGTTGCCACTACAGAGACTTGGCTGACACCAGATCAAGGATGGAATCTCGATATTCCTGGATTTCAATGTTTTAAAATTGATAGAGAGGGGGGGAAAGGGGAGGAGGGGTGGCATTACTGGTCAGGGATACTATTACAGCTACAGAAAGGGTGGGTAATGTAGCAGAATTCTCTTTTGAGCCAGAATGTGTAGTTACTGTATTGGGAGTATTCTCTCAGCACCCTGGTAGCAGCTGAGATACCGAGGAGCAGATTGGGAGGCAGATTTGGGAAAGGTGCAAAAATAACAGGGCTGTTATCATGGGGAATTTTAACTTCCCTAAATTTGATAGGCACCTGATTAGTTCCAAGGGTTTAGGCGGGGCAGAGTTTGTTACGTATGTCCAGGACGGATTCCTGTCACAGTATGTTGACAGGCCGACTAGGGGGAATGCCATCGGGAGCAAGTTACAGCTTGTGATTTAGCTGGGAGCTCAGAGAATTCGACCGTGGAGGTAGGATTTAAGCCTACCTGGTCAATACCTGTGGAGGAGGGGGAACTGCGCAGGCGCGAGTGACGTCAGCGTCGAGGGCGCACTTTAAAAGGCAAGACTTCTTTTCAGAGCGGGCCGCGGAGTCCGTGGAAGCAGAGTCCTGGGCTTTGGCTAAGTGGGCTTCGGCGTAAGGGGACTTCGGTAAGCCTGTGTGATTGCTCGCTGAGGGGAAGAAGGTAAGGTCGCTAGGTGCTTTTTAGACATTCTATTAATCCAGTTCAGGTATGGGGGAGACAGTCAGAGCAGTGGTGTGCTCCGTATGCAGTATGTGGGAAGTCAGGGTCAACACAGTTGTCCCTGATGACCACACCTGCAAAAGGTGCGTCCAGCTGCAGCTCCTATCAGACCGAGTTAGGGAGTTGGAGCAGGAGCTGGATGAATTACGGATCATTCGGGAGGTGGAGGCAGAGATAGATAGGAGTTATCAGGAGGTAGTCACACCAAAAAACCAAGAAGTAGGCAGATGGGTGACGGTCCAGAGAGGCAGGGGGAGCAGGCAGAGAGAGCAGAGCACCCCTGCGGCCATTCCCATTAACAATAAGTATACCGTACTGGATACTGTTGATGGGGATGACCTACCAGGAATGAGTTGTAGTGGTCCTGCCTCTGGCACAGAGGTTGAACCCTCAACTAGGAAGGGGAGGAGGGAAGAGAAGAGAGCGATAGTTTTAGGGGATTCTATAGTCAGGGGGGCAGATAGGAGATTTTGTGGGCCAGATCGGGAGTCTCGGATGGTATGTTGCCTCCCTGGTGCCAGGGTCCGGGACATCTCAGATCGGGTGCAGGCTATTCTTGAGAACGAGGGCATGAACCCAGATGTAGTGGTCCATGTAGGGACCAACGATGTAAGTAAGGTGAGTGAGGGGGTCCTGCTTAGAGAGTTCAGGGAGTTAGGAGTGAAGCTGAAAGGCAGGACCTCCAGGGTGACAATCTCGGGATTGCTACCTGTGCCACATGCGAGTGAAGCGAAGAATAGAATGATTATGCACATTAATACGAGGCTGAGAGCATGGTGCAGGAAGGAAGGGTTCAGGTTTTTGGATAATTGGTCTTTGTTCCAGGGACATTGGGATCTGTTTCGAAGGGATGGTCTACATCTGAACCGGAGGGGTACTAACATTCTTGCAGGAGTGTTTGCCAGTGCTGCTCGGGGGGGGTTTAAACTAGATGAGCAGGGGGCAGGAATCCAGGTCCAGAGGGTTGGTCAGAAGGTGCATGGGGTTAAATGTGTACAAGGTTTGGGTGATCTTGAGAAGGTCATCAAAATTCAGTGTGCAATTTGCCCGATGGAAGTTCAAGGAGCTGGGTTAGGTTCAGTAGACAGTGTTTTAAGCAAAGAGAGGAGGAATGGGCTAAGAATTCTATACTTGAATGCGCGTAGTGTCAGAAATAAGACAGATGAGCTTGAAGCTCAGATGAAAATGGGGAACTACGATATTGTTGGGATAACGGAGACATGGCTGCAAGGGGATCAGGCCTGGGAATTGAGTGTACCAGGGTATACGTGCTATCGTAGAGACAGAAATATGGGAAGAGGAGGTGGGGTGGCCCTGTTGGTGAGGAATGAGATTCAGTCCTTAGCAAGAGGTGACTTGGGAACAGGGGAAGTAGAGTCTGTGTGGATTGAGCTGAGGGTAAAAAGACCCTAATGGGTGTTGTGTACAGGCCCCCAAACAATAGCGTGGATATTGGGTACAAGTTGATTAGGGAGTTAACATTGGCATGTGCTAAAGGTAATGCAGTCGTTATGGGAGATTTCAACATGCAGGTAGACTGGGAGAATCAGGTAGGTGCTGGAACCCAGGGTAGGGAGTTTGTGGAGTGTCTAAGGGATGTATTTTTGGAACAGCTTGTGCTTGAGCCAACCAGGAACGAGGCTACTTTGGACTTGGTGATGTGTAATGAACAGGAATTGATAAGTGATCTTGAAGTAAAGGAGCCATTAGGAAGTAGTGATCATAACATGATAAGTTTTTATCTACAATTTGAGAGGGATAGGGGCAGATCAGAGGTGTCAGTGTTGCAATTAAATAAAGGAGACTACGGAGCCATGAGGGAAGAGCTGGCCAAAGTTAAATGGGAGGATGCCCTGGCAGGTAAGACAGTGGATCAGCAGTGGCAGATATTCATGGGCATAATACAAAAGATGCAAATGCAGTTCATTCCAATGAGAAGGAAGGATTCAGAGAGTGGGAAGGGGCCACAGTGGTTGACAAAGGAAGTCAGAGATTGTATAGCATTAAAGAAAAAGAAGTATGACAGGGCTAAGATGAGTGGGAATACAGATGATTGGGAAAGTTTTAAGGAACAGCAGATCTTAACTAAAAAAGCAATACGGAGAGAAAAAATCAGGTATGAGCTCAGTCTAGCCAGGAATATAAAAGGGGATAGCAAAAGCTTTTTTAGCTATGTGAAGAGAAAGAAGATAGTTAAGAACAATGTTGGCCCCTTGAAGAATGAATTGGGAGAAATTGTTATGGGAAACAGGGAAATGGCAACAGAATTTAATGTATGAGGACACAAGCAATCTCCCAGATGTATGGATGGGCCAGGGTCATAAGATATCAGAGGAATTGAGACAGATTGACATTAGGAAAGAAACTGTGATGAGTAGACTGGTAGGACTGAAGGCTAATAAATCCCCGGGTCCAGATGGTCTGCATCCGAGGGTTCTAAAAGAGGTGGCTCAGGAAATTGCGGATGCATTGGTAATCATTTTCCAATGTTCCTTAGATTCAGGATCAGTTCCTGAAGATTGGAGAGTGGCTAATGTTGTCCCACTTTTCAAGAAGGGAGGGAAGGAGAAAACGGAGAACTATCGCCCTGTTAGCCTAACGTCAGTCGTGGGGAAGATGCTTGAGTCCATTATTAAGGACGAAATAGTGGCACATCTAGATGGCAGAAATAGGATTAGGCCAAGCCAGCATGGATTTACCAAGGGCAAGTTGGAGTTTTTTGAGGGTGTAACAAGGGTGTTAGACGAGGGTAAGCCAGTGGATGTTGTGTACCTAGATTTTCAGAAGGCATTCGATAAGGTGCCACATAGGAGATTGGTGAGTAAAATCAGAGCTCATGGCATTGGGGGCAGGCTTTCAACATGGATAGAAAACTGGTTGGCAGATAGAAAGCAAAGGGTAGCAGTGAATGGGTGTTTCTCAGACTGGCTGGAGGTGACTAGTGGGGTACACAGGGCTCTGTATTGGGACCACAGCTCTTTACGATTTATGTCAATGATTTAGATGAGGGCATTGAAAACTATATCAGCAAGTTTGCTGACGATACTAAACTGGGTGGCAGTGTGACATGCGAAGAGGACGTTAGGAGAATACAGGGAGACTTGGATAGGCTGAGTGAGTGGGCAGATACTTGGCAGATGTCATTCAATGTGAATAAATGTGAAGTTATCCACTTTGGAAGCTGGAACAAGAGGGCAGAGTATTGTCTGAACGGTGTCGAGTTAGGTAAGGGAGAAATGCAAAGAGACCTAGGAGTCCTAGTTCACCAGTCAATGAAGGTGAATGAGCAAGTGCAACAGGCAGTGAAGAGGGCAAATGGAATGTTGGTCTTTGTTACAAGGGGAATTGAATACAGGAGCAAGGATGTTCTTTTGCATTTGTACAGGGCCCTGGTGAGACCACACCTGGAATATTGTGTACAGTTTTGGTCTCCAGGTTTAAGGAAGGACATTCTGGCAATTGAGGAAGTGCAGCGTAGATTCACTAGGTTGATTCCTGGGATGGCAGGGCTGTCTTACGCAGAGAGATTGGAGAGATTGGGCTTGTACACGCTGGAATTGAGGAGATTGAGAGGGGATCTGATTGAAACGTTTAAGATAATTAAAGGATTTGATAGGATTGAGGCAGGTAATATGTTCCAGATGTTGGGAGAGTCCAGTACCAGAGGGCATGGATTGAGAATAAGAGGTCAGTTATTTAAAACAGAGTTGAGGAAGAGCTTCTTCTCCCAGAGAGTTGTGGAGGTGTGGAATGCACTGCCTCGGAAGACGGTGGAGGCCAATTCTCTGGATGCTTTCAAGAAGGAGCTGGATAGATATCTGATGGATAGGGGAATCAAGGGATATGGGGACAAGGCAGGGACTGGGTATTGATAGTGAATGATCAGCCATGATCTCAGAATGGCGGTGAAGACTCGAGGGGCTGAATGGTCTACTTCTGCACCTATTGTCTATTATCTATTATCTATTATCTAGTATTAGGTAACGAACCGGGTAAGGTCACAGATCTCGCAGTGGGTGAGCATCTGGGGGACAGTTACCTCCTCTCCCTGGACTTTGACATTATTATGGAGAAAGCTAGAGTCAGAGAGGACAAGAAAATATTTAATTAGGGAAGGGCAAATTATGAGGCTATAAGGCTAGAACTTGCGGTTGCGAACCGGGATGAAGTTATTTTGGAGAGAAATGCACAATGGACATGTGTTCGATGTTTATGGATCTCTTACAGGATGTATGGGATGTAACGTCCCCGTGAGGAAAAAAAGAATGGGATTGTGAAGGAACCATCTGAGGCAAAAAATCTAGTCAGATGGAAGAAGGCAGCATTCCTGAGGTTTACGAAGCAAGGATCAAATGAGTTTATTGAGGATATAGGGTAGCAAGAAAATAACTTAAGAAGGGACAGAGGAGAGCAAGAAAGGGGCATGAGAAGGCCTTGGCGAGTAGTGTAAAGGAAAACCCCAAGGCATTCTTCGATTATGTGAAGAACAAAAGGGTGACAAGTCTGAAGATAGGACCGATTAGAGATGAAGGTGGGAAAATGTACCTGGAGGCTGTGGAACTGAGCGATGTCCTCAATGAATACATCTCTTCGGTATTCACCACTGACAGGGAATTTGATGACGGTGAGGACAATATGAGCGAGGTTGATGTTTTGGAGCATGTTGATATTAAGGGAGAAGACATCTTCGATTTGTTAAAATACATTAGGAGGGATAAGTCCCCAGGGCCTGACGGAATATTCCCCAGGCTGCTCCCCGCGGCGAGGGAAGAGATTACTGAGCATCTAGCTAGGATATTTATGTTCTCTTTGTCCACCGGAATGGTACCAGAGGATTGGAAGGAGGCGTATGTTCTCCCCTTGTTCAAAAAAGGTAGGAGGAGGGATTGTCCAGGTTATTATACACCAGTGAGCATTACGTCTGTGGTGGGATAGCAGTCAGCATGGCTTTGTGAATGGCATATCGTGTCTAACAAGCCTGATAGTGTTATTTGAGGATGTGACCAAGCATATAGATGAGGGTAGTGCAGTGGATGTGATCTGCATAGATTTTAGTAACGCATTTGACAAGGTACCACATTCAGCTTATTCAGAAAGTCGGAAGGCATGGGATTCAGGGAAGTTTGACCAGGTGGATTCAGAAATTACTTGACTGCAGAAAGCAGAGAGTCGTGGTGAATGGTGTACATTCGGATTGGAGGGTTGTGCCTAGTAGTGTCCCACAATGATCGGTTCTGGGACCCCTACCTTATGTTAATTTTACTAACGACATGGATGTGGGGGTAGAATGGTGGGTTGGCAAGTTTGCAGACGACTCAAAGGTTGGTGATGTTTTCGATAGTGTAGCGGATTGTCTAAGATTGCAGAGAGACACTGATGGGATGCAGACTTGGGCTCAAAAGTGGGCTCAACCCGGGGAAGTGTGAGGTGGTCGTCATTTGAAGGACAAACTCCAAGGCAGAGTACAAAATAAATGGCAGGTTACTTTGAAGTGTGGAGGAGCAGAGGGATCTGTGGGTACATGTCTTCAGATTCCTGAATGTTGCCTCACAGGTAGATATTGTAGTTAAGAGAGCTTATGGAGTGTTAGATTTCATGCGTCGAGGGATAGTCACAGAGTAATGATGAAGCTGTATGAAGCTTTGGTTAGGCCACACGGAGTTCTGTTTCCATTTCTGGTCGCCTCACTGTAGGAAAGATGTGGAAACATTGGAAAGGGTACAGAGGGGATTTACAAGGATGCTGCCTGGTTTAGAAAGTATGCATTATGATCAGAGATTAAGGGAGCTAGGGCTTTACTCTCTGGAGAGACGGAGGATAAGAGGAGACATGATAGAGGCATTCAAGATAATGAGAGGAATAGATAGAGTGGACAGCCTGCGCCTCTTCCCCAGGGCACCAGTGCTCAACACAAGAGGACATGGCTTTAAGTTAAGGGGAGGGAAGTTCAAGGTTTATATTAGAGGAAGGTTTACTTCACTCAGAGAGTGGTTGGTGCGTGGAATGCTCTGCCTGAGTCAGTGGTGGAGGCAGATACACTGGTGAAATTTAAGAGACTACTAGCCAGGTATGAGGAGGAATTTAAGGTGGAATGTTATATGGAAGGCATGGTTTAAGGTTCAACACAACATTGTGGCCCGAAGGGCCTGTTATGTGCTGTATTATTTTATGTTCTATGTTCCTATGTCTCACGGATCTTGTCCACACACTCCATCATTTTTCTTTTGGCTCCTCCATTTCCTTCAAACAGAAGTGGTGGCTATGGACCCTCGCTGTTGTCGCTGCTGTGCCTGCCTGTTTCTCCGATACGTGGTACAGGCTATGTTCCAAACCTACAGCGGTGCCACTCCATCACTTTTTCTATGCTACATCGACGGCCTACGCCCGGATGCTATTCATCGACGAAACCTCGGCATTTAATACCATCATTCCCACAATCCTGACTGAGAAGTTGCTGAAGTTGTCTCTGTAACTCCCCTTGTAAGTAGACCCTCGACGTCCTAACCGGAAGACAGCAATCTGTGCAGATTGGTGATAACATTAACTCCTCTTTGACGATCAACACTGGCGCACCTCAGGTCTGTGTGCTATACTCTCTGTATACACTTGACTTTGTGGCTAGGCAGCCGTTGTTAGTTGAATCTCGGGTGGGCGTACAGGAGTGAGATATGTCAACTAGTGGAGTGGTGTCGTAGCAACAACCTGGCATCCAACGTCAGTAAGACAGCAGAGCTGATTGTGGACTACAGGAAGGATAAGACGAAGGAACACATATCAATCCTGATACAGGAATCAGAAGTGGAGTGAGTGAACAGCTTCAAGTTCCTGGGCGTCAAGATCTCAGAGGATCTAACCTGGTCCCAAAATATCTGTGCAGGACAGCGACTATATTTTATTAGGAGTTTAAAGAGATTTGGTATGTCAACAGATACGCTCAAAAACGTCTATATTTCTACCGTGGAGGGCATTCCGACAGGCTGCATCAGCATCTTGTATGGGAGAGTGGGGTGGGCACTGCACAGGCCCGAAAGAAGCTGCAGAAAGTTGTAAATATTTTCAGCTCCTTCTTGGGTATTCGCCTACAAAATACCCTGGAGATCTTCAGGGAGCTGTGTCTCAGAAAGACAGCGTGCATTATTAAAGACCTCCTACTCCCAGGGCTTGCATTTTCTCACTGTTACCGTGAGGTAGGACGTACAGAAACGTGAAGGCACGCATTCAACGATTCAGAAACAGCATCGGCCCCTCTGCCATTCAATTACTAAATGGACATTGAATCTTTGCACACAACCTTACTTTTTTAATATACTGTATTTCTGTTTTGCACGTGTTTTAAATATATTTGTATACGTAATTTATTTACTATTCATTTATTTATTTATTTGTTTGTTTGTTTGTTTATTATTGCTCTGCTAGATTATGTATTGCACTGAACTGCTGCTGCTGCTGCCAAGTTACCAAATTTCAGTTCACATCATAGCCATTACTGAAACTCGACTACAGGAGGGGCAGGACTGGCAGCTCAATATTTCAGGGTTCCGATGTTTCAGACGTGATAGGGGCACAGGAATGAATGTTTGGTGTGGGGTCAGGGAAAATATTACAGCAGTGCTTCGGCGGGATAGATTAGAGGGCTTGTCTACTGAGTCCATATGGGTGGAGCTGAGAAACAAGAAAGGTATGACCACATTAATAGGGTTGTATTTTCGAACACCCAATAATCAGCGAGAATTGGAGGAGCAAATCTGCAGAGAGATAACAGACAACTGCAGGAAACAGAAAGTTGTGATTGTAGGGGATTTTAATTTTCACCACATTGATTGGGACTCCCATACTGTTAAACGTCTAGATGGGTTAGAGTTTGTAAGATATGTTCAGGAAAGTTGTCTAAATCAATATATAGATGTACCAACTAGGGAGGATGCAATAGTAGATTACCTATTAGGAAATGAGTTAGGGCTGGTGACGGAAATGTGCGGGGTGGGGGGAACACTTTGGTTCCAGTGATCATAACGCCATTAGTTTCAATTTGATCATGGATAAAGATAGATCTGGTCCGCGGGTTGAAGCTCTAAACTAGAAAAAGGCCAAATTTGAAGAAATGAGAAAGGATCTAAAAAACGTAGATTGGGAAAGGTCGTTCATGGCAACAATGCGATTGGTAAATGAGAGACCTTCAAAGGAAAAATTCTGAGAGTGCAGTGTTTGTATGTTTCTGTCAGGGTTAAAGGCAAAATGAATAAGACTAAGGAACCTTGGTTTTCAAGGGATATTAGAACTCTGATAAAGAAAAAGAGAGAGATGTCTAATATGAATAGGCAACAGGGTGGAAATTAGATGCTTGAGGAGTATAAAATGAGTAAGAAAATACTTAAGAAAAAAATCAGGAGGACTAAACGAAGACATGAAGTTGTTTTGGCCGTCAAGGTGAAGGATAATCCGAAGAGCTTCTACAGGTATGTTAAGAGTAAAGGGATAGTAAGGGATAAAATTGGTCCTCTTGATGATTAGAGTAGTCGGTTATGTATAGAACCAAAAGAAATGGGAGAGATATTAAATGTTTTTTTTTTGCATCTGTATTTATTAATGAAACTGGAATGGAGTCTATGGAAACAAGGCAAACAAGGGGAAGGTCATGGAAATTAAACAGATTAAAGAGGAGGGGGTCTTGCTGTCTTGCGGCAAATCAGAGTAGATAAATCCCCAGAACCTGACAGGGTATTCTATCGGACCTTGAAGGAGACTAGTGCTGAAATTGCAGGGGCCCTGGCAGAGATATTTTTAATGTCGATATCCACGGGCCAGGTGCCGGAGGATTGGAAGTTAGCTCATGAAGTGCCATTGTTTAAAATAGGCTCGAAAAGTAACCCGGGAAATTATAGGCCGGTAGGTTTGACATCGGTAGTAGGTAAATTATTATTGGAAGGAATACTAAGAGATAGGATCTACAAGTATTTGGATAGACAGGGACTTATTGGAAGAAGTCAGCATGGCTTTGTGAGCGGTAGGTCTTGTTTAACCAATCTATTAGAGTTTTTCGAGGATGTTAACAGGAAAGTGGATGAAGGGAATGCAATGGATGTTGTCTACATGGATTTCAGTAAGGTCTTTGGCAAGGTCCCGCATGGGAGGTTAGTTAGGAAGATTCAGTCGCTGGATATACATGGAGAGGTAGTAAATTGGATCAGACATTGGCTCAATGAAAGAAGCCAGAGCGTGGTAGTGGAGGATTGCTACTCTGAGTGGAGGCCTGTGACTAGTGGTGTGCCACAGGGATCAGTGCTGGGCCGATTGATATTTGACATCTATATAACTCATCTGGTTGATAATGAGGCAAATTGGATCAGCAAATTTGCTGATAACACAAAGATTGGAGGTGTAGTGGACAGTGAGGAATGTTTTCAAAGCTTGCCGAGGGATTTGGACCAGTTGGGGGAATGGGCTGCAAAATGGCAGATGGAGTTTAATGCGGAGAAGTGTGAGGTATTGCACTTTAGAAGGTCAAACCAAGGTAGAACATACAAGGTACATGGTAGGATACTGAGGAGTGCAGGAGAGCAGAGAGATCTGGGAGTACAGATGCATAATTCCTTAAAACGGGCGTCACATGTAGATAGGGTCGTAAAGAAAGCTTTTGGTACATTGGCCTTTCTAAATCAAAGTATTGAGTATAAGATTTGGAATGCAATGGTAAGGTTGCATAAGTCATTGGTGAGACCGAATTTGGAGTATTGTGTACAGTTTTGGTTACCTAATTACAGGAAGGATCTTAATATGTTTGAAAGAGTGCAGAGAAGGTTTAAAAGGTTATTGCCGGGTCACGAGAAACTGAGTGACAGAGAAATGTTAAATAGGTTAGACTCCATTTCCTGGAGCGTAGGAAAATGAGGGGTGATTTGATAGAGGTGTATAAAATTATGATCGGTATAGATAGAGTGAATGCAAGCAGGCTTTTTCCACTGAGGCTGGGGAGAAAAAAAAAACAGAGGTCATGGGTTAAGGGTGAAGGGGGAAATGTTTAAAGGGAACATTAGTGGGACTTCCTCATGCAGAGAATGGTGGGAGTGTGGAATGAGCTGTCAGATGAAGTGGTGAATCCGGGCTCTCTTTTGATATTTAAGAAAAATCAGGACAGGTATATGAATGAGAGGGATTTAGAGGGATATGGACCAGGAGCAGGTCAGTGGGACTAGGCAGAAAAATGGTTCGTCACAGCCAAGAAGGGCCAAAAAGCCTGTTTCTGTGCTGTAATTTTCTATGGTTCTATGACGGTGATAATAATCCTGATTCTGAAAGCACTGGTGTTACCTGCTGCATCAAAGCTAACATGTCGACTTTATGAATTTTGCCTGTAAATTTCACCCTGCATTCAAATTCACCTTGTCCATTACTCCCTTCCCCTTTTCGATTTCACTGTGTCCAGCTCTAGTGACAGTTTAAGCATTGATGTCTATGACAAACCTCCTGAACTGGACTCAACCTCTTTTAAAAGTTACAACGCATAAAAATGCCATCACCTTCTCTCAATTACTCCGTCTCTGCTGAATCTGCTCTCGGGATGCTGCTTTTCATTGCAGAATGAAGGCGAAGTCCTCCTTCCTCAAAGAAAAGGGCTTCCCTTCCTCCACCATGAACGCTGCTCTCAACTGCATATCTTCCATTTTGCACACATCTACCCTCACCCCATCCTCCTACTACCCCAACCGGGATACAGAGTGAGGAATCCTCTTATCCTCACCTATTACCTCACCATCGTCTGTGTCCAGCACATAATTCTCTGCAATATCCGCCATCGCCGGCAGGATCCCAGCACGAAACACATCTTTCCCTCCCGCTCAACACGTTTTGCTTCCGCCGATATCGCTCCCTACGTGACTCACTTGTCCATTCTCCCCTCCCTACTGATCTCCATTCGGTCACTTACCCTTGTAAGTGGAACAAGTGCTACAACTGCAGCTTCAACTAATCCGTTACTACCATTCAAGTCTCCAAGCATTCTTTCCAGGTGAGGCAACACTTCGACTGTGAGTCGGTTGAGATTATCGATCGTATCTCCTGTGACTTCTTGTACATTGGTGAGACCTGAAGTAGATTAGGACACCGCTTCGCCGATCACCAACGCTCCATCCCCCAGAAAAAAAAACGGATCTCCAAAACGCCCCCACATTTAATTTAAAGGTTTCAAAGGTACATTTAATGTCAGAGAAATGTGCGAGGACTCTTGACCTCGTGTGTCTGTATTTAGAGTCAATAGAACCCGACGCCAGCAACACGCTGAATATCTTAGTCATGAAGGATCTCTACATCAGATATGCGCAGGCTTTCTCTACCAGCGATCAGAGGGAGTCCACGATGCCTAATGTGTTATGGGGAAGTATTTAATTTATTATGACCTCCTCAGGCAGATGCAGAGTGATTAATGACGGGATTTTGAGAGTAGGCTCATACATAAATTCATGATTTACTGAGCCTGATTGGGATCAAGAAGTCGTGGACTACGCCTTAACATTCTTTGGGTGATTCCATGCGGAGACGTTTCATCGGACCTTACTAGACATGCTCGGAAACTTGGAAATCAGCAAGAAGAACAGTTGGAGTCAACATATTGGGTATTTGTTCCACTGCTACAACTGTGCATGTAAGGAAGCTACCGGGTACTCGACATATTATTTATGTCTGGGCGCGAGGCAATGTTACCCATCGACCTTTATTTGGGACGGAGGAAAAAGACTTACCTCCGAAGACTTATCTGAAATGTGTGTCTGATATGAGAACGGAGCTGATCAAAGTCTTATGAACTAGCAGGATCAAGGAAATAAGAGGAGCTATGATCAAAACGTTAGGTTCTCCCAACTCATGACGGGAGACAGAGTCCTCATAAAGAATTTGGGGCTACCTGGGAAGTATAAGTTGGCTGAACGCTGGGTGGCTATGCCCTATGTAGTGGAGCGTCAGACGCTAAACGTACCGGTTTTCAGGGTGAGAACGGGCCTGTCAAGATTCTCCATCGGAACCACCTTCTGCCTCTGGGTCAAGAGGTGCAGCTTGACCCAGAGCCCGAACTGGAGCCTACATATTGTAAGACAATTCTGTGGCGACGTGGAGCGACTGAAGGGGAGATTATACAGGCCCCATCCTTGAATGGGATACTGATCCGACAGAGGCCGGTGTGATAGAAGGAGGAGCAGCGAAGGGGAAACCGGGCTCTCCAACTTGAGCACATTAAACTGTATCATTAAAACGGGCCCTTTCTTTTCTTTTCCTTTTTCTTTACTCACCCTTTAGTTACATTTAGAATTATAAAGCTCAGTCGTTTAATTGTGTATGGTGTACAGTCTGTTATTTCGTGGTATTGATTTGTATCAGGGGAACAAATCATGCAGCGTCCACCCAAACAGAGAGTCTCGGGGTGAGCATATACCACAATCTCACACGTTTGGCGGGGCCAGAGATGGTTTTCCCTAGAGTTAGGTCGCCGAACAGAACCTGGGTGTTTCACTATCATCTGCCTTTTGCAGCAGGCTCACTCCGACCTGGTTGATGGTGGTGACATTCTGAAAATCACTTTAAAAAAAATCTCTAGTGCCTTCAAGTCAATCTAGCCATATGATCTGAGAAAGAAGCTGCAAAAGATGGGCGCAGACAAATACTCCCTCTCTTAGATTACTGCCATCCTGATAGATCGACCCCAGTTTGTACCGCTGGGTGGTTTTCTTCCTGAGATAGAGGTGAGTGACACTGGAGCCCCGCAAGGGAACTGTCCTGTCTCCGTTTCTGTTCACACTGTGGACTTCATACGTTCAGTGCAACTCCGAGTCTTCTCACTTGCAGAAGTTCTCTGATGACTCTGCGGTAGTTGGGTGTTTCAGAAATAGACGGCAGTTGGAGAACAGGGGACTGGTGGACAGGATTGTGGAATAGAGAGGGAGGAATCACCTGCTCCTGAATATGGACAAAACCAGGGAAATGGTGATTATTTTTCGGGGGAAGAAGACACTGGTGACTCCTATATAAGGAAGCCGATATCCTTGAATATGTGAGGCAGGGTGCTGGAGATCTTTTACCAGTCTGTTTAAGTGAGTGTGGCTTTGCGGCTTTATGTTTGGGGAACAATATCGGAGCTGTGATGCAAAAAGACAAAATAAACTCATCAAAAAGGTTGGTACCGTCCTCGGCCACAACCGGAGGCTCTTTCGAGTTCGTGGTGGAGAGGAGGTCACTAAACACATGGTTATGCACTACGCGATCGGGTACATCCTTTCCATGACTTACTGCATAGGCAGCGGAGCACTCTTTCGAACAGACTCACTCAGCACCTCTGTCACATGGATCGTTGCAGTAGATCTTTCCTATCAAATGTAAAAAACACATACAACAGTTTATTTGCAAATCTGCCACCCACAGCTCTAATCTGCAAATTAATTTTGCCGACAACACTCCATTGATTGGCCTAATCTCAAACAATAATGAGATGGCCTGCAAGGAATAAGTCATCTCTCTAACACAATGGTGTCAAGAAAATAACCTCTCCATCAATGTCGCTGATCAAGGTAGCTGATTGTGGATTACCGGAGGAATGGAGATGGGCTAACCCCTATTGATATTAATGGATCTGGGGCTGTGAGGGAGAAACAGCTTTAAGTTCCTGGGGATCATCATAACCGAGAACCTCCCGTGATCCCTACACACAAGCTGTGCGGTGAAAAAGGCACAACAGCTCCTCTTTCACCTCGGACGGTTGAGGAAGATTAGTATGGGCCCCCAAATCCTAAGAAGTTTATAAAAAGGCACATTGAGAGCATCCTCACTGGCTGCATCTCTGCCTGGTGTGGGAACTGTACCTCCCTTAATCGAAGGATTCTGCAAAACGTGGTGCGGTCAGCCCAGCACATCTGTAGTTGTGAGCTTCCCATAATTCAGGAAATTTACAAAGACAGGTGGGTAAAAAGGGTCCGCAGAATCACAGGGCACCGAAGTCACCACAATCACAATCTATTCCAGCTGCTACCATCAGGGCAACACTGCTGCGGCATAAAAGCCAGGACCAACAGGCTCTGGGACAGCTTCTTCCACCAGGCCATCAGACTGCTTAACTCACGCTGATTTGTGTGAATTTCTATGTTACATTGACTGTTCTCTTTATTATAAATTTCTATGATTGCACATTTAGACAGAGGAGTAACGTAAATATTTTTACTCCACATGTTTTTGAAGGATGAAAGAAATAAATTCCGTACATCTTTCTGCGACAGATCATTGTTCAATAGTCTCTGCAATATTGCTTCGTACATTATTATTACAAATTGCTACAGTATTATTGTGTATAGTATTATTCTCTATTTTTATTAAAGCCTCCACATGTTGCTGCTCTAACGAAAGAACTTCCCACTCGGGATCAATAGAGTATTTATTATTATTATTATTATTATTATTATTACTATTATTATTATTATTATTATTATTCTCTATCCCTATATTTCTTTCACCAATCAACTTCACAGCTCTCGACTTTACTCTTCCCCCTCTCAGCTCATCTCCCCCCACATTCTGACTCACTCCTTTTCTTTCCAGTCCTGAAGAAGGGTGTCGGTCTGAAACGCCGACTGTTCACTCCTCTCCATAGCTGCTGCCTCTCCCCATCAGTTCTTCCAGCATTTTGTGTCTGTTGTTTAGGATTTCCGATTCTGCAGATTTTCTTCAGTTTAAACCAATGCGCATGTGTAGTCGACGCGACCAATCCTGAATATCGCGCATGCGCTGAATAGAGGAGCCGTTCACAACATTCGACGCAGTTAAGAGCGGACACCGGGCGTGATCCTAATCAACGGCGTTTGAAACGCGACAGAAGTACAATTACTGTGATTTCCAGCCACACTGGTGCTCAACCCCACGACAGTCCTGGTCCTTTCCCTCTCTTTCAGGGCTACGCTCCGGACCCGCACTGTCTGGCACTGCCTGTTTTGCCGCGCATGCGCATTGCTGTATCTTTCGATGTCGGACAGGGAGGTTTCTCATCGTGTGGGCTTCTGGGTAAAGAGGTAGACATGGGCGATAGTACTGTTGTTGTCCCGTACAGTCGAAGGAAGTGCGAGCGGATGTATCTCCGAAACATTGCCGAGCTCCACTATGTAAATCCGAGGATTTGGAACTCGAAACAAAAATACAGTTCCCAGTTAATCTCGGTTGAAGAGTTTCCAGTCTGGAAATAAAACCTTCCGCCAGATTTAGTTCTCTCTGGGCAAATAACGATATGAAACACCTTTGTCTGGATGACAAGGGATTTGTGGCTTTCATATCACCAAAGTGCCGCATTCCAATGAGAATAACCACTACCCTCCACTTTATATTCAATGGCATTGCCATCGATGGGATCATCAGTGTCAATCGGCCGGTGAGGCGATCCAAGTGATTAGTAAATCTCCAGGATCGTAAATATAGTAACAAGTGCTCTTTGTAGTGTTCTGGAGCATGACAAGAACTTGAAATAATACCAAAGGACAGAGACAAATTGAGCCATGTCATACGTTAATTGAAGTCAGAAATAGCCCATTCTCGTACACACAGGAATACAGTCAGAGAATTTGATGGGTCAATCAGAATGTCTGATCCGTGCCTTGATATAAGATGAGTGCACATAGAAACATAGTGTTGCACTTTCCATGTAACCTACTCTAGAAACTGCCTCAGATTTCCCAACCACATTGCATTTTGTTTTTTTTTAAGCTCCAGGTACATATCTTAGAGTCTTTCAAAATACTTTATGGTATCTGCCTCTACCATCATCGCTGGCAGTGCATTCCATGCACTTACTACTCTCTGTGTGAGAAACCTAACTCTGACATCCCCTTTGACCCTGCTTCCAAACACTTAAAACTGTGCCCCTCATGTTTGCCAGTTCAGCCCTAGGAAAAAGCCTCCGGCTATCCACACGATCAATGCCCTTCATCAACTCATACACATCTGTCAGGTCACCTCTCATCTTCCGTCACTGCAAACATCACTCACCCTATTCTGATAAAGCACGTTCTCCAATCCATGCAACATCCTTGTAGATCTGCTCTGCACTCTTCCTATAGTATCCACATCCTTCCTGTAATCTGTATCTGAACACAGTACTCTAAGTGGGGTATAAATAAAGTTTTATGTAGCTGTAACATTACCTCACAACTCTTGAACTCAGTTCCATGGTTGATGATGGTCTTCTTAACAATAATGTCAATCAGTGCTGCAGCTTTGACTGTAATATTGTCATGGACTCCAAGATCTCTCTGATCCTCCACACTGCCAAGAGTCGTAACATAATATTGTATTCTGTCTTCAAATTTGATGTACCGAAATAAACCACAGCACAATTATCTGGGTTGAACTCCATCTGCCAATTCTGCATCCCACTGATGTCCCACTGCAACCTCTGGACAATTGCCCAGATTATTCACAACACCTTCAAATTTTGAGGCATCAGCAAACTTACTAACCCACCCTGGGACTTCCTCATCAAGATCATTTGTAAACATCACAAAGAGGAGGAGTCTCAGAACACATCCCTGCAGAACACCACTGGTCACCGTCCTCCATGCAGTGCACAAACCATCTAAGGGCTCCTGTTGGCTTCTGTGGGAAAGCCAATTCCGGATCCACAAAGCAAAGTCTACTTGGATCCTTGCCTCATTACTTTCTGAATGAGCCTCACATGAGGAATCTTATCAAAAGTCTTATTGAAAGCCATGTACACTACATCCAATGCTCTACCTTCATCAGTGTGCTTTGTTACATCCTCAAAGAATTCAAACAGATTCGTAAGACACGATCTGCCCTAGACAGAGTCATGCTGACTATCCCACATCAGTTTATGCTTCTCCAAATGCTCATAAATACTGCCTCTTAGGAGCTTCTCCAACAACTGGCCCTCCTCTAAGGAAAGAACCACTGGTCTGTAATCTGCCTGGCTTATCTCTACTCCCTTTCTTGAACAAGGGAACAATAACTTCCAGTTCTCCGGTACCTTTCCTGTCTCTATTGATGTGGCAAGATCATCGGCAGAGGCTCAGCAATTTCTTCCCTCACTTCCCACAGTAGCCTGTGGTATATATCAAGTTGAATACCCCCAGCTTGAGTTGAAATTGGTAAAATTGTGATTCCAGAGCACACATTCAGAGGAGATCATATAGAAACATGTAAAATTATGAAAGGAATAGATAAGATAGAGGTAGGTAAGTTGTTTCCACTGGTAGATGAGACTAGAACTAGAGGACATTGCCTGTAGATTAGGGGGAAATTGGGATGGAGATGAAGAGGATCTGCTTTTCCCAAAGGGTGGTGAATCTGTGGATTTCTCTGCCCAATTAAGGAGTGGAGGCCACCACAGTAAATATATTTTAGATAAGGTTAGATAAATTTTAGCATAGTTGAGGAATTAAGGGTTATGGGGAAAAGGCAGGTAGGCGGAGATGTGTCCATGGCCAGATCAGCCATGAGCCATGATCTCATTAAATGGCAGAGCAGGCTCGATGGGCGGAAGGCCTGCTCCTGCTCCTATTTCTTATGTTCTCACCACAGACTAAAATCTCTCCTGAAATATTGTCCTTGACGCATTGATGTCTTTTGCAAATATTTTTACAGGTTTAAAATGGCAGAACACTTGTGCACGGGAATCTCAAACACAACAACACATCAATTTTGCTGACTCTGTCTGGATTTTGTAAGGAGTGATCAGATATTTTCTTTGCAACAACAACACATCTGTTGTCGATCCTTGGAGATGAACAAGTATCTCATCACGGCTGGTAATGTACTCTGTCTTTGAAATCAATTTTTCTGTTGTAACAGTGAAATTCACTGGAACAAGGATCTGAGAACACACTGACATTTGTTCACTGGAGATCAGTTCTTCAACTGCATTGATTGTACAAGGGATTCAAACGTCTCGCTTTCTGAATTGCCAGAGTATTTATCGCAGTTAGATATCTTTCTGCTTCGCTCAGTGTGGAAAGGTATTCACTCAAAGGCTACCCGCAGACTGGTCAGTGAATTGAGCATGGGTAGAGGCCATTCACCCACTCTGTGTGTGGGAGGGGAACTACTCAGTCATCCAGCCAGAAGATACATCAACAAGTTCACACCATACTGAGATGCTCAACCTGTTCTGCAAGCGGGAAGCCATTCTGTTATTGATGCCAAAGGTATATCAGAAAATTCACCAGTAAGAGTACATTGACCTGCTGGGACGGTGGTAAGACATTCACACACTCAAGCAGACCACAGTGTCACAGCGAGTTCACACCAGGGAGAAGACATTCACCTGCTCTGAATGTGGGAAAGGGTACACTCAATCATCTCAACTGAATGAACACCAGCGAGTTCACACTAAAAATATGTTGTTCACCTGCTCAGACTGTAGGAAGGGATTCACTCACTCGTCCAGCCTACAGAGACACCAGCGAGTACACACCGGGGAGAGGCCATTCACCTGCTCAGACTGTCGGAAAGGATTCATTCAGTCAAATCAGCTGCTACAACATCAGTTAGTTCATGGTCAGGGCAGGCCATTCATACGCTCTGAATGTGGGAAAGGATTCAGCAAGTCATGTAATCTGAAGGAACATCAGAGAGTTCACACTATGGAGAAGCCGTTCACTTGCTCTGAATGTGGGAAGGGATTTGCTCGGTCATTTGAACTGAACTTACATCAGCGAGTTCAGGCTGGGGAGAGGCCATTCACCTCCTCTGACTGTAGGAAAGGATTCATTCAGTCAAGCCACCTGCTACAACATCAGTTAATTCACACTGGGGAGAGAGCATTCACCTGCTCAAACTGTGGGAAGGGATTCACTCAATCGTCCAACCTACAGAGACACCAGCAAGTTCATGCAGGGGTGAGTCCATTCACTTGCTGTGAATGTGGGAAGGTATTTGCTCGGTCATCTGAACTAAAGTTCCAACAGCAAGTTCACACTGGGGAGAGGCCATTCACCTGCTCTGAATGTGGGAATGGATTTGCTCGGTCATCTGAAATGAAGTTACAACAGCGAGTTCACACTGGGGAGAGGCTATTCACCTGCTCTGAATGTGGGATGGAATTTGCTCGGTCAGCTGAACTGAAGTTAAATCAGCGAGTTCACACTGGG
Organism: Hypanus sabinus; assembly: GCF_030144855.1. Classification (NCBI taxonomy): domain Eukaryota; kingdom Metazoa; phylum Chordata; class Chondrichthyes; order Myliobatiformes; family Dasyatidae; genus Hypanus; species Hypanus sabinus. The sequence continues at coordinate 124,632,310 of NC_082711.1, read as the reverse complement.
GAGAAGCCGTTCACCTGTTCTAAATGTGGGAAGGGATTCACCTATTCAGTTCATCTGAAAGAACATCAGTTTGTTCACAATGTGGAGAGGCAATTCACCTGTCAGACACATTCGGCAGTCTCATCTACGGACACACCAGGTAGATGTCACTGGGGAGAAGCCATTCACTTACTCTGAATGCAGTAAGTGATTCGCTGGGTCATCTCATCTCCAGGTATTTCAGCAACTTCACTGGGGAGAGGCCATTCATCAGCTCTGCCTGTGGGAACGGATTCACTCGGTCATCTTGCCTAAAGGTTCATCACCGAGTTTACACTGGTGAGAGGCCATTCACCTGCTCAGACTATTAGAAGGGATTCATTCACTCGGCCAGCCTACAGAGCCACCAGCAAATTCACACTGGGGAGGAGCTGTTCGCTTGCTCTGAATGTGGGAAAGGATTCATCAAGTCAAGTAATCTGAAGAATCATCAGTGAGTTGACACTGGGGAGAAGCCGTTCACTTGTTCTGAATGTGGGAAGGCATTTGCTCGGTCATCTGAACAGAAGTTACATCAGCGAGTTCACAGTGGGGAGAATATTATTCATCTGCTCAGACTGTGGGAAGGGATTTACTCACTTGTACAACCTGCAGAGTCACCAGCGAGTTCACACTAGGGAGAAGCCATTCACTTGCTCTGAGTCTGGGAGAGGATACATTAGTTCATCTCAGCTCTTGAAACACCTGCAAATTCACTCTGGGTAGAAACCATTCACCTGTCACTACCCCGCACTCAGCCCATAGCCCTCTATTCCTTTCCTTTCCATATACCAATCCAATTTTACTTTAAATTACAATACCGAAACTGCCTCTACCACTTCTACTAGAAGCACGTTCCACACAGCTGCCACTCTCTGAGTAAAGAAATTCCCCCTTGTGTTACCCCTAAACTTCGCCCCCTCACTCACAACTCGTGTCCTCTTGTTTGAATCTCCCCTAATCTCAATGGAAAAAGAATATCCAGGTCAACTCTATCTATCCTCCTCATAATTTTAAATACCTCTATCAAGTCCCCCCTCAACCTTCTACGCTTCAAAGAATAAAGAATAACCTGTTCAACCTTTCCATGTAACTTAGGTGCTGAAACCCAGGTAACATCCTAGTAAATCTTCTCTGTACTCTCTTAATTTGGTTGACATCTTTCCTATAATTTGGTGACCAGAACTCTACACAATACTCCAAACTTGGCCTTACCAATGCCTTGTATAATTTTAACATTACATTCCAACTCCTATACTCAATGCTCTGATTTATAAAGGCCAGCATACCAAAAGCTTTCTTCACCACCCTATCCATATGACTTTCCACCTTCAGGGAACTATGCACCATTATTCCTAGATCACTCTGTTCTACTGCATTCTTCAATGCCCTACCATTTACCATCCATGTCCTATTTGGATTATTCCTAAAAAAATGTAGCACCTCACATTTATCAGCATTAAGCTCCATCTGCCATCGTTCAGCCCACTCTTCTAACTGGCCAAATCGCTCTGTAAGCTTTGAAAAACTATTGCATTACCCACAACACCACTTACCTTCATATCATCTGCATACTTACTAATCCAATTTACCTACGCATCATCCAGATCATTAATGTATATGACAAGCAATATTTGACCCAGTACAGATCCTTGAGTCACTCCACTAGTCACCGGCCTCCAACCTGACAAACAGTTATCCACCACAACTCTCTGGCATCTCCCATCCAGCCACTGTTGAATCCATTTTACTACTTCAATATTAAAACCTAACGATTGAACATTCCTAACTAACATTTCGTGCGGAACCTTGTCTAGGGCCTGACTGAAGTCCATACAGACAACATCCCTAGTTTACCCTCATCAACTTTCCTCATAAACTCTTCAAAAAATTCATTAGGATTTGTCAAACATGACCTTCCATGCACAAATCCATGTTGACTGTTCTTAATTAGACCCTGTCTATCCAGATAATTATATATACCATAACTAAGAATACTTCCCTTTAATTTACCCACCACTGACATCAAACCGAGAGGCCTATAATTGCCAAGTTTACTCTTAGAACCCTTTTTAAACAATGGAACCACATGAGCAATATGCCAATCCTCCCGCACCATCCCGTTTTTCTAATGACATTTAATCTATTTCTGTCAGAGCCCCTGCTATTTCTGCACTAACTTCCCTCAAGGTCCTAGGGAATATTCTGTCAGGTCCTGGAGATTTATTCACTTTTATACTCCTTAAGAGCGCCAGTACTTCTTCCTCTTTAATCGTCATAGTTTCCATAGCTTCCCTACTTGTTTTCCTTACCTTACAAAATTCAATATCCTTCTCCTTAGTGAATATCGAAGAAATGAAATTGTTCAAAATCTCCCGAATTTCCACACATAGCTGTCCACTCTGATTCTCTAAGGGACCAATTGTATCCCTCACTATCTTTTTGCTATTAATATAACTGTAGAAACCCTTCGGATTTATTTTCACCTTACTTGCCAAAGAAACCTTGTATCTTCTTTTGGCTTTTCTAATTTCTTTCTTAAGATTCTTCTTGTATTTTTATATTCCTCGAGCACCTCATTTACTCCAATCTGCCTATATTTATTATAAATAACTCTCCTTTTCCTAACCAAATTTCCAATATCCCTTGAAAACCATGGCTCTCTCAAACTTTTAACCTTTGCTTTCATCCTAATAGGAACATAAAGATTCTATACCCTCAAAATTTCACCATTAAATGACCTCCATTGCTCTATTACATCCTTCCCATAAAACATATTGTCCCAATTCACTCCTTCTAAATCCTTTTGCATCTCCTCAAAGTTAGCCTTTCTCCAATCAAAAATCTCAACTCTGGGTCCAGTCCTATCCTTCTCCATAATTATATTGAAACTAATGGCATTGTGATCACTGGACCCGAAGTGCTCCTCAACACATACCTCTGTCACCTGAACAATTTCATTACCTAACAGGAGAACCAACACTGCCCCTTCTGTCGTTGGTACATCTATGTATTGCTGCAAAAAAATCTATCCTGCACATATTTTACAAATTCCAAACCATCCATCCGTTTTACAGTATGGTCTTCCCAGTCTATGTGTTGAAAATTAAAATTACAACCCTGTGCTTACTAAAAATATCTGCTATCTCCTTGCAAATTTGCTCCTCCAATTCTCTCTCCCCATTAGGTGGCGTATAATACACCCCTATAAGCGTTACTACACCTTTCCCATTCCTCAAATCCACCCAAGTTGTCTCCCTACATGAGCCCTCGAAATTATCTTGCCAGAGCACCGCTGTAATAATTCCTCTGACAAGCAACGCAACACCGCCCGCTCTTGTCCCTCTAATTCTATCACACCTGAAACAACGAAATCCAGGAATATTTAGTTGCCAATCACACCACTCCTGCAGCCATGCTTCACTAATAGCTACAACATCATATTTCCAGGAATCAATCCATGCTCTAAGCTCATCATCTTTCTTACAATGTTCCTAGCATTAAAATAAATGCATTTAAGAAATTCGCCACCTCTTCCTCTTGGTTTATCTCTCACAGTACAAAGAACTTCACTGACTTATTTTTTTTTCCTTCTCCATCTGTTCCTACACTCGCTCCCCTCCCACCCCCTTGTATCTAGTTTAAATCCACTGCAGCCTCTCCAGCAAATCTACCTGCAAGAATATTTGTCCCCCTCCAGTTCAGATGTAAACCGTCCCACTGGAATAGGTCCCACCTTCCCTGGAAAACAGCCCAATTATCTATAATTCAGAAGCCCTCCCTCCTGCACCATGTCTTCAGCCACATGTTGATCTGCACTTTCTTACTATTTCTAACCCCACCTGAAAATGGCACTGGTAGCAATCCAGAGATTGCTATCCTGGAGGTCCTGGCCTTTAACTTTGCACCTAGTACCCTAAACTCACCTTTCAGGACATCCTCACTCTTCCTACCCACGTCATTGGTCCCTACATGGACCACGACTTCCGGCTGCTCACCATCCCTCTTGAGAAAAATGAGAACTTGATCTGAGATGTCGCCGTCCCTGGCACCAGGGAGGCAACAGACCACCCTGGATTCTCGATCTCTTCCACAGAACCTCTTACGTGTCCCCCTAACTATCGAGTCCCATATCACTACTGCTCTCCTCTTTTCCCTCCTTCCATTCTGAGCTGAGTGTCCAGTCTCGGTGCCAGGGACGCAACCACTACAACTTGGCCCTGGTAAGTCATTCCCACCAACACTCTCCAAAACCGTATGTTCATTGTTGATGGGAACAGCCACAGGGGTGCTCTACTCTTCCTGTCTATTCCCCATCCCTCTTCTGACAGTCACCCAGCTACCTGTCTCCGGACTCCTAGGGGTGAGTATCTCCGTGAAACTCCTGTATATTTCTGCCTCTCCCTCCCCAATGATCCGAAGTTCATCCAGCTCCTGCTACAGTTCCCTAACACGGTTTGTCAGGAGCTGCAGCTGGATACACCTTTTGCAGGTGTAGTCATCAGGGACAATCGTGCCGCCCTGCCTTCCCAAATACTGCAAACTGAGCACTCAACTGTCCTTACTGCTGCCTCCATTACCTACCCCTAAGCTTATTAGATTAATTAAAGGAGCTTACCCGGCCTTAGTTCACCTGGAGTGAAGCTCGTCCCTAGCCTCTGCCCGCTTTTTAAAAAAAATACCCCCGCTGATCTCAGAGGCCAACTTTCTCGCACTTGCACAGTCGTGCACCGTTGAAACCTCGTCTCTGACTGTTCTCGCCAAAGCCTGATGGGCTAAAGCCTACCCACTCTGCCTCAGTCCGCTACAATAATGGCTGCTGTATATGGTCTTTCTTTAATACCGTTGGCGCGCTCTGTCATGTGCCTGTGCAGTCTAGCCTCTTTGCCCCAATCAGTTAAAAAGAAACGGCTTATCTCCAAGTTTCTTTTACCTCTTTCCTCTCCACCTCTTGCTTCATTCCTGGAATCATTTTTGTGAATCTTCTCTGAACAGTCTTCAATGCCAGTACATCCTTTCTTAAATAAGGAGCCCAAAACTGCAAACAATACTCCAAGTGTGGTCTCACGAGTGCCTTATAGAGCCTCAACATCACAATCCTGCATTAATGGTCTATACCTCTAGAAATGAATGACACCATTGCATTTGCCACCTTCACGACCAACTCAATCTAGAGGTTAACTTTCAGGGTTTATGCATAAGGACTCCTAAGTTCCTTTGCATCTCTGCATTTTGAATTATCTCCTGACATAAATAAGCATCTACTTGTTTATTTCTTCCACCAAGTGCATGACCATATACTTTCCAACATTGTGTTTCATTGGCCACTTCTTTACCCATTCTAACTAACTAAATCTCTCTGCAGGCTCTCTGTTTCCTCAACAATGCCCACTCCTCCACCTATCGTTGTATTATCTGCAGATTTAGCCGCAAATCTATTAATCACATAGTCGAAATCATCGACCTACAGTGTAAAAAGCAGTGGTCCAAACACCGACTACTGTGGAACTCCAGTAGAAACCGGGAGCCAGCCGGAATAGTATCCCATTAATCCAATGCTCCACCCATGCTGGTAACGACCCTCCAATTCCAGGGGCTCTTATCATGCTAACAACCTCATGTGCAGCACGCTGTCAAAGGCCACTGAAAATCCATGTACACCATATCAACTGCATCTCCGTTGTCTACCCTGCTTGTAATTTCCTCAAATTATTTCAGTAGGTTTGTCAGGCAGGATTTTGCTTTTAGGAAACCATGCTGGCTTTGGCCTTTCTTGTCATGTGCCTTCTGTACTCTGTAATCTCGTCCCTAGCAATCGATTCCAACAACTTCCCAACCACTGAAGTCAGGCTAACAGGCCTGTAGTTTCCATTCTGCTGCTTCCCACCCTTCTTACATAGCGGAGTAACATTTGTAATGTTCCGGTTATTCGGTCCAACGCCAGAATCTATCAATTCTAGAAAGACCGTTGTTAAGGCCTTCACAATCTCTCCAGCTTTTTCCTTCAGAACCCGAGGGTGCATTCCATAAGGTCCAGGAGATTTATCCACCCTCAGACCATTAAACTTCCTGAGAACCTTCTCAGTCGTAATTTTCACTGCACAAACTTCACTTCACTGACACATCTGAATGTCCAGTATACTGCAGGTGTCTTCCACTGTGAAGACTGATGTAAAGTACACATTCCGTTCCTCTGTCATCACTTTGCCTCTTATTACAATATCTCCAGTATTGTTTTCTATTGGTCCTATATCAACCCTGAACTCTCTTTTAACCCTTATTTATTTAAAAATGCTTTTAGTGTGCTCTTTGATATTAGTCACAAGCTTCATTTCATAATTCATCTTTATCTTCGCAATAATGTTCTTAGTTTCCTTCTGCAAGTTTTTGAAAGCTTCCTAATCCTCTGTCTTCCCACCAGCTTTGGCTTTTTTGTATACCACTCTGTTGCATTTACTTTGAATCTGACTTCACTTGTCAGTCATGGCAGTGTCCATCTTCTATTCGAAAATTCCTTCTTGTTTAGAATATATCTGTCTTGCACTTCCCACATTTTGTCACAGAAACTCCAGTCATTGCTGCTCTGCTGTCCTTCCTGCTAGTGTCCCTTTCCAGTCAACCGGCCAGTTCCCCTTTCATGCCATTGTAATTACCTTTATTCCACTGAAATACCAAACGTTGTAATTTAGTTTCCCCTTCAGAAATTTCAAAATGAACTCAATCATACTGTGATCACTGTTCCCCGAGGGTTCCTTAAATAAAACTCACTTATCACCTCCAGATCATTTCACAACACCCAATCCCGTACAGCTGATCCACTAGTGGGCACAAAAACAAGGATTTCTAAAAAGCCATCCCATAGACATTTTACAAACGCACTCTCTTGACGTCCTGTACTGACCTGTTTTTCACAATCCACTTTCATGTTAAAATCCCCAACAATTAACATAACATTGCCCTTCCGACACGCAATTTCTATCTCCTGTGGTTATTTGTAATCCACATTCAGACTGCTGTTTGGAGGACTTTATATGATTGCCACTTCTTACCTCCAACCATAGAGATTCTACACTTTCCGATCCTATGTCATTGCTTCTAATGATTTAATATCATTTCTTGTACACAGAAACACACCAGCCCCTCTGCTTGCTAACCTATCTTTCTGATGCACCGTATATCCGTGGACATTCAGCTCCCAATAGCAGCCATCCTTTAGCCAAACTTCTGAGATTGCCACAATGTCATACTTGCCAATCTGTAGCTGAATTTCAAAATCATCCATTTTAATTCTTATGCTGCGTACATTCATATATATCACTTTCCGTCCAGTATTGAATGAACTTCAGCGAGTACCCACTGAGGAGAAACTGTTCAACTGCTCAGACTGCGTTCACTCAGTCATCACCACTGAATAAACATCAATGCGTTCACACTGAGAATTCACTCAGAATTCACTCAGTCATCAACACTGAATAAACATCACAGAGTTCACACTGAGTAGAAACTGTTCATTTGTTCCAATTGGGAATGAATTCACACTTTCATCTTGCCTGCCTACACACCAGACTGTTTTCAGCAGCGAGATGACCTTGACCTGCTCGAGACAGTGGGAAAGCATTCACACACTTATCCGTGCTGCAGATTGAGTAGCGTGTTCACACAGTGGTGAGGGAGGTCACCTGCTTTGAATGTGGGATGGGTTTCAATCAGTCATTCATCGTTATGTTGTCCTACCGAGCTTTGACCCGTCGCTAATCGGAGAGATCGGCTAATCGGCTAATCGGAGTTTGAGAGGACGTAATTCACTCAGGTTTGCCAATCGTGTATTAACGGCAAAGGTTCAGGGCAGGTTATCTTGGAGCTTTCAGCAGTGGCCAATCACCATTCAGGAATGATTATCAGGAAGATCTTAAAGTTGGGCAGGAGCATCTGTTGCTAGTGTCAGAATGGACAGAGTTGGAGTGGAGACTTTGAGGCTTTACATCTTTGTGGTTTCTGTGAAGAGAGCCTTCACTCAGAGAAGGCAAAATTATGCTGGCGATGGAATTTTGCCGCCTTCTTTGCATTTGCTCTGTCAGTGAAGGTGTGAGAGTGGAAAGTGAACTCGTGTTTAGCCCCACTGCTCCGTGCCAGACAAGATCCCATATTTGAGTCTGTCCCATCTGTCTGTACTTGACACGACTCACTCTAAGGTTTCCTCTTTCTGTCCCTGTCCCAGTGTCTTTTATTTTCCTTCTCAACCCCATTCCACTGCCTTCTGCCGATGACCTTTGACATCTTTACTAATCAAGCACCGATCAGCCTCTGTTTTAAATAAACCCGATGACTTGGCCTCTGAGCCGTGGCAATGAATTCCACAGTCCCTCATCTCTCCAAGTGCATGCTCTCTGGTATTAGACATAATGACCCGGAAGATTAAAAATGGCAACTATCTATTCTCTCTCTACCTCTTGTAATCTGATCAAGCTCCTTCAGGCCACACTGATCCTTCTACACTCCAGAGAAAAGTTTGTAAGAGCTCTCCTTACACAACACCTCAAGCCTCTAATTCAGACAACACCGTGGTGAACCTCTTCGTTGCTGCCCTAAACACCAGCGTTGTAACGGGCTTTAAGTAAATAAATGGAGGGTTGTTGATTAATAAGGGTGTCAAAAGTAAAGGGTGCAAAGCAGCAGTATGGATTTCAGAGGGGAAAACGAATGGTGGAGAATACTCAATGGACGGAATGAGTATTTCAGTTCCAACGACGAACGGTACCGTGGTGAGATGGCGAAGCAATGCGGAGGAAGCTGTGGGTGCAGGTAAGAGTGGGTGTTCAGGTAGGAGATGGTGTTCAGCACTTTTACACTACGTCTTCCAACCATCAACAATTAACTCAGAGTGGATCAATCATAAGTGCTATTATTTTTACTTGCAGTAGGGCGACTCCGAGGACTAGTAAGATTAGTAAGTATGCAAATGATATTAAGGTAGGTGGCGTTGTGCATAATGAAATAGGTTTTAAAAGCTTGCACAGAGATTTAGGCCAGTTAGAAGTGCAGGCTGAAGATGGCAGATGGAGTTTAATGCTGATAAGTGTGAGGTGCTACATTTTGTTAGGACTAAACAAAATAAGACATATATGGTAAATGGTAGGGCATTGAAGAACGTAGTAGAACGGAGTGAACTAGGAATAATGGTGCATAATTCCCTGAAGGTGGAATCTCATACGGATAGGGTGGTGAATAAAGCTTTTGGTATGCTGGCCTTTATAAATCAGAGCATTGAGTATAGGAACACAAAATGTTGGCAGAACTCAGTAGGCCAGACAGTATCTATGGGAGGAGGTAGTGACGACGTTTCCGGCCGAAACACTTCGTCAGGAGAGGAGTAAAGGGTTTGGGATGTAATTTTAAAATTATACAAGGCATCGGTAAGGCCAAATTTGTAGTATTGTGTACAGTTCTGTTCACCGATTTATAGGAAAGATGTCATCAAAATAGAGAGTACAGAGTAGATTTATTACAATGTTACCTGGGTTTCAGCACCTAAGTTACAGAGAAAGGTTAACCAGGTTAGGTCGTTATTCTTTGGAGCGTAGAAGGTTGAGTGGGGCTTGATAAAGGTATTTAAAATCATGAGGGGGATAGAAAGAGTTAATGCGGAGAGGCTTTTTTCCATTGAAAGTCGGGGAGATTCAAACAAGAGACATGAGTTGAGAGTTTTGGGGCAAAAGTTTAGTGGTAACACGAGGGGGATCTTCTTTACTCAGAGAGTGGTAGATGTGTGGAACAAGCTTCCAGTAGAAGTGATAGTGGCAGGTTCGATATTTCATTTAAAAAATAGGTAGGTATATGGACAGGAAAGGAATGGAGGGGTATGGGCTGATTGCAGGTCGGTGGGACTAGGTGACAGTAATGTTTCGGCACTGACTAGAGGGGCCGAGATGGCCAGTTTGCGTGCTGTAATTGTTATATGGTTATATAAGCCAGAAATTAAATCAGTAGTCAGTGAGAAGGGTAAGGATGAAGGGAAACAAATGAAGGAAAGACAGTTATTATTGTAAAAAACCTGGTCACGTGATAGTTAACTGTTTCAGATTGCGGAAGAAGGAGAAGAAGGCAGTCACAGATGCTGATGTGCAACATATTGAGACACCTGTAAATCATCGGACCTGGAGAAATACAAATCATGCATTGTCAGAGTCTGCCCAAGTTAAGAGGGGATGAAGACACACCCAGCTTGGAGGAACAACACCATATATACCATCTGAGTAGTCTCCAGCCTGATGGCATGAACAATGACTTCTGTTAATGCCCCACCTCCCCTTCTTACACTGATTTATTTATTTCTCACTCTCTTTGTTTCCACTGTCTCTCTGCTCATCACTCTGCCTGTTCACTATCTCCCGCTGGTGCTCTTCTCCTCCATTCTTTCTCTCTGGTCCACCTGTCCCATAATCTTTTCCCTTCTGTAGCTCTGTATCCCTTTTGCCAATCACGTTTCCAGCTCTGAGATTTACCCCACCCACTCAGGTCTTCTCCTATCATTTCGCATTTTCCCCTCCCCTACTTTCAAATCTCTTACTATTTTTTTCCTTCAGTTAGTCCTGCCGAAGGGTCTCGGCGCGAAATGTCCACATTACTTCTTCGTATAGATGTTGCCAGGCCTTCTGCGTTCCACCAGAAGTTGTTGTTTTTTCTTTTGCTTTATTTTCCAGCATCTTCAGATTTCCTCGTGTTTGCTTTTTTAAGAGGCGATATGATCATTTTATAACTGAAGGATTTGTATCTTTGAAACAGGGATCCATCCTGGTGCCAATAAAAATCCTTCGGGATACTAGAGCTTCTCAGTCACTTATATTAGACAGCGTTCTAAAGTTTAGTGATGAGTCTGACACTGGTGAGATAAATTATATGCGAAGTGTTAGGTGTGCCCTTATGGCTGAACATTTGCAAAGAGTAAATTTAATTCAGGGTTAGTTACAGGACCTGTTAAAGTAGGACTACAACCCAGTTTACCTGTGAAAGATGTGTCTCTATTGTAAGGGAATTACTTCGCAGTTGAACAAGTTTTTCATGAAGTGCATTTGACGAATAAGCCCATCTCTGATGAATTTAAGATAGGTGCTAACATGGGATTCAACTTTCAACTCGGGATTCGAATTTTGAGGATGTGTCAGAAACGTTCTTATCGTCATTGTTTGATCAAAACTCTTGTAGTAAGTCTGATCATGAACATTTGTCTGTATCTCGGAACGAGATGACAGCAGAGCAAAGTGGAGACACTGAGATTATCAAAGTAAAGGAACAAGCTCTCCCAGATAGTGAAATTGAGAAGGTACCAATAGGATATTATTTTAACGATGGAGTATCAATGAGGAAGTGGAGATCACCTACAATTCCTGCAAGTGAGGAATGGGAAGTTGTTTTCACCAGGTAGTAGTTCCTGAAGTTTATCGGAATGAGATTTTAACTTTAGTTTATAGTGTGCACTTTGGTGGACATCAAGGTGTGAAGAAAACTGCGATCAAGTTTTTTTAAGCATTTTTACTGGCCTGGTTTAAGAAAAGGTGAGGCGAGATTTTGTCGAACTTGTCAGATTGTGTGTAAAACTATTCAAGTTACTCCAATGGCCCCACTGCGTCCTGTTCCTGCGTTTGATGAACCGTCTTCCAAAATTATTGTAGATTGTGTGGGCCCATTGCCAAAGACTAAAACTGACTATAAATATTTGCTGACCGTTATGCACACAGCATATAGGTTTCCACAAGCAATACAACTCAGGAATATAACCGCTAAAACTGTAACAAAGACTCTTATAAAATTGTTAACTTATTTTGGGTTGCCTCAGGAAATGCAATCTCATCAAGGTAGTAATTTTATGTCTGGATTGTTCCAGCAGATAGTTTATAAGCTGGAGCTAAACAGATTACCTCGAATGCATACCATCCAGAATCGCAAGCAGCCTTGAAGAGGTTCCATTCTACCCTCAAAACCATGATTAAGACTTATTTTGTGGAAAATAAAAAGGACTGGGATGAAGGAATACATTTACTTCTAATTGCATTACGGGAGAATGTGCAGGTATCCTTCGGTTTAGGTCATTTTGTACTTGTATTTGGGCATAAAGTTAGAGGAACTTTGGCCTTGCTAAAAGGACAATGGATTAATAAAGAGGTACACACTAAGTAGCTGGATTATGTTTTGAAATTTAAGGAGAAATTGCATAAAGTTTGTAGCTTAGCCAGGGAAAATTTAAAATTGGCTCAGGAGAAAATGAAAACCTGGTATGATAGGGAATCTAGAATGAGGTCGTTTAAGCCTGAAGATAAGGTGTTAGTTCTTTTCCCTGTGCAAACGAACCCTTTACAAGCTAAATTCCATGGTCCTTATGAGTCAATGATGTGGAATATGTGATAAAAGCTCCAGATCGCAGAAAGTCAACACAGTTTTGGCATATAAATATGATAAAACCATATTATGAGAAACAGTCTTCTACTATGACTTTTGTGGTTAATAATGTGTCAGATCTCACTGGGAACTTAATAGATGATTAACCTGAAATTCGTTTTTAACCCAGCATTGTTTCTGCCAGATTAATAAACACAACAATTCTGGAAAAAAATGATGAGAAATTTGCTCATTTACAGCCAGGGCGGAGGCAGCAGATGAAGCAATTGTTTTTAAATACAGGGATTTATTTCCAAATGTTCCAAAAGGAACCATCGTAGATTCACATGATGTAGATGCTCGAGATGCCAAACCCATAAAGCAACTTTTATATCGGATAAAGATGGAAAATGTGAACCTGTTGAACAAGAAATTAAGCATGTGTTAGAGAATAATATTATTAGATATTTTAATTCGAATTGGAGTTCACCTTGTGTGAGTGTGCCTAAGTCAGACGGTAGTATTCGGTTTTGTACTGATTAAAGGAAGGTGAATGCAGTAAACGAAACGGATGCATATCCAAACTCTAGAGTGGATGATTGTGTGGATAAACTTGGAAAAGCAAAGTTCCTTACAAAGATTGACTTGTTTAAAGGTTATTGCTGTGTTTCATTGACAGATAGAGGTAGACAGATTTCTGGCCCATCTGGGTTATGTGAATAATATAATGTTCCTCCTTTTGGGATGAAAAATGCAACAAGTACTTTCCAGCGGATGATTAATTCTGTGATTCATGGGTTAAAGGACACAGGTGCCTATATTGATGATTTAGTTACAGGAAATGGTAATTGGGAAGCACATGTTTCTGCAGTGGATAAACTATTTGAAAGGCCTTCAAAAGCTGACTTAACTATTACCTTAGCTAAAAGTGAATTTGGCCATGCCACTGTGACCTACCTTGGTTATGTTGTTGGTCAAAGTAAATTAGCTCTTGTCCAGGCAAAAGTTCAGGCAATTTTAGAAGTGCCCACTCCAACTGGTAAAAGGACTTTCTGAAGATTCTTGGGAATGGTAAACTATTACCGAAAAAATTGTAAGAATTTTGTTGAAATTAACAAACCTGCTGAAAAAAAAGAAAAGTTTGTGTATAGACCGCTTTTTTTAAGCAGGCATTTGATAAATTGAAAACTATGCTATGTCATCAACCTGTGCTCAGTTCATCTGACTTTGAAAAACCATTTTCATTGTCTGTAGATGCTAGTGATGAGGCTGTAGGAGCAGAGTTACTTCAAAGGGATGAGGGTGATGAGATTGACCTTCCAGCAGCTTACTTTTCTAAAAAAGTTAATAACCATCAAAGAAATTATTCAACTATAGAAAAAGAATTATTATTCTTGTTTTGGCTTTACAACATTTTGATGTGTATGTGGGTACAATTTAGAAACCGCTCGTAGTTTATAATGATCATAATCCGATAGTATTTTTGAGTAAGATGGAAAACAAAAATAGGAGATTACTAAATATGACCTGATGTAGTAGGAATACAATATTTTAATAACTTACATTAAAGGCAAAGATACTGTGTTTGCTGATTGTCTATCTAGATGTTAAATGTGCAATGTAATTTTTTTCACGGAGTGATATTTTAACATTTGTAAGACTCCTACTGTATGTCAGTTTCTAAAATGCTGTATGATAATACTGTGTATATTCGGTATGTTGTAGATTTTATACATTTTTTGATGTAAATTGTTGCTAAAATTTTGCTTATAACAGATCGAAGAAGCTGAAGGACGGAAAGACCGTTCAAAATGGAAACCGGCAGTGACAGAGTTCGGGATCGGTCAATGTCGCTGATCCCCGGTCAGAGATGAATAATAAGCCAACAAAAAGATGAAATCTGTAAATGCAGCTGCTCCGTGACAAAGCTCAGTGTTTGAAAGTAAATCTACCAGCCAATTTCCACCAGAGACGCTGTTGAGGTAATTCCAAAGAATTTTGATGTATGTGTCTCCAATCGCCCCAATATTTACAATAGAGACAATGGTATAGAATTAAAATGTTTGTTCAAGCAATTGTAACTAAGAAAGTTAGTGAGGTATACAACCGTATCTCTGGAGATAGATACTCTGTATAAATCAGGGCCGCTTGGAATGCATCAGCTGTCTGCCGGAGCTGAGAATCCAGGAACAATAAAAATCACAGTTTCTCACTGAAATGGAGTATCCGGTCATCTGGCGGATAGAAGACTTTTACTATCCTTTTATTTCCACCTTTGGAATTCCCGGTAAGCCGCAATGTCTGCTGCTGTGGGTGGATGTTGAAGTTTATTCCCAATGATGTGGTTGATTCTGCCGCTCGTTTAAACTCTCACATTCCAGTGCCGGTATTCCGCATTTCAGGAATGGAGTGGAAACACCGGGACTCTACATGCTGGGATTTCTATGTGAAAACAAACTGCTGAAGGATTTCAGCGAATCGGCCAATTTCTGTGGGACTGAGCGGGTCAGGGAGCGTTTTACCAGCGGTTTGAGATTAATAATGAGATGTTCGGCTCTCTGTTTTTAGTCTTGTAGCAGCTGCACTGCATTTGCTAATATTGTGTTTATTCAGCCAGCGGCGCTTATGCCAATTGATCATCTGCATTTGAATGTCAGTGACGGTCTGCTTAGTAGCAACATCGACTGTAGTAACACTTTAGCAAATGTGAGGAGTTCCGTGTTGTAACACGAAACTGTTGTGGATTTTAATAAATGTCTGCGATATGACTGATTATGAAGCAGTTGATGGACAACACAATGTATTCGATACTGAGTCAATAAACACAACCGACGTGGCACTTCATAGTTATCAATACTGTGAAATGTATTATGTTATACCTGCACCTGACACTGTTACAGACATCTGACTACGGCACCGAGTTTGAATTCCTCTCCCCTGTTTTCCTGTGATGGATTCAGTGGGAGGCGTCATATCTGTCCGTGAGGTTGTTTGTAGTCTGCTGTCCAACTGTCTGTTGGAATCAGTCAATGTTCTTTCGTTAAGACAGCGAGCTGGCAAATGCTGGAATAGGAAACAAGCTCGGGGAATGCTGGAAATACTAAGCCCCAAGAAGCTTGTATGGAAAGAGAAACCAGTTAAAACTGGTGTCAGGTGGTCTCTCTGAGTACAGTTCTGAGGAGAGGTACTTCAGCTGTCCCCCCCCCCCCCCAAACATTCCGGTTTGCCTGGATGAGTGTTTCCAGAATTTCCTGTTTTTGTTCCGTCCTTCGGCTGTTCTGTCGCTGCCAGTTGATGATTCTCTAATGGAAGAATCCCGCCATCAGCTTCGGGATTTATTCATTCCATCCAGACGAGACGCGGAATGCGCCGGTAGGAAATGTTCCATCCAGTATTAAATCTGTGGAGGTAGTTACCCAGTTTTATCTTTCAGCTGCCACTTCACATTTCGCTCATCAATAAGGAATCCGTATTCAGCTTATATTGACTTCATTTTACTGTGTAAACTCCTTCTCTGTCTCCGCCAGCTCTGCGTCCTCACTCGACCCTCCCACCGCTAAATGAAACAAAAGAATGGAAATATTACAGGTTTTCCTCAAACTGCTGCATTGGCTGCTGCTCAGTATTTTCACAACTTACTGTTCCCTGTCTCTCTTCCAGCGAACTTGCTGGCGATTATGATCCTGTCCCGGGGAAGGTGCGGTCTCTCCAAATGTATCACTCTCTACCTGTTGGGAATGGCAGCGGCGGATCTCCTGGTCTTTATCTCCGATCCTCTACTGAGGTGGACTGCTGGGATTTATTTTTCTCGATCATTCCTGTCCATCACTCCTGTGTGTAGATTCTGTGAATGGTTGATCGCTGCGAGCACTGCAAGCTCCGTCTGGCTGACTGTCGCTTTCACCGTCGATCGATTTGTGGCAATTTGTTGTGAGAAGCTAAAAACAAAATATTGTACCGAGAGATCTGCGGCTGTGGTTATCGGGACAGTGAATGTGCTGGCCTGTTTGTAGACTGTCCCCTGGGGCTTTGTATACGGGCCCAGAGAACTAATTGATGGTGTTCCCTGGTATTGTGTTCTTACGCGGAGCTTTACAAACTCTCCCTCATGGGCGGCATTTGAGATGTTCCTCCTCATTTTAACACCTTGTCTCCCACTCTTTCTGATTTTGTTGATCAACATTATGACTGTTAGCCGGATTCTGGCGGCCAGTCGAGCCCGCAGGGGGCTCCGTGGACAAAAGAGTGGAGAGAATGACAAGGACCGGGAGATGGAGATGTAAGGTTGAAGAAGATGAACTTAGACAGCGCCTTGAAGGACCATACCAGAAGCAAGAAATAAGACACACGTTGAATCAGGAGAACGAACCAGAAAATGAATACTTTGCATTCAATGGCGTTCACTAGAAAGAAGGACATGAAGGACAGTGTGATAAGAAGGGGGTTATGGTGATATTCTCGGGCATGTTGAAATTAAAGAGGAGGTGCTGTTTGGAGACTCATACCATCTAGATGGGTTAATCCTTGGGTCATTTAGTCCCTTGGAATACACAGATCCCATGAAGTTAAATATGATGTTTAAACTGCCGGCACCGTACTGCAAGGAGACAGAATTTAAATTGGCCTTTACAGAAAGGGGAATGGGAGAGTCTATCTCTGGTGTAAAAAATGCCCTGCAAATGCGACTGCTCAAGAAAGGCAGCAGTTGAATATAGGGACAGTGACCTTTACAGTATCTAGACCTCCATTACCAGGACACAGGCCTGTAGTACTCACAGCACAGTGTAGAGGGCACACGGACGTGTACATACCCAGCTCTGTTCTCCGACATTAAACACTTGTCAACACAGACACTTCAAGAAAAAGACACCTGTTACACACAGATATTGGCCTGCTATTCATAGACACTATCTATCCCTCCCCCCCCCCCCCCACTGGGCATCTCTCAGGGTGTAACAGAGAGTTGATAAAAGAGAACCTTGAATAATGTGTGCTTCAATTTCCAAGTGTTTTGGAACCTCCACCGGCAAAAAGGGAACCATAATTTAGGCAGATTATGGAAGGTTGTGGAAACAACTGAGTAATGTGTGACTGTAATTTCCCAAAAATTGACTGAAATTATCTTAGTGGGGAATTCGTTGGATTTGCCAGCATTAACAGTCTATATTATGCAAGTTTGTGAATCTGCAGGAATTTCATCTAACACTTTGAGAAAGATAGAAACATAGAAATCCTTCTGCACAATGCAGGCACTTCGGCCCACAAAGCAGTGCCGAATATGTCTTTACCTTAGAACTACCTCAGTTTTCCGAAACTCCGTGCATCCATCCAGGATTCTCTTAAAAGACAACATCTTTTCCGCCACCACCACCGCCGCCGACAGCCCATTCCACGCGCTCACTATTCTCTGTGCAAAATAGTCTTACCCCTGACATCTCCTCCGTACCTAATTTTATGCCTGCAGCCCCCTCCTTTGTGAGAATCGCAAGATCACTGTTGGGTTGGGTCTGTGGGCACAGGAAATGAGAGAGAGACGTGCGAAATGTCTCGTTCCCCGGCGATATAAAGCTACGGGACATGGCCATTGTCTGTGGAGGACGAATTTGTGGATTGAAGATACTGTGCTACATGGACCCCTCAGGCAAAGTGGGCTGCTTCAGGGACAGATTATATCACCCGCAAACTGATTGACATCTGCGACTCTGCGAGTCAAGATAAAAGAGGGTCTGGGGGAACAGGCCCTCAGACGCACCAGAAGAAACGCTAGCACTCCCGTGACAACGGGAGGCCATTTGAAGGAGGGCATGTGCGTTCAGTTCCGTTGCCTGGGACTGGTGGCGTGTAACACGGAAAACGGCTTTTAGCTAACAACCGGGAAACCCACTCCCCGACTCAACGGATTGGCCTTATAAAAGACCTGGACAAGTTTAAACCGTCTCTCTCTTAAACCCAAAACGCTGAAGCTTGAACGAACTAACAGTGACTTTTATATTTCCATCGGACTATTCGTTAACCCCTAGACAACGATAGAGCTATTTCTTATTGGTTATTATGATACCCGCGCTTTTAGATTTAGTATTGACGACGTATATTATCTGTATGTTTGCATTGATATTATTTTTGTGTATTTCTATCAATAAATACTTTTTAAAAATAGTACCATCAGACTTCAACGGACCTCTCTATCTTTGCTGGTAAGTCGCCCAGTTACGGGGCTTCGTAACAAGTGGCGTTCTCGTCTCAGGATTTTACACCAAAATGGGGGGCCATTGAATCGGGCTTGTAAGTTCAAACTTGGATCTGGTTACGCGGGTAGCCAGACGGGAAACCAGCAAAGATAGATGTGGGTAAATTTTCAGAAAACCCGACTCGGGAGGCGCTAGAGGCGGCCACCAAATCAGACATGATAAGTTTGGCGAAGGGGTTAAACCTCGGAGAGGTGAGGTTGTCAATGAAACAGCGGGAGGCGCGAAGGGCAATCACTCAGTATTATATTGGAAAGAATGTGTTTACAGCTGAGGTATTGGAAAATATCCCTGAAAAAGTACCAGAGAGTGGGACGGCTCAGTTAGAGTTGGAGAGATTAAAGTTGGAACATGCAGTTGGAGACAGCTGAGAAGGAGAATGAAAGAGCCGAGAGAGAGAGAGAGAGAGAGAGAGAGAGAGAGAGAGAGAGAGAGAGAGAGAGAGAGAGAGAGAGAGAGAGAGAGAGAGAGAGAGAGAGAGAGAGAGAGAGAGAGAGAGAGAGAGAGAGAGAGAGAGAGAGAGAGAGAGAGAGAGAGAGAGGGGGAGAGAGAGAGAGAGAAAGAGCCGAGAGAGATAAGGAGTACGCGCTCCAGCTAAAGGAATTAGAGGTGAAACGGGATCAGGAAAGAGCTGAGAAACAAAGAGAGCATGAACTTCGGTTAAAACAGCTGGATGCAGCTGAGAAAGAGAAAGAAACAGCTGAGAAAGAGAAAGAAACAGCTGAGAAGGAGTGGGAGGCAGAACAACAGATGAAGCATGACTTGGAGATGGAGAAGTTACGGCAAGAGCTACGAGTTCCGGGGTCAGACCGCGGGGAGCGGTTCAATGTTAGTCGAGAGTTGAGCTTAGTACCTCCGTTCGTGGAGAAGGAAGTTGATAGTTATTTCTTGCTTTTTTGAAAAGGTGGCAGTGAATCAGAAATTGCCCAGAGCTCAATGGGTGGCGCAGTTACAAAGTGTGTTAAAGGGGAAGGCACAGCGGGCATATACGGCGTTGGCCATATAAAGTAAACAAAGTAAAGGCGACCATTCTCCGGAGTTACGAGCTAATAATTGACGCGTATAGACGAAAGTTTAGAAATTTAAAGAAAGGGTGGAATCAGACGCATACCGAGTTTGCCTATGAGAAGGGTGTGCTCTTGGACCGTTGGTGCACCGCAGCGAGAGTGGAAGAGGATTATGGGCGTCTCAAGGAGTTAATTCTGATTGAGGAAGTTAAAGGTTGTGTTTCGGAGGATATCCGGACGTATTTGAATGAGAAGCCCAATAAGTCCATCTCAGAATTCGCTAGGTTCGCAGATGAATATGCCCTAACCCACAAGACAAAGTTTTCCTCGAATAAAAGTTCCCAGAGAGACCGTGGGAACAATCGAGAAAGTCCGCCGGCTGAGGCAGAGGTCCTGCTGGGAGATTGTGGTAAGGTTGAGGGGGAAAGGCCAGACGGCCAGAGATTTCCGGGCTTGATCTGTTTTAACTGTGGAAAGGGAGGGCATATTGCATCTCGCTGCTTTGCTCCGAGGTAAGAGACAGGAAAAGGGAAAGCAGCAGTCCCTATCGGTGGTAATCAGTAAATCGACAAGAGAGCCCAGGGTAGACCGAGTACGAGAAGGGTCTTGTCTGTCACACGGAACCGTGTCTGTGAGGGAGGGAGACACACCAGTTCCCGTACGGATCTGGAGAGACACTGGGGCTGAGCTGTCGTTGATCAGCAGTAAGGTACTACAGTTTGGTCGTAAGACGAGAATGGTAGCTGTGAAGGGAATAAGTAAAGGGACAGAAATGGTCCCCTTACATAAAGTCATTATGGATTGTGAGCTGGTATCTGGACCAGTTGAAATAGGGGTGCGATCAGAATTCCCGAGAACTGACGCGGATGTCCTTCTTGGTAACGATTTAGCAGGTAGTAAGGTTTGGGCAGCAATGACGATGACCAGCCGGCCGGTGAGTGCTGTGGCCCCGCCCCTAGATTCCAAGATCTATCCCGCATGCGCGGTCACTGGCAGCCTTTCGAGAGAGGCAGCTGAGAACGAGAGCTGTTTAAATCCGGCCAGTTTTGATTTGGCCGAGACGTTACTACCGACCCTGGACCACGAGGGTTTAGAGGGTGGTAAAACGAAGAGTAGTAAAGTGAAAGAGGGTAAGGGATAGGAGGTAGATCTGCCCTTAGCGAGGAGAAAGGTTGTAGAGGCAGAAAATAAAGATGAGGAACCGATAGAGCGGATAAGAGGTCCAGGGTTGGACCTGGATGATCTGTCTGGTTTGGCAGAACTGTTTGAAGAAATTGAAAATTCTAAAGGGGTCCCCGATAATGAAATGAGGACAATCCTAGCTGAAAAGGGTGCCCTTGCCTTGAAGAAGTCTGCTGGGTTGGCAGATGAGGTTGTTTCAGCCCGCGGGGTTGAGTTTACTCCGGAAGGGAGTTGACTAGAGAGTAATTGGGAGGAATGGCGGAACTTAGAATTTGCAAAGGGTACGGGTATTGAAAGCCTGGAAGAGGCCAATGTCCCGTTTGAGTGTGTCCAAGATGGGGATGCACGTGGTACTGAACCTAGTAACGGAGCTCAGAAAAAGTCTAAGGTATTTGATTCAGTGTATCGAGACGGCCGTCCTTGGTTCAGTGAAGAAAGGGTTAACCTTGGTAATAGTGGGAAGTGAGAGTTCCCCGGTGTTTGTGCTCGAAGCTGTGTTAAAAGTTAATGCGGAGCTCAAAAATAGGGAGATAAATATTATTATTGAAGGAAACGGGAAATCTGTAGTTCCCAAATCGAATAAAGAAGTTTTAAACCCTGCAGATCGCTTACAGATTAAGCCGGGTGATGACGGGACCCCCCGTGCTATTGTTATTCCAGAGTGTGGTGTGAAAAGGCAGAATTGGAAATGCTGCTTGAGCAAAGAGTTCGACCTGTAACAACATAGCCTGAAGGGTCCTGACGAGAGTGCTAGTCACCTGTGTAACATTAAAGAATAGGATGGAAATTCAGAAGATGGTCTAAGTTTGGGACACGTTGTTGATAAAATAACCCCTATGAAAGAGGCGCGCGGGAGTTTACCTCGCCAAATTACCCAAGCTCCCCACGTGGGAACTCACCGGAAAAGAGGCGACGGTTAATGAGGACGCCATTTTTAAATAGTGTTACGTATTCAGGCAACAATAAATATATGAGTTCGGCAAGGGTTTCTTATAACAAACAACACGTTTATTAAACACCGAAAACAAACCCCCCAAAAGTAAACAAACACTACCGTAATCGGAAACAGCTGCTGAGCGGCTGTTCAAACAGTTAGTAAAGTGATATTCCAAAAACAGTTCTTTAAAGTGGTATTGCCAAAAGTTCGATATGCTCACAGTCCATTTAAAAGGAGAGACTTTACAGGACGATTTAGGTTCTCTTTCACGTCGCTTGCTTCGATCCCCGACGTCGAACTTCCCACGAAGAATTCACGAAACAGAACGGCTTAAAGGCACTGACCTTTCCTTCTCCACTACCTTCAATCCTTTCTAGGTAAACCTAGGGATTAGCACGAAGATAGTCAACGAAATCATTCCAAATAAGGATCAAACAAAGGTCGCCCCCGTTTCACCGTAGAAAGCGATTCTCCTCGATCTTTAACTTCCAACTTCCAATCTTCACTCTCCTCTAATTTCGAACTAACAGAATCATAAAGAACCTGCTGGCAATAACCTTTTAAACTTTAGGCATTAACTAAAAACTTCATCCTTCAACTAAACTGCGTCATCTCTTAAAACACGCAGTGGCATGAAGTCAACCTGGCAAATCCAGCCACGAACTGCCCCTCCTCACAGGGTGGGGTCTACCTTTTATAACCTGTAAAAAAAAACCGTCACATGATCTCTACTGGCGGGAAAATGACATCATTTCACCATCACAAGACCATCACCTCAAGTCCAGTAAAGCTTCAACCCCAGTCACATGACAAGTGCTCCACAGTCATGTGTCACGAGTACGTATCACCTCCCTCCAAAAAAAAACATTTTTGGTCTGACAAGAACAAAAATTTTTAACAATTGCTTACAAGAAAAACAAAGGTATAAATTTTATAACATACACAATACATAACACCACCATATAACAGCTTATAAGTCACAATACAGTAGGAGTGTTACAATTGAAAAAAAAACACTCCATAAAAAATTACAGTGTACATTCAACATCGAGATAGACAATCAGCAACCACATTATCTTTACCTTTAATATGAGTCAACACAATATTGTACTCTTGTAACATCAAACTCCAATTTAATAATCTCCTGTTTTTGTTTTTCATCTTACTCAGAAAAACTAACGGATTATGATCAGTGTAAACAATAAGTGGTTTCTGAGTTGTACTAACATATACCTCAAAATATTCCAAAGCTAAAACAAGAGATAACAATTCTTTCTCTATTGTCGAGTAATTTCTTTGATGCTTATTAAATTTCTTAGAAAAGTAAGCTACTGGATGATCAACCTGATCACCCTCATTCCTTTGCATTAATACTGCTCCTGCAGCCTCATCACTAGCATCCACAGCCAATGAAAAAGGTTTTCCAAAGTCAGGTGCCTTAATCACAGGTTGTTGACATATCATTGTTTTCAATTTTTCAAATGCTTCTTGACAAGGCACCGTCCATACAAACTTCTCATTCTTCGGCAGAAGGTTAGTTAATGGAAGGGCAACATTAGCAAAATTCTTACAAAATTTTCGATAATATCCTACCATTCCCAAAAACCTTCTGAGAGTTTTTTTCCCCGTTGGAGTGGGAATCTCTAAAATTGCCTGACCTTTTGCCTGAACAGGAGCTACCTTACCTTGACCCACAACATAACCAAGGTAAGTCACAGTGGCATGTCCAAATTCACTCTTAGCTAAATTAATAGTTAAGCTAGCTTTTGAAAGCCTTTCAAACAATTTCTCCATCGCAATAATGTGTGCTTCCCAAGTATCATTTCCTGTCACTAAATCATCAATATAAGCATCAGTATCGTATCGTTCAATCCCTGAATCACAAAGTTAATCATCCTCTGGAAAGTACCTGGGGCATTCTTCATCCCAAATGGAAGAATATTATACTCATATAACCCAGATGGAGTTACAAATGCAGAAATCTCTCTACCTCTGTCCGTTAATGGAACACTCCAATACCCTTTCAATAAATCAATCTTTGTAAGGAACTTTGCCTTTCCAACTTTATCTACACAAACATCTACTCTAGGAATTGGATATGCATCTGTTTTCGTTACAGCATTCACCTTCCTATAATCCGTACAAAACCTGATACTACCATCTGGCTTTGGCACTATAACACATGGCGAACTCCAATTCCAGTTAGAATGTCTAATGATATTATTCTCTAACATATATTCAATTTCTTTCTCAGCAAGTTCACATTTTTCCATGTTCATCCTATATGGATGTTGTTTAATAGGTTTGGCATCCCCAACATCTACATCATGTGAAGCTATAGTAGTCCTTCTCGGAACATCTGGAAACAACTCCCTATATTTAAAAATCAACTCCTTCATCTGTTGTCTCTGATCTAACTGTAAATGTGCTAACTTTTCATCAATATTTTCCAGAATGGTTGAATTTGGTAACCTAACAGAAACAATGTTGGATTTAGAATGAAAGTCAGATGAATCATCTATCATGTTCCTAGTTAAATCAAACTCATTCTCACTAACCACAACAGTCACAGTATCAGATTGTTTCTCAAAATATGGTTTCAACATATTTATATGGCAAAGTTGTGTTGACCTTCTACGATCTGGAGTTTTTACCACGTAATCCACATCATTGATTTTAGACACAATTTCATAAGGACCATGAAATCTAGCTTGTAAAGGATTTGTCTGCCCTGGGAAAAGAACCAACACCTTATCTCCAGGCTTAAGCATCCTCATCCTAGCGTCTTTATCATACCAAGTCTTCATTTTCTCCTGAGCCAACTTTAAATTTTCCTTAGCTAAGCTACAAGCTTTATGTAACCTGTCCTTAAATTTCAACACGTAGTCCAACAAATTAGTGTGTACTTCCTTACTAATCCACAGTTCTTTCAATAAAGCTAAAGATCCTCTAACTCTATGCCCAAACAAAAGTTCAAATGGACTAAAACCTAAAAATCCTGTACCGATTAGCTTACTGCAAATAAAAGTAAGTTTATACCCTCATTCCAGTCACTTTCATTTTCCACACAAAATGTCCTAATCATATTGTTGAGGGTAGAATGAAACCTCTCCAAGGCACCCTGCGATTCTGGATGGTATACACACGAAGTGATTTGCTTAGCTCCCAATTTATAAACGATCTGTTGAAACAATCCAGACATAAAATTACTGCCTTGATCAGTTTGTATCTCCTTAGGTAATCCAAAATAAGTAAAAAAATTTATAAGGGCCTTTGTCACAGTCTTAGCTTTTATATTCCTAAGTGGTACTGCCTCTGGAAACCTAGAAGAAGTACACATGATAGTCAACAAATACTGATAACCAGTTTTTGTCTTTGGTAATGGACCAACACAATCTACAATAACTTTAGAAAATGGTTCACCAAATGCTGGGATAGGTTGTAATGGAGCTACTGGTGTAACCTGATTTGGTTTACCCACAATTTGACAAGTATGGCACCTTTTACAAAACATCGCCACATCTTTTCTTAGACCAGGCCAGTAAAAATGTTTTAAAATCTTGTCCACAGTTTTCCTTACCCCTTGATGTCCACCTAAAGGCACACTATGAGCTAAAGTCAAAATCTCATTTCGATAAGCTTTTGGAACAACTACCTGGTAAACAACATTCCAATCCTCACTTGCAGGAATTGTAGGCGATCTCCACTTCCTCATCAACACTCCTTTTTCCAAGTAATATCCTACTGGCACCTTATCAATTTCACTATCTAGTAAAACCTGCTCTTTTAATTTTACAATCTCAGAGTCTCTATTCTGCTCTGCTAATATCTCCTTCCGAGACAAAGATAAATCTTTATAGTCAGACTTACTCCCAGAATCTTGTTCAGACAACGAAGATAAGAAAGTCTCTGACACATCCTCAAAACTCGAATCCTGAGTTGAACAGTCCTGAATAACAACCTCATTCTGCGCATCAATCTTTTTAGCCATAGCTCTAGTCACAACACAGGAAGAATCTGTGTTAGAACTCAACTCTGGTTCCTCTGACTCCATTGTCAAATGCACTTCAGGAAAAACTTGTCCACCTGCCAAGTCATTACCTAACAATAAAGAAATACCCTTCACAGGTAAGCTATGCTGTAATCCTACTTTAACAAATCCAGTAACCAACCCTGACTTTAAATTTACTTTATGTAAATGTACAGGCATAAAATCACTTCCAACACCTCTTATGTAATTTACCTCAACAGTATCAGACTCTTCATCAAATTTCAACACACTGTCTACCATCAATGATTGAGAAGCACCAGTATCCCTAAGGATTTTTATTGGCACCAGAGTAGATCCTTCCTTCAGGGATACAAACCCTTCAGTTACAAAATGATCATATCCCTTTCTAACTTGGTCAGACTCTAACAAAGCCTCATTTGTGTTTATCAAACCCTGTAACTTTACAGGTGCTTCAGTATGTTGCACACAAGCATCTGGAACTGCTTCCTTCTCTTACTTTTTCAATTTGAAACAGTTAGCTATTACATGGCCAGGCTTCTTACAATAGTTACAAGTAAGACCAAACTGTCTTTCCTTCACAGGCTTTCCTTTCTCATCAACTTTCTCATTAACCTCCGATTTAATTTCAAATTTACCTGGAGTCTCCGTGTTATTTTTCCTCTTAAAAATTCTGCCCTGAGGAAATTTGTTCTTATGGATCAAAACATACTCATCAGCTAATCTAGCACAGTCCTTCTCATTTAAGTAGGTCCTTACTTCAACAGGAATGCTTCTTTTAAATTCCTCCATTAAAATCAGCTCTCTCAATGTATCATAGTCCCCATTTACATTTTTAGAAGAAACCAATCTCTCAAAACACATAGCTTTATCATAGGCAAATTCCACATGTTTTTTTCCACAGACTTTTTCAAACTTCTGAATCTTTCCCTATATGCTTCTGGGACTAACTCATATGCGTTTAAGATATGCCTCTTTACAATATCATAATCAAGTGCTTGCGCAGCTGTTAAAGTTGTGTAAACTTGTTGTGCTTTGCCTTTAATTACACTCTGTAACAACACTGACCATTTATCTTTCGGCCACTCTGATATCCGAGCAATAGTTTCAAAATGTTGAAAATACCTTTCCACTTCTGTTTCACTAAATGGAGGGACCAATTTAATTTCTTGACTAGCAACAAACATTTTTTTTAGAACCAGAAGACTGATTTCCAGTCCTTAATTCCTCCATTGCATATGCAAATTCTCTCTGCTTTTGTTCCATCTCCAATTTACACCTCTCCAATTTCATTTGTTCGGTTTGCAACTGCATCTCCAGATTACTTATTGGAAACGACTCTAAAATCGATTCATCAAAAAACACCCGAATCCACATAGTGTGACGCGATTTTTCTCTGTATCACAGCCTTAGAAGTAGTCTGCAAAATACCTTTAAGTCGCAATCCACTAGCTATCTCAAACACCTCAGTTTTTTTCGCCTTCGCCAACACCTCCGCAGCTGGCGATGCCAGAAACTCATCAATATTCATTGCTGCCCAATACCACAACAAGCCAAACAAAAGAACCGAGTAATCCCCGTTTCCAAAACACCGATTTAAAAGTCAGCAAGCATTTAAACTCAAAAGTTTCAATCCCGACGCAGCCCCCAGATTTAATGTTACGTATTCAGGCAACAATAAATATATGAGTTCGGCAAGGGTTTCTTATAACAAACAACACGTTTATTAAACACCGAAAACAAACCCCCCAAAAGTAAACAAACACTACCGTAACCGGAAACAGCTGCTGAGCGGCTGTTCAAACAGTTAGTAAAGTGATATTCCAAAAACAGTTCTTTAAAGTGGTATTGCCAAAAGTTCGATATGCTCACAGTCCATTTAAAAGGAGAGACTTTACAGGACGATTTAGGTTCTCTTTCACGTCGCTTGCTTCGATCCCCGACGTCGAACTTCCCACGAAGAATTCACGAAACAGAACGGCTTAAAGGCACTGACCTTTCCTTCTCCACTACCTTCAGTCCTTTCTAGGTAAACCTAGGGATTAGCACGAAGATAGTCAACGAAATCATTCCAAATAAGGATCAAACAAAGGTCGCCCCCGTTTCACCGTAGAAAGCGATTCTCCTCGATCTTTAACTTCCAACTTCCAATCTTCACTCTCCTCTAATTTCGAACTAACAGAATCATAAAGAACCTGCTGGCAATAACCTTTTAAACTTTAGGCATTAAATAAAAACTTCATCCTTCAACTAAACTGCGTCATCTCTTAAAACACGCAGTGGCATGAAGTCAACCTGGCAAATCCAGCCACGAACTGCCCCTCCTCACAGGGTGGGGTCTACCTTTTATAACCTGCAAAAAAAAACCGTCACATGATCTCTACTGGCGGGAAAATGACATCATTCCACCATCACAAGACCATCACCTCAAGTCCAGTACAGCTTCAACCCCAGTCACATGACAAGGGCTCCACTGTCATGTGTCACGAGTACGTATCAATAGCAAAGCCGGTTGTACGGGATTTCGACAAAACATGTGAATAATAAAGACAACCCCCTTGAAGCCTGCCTGTTAAGTTGGAAAACGACCGGAAGATTAGTATTTACATAAACTTTCGTAGATGCCCATAAGCTAAGATCACCACGCCTTAGTTTTGTAGCTGAAGGGAGGAAATAAAAATAGGTGGTTATTAAGTTGAAGTCTGATGCTACAAGACTTTAGTAAGGTACAAGATGTTAAGATATGATAGGAAGTGACACTGTAATCGGTAACTGTTTGGATGCTGAATTGGATGTATAACTGTATTACTCTGTAGTGAAAAGGAAAACCTTTTGTTTTATGTTAGATTCCACAATCCTGTAAGACTCTGTACTACTTCGTTTTTAACCGCTGGGAAAAACGCGTTGAAGAAAGGGCGTGTTATGCCTGCAATCCCCTCCTTCGTGAGAATCTCAAGATCACTGTTGGGTTGGGTCAGGGGGCCCAGGAAATGGGAGAGAGACGAGCGGATTGTCCCGTTCCCCGGTGATATAAAGCTACGTGACATGGCCATTGTCCCTGGAAGACGAATTTGTGGATTGGAGATACTGTGCTACGTAGACCCCTCATTCAAAGTGGGCTGGTTGAGGGAGAGATTGCATCACCCCCAACCTGATTGACATCTGCGACCCTGCGAGTCAGGATGAAAGAAGGTCTGTGGGAACAGCCCCTCAGACGCACCAGAAGAAACGCTAGCACTCCCGTGACAACGGGAGGCCATTTGAAGGAGGGCATGTGCGTTCAGTTCCGTTGCCTGGGACTGGTGGCTTGTAACACGGAAAACGGCTTTTAGCTAACAACGGGGAAACCAGCTCCCCGACTTAACGGATTGGCCTCATAAAAGACCTGAATAAGTTTAAACCGTCTCTCTCTTAAAGCCAAAACGCTGAAGCTTGAACGAACTAACAGTGACTTTTATATTTCCATCGGACTATACGTTTCCCCCGAGACAGCGATAGAGCTATTTCTTATTGGTTATTATGATACCCGCGCTTTTAGATTTAGTATTGACGACGTATATTATCTGTATGTTTGCATTAATCTTTTTTTTGTGCCCCTTTATCAATAAATACTTTTTAAAAATGGTACCATCAGACTTCAACGGTCCTCTTTATATTTGCTGGTAAGTGACCCAGTTACGGGGCTTCGTAACACTAAGTTCAAGCACCACAAAACTATGTCCTGTCGTACGTGCCATTTCAGCCCTGGGAAAAATGAAACCTCGGACTATCCACACGATCAATGGCTCTCCTTATCTTGTAGACATCTATCAGGTCACCTCTGATCCTCAGTCGCTCCAAGGACAAACTGCCGAGCTCACTCAACCTGCTTTCATAAGTCATGCGCCCCAATCCCAGCAACATCCTTGTGTGTCTCCTCTGCACCTCATCTATGATTTCTTCTTGCAGTGAGGAGTACAGAATGGAGCACAGTACTGCAAGTGGGATCTGACCAGGGTCGAAAAGAGCTTCAACCGTACCTCTTGGCTCTTGAACTCAATCTCACGATTGATGAAGGCCGATGCACAGTATGCCTTCTTAAACACAAAGTCAACCTGCGTAGTAGTTTTGAATGTCCGATGGACTAATACTCCAAGAACCCTCTGATCCTCCACACGGCCAAGAATCTTGGCATTAATACTATATTCTGCCATCATATTTGACCTATCAAAATGAACCACCTCACACATAATAGGTTGAATCCCATCTGCCACTTCTCAGCCCAGTATTGCTTCCTATCAATCCCCCCGTTGTAACCTCTGACAGCCCTGCACGCTACCCAAAACTTTGCGTCATCAACAAATTTACTAACCCATCCCTCCATCCCTCATCCAGGTCATTTATAAAAACCTCAAATAGTTGGGGTTCCGGAACAGACCGCTGGGGCCCACCACTCGTCACCGACCTTTATGCAGAGCATGTCCCATTGACAAACACTCTTTGCACTCTGTGCGCAAGCCAGTCCTGGATGTACAAAATCAATGTAACCTTGAATCCCATGCCTCCTTAACTTCTCAATAATCCTTGCATGAGTTGTTGTTGCTTTTGCTCCCTTATGTCCGTCCTGAGAAGCTTTGCACCGATCCTTTTGGTGTGCTAATCATACGGCATGTATTGGACATCTGGATCCTGGCGGAGCCCATCTCTCTCAAGGTTTTTTTTTTTGCTTAAGAGCTCGATTTGCTACCTCGACGCTCAGCCGAGCACGGATGGAGAGCATGCAAGGGAGCCGGCCGGATTCGAGCCAGGGACCTCTCGCCCCGAGGTCCAGCACTAATGCTTGCTAAAATCTATAAACTCTACATCTAAGGCTCTACCTTTATCAATGTTTTCAGTCTCATCCTCAGAATATTCAGTCAAGCTCGTAAGACACGACCTGCCTTTGACAAAGCCACGCTGACCGTTCCAAATCATATTATGGCTTTCCAAATGTTCACAAGTCCTGCCTCTTAGTATCTTCGCCATCAGCTTATCAACCGCTGAAGTAAGACTCACTGGCCTTTAATTTCATGGGCTATGAAAACTCCCTTTCTTGAATACCGCAACCCTCCAATCCTCAGGAACATCTCCCGTCCTCATTGATGATGCAGATATGATCATCAGAGGCTAAGCAATCTCCTCCCTCGCTTCCAACAGTAGCTTCGGGTACATCCCGTCCAGTCCCAGTGACTTATCCAACTTGATGCTTTCCAAAAGCTCAAACCGTTCTCTTCCTTAATATCTACATGCTCAAGCTTTTCAGCCCGTTGCAAACCATCCCTAAAATCGCCAAGATCCTTTTCCGTAGTTTATACTGAGTCAAAGTATTCATTAAGTACCTCTCCATACACACTTTTCAATGGTCAAACTTGATTGGTCCTATTGTGTCACGACTTAGCCTCTTGTTCTTCACATACTTGTAGAATTCCTTGGGGTTTTCCTTAATCCAGTCCTGCGGTCGTCCCGTAAGTGTTACTTTAAGAGCACCTGAGTGAGGCGGGACTATGACATAATTGATATATATATACCGGAGAGAGAGAGAGAGAGAGAGAGAGAGAGAGAGAAAGAGAGAGAGAGAGGACAGTTACTCCCGTAGTCCTCGCATGACTTGGAACTACGAACTGCTGGGGCAAGTTTGCTCCAGAATTAGTGATGCCTAATGTTTTCCCTAATGGTTCCTGGACGATACTGGGTACAACGAATGTATGACTGTCACTTCGTATAATCCATTGGAGTGGATTTTGGGGATATCCTGTGGGACCACTTTTATTATCCCTTGTCTGGGTATCGTGTGTGGTAGCCACTCGATGACGATATTCTAGTGTCAGGTCTACTTTGGTGATAATTCGTACGTGTACGGATTCTACGGACAAGAACTTTGGCGACTATTTTCCACATTGCAGCATGGATTCCAAATATCTCGCTCCCATCGCTTGTTATATGGATGACTGAACTTTCCTATTTTACCATCTCAAGACTCTAAGCCTTGTTCTCCCAAGCTCGATAGTTTGGGAAAAGCATGTACACACATACTGCATACACACATGACGCTGCTAACTTTTGTTTATCACTTTTAAGTTACTATATTAGACTATACAAGACATGTATATGGATAAAGTTAAGATGGGGGATATATGGGAGGTAGGGTTTAAGGGTCGGCATAACATAGTGGGCCGAAGGGCCTGTACTGTTCAATATTATTCTGTGTTCTATGTCCTATACTATGAATAGAAACCAATAAAGATACTGGTTTTAACTTTAAAACCTGACTCCGTGTGAAATCGTTTGCTGCTGGCTAGTTTCAAAAACGATGCATTTCGTAACAGCTTCTTCTGGCTCTCCTAATTTCATCCATAAGCTCCTTCCTGCTAGCCTTATTATCTTCTAGTTTCCTGTAACTACCTAGATTTTGAACCTTCGGTAAGCTCTTCTTTTCTTCTTTTCTAGAATTACAACAACCTTTGTACAACACGGATCTTGTACCCAACTATCTTTTCCATGTCTCATTGAAACGTATCTACTCAGGACCCTACGAAAATATCCCATGAACATTTACCACATTTCTTCCGGTCGTTTCCCTGAGTACATCTGTTTGCAATTTATGCTTCCAAGTTCCTGCCTGTTAGCCTCATATTTCCCTTTCCTCCAATTTTAGGTTTCCCTAACCAGTCTGTTCCTATCCTTCTCCAATGCTATGATAGAGGAGAAAGAATTGCGATCACTATCTCCAAAATGCTCTCCCTCTGAGAGACCGGACACCCGAGCAGGTTCATTGACCAATAACAGATCATGTGCAGCCTCTCCTCTTGTAAGATTACCTACACATTACGCCATGAAACATTCTTGAACATACCTAACATACTGTACCTCATCTAATCCCCTCAATCTAGGGAGATGCCAATCAATATTTGGGGAAATATAATCTCCTAGCACACCAACCCTGTTATTTTTACTCCTTCCCAGAATCTGTTTTCCTATCTGCTCCTCGATATACCTTTTATCAGTGGGTGGTCCATAAAAAGCACAGAGTAGAGTTATTGACACCTCCCTATACTTAAATTCCATCCACCGAGATTCCGCAGACAAATCCTCCATGAATTCCTCCTTTTCTGCCGCAGTGACACTAACTCTGATCAACAGTGCCACACCTCCGGCTGTTTTGCCTCCCTCCCTATCCTTTCTGAAACACCTAAAGCCTGGCACTTGAAGTAGCCATTCCTACCACTGCACCACCGAAATCTCTGTAATGGCTACAGCATCATAGCTCCAAGTGCTGATCCAGGCTCTAAGCTTGTCCACTTTATTCATAATTGTCCTCGCATTAAAATAGACATATCTCAAACCATCGGTCTGAGCGCGTCCCTTCTCTATCACCTGCCTATCCTTCCTTTTGCACTGTCTCCAAACTCGCACTATTTCTGAGCCAACCTCTCTTTCCTCTATCATTTCACTTTGGTTCCCAATCCCCACCAATTTTAACTTAAACTTTCCGCAATTGCCTTAGCAAATATTCCCGCCAGCATATTGGTCCCCTTCTGATTCAAGTGCAACCCATCTTTTTTGTAAAGGTTACACCTGCCCCAGAAGAGGTCACAATGATCCAGAGATCTGAATCTTGTCCCAGCTGCAATCACTTAGACACACATTTATCCTCCACCTAGGTCAGGTCACTCGTCCGAGTGCTGCAGATGCCACATAACCCAGTACTACTTGTCGCATGATCGGGTGGTCGGCGACTAAACCGGCTGTCCCACCAGGCTTGACGGATGAGGAGGGTGGCTAGACAACTTGCAGGACGATAAACAAGACCTGTCAAAGGGCGTATGAACCCACTTGTAGGGTCAACGGTCATCTAGCAAGCACGTGCCTTGAAGCGCGGAAGGGGCATCCCTTGCATCGAAGATTGGTCTGGCAATGCACTGCAACAGAACACCTCCCAGCCATCTTGGACCCCACCGTGTCGCTGGACCTGGGAGGGGATGTCGAAAGGGTGGGTCTGGACCTGTGCAACCCCCTACTCACCGAAAATCTATTCACGCACACGCTGTTCCTTTCTTCTGAAAGGAACCATCATTATCCTATGGGATGGAGAGCCAAAGAGATTATCCACCTCATTCTGTCAAGTGGCTCAGGCAGTAATTCCGAGATTATTACCTTTGAGGTCCTGCTTCTTAACTTCTTTCCTAACTCCCTGCAGTCCTTTTTTCAGGAACTCCTCCCTTTTCCTAACAATTTCGTTGGTACCAATATGCACCACGACCTCTGGCTGTTCTCCTTCCCACTTCAAGATATCGTGCACGCGGTCAGAAACAACACGGACCCTGGCAGTAGGGAGGAAAACAAGCACCCACGTTTCATTCCTGAACAACAGAATGGCCTATCTGACCACCCAAATATAGAGTCCCTATCACTGCTGCCATTGTCTTCCTTTCCCTAGCCATCTGAGCCACAAGGAACGATTAGGTAGGCAGTCACCCCTCCCCCCCCCAAACAGTACTCATGCAGGACTATTTATTGTTAAGGGGACTGCCACTGGTGTCCTTCTTTCTGGCACCTGCTCCTTGCCCTTCCCTCTCCTGACTGTCACCCACTTCTCTGATTACTGGTGTCACGGGATGACTACCTGCTTATCGCTCCACTCGATCACCTCCTTAATGTCGCTGACCAGGTGAAGGTCGTCAAACTGCAGCTGCATTCACTAATGCAATCTGTAAGCAGCTGCAGCTCGGCACACCTGGTGCAAATGTGGTCGTTCGGGAGGCCAGGAGTCTCCGTGACCTTCCATATCTGACACTAAGCACAAAGTCTGGCTTCATACACATACTCTCTATCTTTATTTTAAGCAAAATAAAATAACTAGCCTCGACTCTTTATCGACTGAGCCCCGTTGAGATTTTGCCTTCCTAGACTGTCTCGAACTACTCAGCACCCGCTCTGTAAATCTGTCTTCTTTTTATGCTTTTTCCGTTGTTCGCACTGTCCGACTTCTACGCGCTTCCGCAGTCATGCCCCATTCAAACTGCTGAAGAAATATCCACTTCTTTGTTAAGAAACAACCCAGGATACTTCTTATAAGCTCTTCAATAACTAAGCCCCTGACTCTAAATGATTCCCAAGGAATCCCAAGGGAAAGTAAATTCACTCACTGCAACTACTTTTTAGCTTTTACGTCTTTCATCACCTGCTAAATATCCGTTCCTTTATCTACTGCTGCCATTTGGGAAATATGTTCTTGCGCTCTCTTCTACTACTGACAATGTCTCACTTGCTGAACCCTCTAGTGTGTCCTCTCTTAGTTCTTGACCCAGAACTCTATATAAAGGCTGAGCTACCATAAACCGCAACTCTTCTTCAATGTCAGTCCCACTTGGTCATTCCTTCCCATTAAATCCCTGCAGTCATTTATTTTCCCCATCCTTCTCAATTATGGAATTCACATGTCTGTTATAAAGCGTGACCTTTATTTTTTATTTTTTTTTGGGGGGGGGGGGGGTTTGTCGATCTGTGCCCTTGGAGAACAGTCTTGTTCTGTATTGTAGTTTCTTGCAGAGCACAACCGTTCACACCATCGTTTCGAACAGTAATAGGATTGTGTAAAATGCAAGAGTTTAACAAAGCGAACATTTTGCATGTAATTGTTCCCAGGGACACATTTGATTGTCCATAATAAGAATTTAGAAAGATACAACAAAGATAATTTGGGTTTATACAGAGCGGTCATTGCATGAGTAGGCAGAATTGGAGTGGGGAGTTGAGGCTCTGGCACTTTGGAGTGGAGTGGGCCGTAGTTATAGAACATAGAACATAGAATAGTGCAGCACATTACAGGCCCTTCGGCCCACAATGTTGTACTGACTCTCAAACTCTGCCTCACATATAACCCCCACCTTAAATTCCTCAAAATACCTGTCTAGTAGTCTGTTAAACTTCACTGGTGTATCTGCCTCAACCACGGATTCAGGCAGTGCATTCCACGTACCAACCACTCTCTGAGATAAAAACCTTCCTCTAATACCCCCCTTGAACTTTCTTTCCCTTATCTTAATGCCACGTTCTCATGTACTGAGCAGTGGTGCCCTGGGGAAGAGGAGCTGACTGTTCACTCTACCTATTTCTCTTAATACCTTGTACACCTCTATCATGTCTCCACTCATCCTCCTTCTCTCTAAAGTGTAAAACCCTAGCTCCCTTAATCTCTGATCATAATCCATACTCTCTAAACCAGGCAGCATTCTGGAAAATCTCCTCTGTACCATTTCCAATGCTTCCACATCCTTCCTATACTGAGCCGACCAGAACTGGACACAGGACTCCAAGTGTGGCCTAACTATAGTTTTATAGAGCTGCATCATTACAGCGCGTTTCTTAAATTCTATCCCTTGACTTATGAAAGCTAACACGCCATAAGGTTGATTTATTTTCTTTAATTGTTTATTGTTACACATTCAGAGCACAGAGGATGCCAGAGAAAATACTTGAATGCTCCACCTGCTGGAAGTGGAAAGAAATGGAGACACCCAGTGTCCTTGATGACTACTCTTGAAAGAAGATATAGAGCTGAAACATTTAGCAGCACGTGTTGGAGTTGGAGATTTGACTGGATAAACTCTGAATGGCTCAAGATATTGATCTGTTGATAGACAGGAAATGGGGAAAGAAATTAAATCCAAGGTACTGGATGATTGTCAGGTGGAGGAAAGTGGCTTTCCCGTCAACAACACGTATATCACTTTGGAATACAGTGGGCCACATCGACCAGCTCTCTTCACTGAGTCTGGTTCTGTGGTTCAGGAAGGAACTGGGGAGAAGACATGAGCTGTAGTGCGAGAGATTCATTGGCTAGGGGAACAGAAGTTTCTGTGAACGAGAACAAGTTTCCCGGATGGTACCTGCCTTCAGGTTGCTAGCATCAGAAACATTTCAGATGCATTTCACAGCATTCTTAAATGGGAGGGTGAGCAGCCTGGGGTTTTGTTTCACTTGTGCACCAATGACGTGGTGAGGGTGACTGACGACGTCCTGCAAAGTGCGTTCAGTGTTTTCGGTGCTACGTTCAGCACAAGATCCACAGGGTTGTGATTTTCATGACTGTTATCCGTGCTACATGCCAGTGAGCTCAGAAATAGGAGGATCATGCAATTTAAGGAGGCTTAGGAGTTGGTGAAGTAGGGAGCGTTTCAGATTTCTGGATCACTGGGCACTCTTCAAGGAAAGGTGCAACCTGTACAGATGAAACGGTTTGCACCCGAAGTACAGAGGGACTAATATACCAGTGGGTAGGTTCACTGGGAGTGTTGGTTTAAACGACAGTTTCAAAGGGATGGGAGCCTGAGCATCAGAGCTGATAGTGGAGTGGTTGTGGGAACAATGTTGTTAACCCCACGGACAAAGTCAGTTTGACAAAGTTAGATCTAATGTCCTGAGCTGTGTATATTTCAGTACAAGCAATATTGTAGTAAAGACAGATGAGGTCATGGCATAGATCAACATGCGAATTATGACATTAGTGAGGCTTGATTGCAGGAGAGGCAGGACTGGCAGTTCAGTGTTCCAGGATTCCATCGTTTTAGATGTCATATGGTAGAAGTGATTAAAGGAGGAAAGGAGGCATTAGCAGTCAGGGAAAATGTCATGCCAGTGCTCAGTCAGGGTAGACTGGAGAGCTTGTTCCGTGTGGTTTATGGATAGAACTGAGTAATTTAAAAAGTTAAGGGATTATATGATAGAATACCCAATAGTCTGTGATATTAGGCGGAGCAATCTTGTAGAGAAATCACAAGAAGATTAAGGTTTTGATAGTGTGTGATTTCAACCTGCCACATATTGAATGTGATTTCATATGTGATATGAATAAAAGGGCTGGATGGGAGGAGTTTGCCAAATGTGCTCAGGGAAGTTTCATTAATCTGTACACAGAAGTTCCAAGTGGAGAGAGTGTGATACCAGATCTCCAACTGGGCTGAGATTCTAAATTGGAAAAAGACGAATGTTATGGTACCAGAAGGATCTGGCAAGTGCGGATTGGGAGAGGCTGTTTTCTGGCAAACGTGTGAATTGCAAGTGGGAGGATTCGAAACGTAAAATTCTGAGAGTACAGGATGTGTATGTTCCTTTTAGTATCAAACGCACGGCTAATAGTTTGAACCTTGGCTGTTAGTTTTCAAGAGAAATTGAGACTGTGTTAGGAAAGTGTCAGATGCACAGATCTCAATAGGCAGGAACAAATTGGGTACTTAAGGTGTTTAAGAAATGTAAGAGAAGACGTAAGAAGGAAATCAGGAAGGAGAAAAGAAAATATGTGCTTGATGTCTCAGAAAAGGTGAAGGAAAATCGAAAGCATTTATGCAAATAAAGATATTATGAGCAAAAGGATAACAAATAACAAGATCGATCCACTGAAAGATCAGAATGGTTATCTATATGTGGAGCCACAACGGTTTTGGGAGTAGGATTTTGTTCAGCTGTAAATCCTTAGGTGTTTACATGTGTGAGACAATGCTACAGCGAGCTCATTGACCCTATACAGATCACAGAACAGGAGACATTTGCAGCCTTAGAGTGATTAAAACTACTGGGCGAAAAAAGGTGATCCCACAGACCTCGTGGGAGGCCAAAATGCAGGGTCCAAGCAGAGATATTTTAAAGCTCCTTCTCCACGGGTGAGGTGCTGGAAGATTGGAAAGTTGTTTAAGAAAGGGCCTAATAATAAGCCAAATACTCGTAGGCCAGTGAGCCTAACATCAGTCGTGGGAAGGTTATTGGAAGGTACGGTAAGCAGTCATAGATATTTGGATAGACAAGAACTGATTGGGGATAGTGTTACGCCTGTGCCCCAACTCTGAGTAGCCAAAGGGTACAAAGTAGCCCCCCCCCCCTTTTTGAGAATCGCAAGATCGCTATTAACTCAGGTCAGGAGACCCAGGAAATGAGAGAGAGACGTTTGGAATGTGTCCTGGCCTCCGCGATACAAAGCCACGGATAACGGCCATTGTCTCTTGGAAACGGAATTGTGTATTGAGTACTGTACTTCATGGAAGCCCTCCGGTAACGATCAGAAGGGGTTGGTTGAGGGATTCCATCATCCCAACCTGATTGACATCTGAGATCCCGTGAGTAAGGATAAAAGAGGGTCTGGGGAACAACCCCTTTAGACGCACCAGGAGAAACGCTAGAAATCCCGTGACAGCGTTTAATAGCAACGGCCAGTTGAGGGCCCACGTGTGTCTGAGATTGGGGCCTTACTACGGAAGACGGCTTAGCTAAAGAAGAGATCACCACCGACGACATTTCGAAGGATCGACATCATAAAAAGGAAAACGGGCAAGTTCTGTAAACATCGTCTCTCTCTCCAAACAAAAGCTGCAGCCTGAATGAACTTGTGTGACTTTTATATATCCATCGGACAATACATTATCCCCTAGACAACAATTGAGCTATTTCTTATTGATTATTATGATACCCGCGCTTTTAGATTTAGTATTGACGACGTATATTTGTATGTTTGCATTGATATTATTTTTGAGTATTTCTATCAATAAATACTGTTATAAACAGTACCATCAGACTTCAACGGACCTCTCTATCTTTGCTGGTAAGTGACCCAGTTACGGGGTACGTAACAATAGTTAATATGGCCTTGTGCGTGGTAGGACATGACCAACCTATCTTGCAGAGTTTTATTTGAGGAAGTTATCAGGAAGGTTGATGAAGGCAAGGCTGTGGATGTAGATTACCTGCACTTCAGCAAGATCCCACCTGTGAGGTTGGTCAAGAAATTTCAGTCAAGATCAGGTTGTAAATTGGATCAGATGTTGGGTTTGAGGAAGAGACAATGAGTGTTTGCAGATGATAGTCTCTCTGACTGGACGACTTTGATTCATGTGTGCCACAGGGATTGGTGCTGGGTCCATTGTTTGTTATCTATATCAAAGAGCTGGATGTAATATGTGTGAACCGGAACAGCAGTTTTGTGGATGACATCAAGATTGCGGGTGCAATGGACAGTGTAGAAGACGCTCAATGCTTGATGGGATCCGGAGCAGCTGGAGAAATGGCAGATGAAATTTAATGTAGACAAGTCTGATGTGTTGCACTTTGTGAAAACAAACAAGAGTAGGTCTTACATGATGAATAGTCAGGTACTGACATCAGGCCGTCTTTCAAGAGAGTAAAACCTTTCAAGGCAGCATGTCCCGATAGAGTACCTGGTAAAGCTCTCAAAACCTGCGCCAAACCCCAGCTGGAAGTGTTCAAAGACATTTTCAACCTCTCACTGCTACAGACAGATGTACCCACCTGCTTTAAAAGTGCAACACCTGTACCAGTGTCTAAGAAGAATAGTATGTGCTGCCTCAACAAGTATAGTACGGTAGCATTCGCATTTATTGTGATAAAATGATTTAAGAGTTTGGTCATGGCTAGAATTAACGCCTATCTTAGGAAGGAGCTGGATTTATTTCCATTAGCTTCTCGCCACAATAGATCCACGGCAGATGCAATCTCAATGACAAACTTGGATCATTCCTACAGTCCTGATCAAACAGCTCTGTCCCTCCCTCTTCAACACGATCCTCAACTTTCCAATGCAGGGTGCCGAAGATCGCTCAGCTTCCAAAGGTTGATCGTCAGGACTCTACAGGAGGCCAGCAAGTGTTACTTAGTAGAGCTTCTTTAAGAACATTAACCTATGCACCAAGCAAGTCACCATCATGCCCAATATCATCCCGCTGGCTCGACATATCCGTGGGGAGCACGTCTAAATCCGGCCTCGGCAGAAAACACAACAGAAGGCTGCTTCAAGAGGCATTTTTATTACAGAGGAAAGAGCTATTATCTGCCACACCACGGCGTTGGATCCCAACCCACTGATACATACATTTCAATCCTTCCTGCGATGCATTCTCAAATCTGTCCAAGTTTGACCCGCTTAATTCAGGTGCAGCCTGACTCGGTTCTACTGGTCACCTCTGCCCCAGCAGAGATCCCAGTATAGGAGGACCAGTATTTGCTGAATCCATGCTGCGTTTGCCTGATGGATCCATTTTTTTTTCCGTAAACCTCGTTTTTCTTTAATGATCACTTTAAGCATTTTCCCAACTGTAGATGTTAAAGTAACTAACCTATATTTAAATTTTGCCTACATCATACTTTTCATTGAATATCTTCCAATCCGCAGGAACCTGACCAGAGTCAGTAGAACTTTGTTAGGTTATCATCAAAGCCTTTACTATAACTTCTGCCATTGCTTTCAGTACCCTGAGATACATTCCATCAGGACCAGCGGACTTATCGATCTTCAAGCACACAAGTTTGCTCATCGCTGACAACAGAAGCCAAAGGCAGCATAAAAGAACATGAGATTGCAGAGAATATCACAAAAATAAGTGGGAAGCTAAAAGATTTGGAAACTTAAAAAATGAAAAAAAAAAACAGGAGAACAGAAGTAGCAATATGCTAAGCTAGAAGAATGATGAAAGTAACATCAATAATTTAAAGAAG
The DNA here is from genome assembly GCF_030144855.1 of Hypanus sabinus. Taxonomy (NCBI): domain Eukaryota; kingdom Metazoa; phylum Chordata; class Chondrichthyes; order Myliobatiformes; family Dasyatidae; genus Hypanus; species Hypanus sabinus. The sequence goes on along the minus strand of NC_082711.1, from coordinate 124,591,024 downwards.
CATACCAAAGGATTTTCTTACAGATATCCTTTTCTGGGACTCTTGCTGTTTGTGATTTTTATAAATGAGCTGGATAGGGAAGTGGAGGGATAGGTTAGTAAGTTTGCTAATGACACAAAGGTTGTGGGAGTCTTGGATAGTGTGGAAGGCTGTCACAGGTTACAGCGGGACATTGATACGATGCAAAACTGGGCCTTGAAGTTGCAGATGGTGATCATCCCAGATAAATGTGAAGTGGTTCATTTTGATCGGTCAATTATGATGGCAGAATATAGTGTTAATGGTAAGACTCTTGGCAGCGTGGCGGAACAGAGTGATCTTGGGGTCCGAGTCGATAGGACGCACAAAGCAGCGGAGCAGGTCGAACCTTTGGTTAGGAAGGCAAATGGTGTATTGACCTTCATTAAACTTGGAATTGAATTTAGGAGCCTACAGGTAATTTTGCAGATATATACGACACTGTTGACCCCTGTTTCCATCCAAGGGGTCAGTGTGGACATACTGGATGATTACAGGACCTGGGGATACGAATGGACAATAAACTGGAATGGTCAAGAAGCAATGAGGCTGTCTACAAGAAGGGTCAAAGCCGTCTCTATTTCCTGAGGAGACTGAGGTCCTTTAACATCTGCCGGACGATGCTGAGGATGTTCTACGAGGCTGTGGTGGCCAGTGCTATCATGTTTACTGTTGTGTGCTGGGGCAGCAGGGTGATGGTAGCAGAGACCAACAGAATCAACAAACTCTTTCGTAAGGCCAGTAATGTGGGTGTGGAACTGGATTCTCTGACTTTGGTGTCTGAAAAAATGATACTGTCCAAGTTGCATGCCACATTGGACAATGACTCCCTTCCACTCGATAATGTACTGGTTAGGGAAAGGAGTACATTCAGCCAGAGACTCATTCTACCGAGATGTAACACTGAGCGTCATAGGAACTCATTTCTACCTGTGGCCATCAAACCTTACAACTTCCTCCCTCGAAGTGTCAGACACCGTGAGCCAATAGGCTTGTCCTGGACATTTCCACTTGGCATGATTAACTTACATTTATTTAATTATTTATGGTTTTATATTGCTATATTTCTTCACTATTTTTGGTTGGTGCGGCTGTAACGAAACTCAACTTACCTCGGGATCAATAAAGTATGTCTGTCTGTCTGTCTGGTCAGAGGCACTTGGAGTACTGTGCTCAGTTCTGATCGCATCACTATGAAGGATGTAGAAGCCATAGAGAAGGTGCAGAGAAGAGTTATAGGGATGTTACCTGGATTGGGCAGCATGCCTTATGGAAACAGTTTGAGAGAACTCGGCCTTTTCTGCTTGGCTGAAATGGAGAGGGGCTGAAATGTTTGCCACAAGAGGATAACAGGTTTGACGTGCTGGGGAGTAGGTACAGAGGTGATGTCAGGAGTGAGTTTTTTACTTAGAGAGTGGCGAGTGTGTGGAATAGGCTGCCGACAACGTTGGTGGAGGCTGATAGGATAGGGTATTTTAAGTCACTTTAGGATAGGTAGCCTAGAAAAATAGAGGGGAAAACTAGTAATTTTTAATGCAGGGACATGTTCGGCACAACTTTGTGGGCCTAAGGTGTATTGTGCTGTCGGTGTTCTATGTTTCTATATATAAAGAGTAAAAAAGAGGCAGAAATGGATCAGGTTTCATGTTTCCCATTTTCCTCTTCTGAATCGCATCCGTCTCTGCTTCACTTTATACACTGCTTAGTATTCTATACTTTACAGTTTAACTGTTTTTATGTATAAATTGCTTTGTGCTGCTGTAGTAAAACAACAAAGTTCATGACATACGTCAGTGAAAATATACTTGATTTTGTTCCTGATACGAATCACATTTACTGATCAAGGCCAGTGTACAAAAGGGATTTTAATGAGGTGGGATAACTTCACTCGACTTTACTCGCCCCAACATTGGAAGGTTGATGCAGATTACAGGGGGGTCTTGTTCATTCAGGGAAGAAGGCAAAAGTGTGGCAAATACAGTTAAATACAGATATTGGAAAGACCAACCAGTGTAGAACTGACATTGTGTATGATCTGTCATTAGGAGTGTAATGGGCTTGGGAGATTTAAGGGTATTGTGTACCCAAATTTCATTGAAAGTGGTGTCACTGGTAGACTGCGTGGTGAAGAACGGGGATTAACATGCTGGCCTTGAATAGTGAGGGGATTGAGTATATAAGTTGGGGCATTATGTTACTGTTGTTTAAGTGATTGGAGGGCACACTTGCCGATTTGTGTACAGCTCTTGTCACCGTTTTAGGAAACGTGGTTAAACTGCAGAGAGTGTAGAAAAGATGTCCAAGGATGTTTCTCGGACCTGAGGTTCTCAGTTACACAAAGAGGTTTGTGAGACAATGTCCTTTTATCCTTTATTCCTTGGCATCAGAATCAGATTTATCGTTGTGTTATATGACATGGAATCTGTCGTTTTATTCTGACGGCAGTAGAGGGCTGTGAAGGTGCAGATGTGAACATTGTGTCAGCATAACGCCAAAAGAGTCTGTGAATCGCGAGTAACGCGGACAAAGTACTAAAGGAACCCTGCAAGGCAGGTCAGCATCTCCCAGCATAAAGTCCTGATGAAGGGTCTCAGCCCGAAATGTCGACTCTTTTTTTTCACCATTCATGCTGCGTGACTTGCTGATTTCCGCCAGGACTCTATGTGTACTGTGTCAAGCAGAGTATGCTAAAAAGGCGGGCGGCATAGACTAATGTCACTGTGTTTGTGAGTGCAAACACATCGCCGGATTTCCCAACGCTCCTTGTAGAAAATGAAAAGATTTCTCTGATACGGAATGGTCCCACTCCGCAGCTCAGTCCCGAAGAGAGAATTAACCTCACCGTTTTAGTTAGTTTCAATATTTCAGCCACAAAGCAAAGAACAGGTCAACGATCGGGAGAGAGAACGCGGGCAATGCAGTAATTAAACGGTTTAAAATAAGAAAGTACTGCCTTTGATCCCGATTGAACTTTCTTTCCAGTGAACATTCCGGTATCTGTGACGGTCAGAGGAAAGTCCGAGTCTCCGCAGTGTCTGAATTTAACTGGAATCGGCGAGTTTTTGAGGAGAGAGAAACACAGACAAATGAAGCCTCCGGGAGCTGATAACAGGATGTCTCCGCTCTGCGCGCTCGCTGCGTTTCAAGTTGCTCTGTGCCGCCACCATTCGCCTCATTTCTCATGTATTTCTGATTGTGAGAAATATTTACCAGTGTCGCCGACAAGGCAGAGACAGCACACGCCGAAATGGCGCCTCCAGCCGCAACCGCCGCGCAAAGAAGTCTCCCATGTAGAAAGCGACCGGCCGGAGAAAACCAGCGGGTCCCAAGCTTGGCGAACAGATGGATAAGATTGTGGCGGGTAGTCGCGGTAGGAAGGGTATGTCAGGTGTGGCCATCATGAAGGCTGTGGCCTGCAGCGGTGTCGATGTGGTGAAACGTCGCGCTCAGATCAGGATGAGCATCAGGAAGAAAGTGAAAAGCCTCTTCTAGGGTTCAGACCAAGGTCTCGGATGTTTCGGAAACCTTTAAATCCGGTAAAGGATAAAGTGCCGTGAAGGTGGTGAAGAAAAAGAACAAGCCATCGGCAAAGAAATCTGCAGTCAACAAATCTACCAACAAGAATCTGGCGCCAGGAAATCAGCGGCTAAGAAATTGGCGGTGAAGGAACCAGTGCCTAAATAAACCGCTGTGTTTGTTTGAGTGAGAGAGAGAGAGGCAGACAGGTGGTGTGTATGTGGTGGTGGTGCGGGGGTGGGGGAATTGCAGCCCCAGTTCGTTCTCCCACACCGGGAGAGAGTAATTGAGAGACATTGACACTAACAGGGCTTCCGCGACTCACAGCCCAAAACCCAAAAGAATTATGCCAAAGAAGGATGTTATGGACGAATAGGGAGGTGAGGACCTCGATAAAATCATTGTCACTAAAGAGATAATGATGAACAAACTAGAGAGTCTGAAGTTATATATGTCCCCTGGTCCGGATGGGATGTATCCTAGTGTGCTGAAGGAATTGGTTGAGGTTATAGTAGACGTGTTGGTAATCATTTATTAAAACTCTCTATACTCTGGCCTGGTCCCAGCCGAATAGAAGACAGCAAAGGTCACGCCACCTTTTAAAAAAATTAAGTAGTCAGAAGACTGGTAACTATAGGCCAGTTAGCTTAACATCTGTAGACGGGAAAATGCTTGAAGCTGTCATTTGGGAAGAAATAACGAAGCATTTAGAAAGGAGAAGTTCCATTAGACAGACGAAACATCGATTCAAAAAAGGGCAGCTGCGGTTTGACCAACTTACTGGAGTTTTTTTGAGGGCATAATGAGTGCAGTGGATAGAGGAGAACGGGTACATGTCGTATACTTGGATTTCTGGAAGGCATTCGATAAGGTGTCGCGCAAGAGACATAATGAAGATACGGATGAGTGGAGATGGAGGAAGTGTCTTGGCCTGGATTAGTGGATTGGTTAACTATTAGAAGTCAGAGAGTTTGTATAAATGGGTGTTTCTCCGGTTGGCAGTCAGTGGTGAGTGGGGTGCTGCAGGGGTCGGTGATGGGCCCTTAGCTTTTTACCATTTACATTAATGATTTGAAAGAGGGGACTGGGTGTAGCGTAGTAAAATTTGCAGATTGATGATTTGAAAGAGGGGACAGGGTGTAGCGTAGTAAAATTTGCTGATGACACTAAACTGAGTGGAAAGGCATATTGTACAGAGGATGTGGAGAGTCTGCAGAATGATATAGGGAGGTTAAGGTGTGACAGATGGAATAGATCATTGGTAAATGCAAGATCATCCGCTTTGGAAGGAATAATAGAACAGCAGATTATTAATTAAATGGTGAGAGATGGTAACATGTTGTTGTGCAGAAGGACTTAGGAGTGTTTGTTATTAAATCGCAAAAATGGCTTGCAGGTACAAAAGGTTATTAAGAAAGCAAACGGAATGTTGGCCTTCATTGTTAGAGGGATTGAATTCAAGAGCAGGGAGGTCTCGCTGCAACGATACACGGTACTGGTGAGGCTGCACCTGGCGTACGGTGTGCAGTTCTGGTTGCCATAATGGCATATAATGGCTTTGGAAGCAGTTCATAGGAGGGTCACCAAGTTGTTTGTAGGAATAGTGTGGTTAACCTACGAGGAGAGATTGAGTCACCTGGGACTAAAGTCCCTAGAATTCAGAAGCATGTGAAGTGCTCTTATACAAACATACAAACATTTGATAATGATATATAAGATAGAAGTAGGAAAGTTGTTTCCATTGGTAGGTGAGATTAACACTAGAGGACAGTGCCTCAAAATTCTGGGTAGACGATTTAGGACAGGGGTGAGGAGAAACTGTTCTTCCCAGAGAGTGATGAATCTGCAGAATCTGTTAAGGCTTCTTCACTAAATGTGTTCAAGATACAGTTATATCGGTTTTTACATAGTGAGGGAATTAAGCGTTATGGGGAAAAAACCGGGTAGTTGGAGCTCAGTTTACGGACAGATCAGCATTTATCTTATGGAATAGCGGAACGGGCTTGATGGGCAGGATGGCCGACTACTGCTCCTATTCGTTATGTTCTTACTAATTCAGCTGAGTGATTGCGAACTGCTGACTCCCCTGGGAGGGATCGCTCCCTGCGGATGGACTGCGGCGTGTTGGGGGCGGTTAAATATGATAAACTACCCGGTAGCATTGCCGACTGACCTTCATTAGTGGTGTAGAGTAGAGATACTAGGAATTGATGTTTCAATCCCAATGATAAAGTTGGCACTCTCGAAGTTGGCAGTGGCTTGGAGTGGTGACGATGAAGGTAGCTACGTCACCGGGGTCATCAGGTGGACACCCTCCTTCTTTGACGTTTCGTTGATAAGCACACGACGTCACCAGAGGGCTCAATGGTGCTACCTGACGTCCCAGATACACCCTCTCAGTTCCGTACCCTCCTGTCTTCATCTTGCAGTCTATTTGTTGTCTTCCCTTTTAATCCAAATCCAATTGCTGCTTTCCTCTGTTGTATTAGAAAAGGACTTGATTTCTTGTTGGAGGGAGACACCCCTCACCCCTATCTTTTCAATAGACTGGTCGTAGATGTAGCACCGAATCCCCTGCATCCCACTTCTACAGGGAAATTCTTGCTCTTCCAACCTTTCTGAGCAGCTTCAGTTGCCAGTTCAGAGTACTTGATCGTCTTCCTCTCATAATCTTCTTCAACATCATCTTTCCATGGCACTGTCAATTCCACAACATATGCCAGATTGGTTGTTGTGGACCACAGGACTATGCCTGGCCGGAGTGTTGGATCTGCAACGTCTGGGGGAAACACAAGCTTTTTCTGCAAGTCCACGTACATTTTCCAATCCCGAGAAATATGCAAACTACTTATGTCCTTTGATGTTACTTGATGCTCTGGAGGTTGGCCTGCTGCTACAAATTGTGTAATGTGGACATTGCCTGCTGATGTTTGTAGGAGACCGTTTACGGTGGTTTGCCTCTGTTCCAAGATTGATGTCAGCTGTCTGAGAACTTGGTTATGCCGCCAAGTATACCGCCCCTGGCTGAGCCTCATGGTGCATTTTGTTAAAATGTGCCTTAGTGATCCAGGTACTTTACAAAGAGAGCAAGTGGGGTTTTCTCCCCACCACCGGTCCAGGTTTTATGGTGCTGGTAGGAGGTCATAAGTGGCACTGATGACAAAACGTAGCCGAGATCCCTCCATCTATCAGATATCAAGCCAGCTGAGTTTCCTCTTTTCCAGACTCTCCCAATTGGTGCATTTGCCCTGCTTGGCCATTGAAACGGTTCTGGCGTGTCGCTTTGCCTCCTCCTGTCTTCTCACCTCCTCCACCACGAACCGTTTCTTCTGCACTGCTGTTACCTTGTGCCATTGAGGAGCTTTTGCGACGAGACCGAGACCCATGTTGGACTCGGCCAACCACATGCCTGAAGTGAAGAGCAGACCTAGCACTCTGAACGGCTTCAGATGGGGTTCACTTACTCCCCTTTGCCACACGGGGGGCTGCTGTTCGTATAACAGTATCTTCAGATTCACTGAGGCTAATGACAAAAATTGCTTTGGTGCATTTGTATTCTCCCACAAGACTTGTAATTGTTAATTCCAATTTGCCGTTCCCGTCCAGTCCAACAGGACTTAAGCATCGTGGAAATCCAAGCCACTGCTTCACATGTGTGCTGATCACTCTTTCGAGCGTTTCCACCTTGTTGATGGGGATTTCATACACTGTTAAACGCCACATGAGCCTTGGGAGTATGCGAAACTGGAAGCACCACAACTTGAGATTTCCTGGCAGCATGGTCTTGTTGATGCGAGCTATGTACGTGATGGTATCCTTTTTGAGTTGCTTAAACTGCTCGGTGTCCTTGAGCTTAGCATCATACCATTGACCCAAACTCTTCACTGGCATTTCTGAAACAGTTTGGACAGGTGTTCCATCAATATGAAATCTTCACGAAGTGAGGGCAAAGAAGAGGATGAATTGCATTCACTGAGGATTTACGGGATTCACCCACGGGAAATGGAGAATCGCAGATTTATTTCAAGTGGAACCGATGAATTTTTATAAAATGTAACCCATCTGAATATCTCCACGAAAAATAATTAAAAGTAAATCATGGAGGTTATGGACACGGATCTCTTTGTAAAGTGGAGGGTAGATCTTAGAAGAGCCTTTGTTTTGTGCTCCGGAGGAAGTGGGAGTTTTTCAGCTGCCGTAGCCATAGAGAGTGATGCCTTGGCGTTTCAGAGCCTACACCAGATCCATGGCAGTGACCAAATTGCGTTTAGCGTGTTCAGAGTAGGTGACCGCATCCTGGATCACATTGTGCAGGAAACCCTTCAGCACCCTGCAGGTCTCCTCGTAGATCAGACCTGAGATACGCTTGACGCCACCACAATGAGCCAGACGGCGGATGGCCGGTTTGGTGATGCCCTGGATGTTATCAAGGAGCACTTTAAATGCCGCTTGACTCCTTCTCTGCGCAGTCCTTTACCTCCTTTCCCTCTGTCAGACATGATGCTGTTTTCACTCAGGTCGCTGCTCAGTGACAAACTGACTGCTGCTCCGACCTGCCCGAAAACCGCGCAGAGACAGAGACGGAGAAGGCAGGAAACAGAATCAGAGTGCCCGACAGAGCCCAGAATAGCCTCTCATCTTCCAGTTCCACCTCCACTTTACCACATCCGCCAATTTCCAACTGTTTAACCGCGTTTAGTGTTCCAGATAAACTCTCTTTCACACCGCGACATTCTGAAGGGGTACGGGGATTTAATGATTGTCCTTTTCCGAATATTAGGGGTGTTTCTTTCCCATTCTATAAATCCCCAAGGAACTCGGTCTGTCCCTCCCCGGTCCCGAAAGCAGGCGAGCGCCCTTCTCGTACACATCAGTTGTACCGAGGTTTTAACCGAGCAGGGATGTGGTCATGCAAAGTGATTTCCTGGAACAAGGTAATAAAACCAGCAGGAGTAATTATAACCTAAACCATGTCCAGTATAGTATGAAATCGATACATATTGCAACTTAATATATTGTAAAGCAACTGCTGCAGGAGGAAGGTCTTCATATTTATGGATCAATGGACTGCCTACCAGCCAGGTGGGATACCTGAACAAACAAATCCATTTGCATCCAAATCGGAGAGGAACCGTTGTCTTCAACGAGATGTTTGATGTTGTCACTAGTCAAAATTTGAACTGGAGTAGCAGGGGGATGGGAACCACAGCAGGTGGGAAGGTTGACGGCAATGAAGAAAGCATGGCAAGGCAGCGGGAGCAGGAAGTCAGCCAGGGGTAGGTTGATAAATCGAGAGGTGAAGTAACAGGTATGTTGATGGATTGTGCAGAGGTGAAGAACGACAGATTTGTTATAGTGGGATTTTATAATTCCACTTCCCATTCCCATCCTAATATGATCATGCATGGCCTCATCCACTGCCGTGATGAGGCCACACTCAGGTTGTACAAACAACACCTCATTATTTTTGTCCCCCGTAAGCTCGCCCCTCAACCACAGCTGCCTCATTGAGAAAATGGCACAGCCACTGTAGTTTTTCCATGAAACTCAGGCCCACCATCACATCTTCGGAGCAATCTCACGCTTGATGTGGTGTACCAGAAATGTTCACATTCTTAATGCTTGCACAACTAACGTTTTAAAAAATCGCTCGAAGACTTCGGTTCTGTGCTCGGCTAATAAAGTCAGGTATTACATTGGATACCTTCATTCTATCTACCTGTGTCTACACTTTGATAGATCTTAGACAATAGACAATAGGTGCAGAAATAGACCATTCGGCCCCTCGAGTCTGCACAGCCATTCTGAGATCATGGCTGATCATTCTCTATCAATACCCAGTCCCTGCCTTGTCCCCATATCCCTTAATTCCCCTATGCATCATATATCTATCTAGCTCCTTCTGAAAAGCATCCAGAGAATTGGCCTCCACCGTCTTCCGAGGCAGTGCATTCCACACCTCCACAACTCTCTGGGAGAAGAAGTTTTTCCTCAACTCTGTTTTAAATAACTGACCTCTTATTCTCAATCCATGCCCTCTGGTACCGGATTCTCCCAACATCTGGAACATATTTCCTGCCTCAATCCTATCAAATCCTTTAATTATCTTAAAGGTTTCAATCAGATCCCCGCTCAATGTGTGCAAGCCCAATCTCTCCAATCTCTCTGCGTAAGACAGCCCTGCCATCCCAGGAATCAACCTACTGAATCTACGCTGCACTTCCTCAATTGCCAGAATGTCCTTCCTTAAACCTGGAGACCAAAACTGTACACAATATTCCAGGTGTGGTCTCACCAGGGCCCTGTACAAATGCAAAATGACATCCTTGCACTTGTACTCAATTCCCCTTGTAATAAAGGCCAACATTCCATTTGCCCTCTTCACTGCCTGTTGCACTTGCTCATTCACCTTCATTGACTGATGAACTAGGACTCCTAGGTCTCTTTGCATTTCTCCCTTACCTAACTCTACACCGTTCAGACAATACTCTGCCCTCTTGTTCCTGCATCCAAAGTGGGCAACTTCACATTTATTCACATTGAATGACATCTGCCAAGTACCTGCCCACTCACCCAGCCAATCCAAGTCTCCCTGTATTCTCCTAACGTCCTCTTCGCATGTCACACTGCCACCCAGTTTAGTATTTTTTTTGTCAATACACGCAAATCAGAAGATGCAGGATAGATTCACCACGAGAAAGAAGGATTTTAAAGGAAATTTAACAGGTGTCATAAAATATAGAGGGAGGTGAGACGATTGGGAAGCTTTTAAAAACCAACAGATTCAAAGTTCAAATGTTTAAAGTATATTTATTATAGAAGTATATCCTCTATATGCAACCCTGGTATTTGTCTCCATACAGACAGCCACAAAATAAAGAATCCCAATAGATCCCATCACAGAATAAAATAACATTCAACACCCTGTGTGCATAAGAAAGAGATTCTGCAAACAATAAAAGTAAAAACAAAATAACGTATTGAACTGAAGTTCTCAAATGTGAGCCCACAGTCACAAAACCAGTCATGACTGCAGACAGTTCTGGAGCCCGTGAATTGCTGGCCACCACAGGAATGAATAAATCTCACAGGGAAGTGACATGAACTGTCCCGTCCATAGCCTCCAGCCACAACAGCATGGCCTTTTTCAATCAGGCAAGGCCCATAATCTGTGTAAAATCTCGGATCATTCCTTACTTTCGGATAGTGGACCGTGCCGCTTCATTACACTCTCAGCCAGCTTAATACGGAATGCAACTGAAACAAAGCAGTAAGTATAGAAAAGATGAAGTATCAGGGTAAGCTGGCCAGTAACGTAAAATAAGAAACTCAACGTTTTTTCCCCCCAAATGTATAGTATAAGTTGACAAGAGAGGGAAGAGTGGATATTATACCGCTGAAAAATGATACTGGAAAGCGAGTAATGCAAGACAAAAAAATGATGGACAAACTCAGTAACTATTTTGCACCAGTTTTTTTTCTTACTGTGGAAGGGCCCAGCAGAGTGCCTGGCAGTCGCGAGTGTCAGAGGGCAGAAGTGTATGAGTTGCTGTTACTAATGAGAAAGTGGTTGGAAAGTAGATACAACAGCTGTAGCCAAAGAGATAATAGAGGCTTTAGTATTGACTGATCTAGAATCACTAAAGTCTGGAATTTTTCTAGAGAAATGGAAAATGGCAAATGATCCTCGACTCTTTAAGAGGGAGAAAGCAAATGAAAATGAATTATAGGATACTTATCCTGACTTCAGTCGTTGTTAATGTTGAAGTCCATGATTGAGGATGATATTTCAGGGTATTTGGAGGAACATGAAAAAATAGTCCGATCATCATGTATTCCTTAAGGGAAATTTTGCCTGAAAAATCTGTTGTAATTCTTGCTTGCAAATCTGTGAAATCTGCTTTTCTACGCCTTTTTTTCTTCAGTGAACCTAGAGACACCACAATTCATGATGCGTCTTACCCTAATTAAACTCTCCATAAAATACTGTCTAGCAGTTATCAACGTTAATTTCCATGTGACCATTGATGATTTCAGTCTCCTTCATTGTCTCCCATTTCAGCCTACGATCCATTCCATCAGGTCCTGGAATTGGTCAACTTTTATCCCTGCTCAGACATTTAGCACATTCTTTCTTACTCTTATTGTAGTGTGCAATATCATTGCATAAACTAAAATTGCTAACACAATACCATTATAGTCGGTAAAAACAGTTAAGAAGCATTCATTTCGTATCCTGTCCATCTCCTCTGGCCCCATCCACAGATCGTCATCATGGTCATTAGTAGGCCCTGCTCATTCCCTTATTAACCTGTTGTTATTCAGTAACATTCAACACTTATTAATACATTTATATCACAAACAATATTGATTATTCCTTTAATCTCATTTGCCACTGATAGCTTGTAACTTGTGTTGCCATTCTCTTTTCTGCTATAAACCACTCTGTGCACTCCTGATACTGCTGAATGAGCTCGACCTTCTTCAGTGTTCTTTATCTAAGACATGCTTCCTATAATGTCAGTATATCTCTCAACATTTCTTGGCATCCAGATAGGTTTCCCTGGACCTATCGCTTTTCCCTTCCTCCTTACAGGTATATGATGACCCGGAACTCTCAGTACTTCACTTGGAAACTACTTTTATTTCCCCAATGTAGATGCACTTGCTGTGTCAGTGACTTGCACAAGTATTCAGCTCAACCTGCTATTTTCACAGTATCTTTTCCCAAATTCAAAATATATCGAAGGAGGTGGTTTTAAAACAATCTGCATTACTAACAATCTGCAAAGCAAAACATTATGCATTACTGTAAATCAAAAAATAAAAAAAACAACAACAGTAACAACATTGTGAGGTTGAAAATGTTCTTACGGCCTTTGTAATTGCTACACTAACTCTCCTTAGATTGAATATACAGAATTCCATAACCAATTCATCCAATTTTTTGAAGCAGAAAATTAGCGGATCACCTGTTTTTATGAAAACCATGAAGGGCCATGAAAGTCCTTGGCAAGTAGAATTAAAGTGAACACCACGGCACTCTATACATATATTAAGACAAGAGGATAACTGGGAAGAGGGTAGGATCCCTCAAAGTTAAAGAGGGAAACATTTGCTTGAATGTGGAGAATATGAGTAAAATACAAAATGAGCACTTTGCTTCACCAAAGGAAAAAGACGTGGACTAGTAGACAGTGCTGTATGCGTTATAATAATTTAGGGAATTTGGTGGTCAAGAAGGAAGAAGTATTGGGTCTCCTAATGAATAATAAGGTTAATAACATTTTTGGGCCTGAAGGGGTTTGCGCCAGATGTTTGAGTGAAACAAGAGACGAGATTTTTCGGATCTTGACCAGCACGTTCGTATCCCTCGCAGGCACAGACGAAGGACCAGAGGATGTGTGAGTGCCGAATAATATACCTGTCTGTATATACCTGTATGAAGAAAACAAGGGGAAATCCAGAGAACTGTAGACTAATAGGTCTTACGTCAGTTGTACGGAGATTGCCACAGGAACTTCGGAATAGGATATATTAGGTGTTGGAAGCCAAGGCTGAATTTGTGAGAACCACTCTGTCTTCGTGTGCGGCAGGTCCTGTCTTAACAACTTTATTGAGTTTTCTGACAAATTGACGAAAGAGACTGATGAAGGGAGAGCAGAGAATATCGTCTACATGGATTTTAATATAACAATTAATAAAGTCCCTCTTGATAAAAGACAGAGAGTAGCGTTTGACGTGACGTATTCGAGCTGGAGGTCTGTGATTAGTGCTGTTCTGCCGGGATCTGTGCTGGGACCACGATGTTTTGTGAAATATTAAAATGGACGGGATGAAAATGTAGATGGATTGTTTAGTAAAGTTTGTGAACGATTCTGAAAGTGGTGCAGTTGTGAATAGTGAAGAAGACTGGCAAAGAATACAACTCAATTGAGATCATTCACAGATAAGGACAGTGAAATAGCAGATGGAGCTGAACACAGATAAATGTGAGGTGTTGCACCATGGTAGGCCAAAAGCAAGTCGTTAAGTATAAGGGAAAACCCCTTAACAGTGTTTCTAGGCAAAGATGTTTCAGGACGAAATCTGTAGGTCCTTGAAAATGACTACACAGCTCAATCTGTAGTTAAGAATGCTTATCAAATGCCTGTTTTCAATAGCTGAGGTATTGAGCTCAAAGTTCAAGAGGTGATATTGCAACGTTAAAAAGACTCAGGTTCGGTCACATCTGGAGCATTGCATATATTTGTGGTTGACGCAGTATAGGAAGGATTATGAGGCATTGGAGAACGAGCTGAGTTAAAAACACTAGGGGTATTTACGAAACGTTGAGATAGGTACATGAATATGAGGGAAATGGATTAAGATAGGCTTTGTGTACGTCTAAAGGTTTAGTTTCAGGGGGTTTACGGAATTTATTTTCAGACGGTTTATCGTGATACTATGGGCCAAACGGTCCGTTCTTGTGCTGTACTGATCTATGATTTGTTCCATATACTGGGAACCATATATGCTGACCCTAATCTAGCTGGTTTACACGTAGAAGGCCTGATGGAGTACCTGATAAGGTTCTGAAAACCTGTGCCAACCAACTGGCGGGAGTATTCAAGGATATTTTCAGCCTCTCATTGCTATGGGCAGAAACTTTTACTTGTTTCAAAAAGGTAGCGTTTATACCAGTGCCTAAAAAGAATAATGTGTGATGCCTTAATGACTTTCACCAGGTAGCACTAACATCTGCAGTGATGAAATGCTTTGAGACATTGCTCATGACTATACTGAACTCCTGCCTCAGCAAAGACATGGACCCGTTGCAATTTGCCTATCGCCACAATAGGTCAACGGCAGATGCAATCTCAATGGCTCTTCATACGGCTTTATACCACGTGGACAACGCAAACAATAATGACAGGATGTTGAACATCGGCTATCGCTCAGCATTTAATTCCCATAATTCTGATTGAACAGCTGCAGAATCCGAGCCTCTGGACCTCCCTCTGGAATTGGATCCTCAACTTCCTAACTGGAAGACCACAACCTGTGCGGATCAGTTATAACATCTCCTCCCCGCTGACGATCAACACTGTTGCACCTCAGGAGTATGTGCTTAGCCCACTGCTCTACTCTCTATACACCCATGACTGTGTGGCTTGGCATAGCTCAAATACCATCGAAAATTTGCTGATGATAAAACAATTGTTGGTGGAATCTGAGGTGATGATGAGAGGGCGTACAGGTGTAAGATATGCTAACTAGAGGAGAAGCGTTGCAGTAACAACCTGGCACTCAACGTCCGTACAATGACAAACTGCTTGTGGATAATATGAAGGAACACATACCAATCCCCATGGGAGTGGAGGAGAATCAGAGGTAGCTGTCAAGATCTCTGAGGATCTAACCTGGCCCCAACATTTCGATAATGCAGTTGTAAAGAAGGCAATACTGCAGTTGCACTTCATGAAATATTTGAAAGATTTGGTATGCCATCAATTAAACTCAAAAACTTCTATAGATGTACCATGGAGAGCATTCCAACAGGCTGCAGGACTTTCTGTTATGGGAGTGGGGCGGGGGGGGGTGGGGGGTGTGTCTGCTGCATAGGGCCGAACGAAGTTGCAGAGGGTTAAAAATTTATTCAGCTCCATCTTGGGTACTATCCTACAAAGTACCCAGGACTTCTTCAAGGTGCGGTGTCTCAGGAAGGCAGAGACCATCAGGCCCAGTGCTTGACAAGTTCTGACTGTTAACATTAGGTAGAAGGTACAGAAGCCTTATGGCACACAGTCGGCGGTTCAAACACAACGTTTTCCCCTCTGCCATCCGATTCACAAATGGACAGTAAACCCTTGGATACTAACTTTATGTTTTAATATATGTATTTTTGCACGATTTAAGTCTATTCCATACACGTATAATGTCATTGATATACGTATTCATTTATATTGTAATATTTATATTATGTTATATTCATCCTGTATTGTCCCGGTACCGAAGAAACCACAACCAAGGGAGATGAATGACTTCAGACCTGTTGCTTTGACGTCGCACGTGATGAAGACGATGGAGCGACTGATAATACAGAATCTGAAGCCACAAACCAGGCACGCCTGGGATCCTCTTCAGTTTGAGTATCAGGAGAAGGTGGGAGTGGAGGACGCTATCAGGTACTTGCTGCACAAATTCCTCTCTCACCTGGACAGGGTCAGTGGTGCTGTGAGGATTACATTCCCGGACTTTTCTAGTGCCCTTAGCACCATCCAGCCCATGATCTTAAGGCACAAACTAACGGAGATGGGAGTAGACTCACACATGGTGGATTGGATAACGGATTACTTGACAGACAGACCTCAGTATGTGTGGTTGGGAGACTGTAGGTCTGACATGGTGGTCAGCAGCACAGCAGCGCCGCAGGGGACCGTGCTCTCTCCGGTCCTGTTCACCCTGTACACATCAGACTTCCAATATAACTCGGAGTTCTGCCATGTGCAGAAGTTCGCTGATGACAAGGCCATAGTGGGGTGTGTCAGGAATGGTCAGGAGGAAGAATATAGGAAACTGATACAGGACTTTGTGATATGGTGCAACTCAAACTACCTGCGTCTCAATATCACCAAGACCAAGGAGATGGTGGTGGACTTTAGGAGACCTAGGCCTCATATGGAGCCAGTGATCATTAAAGGGGGATGTGTGGAGCAGGTGAAGTCCTACAAGTATCTAGGAGTGCAGTTAGACGAGAAGCTAGACTGGACTGCCAACACAGATGCCCTGTGCAGGAAAGCACAAAGTCGACTGTACTTCCTCAGAAGGCTGGCGTCATTCAATGTTTGTAGTGAGATGCTGAAGATGTTCTATCGGTCAGTTATGGAGAGCGCCCTCTTCTTTGTGGTGGCGTGTTGGGGAGGCAGCATTAAGAAGAGGGACGCCTCACGTCTTAATAAGCTGGTAAGGAAGGTGGGCTCTGTTGTGGGCACAGAATTGGAGAGTATGACATCGGTGGCAGAGCGGAGGGCGCTGAGTAGGCGACGGTCAATCATGGAAAACCCTGAACATCCTCTGCACAGCACCATCCAGAGACAGAGAAGCAGCTTCAGCGGCAGGTTGCTGTCAATGCAATGCTCCTCAGACAGGATGAAGAGATCATTACTCCCCAACGGCATTCAGCTCTACAATTCAACCATCAGGGGCAAGACATTTTAAGTGCCGGGGTTAGGACTGAGCTTAAGTTACCACTCAATGCACTTTAGTAAACTATTTAAGAACTTTTTAAAAGTTATTTATTAATGCTTTTTGGGAGGGTGATTTTAGATGCATATCATATTTATACTATGTAATTAGTTTTGCTACAATAAGTGTATGGGACTTTGGAAAAATGTTGAAGTTCCCCTTGGGGATGAATAAAGTATCTATCTATCTATCTATCTATCTATCTATCTATCTATCTATCTATCTATCTATCTATCTATCTATCTATATATCTATCTATCTATCTATCTATCTATATTGCTATTTTTTCTTCTTCTATATTATGTATTGCATTGAACTGTTGTTCATAAGTTCACAAATTTCATGTCACATACTGGTGAAAACAAACCTGATTCTCATTTTGATAATAAGGGTAATGGCACAATTGTAATGTGGGACATCTATATGCAAGGAGTTTGTGAAAATCAGGTGGGTGTTGAATCACAAGAGAGGGAATTTGTTGAATGCCTACTAGCTGACTTTTTTGAGCTGCTTATTCTTGAGCCTGCTCGGGGAAAGCCCCGATCTCATAAAGGAGCTTAATATAAATGAAGTCTTCGGAGGCAGTGATCATAGTATGATTGAATTCATACTGCAGTTTGAAAGGGTGAAGCATAACTCACATGTATCTGTATCGTAATGGAATAAAGGAATTTGCGGAGGCATGCGAAAGGACCTTCCCCAGGTGGGCTGTTGGAGGATACTAACAGGGATTATAGCAGAGCAGAGATGGCTGAAGTATCTCGGAATAGTTCACTAGGCGCAGAATAAAAATAGTTGAAGTCTGAAGTTTACATGCACTTTAGGCAATTACATTTAAACTCTGTCTTTCACAATTCCTGACATTTAATTCTAGAAAACACTCCCTGTCTTAGGTCAGTTAGGATCACTACTTTATTTTAAGAATCTGAAATGTCAGAATAATAGTAGGGAGAATGATTTATTTCAGCTTTTCTTTCTTTCATCACTTTCACAGTGGGGCAGAAGTTTAGACACACTTTGTTAGTGTTTGGTAGCTTTGCCTTTAAATTGTTTAACTTGGGTCAAACGTTTTGGGTGCCTTCCATAAGCTTTTCACAGTAGGTTGCTGAAATTTTGTTCCATTCCCCAAGACAGAACTGGTGTAACTGAATCACATTTATAGGCCTCCTTACTTGCACAAGCTTTTTAAGTTCCTCCCACAAATTTTCTATTGGAATGTTATCAGAAAATTATGTCATGTCTGGTTCAGACTAAGGCTCCAGAGACAACATTAGTATCATGGTCAACGGTGGACGTGGTAAAGCAGTGACTTCGGCAGCTTGGCCTGCAGTGATATCATCATCTCAGTTCAGTGAGCTGACATGCAGAGAAGCAATCGTAACATTATAGTGTTCAGAGAAGTGCTTTGAAAATATAGACCACTTTGCATATTGAATGCAAGAGCCCGTAACCGTTCTGAAGTTCCAGCATAGCTCTTAATATGCTTATTCGTGTCTGCTATTCTGTACTGCCAATCCAGGAAGTGGCTCTCCATTAAGTCAGAAAGAAGAGTCTGAATGTGACTTGTGGAGATTTTGGGCAGATTTATCAAGTCTGTGTTTCACATCCTTCCCCATCTGCAAAGAAATCTTCCTTGGAATTTTTACTACTATTGGAGCAACAATTTAAATCATTCCAAAACCTTTAATAATAATGTGTCATATTTTCATTTTATACCAACATGTGGCATATCCGATATTTCTGCATGTGCTGAACTACAACGGGTTAACTACATCTGTTTCTGAATGTAATTAATCTGATTTGTGATGCGCAGTAATTCTCTTTGTTGGAATAACATAAACCTAAATGTTTATTTGCAGCATTCTTCACAATATTTTTGAGTGTTTAACTACGTTATACGTTTGTTTATCTCCATGTGGGATATTTTAACAATTCTATGTATTTATTCTTTTCTTGGCAGTATGCAAGATCAGAAAAAGAAGCAGCTGTGTAAAGCTGTAAGTGATGGAGACTCGATATGTTTATGTTCCCCCGTGTGTTCCATTATCTGCATCACTGAATACAAGCTGCACTTCTTTTCATGTTTTAGGTTCTTTATCCAGCACTCCACTGAACAATGTCTGGAATATATATATGTTCAGATTCAAATCCACTAGACAAAAACAAGACCAAAAACTAAAGCTGCAAGATCTGCACAAAACCACATAGATACAACATATGCAAACAACTGTGCAAACAATAGCATAATTGATAAAAAAAAACAGACTATGGGCACAACCAAATAGTCCAAGATGTTAAAGGACAGTAAATTCAAAAAGAAATCACCACAGTTTCCACAAGTCCCTAGGGTCCCGATAGACTCGACATCCTACGCCGGCTGCAGAAGGGACTACCTCCGCTATGGACTTCCAAGGACTTTTCATTCTTTCCATTTGAGTTCAATGCTTTGAGTTGTGTTCTATTACATTACTACATATCAATCAGTAGCAGTGCTGCCAATCATGTGACAATCAGGGATGGTTTACAACTGCAATAATTGAGCGCATTCCTCAGCCAACACAGCCACTCCAGTGACAAATTGACTGCTGCAGTCTCCTTTTATACACAGCACCACGAACTGCCCGAGGAAGTTGCGGAGAGACAGAATTGGGAAGAAGATCAGACAGAGTCAGAGTGATGGACTGAAGAGAGCGGCCCCTCATCTTCAAGCTCCACCTGAACTTTAACACATCCACCAATTTCCATCGGTATATGCACAACATAACTGCAAGTCGGCACTCTAGTCAATCTCTCTCAATCACACGGTCCATAGGGAAGAATTCCCTGGATTTACTGCTCCCAGCTTTGCTTCTAAATATTCCTGAAATATAAGGAATAATCTTCTACTCTATAAGGAAACACTGGAGGAGTCGGTGAAAGTGATGTCAGTCCTTCCTCGAGACTAAGAACAGTGCAGCGCGCCCTCCTCAGACACAGCAGCTAGAGGGCGAGGGTACAGTTAGTCTCAGTCTAAAACCAGACTGGGAGGAGAAAATGAAATATGTTCTCAGGAAGGAGTTCCATATGCAATCAGATCTGTGCTACTCAAGCCTTCTACAGCACAGTTGAACGGATTCAGTAAGCTAAATCGAAGACTCACGAAATGCAAATATAGCAGACAATTGTTCAAAGAAGAAATTAGAAAAAGCCAAAAAGGGGACCTCAATCATCTTTGGTGAGCAGGATCCAGAATAAACTCAAGGAATTTTACCCTTATTCCCTGGAGCGTATGAGAATGAGGGGAGATTGGACAGAGGTATACAAAATTATGAAGGGTATAGATCGGGTGAATGAATGCATTGTGTTGTGAGAAAAGTGTTTGATCGTACAGCTATTGCAGGCTGACCAGGAGATGGATCTCAGTATTTGAACATATTCCAGCACTGTCCGAAGGCCGGATGCAAGTCGAATAGAGTTGGATACCCTAACGTCAGGAACCCAATCCCAGAAAAAAATCAGAGCTACAGAAGCTCCAAAGGTCTCATCCCTGAGAAAGGATATATCCACCACGAAGAATGGTTACACCCGGGGAGAACTTGAAAGAATGGCACAGCACAGAGAACTCGGGTCAGTGGCTGGTGCAACGGATTCCAATCCCTATCTCTGCCCCCTCACCATCTCGTACCCTCTCGTTGCGTATTCCACATCCCTGCTAAAAAAAAGTATCTGTGTGTTGCCAATACCTGCGACCTTCTCTGTTTCGTACATCTCTATAACATTAGCCCTCAGTGTCCCACATTCCAAGGAAAACAATCATATACTGCAGGTAACTCAGTCATTTGTGACCCATCAATGACCTTGTAAACTTCCGCCGCCTTATTTCTAGCTTAACGGGACCTTTCCTGCATCAGTGTGACCAAAATTAAACACGGTATTTCAATGCGAACACACACCTCATACAACTGCATTACAACATTCCAACCTCCGTCCCCAGTGCAAAAGAGTATTTCTAGATGCTAGAAGGGGACCTGCAGATGCGGGAAAGTTAGAGTTTCAGAAGGCATCTAACAAGGTGCCACATGAAAGGCTGGTGCACGACACTAGAAATCAAAGGACTGGGGAAATGAGTTCTCAAGGATAAAAGGCTGTTTTTCATATAGATGACAGAAACTCAAATAAAAGGGTTTTTTATTTCAGGATGGGAGGATGTAATCACTGGAATATCCCCTGGATCAATTCTGGACGCTCAATATATACTATCAATATTCAAATCATGTTGGAGTCGGGTAAGTTGGAGTGTTAATGGGCTGTCTAAGGGAGCAAGGATAAGTGATAAGTTGAGGGCTGTCAATTATTCACAATCGATATTGTTAAAGTATGTCTCTGGCAACAATAAATATAGAATAAAAACAGGTTTTTATTAAACAAATAAATATTTATTTAACTCTGTTCAACAAAAATGAAGAGTAAACAAATGACTGACTTAACCGCAATTTAACTGCAAAACAGCAACACTAACCGTTCCTAAAATGATAAATTCGAGCACAGTCTTAAAGTGGTAAAAGCGAACACAGTTCTTAAACGTGGCAAATTCGAAAGTCCAAGTATTTCACACAGTCAATCAGGTGAGACTTTCTTGAAGTAATGAATTAATCGACGACGTAACGTTATTGCTGACCCCACCCGAAATATGCCTTCCCCCAAAGACTCACGATGATGGAAATAAAAACAGCTTAAAAGAACGGATATTTTCCTTGGCGAATAACACTACCATTTCTGCTCTTACAGCAAGGGTTTATCTCGGAATCGGGTTACTATTTGCTTGAACGATGATACAATAAAGTCATCCCGTCGTAAACCGCCGAACTTTACTCGAGCCTTAGGGTTCCCGTACTTCGGTAAAATCTTCACTCTCAAATTCTTAAGACTTTAACATTAACTCAAAGATATATCAAGCATAACTGGCAGCGATTATCAAAAACTGCTGACACGAGGATTATGTACCTTGCAGTAGAAATTAAAACTACTCTTTAAAACGAAACTGCGTCATGAAAACAGCTGACGACTTAAACGACGTCTGAACACAAAACTCCTACGTCACAGCAGGCTTTCCAGTTTTACAGCAGTTGAGAACAGATCATCACGTGACCTCACACTGGCGGGAAATTACATCACCTCACCATCACAAGAGCATTACATCATGGTCACCATATACTCAATTACTTCATGGTCCTGAGACAGTCAGAAGATACCCACGGGTATGTAAAAATATTAATATTAATCTCCCGGACAAGGGGGAAGAGTATTTGGCGGCAAAGGCTGTCAATCAATGACAGAGAAGATGGTGGGGGTAATGTTGTGATGGGACATTTGGTCTCTGCAGCGGGATATAGAGAGGCTGAGTAAAAGAGAGAATATTAACAAAATGGAGTTTAATGAGGTAAACAGCGATGGCGTATGCAGTAGTGGAAAGAATCAAAGGGCAGAATACATTTTATATGGAGAAAAGCAGCACATGAGGGGTCCAGTTGTGGTCTTGTACAAGTTACACACATGCAGCAGACAGGTGCAGTGAATTGTTGATGGACATTTATTTCAGTGTGGTTAGTGCAGGGAAACGGAAAAGTGTTGTTACAGTGTCAGAGAAGTGTGCAATGATGGATTTTGGGAAGTTAAAGCAGGCCAACACATGCACAGTGAATGACAGTGTCATGTAGAGTGTTACTGAACAGAGAGACCTTGGGATACAGGTACTTAGTTCTTGGAAGTCACAACATATGTTGACAAGGTTGTGAAGTATGTGAACAGCATCCTTGCGTTTGGCAGCAGAGGAGTCGCCGCATGACATTACAGTTGTACAAAATATTGAATAAACCACAGCTGCAGTACCCTGTACAATTCTGATAAGCACAATGAGAAAGGAAGTAATTAAGCTGGAAAGATGACGAAAAGATTCACAGGAATGTTGCCTGGACTGGGGTCTTGTTTTACAAGTAAAGATTAGACACACTGAGACTGTCTGCACTGGAGTGAAGGAAGCTGAGGGGAGACCTGACAGAAGTTTATAAAACTATGAGAGTTGTAAATAAGGTAAACGATCAGAATCATTTTCCCACGGTGGAAATGCCAAATTCAAGACGGCTGCCTTTACAGTGACAGAGTGATAATTTAAAGATGATGCACAGAGCAAGTAGTAGATCAGTTTTATTTACAGAGTGGGGGAGACTGCCATGGGGAGTGGTGGAAACAGAAATAATAGTGATATTGAAGTGAGAGAAGAGATTTAGTTTAATGTGGCATTGTGTTTAGCACATACATCGTGGGAAGAAGGACCTGTTCGTATACTGTACCGTACAATGTTCTGAGTGAGTCTCAGTGACAGAAAACTATTTAACAGGATGCAACGACAGATGTATCGGGTCCTCAGGACTGTTGGAGAAAAGAGATAACAAGGATTACAAGTACACAGTCCTCTGAAAACGTGGATAGGGTGATGAAGAAGACATTCACCAGTTAGAGCTCGGAGTACAGGAGATGGGACTGCATGTTGTTACAGTACAGGTCCTTGGTGAGACAACAATGTATTGTGCGCAATTCTGGTGTCTCATTTATAAGATGAAAATCACTAAGCTGGGGAAGGGCAGAGTGATTTGGTAATATGAAAAGGGAAAGATCAAAATGGACACTTGGGCAAACTCTTCTACACAGGGTGTGGTGGCTATATTGTACGAGCTGCCAGAAGAAGCTGCAGACGAGATACAATCACAATGTGTAGCAGCCATTTGGACAGGTTAGGAAAGGTTTAGAGGGATATGGGCCAAACACAGGTAAATGGGACACTAGGATACACACACTTGGTCAGTATGGCCACGTTTTTGTCCTATGCATTTCAGTAACTGAGTGAAAGATGAGCAGCACTACAGACTCCTCACTCCAGGTGATGGTGCACATGTGATTGGCGGGTATGTACAAGATGGGAAGAGGAACATGCAAAAAAGTTTCTCCCCACATGTTGTTTAAACCATTCTCGTCTCACCACAAATCTAGTTCACTTAGTTTTAGATGGACTTCCTTGTGAAAAAGTCTGCAGCCATTCACTTTATCAGCCATGTCCCTCAGGAGATTATACACCTCTCTACGCCCAACACCCAGCTTTCTACATTCCGGGAACACAGACCGAGGCTTTCCAGTCTCTGCTTGTAACTCACTCCCAGTCGCCCCTCTCCAGCACACTCCCCAGCTGAATCACAACCTTTCTGTTTGATGGACAACAACCCAACTAAGTATCAACGGCATATTGTACAGCTGCAACAGTACATCCTAACTCTTGTATGCAGTGCCCTGACTGATGAAGGATTCATGCCAGATGATTTCTTCGCCACCTTGTTTACACTGTCACCACTTTCAATGAACCACAGACTCATGGATCATTTGTCTCAACAACTAAATAAACAAGTCTAATGTTTTGCTGTTATTCACTTAATTGGATACTCTTTATCTAGGTTTAGGACTTATGTGACGATCTGATCACATTTAGATCATATTTGTGCAGAAATAGAGAAAATTCACCAGGTTCACAAATTTCTCTTACAGCTGTATCTATGTTGTGAGCCATTTGTCACTCTGTGGCCCTCCTCGACAACTGATCAGGATCTCACTGTAATATATAAGAACATTATTCACTATCAACAGCGTGTCCGAACTTGCTGATGAAGTCTGGTGCATTTGTATGCAAATACATTATTAAAATAATTAACGGCAAGACTCTTCGCTCTGCCCACTGCAGCACGTCGCTAATCAGCAGCCTGCATTCAGAGAAACAGCTTTATTTACCTCTTCAAAAAACTCTGAAGTGTCATCAACCACAAATTCTCGCTGACAAAGCCATGCTAATCCTGCTAATCTGACACAGTTCATCAAAATAGAAGTGATTCCTGTCCCTCAGAATGCCCTCCAGTAACCTCCGAACAACTAAAGTCAAGCTAACTGACCTGCAGTTCCCAGGCTTGTCCCTAACAACGTTTTTTTTTTATACAATGGAACAATATTAGCCATTCTTCAGTCTTTGGGGCAACCCTCAGTGGACCTCCACAATTTTCTCTCTCCTTCCACAAAACAATTGGTCAGGCCCTGAGGATTCATCAACTTAATGCACTGTAGGACGCTAATAACTGCAAGCAGGTCATATGTATTTCCTCCAAACCAACTCCTCTAATTTGCCATTATCCATTGAGAAACCATGATATTGTACTCAGTAAATACAAAGTTTAAATTACCATTAATTGATTCATGATCCCACCCATTCCCTGTGGCTCAAGATACAGAGACTCTGCTGTTTTCTATAGGGCCTCTCTCTCCCAAACCACACTGTTTATCAGAACATAGCTATAGAACCTCTTGGTATTTTCCTGACCTGCCTGATTAATCACATTAGTCTGTCCTCCTGGTATTGCTCTTAAGAGTATCCTAAATAATTTTAATTCTTATCAAGTGATTTGCCCGATTCTGACCTTCTACACACAGTGTATGTTTCTTTTATTTCTTGACCGGAGACTTTATATCTCTCATTGGCCTTGGTTCCCTAAACTTGCCAGGTTATCCTTCACCCTAAAAGGAACATGCTTATTCTGGACATCTGCAGTCACACTGGAAAAAAAAACAAACAAAAAAAACTTCTACTTGCCATTTGTTCATTTTCTGTCATACAGATTCTCTCAGTCCACCTGTGCTATATCCAGTCAAATCCACTAAAATTCACCTTTTCTTCAGAATAGATCCCTAAACTGTGAACTTGACCATACATTCCAAACACTATCTCAAACTAACAGAAAGAGTGGAGAAGATATTAACAATTACAAAGGTAAGATGTGGGAACACGAAACAATCCTCAGAGAGGGATATGAATAGGAGAGAGTGAGCAATTTCAAGTTCCTGGGAGTCAAGATCTCTGAGGATCTATCCTTGCCACATAATAACAATGCAACTATAAAGAAGACAAGACAAGACACTCAAAAACCTCTCTCAATGTACGGTGAAGAGTATTCTGACTGGCTGCATCACTCTTTGGTGGAGATGGGGGAGGTTACTGCACAGAATCAAAAGAAGCTTCCAGAAGTTGTAAAATTAGTCAGCTCCATCCTAGGTACTAGCCTCCGTATTATCCAAGTCATCGCCAAGTAGCACTGCATCGCAAAGCCGACGTCAATAATGAAGGGCTTCCATTGTCCGGGACAGACCTCTTCTCATTGTTAGGGGCAGGAAGCAAGCCTGAAGGCACACACTCAGTGATACAGGAACAGCTTCTTCCCCTCTGCCATACGATTCATAAATGGACATTGAATTCTGGAACACTACATCACTTTTATAATATATATTATTTCTCTATTTGCACTATATTTCATCATTTAAATATGCATTATTGTTTTCGTTGTTTCTTGTTTCCATGCTACGTTATCATGTATTGGATTGAACTGCTGTTGGTAAGTTAACACATCAGAATCTGAATTGAAATCAGGTTTATTATTACTGGCATGTGTCCTGGAATTTGCTAACTTAGCAGCAGCAGTTCAATGCAATACACAATACAGAAGAAAACAAAACAAAACAAAATAATAATAACAATAATAATAATAACTAACTGAAACAAATACAGTTTACGGATATTGAACAGATAAAAAATAATGTTCAAAATGGAAATAATATATACTTGAAAAGCCAGGTAGTGTCCAAGGGTTCAATGCCCTTTTAGGAATCGGATCCGGAGGGTAAGAAGCTGTTCCTAATTCGTTGAGTGTTTGCCTTCAGGCTTCTGTTTCACTGACCTGATAATAAAGGTTTTCAAATTTCACAACACATGCCGGTGATAATAAACCCGATTCTGATTCGGATACAACGGATTCTTGATCAGCATGGTGAGTAGGCTGAGGAATGGTAAATGGTGTTCAGTCTAGATGAGTGAGGATTGGCAATTTCTGAAATCATATCAGAGAAGGATTTCGTGATCACAACCCAGTCTTTCATGGAAACGATACTCTCCTCCATTGACTCCGGTTGCATTTACTGCTGCCCCGGGAAAGCAGATAAAATAATCAAAGACCCTTCCCACCCCTGTAATTCTGTCTTCTCACACATTCCATTAGGCAACAGGCATAAAGGAGGAAGCACACACAGCACCAGGAACAAGGACATCATTGGTCCTACTGTTACAGCATCTAAAAAAAAGTATTCATACACACCTTCAAAGGTTTCATGTTTTATTGTTTTACAACATTAATCCAGGGTGGTTTAATTTGGCCTTTTTGACACTGAATAACAGAAAGGCTATTTCGTATCAAAATGAAAGTGTTATCTACAAAGTGATAAAACGAAAATAATCCATTGTATGAGTATTCAACCCCTTTAATATAACACACCAAATAATCACTAGTGCAGCAAATTGGTTTCAGAATTCATATGATTAGTTAAATGGTGATCACCGTGTGAAGTCAGGATGTTTCAATACACTGTCGTAAAAATACTCCAGGACCAATTACTGCTAAGTCAGTGTCCTGGCAAAAACTGCACCATGAAGACCAAAAAACGCTCCAAGCAACTCGGTGAAAAAGGTAATTGAAAAGCAAAAATTAAAAAATATATATATGAAGCACCCAGACAGCAGTTGTTGGATATGCAGTCTCTCCTATCTCAGCACAGAAGTTTGTAACTCCTTCCGACTTATCATAGTTCTCTTGGTGGCCTTCATCGCTCTTCCCTTCTTGCATGTTTCTCCGTTTTTGAGGAGTGCCTGCTCTAGCAGTTTTACAGTTGTGCCTTATTCTTTCTATTTTTTGATGATTGATTTGACTGTACTTCAAGAGATATTCAGTGACTTGGACATATTCTTGTATCCATCTCTTGTTTTGTGTTTTACCTTAACCTTTTCACGGAATTGACGATTCTAGTGGTTTACTGCCCTACGATCAACGGAAATAGACAGGATTAAAAAAAGATGAAAAAAAAAGCCTTTCACTTTTTTTCAATGTAAATGTGACCAATAACGATAACCTTTACAAAAGCACGGAAGAGCTGAAGTCAGTAGACAGGAGTTCAACGTACGTATATCTCATCATATAGAAACCTGAGATTAATTTTCTTGTCTACTCAGTAAATCTACAGAATGATAACTGTTATCTATTCCATAGATAATAACTACAGCAATCAATGAAAAACCGGCCAACTAGCGCAGTCAGCCAGTGTGAAGGAAACAACAAACTGTGTGAATGCAAAAACAGGAAACAATAATTAAACAAGCAATACATTTTGAGATTATGAGATGAGCTGTCTTTGAAAGTAATTTCATTGGTTGTAGGAGAATTTCAATGATGGGGCAAGTGAAAGCGAGTGAAGCTAACTGCTTTGGCTAAAAACTCAATGTAGGCAGGCTGTTTACACTTTCTCTACCGTGGCCACAGTATCTCGCACCAAACAGGTTTCCTGAAACTTGCCAGCCTTTTCCTTTACCCTACAAGAATCATTCAGGTTCTGAACACCTGACATCACACTTTTAAAATACTCCGACTTCTTACAACATTGCCCATTCCCCTTTACTACCTGCATCTTTATATCCTAGAACATTATGCTGATCATTCTGCCATTCCCTCAGCCATGATTCTATTGTGGCTGAGATAGAACCATAAGAAACAGGGGAAAGATTAGGCCATGCATCCAAATCTATGCTGCTCCACCATTCCATGATGGCTAATTCTTTTATCACTCTTTACATCATTCTCTTGCCTTTTCCCCACAACACGTTGATCCACTGACTAATCGAAAACCTATCAACCTTCGTTTTACATTGAATGGCTTGGCCTCCACACCTGCCTGTAGCAATGAATTCAAGTTTCACTGCCAACTTTGTAGCAATTGCTCTTCATTTCCGTTCGAGATGGACACCCCTCTATTCTGCAACTGTGCGCTCTGGTCCTCGAAAGCGCCACTATAGGAAACATCCTTTCCACATCAACTCTATCTGTTCCCTCGGCTCCTCGACTACCGCACTATAGGAAACATCCTCTCCACATCGGCACTGTATAAGCCGTTCAATATTCATTAGGTTTCCGTGAGATCCACCGAATTCTTCATGAACTCCACCGAGTAAAGGCCTGGAGCCACTAATCTTTCCTCAAACATTAACACTTTACTTTCTCCATTCAAGCTCATAAATCTTATTTGAGCCCTCTCCAATGCAACAAAATCTTTTTTTTTCATCTAATGGGCAGAGAACCGCTGATAGTACTGGAAGTGCGGTCTGACAAATGGCATGGAAACCTCAATGTAATATTTTGCATTGCTATACTTGTCCTCTTGAAATTAATGCTAATGTTTCATTTGTGTTCCTTGTCACTGACTCATACTGCAAGTTACACTTCCTAAAGGAGAGCTCTCAATTCTCTTTACACCTCCGTGTTTTTGAATTTTAACCTACTTGGAAAGTAGTCTTCATTATTACTGCTTATTTTGGATGACCATACAGTTCCTTGCACTATATTCCATATTCCATTTCTTTGCCCATTCTCCCAATCTTTCTTTCCTTCATCAATTCCCTGCTTCCTCAGCACTTCCTGCCCTGCAACTATCTTCGAATTGTCTGCAAACTTCATCAGAAAGCCATTAATTCTGTCACCCAAATCATTGACCGATACATGAAAGGAAGTGATCCAGAGTCAGTCACATCTGAGTTCATCCGCTTGACCTGCCAGGCCTCTTACACGGAAGCAAATGCAGTTTAAACGAATTGTATTTTTTCCTCTCCTTTGACTGTGCTCCTGTCTATCCTGTTGACTAAATTTGTTGTCGTGGGCAAAAGTATTATCTCCTGCTCAGGGTAAAACTGACCGCCACTCCCATTTACACTATTCTGAGCATTACTTGCAAATCTACAGGATATTGGCCCCCTCTGATTCAATAGACAATAGACAATAGGTGCAGAAGTAGACCATTCGGCCCCTCGAGTCTGCACCGCCATTCTGAGATCATGGCTGATCATTCACTATCAATACCCAGTCCCTGCCTTGTCCCCATATCCCTTGATTCCCCTATCCATCAGATATCTATCTAGCTCCTTCTTGAAAGCATCCAGAGAATTGGCCTCCACCGTCTTCCGAGGTAGTGCATTCCACACCTGCACAACTCTCTGGGAGAAGAAGCTCTTCCTCAACTCTGTTTTAAATAACTGACCTCTTATTCTCAATGCATGCCCTCTGGTACTGGACTCTCCCAACATCTGGAACATATTTCCTGCCTCAATCCTATCAAATCCTTTAATTATCTTAAACGTTTCAATCAGATCCCCTCTCAATCTCCTCAATTCCAGCGTGTTCTAGCCCAATCTCTCCAATCTCTCTGCATAAGACAGCACTGCCATCCCAGGAATCAACCTAGTGCATCTACACTGCACTTCCTCAACTGCCAGAATGTCCTTCCTTAAACCTGGAGACCAAAACTGTACACACTATTCCAGGTGTGGTCTCACCAGGGCCCTGTACAAATGCAAAAGGACATCCTTGCTCTTGTATTCAATTCCCCTTGTAACAAAGCCAACATTTCATTTGCCCTCTTCACTGCCTGTTGTACTTGCTCATTCACCTTCATTGACTGATGAACTAGGACTCCTAGGTCTCTTTGCATTTCTCCCTTACCTAACTCTACACAGTTCAGACAATACTCTGTCCTCTTTTTTCTGCTTCCAAAGTGGATAACTTCACATTTATTCACATTGAATGACATCTGCCAAGTATCTGTCCACTCACCCAGCCTATCCAAGTCTCCCTGTATTCTCCTAACATCCTCTTCGCATGTCACACTGCCACCCAGTTTAGTATCATCAGCAAACTTGCTGATATAGTTTTCAATGCCCTCATCTAAATCATTGACATAAATCGTAAAGAGCTGTGGTCCCAATACAGAGCCCTGTGGTACCCCACCAGTCACCTCCAGCCAGTCCGAGAAACACCAATTCACTGCTACCCTTTGCTTTCTATCTGCTAAACAGTTTTCTATCCATGTTGAAACCCTGCCCCCGATGCCATGAGCTCTGATTTTACTCACCAATCTCCTATGTGGCACCTTATCGAATGCCTTCTGAAAATCTAGGTATACAACATCCACTGGCTTACCCTCGTCTAACTTCCTTGTTACACCCTCAAAAAACTCCAACAGATTAGTCAAGCATGATTTGCCCTTGGTAAATCCATGCTGGCTCGGCCTAATCCTATTTCTGCCATCTAGATGTGCCACTATTTCGTCCTTAATAATGGACTCAAGCATCTTCCCCACGACTGACGTTAGACTAACAGGGCGATAGTTCTCCGTTTTCTCCTTCCCTCCGTTCTTGAAAAGTGGGATAATATTAGCCACTCTCCAACCTTCAGGAACTGATCCTGAATCTAAGGAACATTGGAAAATGATTACCAATGCATCCGCAATTTCCTGAGCCACCTCTTTTAGAACCCTCGGATGCAGACCATCTGGACCCGGGGATTTATTAGCCTTCAGTTTTACCAGTCTACTCATCACAGTTTCTTTCCTAATGTCAATCTGTCTCAATTCCTCTGATATCTTATGACCCTGGCCCATCCATACATCTGGGAGATTGCTTGTGTCCTCCCTGGTGAAGACAGATCTAAAGTACGCATTAAATTCTGTTGCCATTCCCTGTTTCCCATAAGAATTTCTCCCAATTCATTCTTCAAGGGGCCAACATTGTTCTTAACTATCTTCTTTCTCTTCACATAGCTAAAAAAGCTTTTGCTATCCCCTTTTATATTCCTGGCTAGACTGAGCTCCTACCTGATTTTTTCTCTCCGTATTGCTTTTTTAGTTAAGATCTGCTGCTCCTTAAAACTTTCCCAATCATCTGTATTCCCACTCATCTTAGCCCTGTCATACTTCTTTTTCTTTAATGCTATACAATCTCTGACTTCCTTTGTCAACCACTGTGCCCCTTCCCTCTCTTTGAATCCTTCCTTCTCATCGGAATGAACTGCTTTTGCATCTTTTGTATTATGCCCAAGAATATCTGCCACTGCTGATCCACTGTCTTTCCTGCCAGGGCATCCACCCATTTAACTTTGGCCAGCTCTTCCCTCATGGCTCCGTAGTCTCCTTTATTTAATTGCAACACTAACACCTCTGATCTGGCCTTATCCCTCTCAAATTGTAGATAAAAACGTATTCATGAGCAATTCATCTTTTCTGTGCAAATGTCCCTACCAGAGAAGAAATTGCACTAATCCAAGAACTTCAACCTTGGCTCCTGTCAAATATTCATCTGAATCATCATTCTATTTCTATCCTTGCAAATATTTGTCACATGGTGTAATCCAGAGATTACTAGTTTTGAAGCTGTGCTTTTTAAAACGTCTTTCCTAATTCCTTCTATTCACCGTGTACAAGATCAACCCCCTTTTCTCTGGCATTCCTGCCATTCTTGCTACTCCAACAGAGAGAGAAATTCTGAAAAAAACCTCTAAAATTTCATGTCCTCGAGTACACCACCTCATATGCCATTGCTCTGCACTCATTTCCAGCTAGTCTACGTTCTAGGAATCGTTTGGCAATCTTCCTCACAATCGACAACGGCACCAAATTTTTTTGTGTCACCGATGTAATTTCCTGGTTTGTTAAATGGGCGAACAATATTGGTTCATCTGCAATTACATGTGTAATTAAAAAAAGTCTACAAAGATCTCTTTGAAAGCCCCAGCAATCTGCAATATTGCCTCATTCAATCAATAAACTGGAATGAATTCTATCCAGTCCTGGTGAGTTAACCACCTTTGTGTTCTTTGAGAGTCCCAATGCTACCAGCAACTTGTTAGCAATATGCGTGGAATATCAGCGTATCCTTCCTGACGCTTACTTCCCCCATCACTTTCTGTCTGATGAATACTGACCTGGAATATTAATTTGGTGATTTGGTCACTTATTCCCACTGCAGACAAACTTTCACTCCTCCACTATTGAGTTGTTTCCATTCCTGCTTTCTTTGTAGTGTCCCTTTGGTTTTTAATGTATGTACAAGGGTTTCTCTCCAGGCCTGCTGAGTAAAATCATTCACTCTCCCCTAACATCCTTCGGCACTGCAGACTATCTGTTTAATTAGTACATTGCTGAATATTCATCAAAGGGATTGTCTAATTTTCACTTTCTATAAATTCCTTATTGTTCCTCTTCCTTTTTGATTCCATTTGAAACATCTCTGATCATGCAATATTCTTTGATCTGGGTTCTTGTATTTCCACCTCACATAAGCCATTTGAATTTTGAACCACTTAGCTTTAAAAAAAATCTGTGTAGTCAAATGTGTGTTACAATTGCCCCCGGTCTCTGTCCCAAGGTGCTGCCTAACATAGATCTCATCAGCCTGCAACACACACTGGAGGAACTCAGTATCTATGGAAAATGGTAAACTGTCAAAATTTCTGGCTGAGGCCCTTTAACAGGACTGGAAAAAATAGCTATGAGGTCAGGATACGAAGATGGTGGAAGGTGAGCATGAACTAAGTTACGTATGTAACGCTTTAGAAACAAACCAGCAGCAATCTCTCTCTCTCTCTCATAGTTGACAAGACTCAGAAACGTCGACGTTCTACTGTTTTCCTCAGATGCTGCTGAGTTACTCCAGCATTTTGTCTGAGGGAAATAGTAAACAGTCGACATTTTTGGCTGAAACCCTTCATCAGAATCTGTTTTTTTTTTGTGTTGTTCTGTATTTCGAGCAAATGCAGATTTTCTCCCGTTTGATTTGTACCTCTGTTCATCACATTGCTTCCATTTACCCACATGTTGGGTCTAGAATAGGGAGCTGAAGCAGCAGAATTGTAATAATTACAGCATTTATTTCTCACGTTTCATAAGTTTCAAAATCCGATTCTGTGGGT
Organism: Hypanus sabinus; assembly: GCF_030144855.1. Taxonomy (NCBI): domain Eukaryota; kingdom Metazoa; phylum Chordata; class Chondrichthyes; order Myliobatiformes; family Dasyatidae; genus Hypanus; species Hypanus sabinus. The sequence goes on along the minus strand of NC_082711.1, from coordinate 124,557,365 downwards.
ATTTCACCGCATTCTTCAGTTCCTCTCGGAATTTGCTCTGAGTCAGAGCGTAAATACACGTGTTGGTACAGGAGCTGAGGACCTGCAGCATTTCCGATGTGTGTTGTGCGATATAACGGGGATCCGTGGCTGAACTGACAACAAAAATCAACGAAATGCGTCTGTAGATAGAAAATGCCACCGCTGTACCCCACAACAATATGAAACTACCGGTTATGCTGAAGAGCAAAACGATGGATTTGCGTCGGTTCTCCATCTCCCGATCCTTGTCATTCTCTCCACTCTTTTGTCCCCGGAGCCCCCTGCGAGCTCGACTGGCCGCTAGAATCCGTCTGACAGTCAGAATATTCAGCAGCAAAATCAGAAAGAATGGGACACAGGGAGTTAAAATGAGATCAAACATCTCAAATGCCGACCATGAGGGAGAGTTTGTGAAGCTCTGTGTAAGAACACAATACCAGGGAACACCATCAATTATTGTTCTAGGCTCTGATACAAAGCCCCAAGGGACAGTCTCCAAACAGGCCAGCACACTGACTGTCCCGATAACCGCAGCCGCCGTTCTCTCGGTGCAATATTTTGTTTTCAGCTTCTCGCAGCAAATAGCCACAAATCTATCGATGGTGAAAGCGACAGTCAGCCAGACTGAGGCCGCAGTGCTCGCATAAACCAACCAGTTACTGATTCTGCACACAGGAGTGATGAACAGGAATGATCTGGGAAAATAAATCAGAGCTGTCATCCTCAGCAGCGGATCGGAGATAACGACCAGGAGATCGGCAGCTGCCATCCCCACCAGATAGCGAGTGACACATTTGGAGAGACCGCACTTTCCCCGGGACAGGATCACAATCGCCACCAAGTTCGCTGGAAGAGAGACGGATAACAGTAAGTTGAGAAAGGACTGAGCAGAATCCAATGCAGCAGTATTAGGGGCTCCTGTTATATTGCCACTTTATTGTTGCATTTAGCGGTGGGAGGGTCGAGAGAAGGCGCAGAACTGGCGGCGACCGAGGAGATTACACAGTAAACTAAAGACAATATGATCTGAATACAGATTCCTCACTGACGGCCGAAATGTGAAGTGGCAGCGGAAAGCTAAAACTTGGTAACTCCATCCTCAGAATTACCACTGGATGGACCATTTTCCGCGTCTCTTCTGGATGAAATGAATAAATCCGGACGCTGATTAGACAATCATCAACTTCCGGCGTCCGCTGTTAGCGACAGAACAGTCGAAGCGCGGAACAAAAACAGGAAATTTTGGAAATTCACTCAGGCAAATCAGAAAATGTGGAAAAACAGTTAAAGTATCTTTCCAGAACTTCTCTCAGAGAGACCCCTGACACTACTGTTAACTCTTTCCATACAAGCTGCTTGGGGTTTAGTTTTTCCAGCATTCCCCGAGTGTGTTTGCTATTTCGGCATTTGCCAGCTCACTGACTTTACAACAGAACATTGACTGATTCCAACAGATACAGCGCAGTCTGACACAAAGTCACAGACAAAAACTGAATCCATCACCTGGCAACCAGGGGAGAAGAATTCAAACTCGGTGCTGTAGTCAGATGTCTGTAACGCTGTTAAGTGCAGATATAATATAAAACATTTCTCTGTACTGATAACTATGAAGCACCACGTCGGTTGTGGTAATTGACTCATCATCGACTTCATTGTATTGTCCATCATTAGATTTATATTCAGTCATATCGCAGAAATTTACAAAAAAAATCCACAACCGTTTCCTTTTACAAACCGGAACTCCTCACATTTGCTAAAGTGTCACTACAGTCGATGGTTTGATTGTTGCTCCTAAATAGACAATCACTCACATTCAAATGCAGACTATAAATTGGCATAAACTCCGCGGGATGACTAAACACAATATTTGCAAATGCAGTACAGCTACTACAAGACCAAAAGCAGAGAGCCGAACATCTCATTATTAATCACAAACCGCTGGAGGAACGCTGTTTGACCTGCTCAGTCCCAAAGAAATAGGCCGATTCGCTGAATTCCTGCAGCAGTTTATTTTTAGACAGAAATCCCAACATCCAAAGTTCCGGTGTTTCCACTCCATTTCTGAAATGCCGGGTACTGGGACTGCAATATGAAAGAATAAACCAGCGGCAGAATTAATCCCGTCGTTGGGATTACACTTCAACATCCAACCGGGGCAGCTGACACTGCGGCTTACCGGGAATTCCAAAGGCAGAAATAAAAGGATAGTAAACATCTTCCACCCGCCAGAGGACTGGATACACCATTTCAGTGAGAATATGTGATTTTTGTTGCTCCAGCGAACACAGCTCCTGCAGACAGCTGATGCATTCCAAGCGACACTGATTTATACAGATGATCTGTCTCCAGAGATACGTTTATACAGCTCACTAACTTTCTTAGACACAGTTGCTTGAACAAACACTTTAAATCTACACCATTGTCTCTATTGCAAATATTGGGGCGATTGGAGACAAATACATCAAAATTTTTTGGCATTATGTCAGCAGGGTCTCTGGTGGAAATAGGACGGTAGATTTACTTTGAAAGACTGAGCTTTGTCACGGAGCAGCTATACTTACAGGTTTCATCTTTTTGTTGGCTAATCATTCATCTCTGACCCGACACCAGCGAGACTGATCGAGCTCTACCTCCCAATTTAAATTGTCCTTCAGTCCTTATTTAAGCTGTCCTTCAGTCCTTCAACTTTTTCCTGGTGACACTCACACTGACACACACACACACACACACACACACACACACACACACACACACAAACACATAGAGAGAGAGAGAGAGAACTACACAAATGCATTTCTATTTTATAGTGACTGTCCTGTTGTACAAAGCATTTATTATATGTTATTATAAATTGCACATTGCACATTTAGTCAAGGTATAAAGTAAAGATTTTTGCTTCTCATGTGTATGAAGAAAGTAAGTACTAAAGTTAATACAATTCGAAATACACAAAGACAGATTCGAACAAATATAGAGAAACCGATATCCAGGACGGAACCGGTAAAATAAGCACGTTGCTAATGTACGAACACGAGAAAATCTGAAGATGTTGGCAACCCCGGGCAACACAAGGAACACTTTGAGGTCCTCCAGATTCTTGCTGATCCTGTTGCTGATGTAACAGTCTTTAATGGGTATCTCAAATCTGTCAAAGCTCAAAAGAAATCGAGAATAAATATTTCAGTCTGTAAAGGAATGGGCAGATTATTAAATATTACAAAAATACTGGAAATTGGCAGATGAATAGGTGCATGGAGGCTGGAAATGAACGAGAGAAAGACAATCGTGAGGTAAATTCTTAGAAGTAAGGCAGAGAGAGAGAGAGAGAGAGAGAGAGAGAGCGGGGGAGAGAGGGAGGTGGGAGGGAGAGAGAGAGTGCGAGACAGACAGACAGGCAGACAGACAGACAGACAGACAGAGACAGAGAGAATGACAGATAGACAGGTCAAACAGGCAGAAAGGCAGCCTCGAACAGATGCATAGATAGTGGGGTTATGGTGTTCCTCCTGTATCTCCTAGTCTCTGGTACTGTGTGAGAGTGTTGGGTTCACTCTGTACCTGTCAGTCTACGATACAGTGTGATACTGCACAGGACAGGACGAAGTGCAGAACGTTGTAAATCCTGTCAGCTCTATCTTGGGTACGAGCCTACAAAGTACCCACGACATATTTAGGGAGCGTTGTCTCAGAAAGGCAACGTCCTTTATTAGGGACCTCCAGCACCCAGGGCATGCCCCTTTCTGACTGTTACCATCAGGTAGGCAGTATAAAAGCCTGAAGGTACGCACTCAGTAATTGAGGGATGGCTACTACCCCTCTGTCATTCGATTCATAAACGGACATTATATCTTTGGACAATAACTCACTTTTTTTAATATACGGTATTTCGGATTTTGCATGTTTTTTAAAAAATAATTTAATAGACATACTGTAATCGATGTACATGTTTATTTAGAATCATTATTATTTTTTATATTCTTTATTGTAATCTTTTTTTCTCTTCTCGATTATGTATTGCATTGAACTGCTGCTACTACGTTAACAAATGTCAAGTCACGTGCAGGTGAAAATTACTCTGATTGTTATACTGACTCTGAGAGTGTGGGTTTTATTTTGTACCTGTCAGTCTACGATACAGTGTGAGTGTGGGGTTCATCCTGTACCTGTCAGTCTTTGCTTCTGTGTGAGATTGTTTTCATTGCCCATCTGTAAACAATTGCTTTCTGATGTTAGTCTGAAATCCCCCTTTAACCAATCTCCAAGTTTCCTTGTTGATGGATTAATTTTGAAGTAGCAGATGGCATCCTACTTACCTCTATCCTTAATGATTCTGAACACTTCTATCAAATCGCCTCTCACTAAATGTCAACTTAGGCCAAACAGATTTAATTATCTCAGTCTTTCTGCATAGCTCACACCCTGCAGTCCTGCAGTGAGAGTAGTCTCCCTTCTCTGATCTCTTTCCAGTGCCTTCATATTCCTTACAAAATATGGAGATCACAATTGTACACTGTTCTCAAGGCCTGGCCTCACAAGTGCATTAAACAGCTTAAGGAGACATTTGTAGCTCTGAGCTCCTCAGAGCGCATTATATAGCCAAACATTACGTTGCCCTTCCTAATTGCGTCAATGTATTGCCTAGATGTCGACAGTGATATCTTCCAGGAGACTCATATCCTTCTCATACAATGCACTTTCTTACTCAAGACACCCGTTGTATATTTATATCTAATACTACTACTACTACTACTTCTACAGGAAGCTCATTCCACACAGCTATCACTCTCTGAGTAAAGAAATACCCCCTCGTGTTTCCCTTAAACTTCTGCCCCCTAACTCTCAAATCATTTCCTCTCGTTTGAATCTCCCCTACTCTCAATGGAAACAGCCTATTCACGTCAACTCTATCTATCCCTCTCAAAATTTTAAATACCTCGATCAAATCCCCCCTCAACCTTCTACGCTCCAATGAATAGAGACCTAACTTGTTCAACCTTTCTCTGTAACTTAAGTGCTGAAACCCAGGTAACATCCTAGTAAATCGTCTCTGCACTCTCTCTAATTTATTGATATCCTTCCTATAATTCGGTGACCAGAACTGCACACAATATTCTAAATTTGGCCTTACCAATGCCTTGTACAATTTTAACATTACATCCCGACTTCTGTACTTAATGTTTTGATTTATAAAGGCCAGCGTTCCAAAAGACTTCTTCACCACCCTATCTACATGAGACTCCACCTTCAGGGAACTATGCACTGTTATTCCTAGATCTCTCTGTTCCTCTGCATTCCTCAATGCCCTACCATTTACCCTGTATGTTCTATTCGGATTATTCCTGCCAAAATGTAGAACCTCACACTTCCCAGCATTAAACTCCATCTGCCAACGTTCAGCCCATTCTTCTAACCGGCATAAATCTCCCTGCAAGCTTTGAAAACCCACCTCTTTATCCACAACACCTCCTACCTTAGTATCATCTGCATACTTACTAATCCAATTTACCTCCCCATCATCCAGATCATTTATGTATATTTCAAACAACATTGGGCCCAAAACAGATCCCTGAGGCACCCCGCTAGTCACCGGCCTCCATCCCGATAACCAATTATCCACCACTACTCTCTGGCATCTCCCATCTAGCCACTGTTGAATCCATTTTATTACCCCAGCATTAATACCTAACGACTGAACCTTCTTAACTAACCTTCCATGTGGAACTTTGTCAAAGGCTTCGCTGAGGTCCATATAGACTACATCCACTGCCTTACCCTCCTCAACATTCCTCGTAACTTCTTCAAAAAATTCAATAAGGTTTGTCAAACATGACCTTCCACGCACAAATCCATGCTGGCTACTCCTAATCAGATCCTGTCTATCCAGATAATAATTAATACTATCTCTCAGAATACATTCCATTAATTTACCCACCACTGATGTCAAACTGACAGGTCTATAATTGCTAGGCTTACTTCTAGAACCCTCTGGAACCACATGAGCAATACGCCAATCCTCCGGCACAAACCCGTTTCTAATGACATCTTAAAGATCTCCGTCATGGCTCCTGCTATCTCTACACAAACTTCCGCCAAGGTCCTGGGGAATATCCCGTCAGGACTCGGAGATTTATTCACTTATAAATTTTTTAAAAGCGCCAGTACTTCCACCTCTTTAAATGTCATAGGTTGGATAACTTCCTTACTTGTTGCCCACAACTTACACAATTCAATATCCTTCTCCTTAGTGAAAACCGAAGAGAAGAAATCGTTCAAAATCTCTCCCATCTGCCTCGGCTCCACACATAGCTGACCACTCTGATTCTCTAAGGGGCCAATTTTATCCCTCACTATCCTCTTGCTTTTAATATAACTGTAGAAACCTTTCGCATTTACTTTCAACTTATTTGGTAAACCAACCACGTATCTTCTTTTAGCTTTTCTAATCTCTTCCTTAAGATTCCTTTTACATTCTTTATATTCCTCGAGCAATTCCTTTACTCCATGCTTCCTATATCTATTGTAGACATCCCTCTTTTTAAGAACGAAATTTCTAATATCCCTTGAAAACCATGGTGCTTTCAAACCTTTAACCGTTCCGTTCAACCTAACAGGAACATAAAGATTCTATACCCTCATAATTTCACCCTTAAATGACCTCCATTTCTCTATCATATCCTTCCCATAAAACAACTTGACCCAATCCACTCTCTCTAAATCCCTTCGCATCTCCTCAAAGTTAGCCTTTCTCCAATCAAAAATCTCAACTCAAGGTCCTCTCCTATCCTTCTCCATAATTATATTGAAGCTAATGCTATTGTGATCACTGGACCCGAAGTACTCCCCAACACATACATCTGTCATCTGACCTATCGCATTCCCTAACAGGAGATCCAACACTGTCCCATCTCTAGTCGGTACTTCTATGTATTGTTGCAAAAAACTATCCTGCACACATTTCACAAACTCCGAACCATCCAGCCCTTTTACAGAATGAGCTTCCCAGTCTACGTGTGGAAAATTAAAATCTCCCACAATCACCACCTTGTGCTTACTACAAATATCTGCTATCTCCTTACACATTTGCTCTTTCAACTCACGCTCCCCATTAGGTGGCCTATAATACACTCCTATCAGTGTTACTATACCTTTGCCATTCCTCAATTCCACCCAAATAGTCTCCCTAGAGGAGCTCTCTAATCTATCCTTCCAAAGCCATAAGATTTTCTCGGACAAGCAATGCAACACCTCCTCCTCTGGCCCCTCCTACTCTATCACACCTGAAGAAACTAAATCCAGGATAATTTAGTTGCCAATCACACCCTCCTGCAACCATGTTTCACTAATAGCTACAACATCATAATTCCAGTTATCAATCCACGCTTTAAGCTGATCCACCTTTCGTACAATGCTCCTAGCATTAAAATAGATACATTTAAGATACTCTCCACCTCCACCTCTCTTTTCATCCCTGACAATGCATTCAAATTTATTATCCTTTTCTTTCTTCTCCCCTACATCTTCGGGCTGAGCGCATCCCTTCTCCATCACCTGCCTTTCCTCGCTCACACACAGTCTCTTTACTTGCTCTACTGGTGAACTAACCTCCTCTCCCATGGTTTCATCAAATTGATTCCCGCACCCCCCCCCCCCATTTACTAGTTTAAAGTCTGCCCTGTAGCCCTAGCAAACCTCCCCGCTAAGATATTAGTCCCCCCAGGATTCAAGTGTAACCCGTCCTACTTGAACACGTCACGCCTGCCCCAGAAGAAGTCCCAATGATCCAGAAACTTGAATCACTGCCCCCTGCACCAATCCCACAGCCACGCATTCGTCCTCCACCTAATTCCATTTCTACTCTCACTGTCGCGTGGCACAGGCAGTAATCCCGAGATTACTACCTTTGCGGTCCTTCTTCTTAACTGCCTTCCTAATTCCCTATACTCACGTTTCAGGACCTTTTCCCCTTTCCTACATTTGTCATTGGTACCTACATGTACCACGACCTCTGGCTCCTCACCCTCCCACTTCAGGATATCTCGGACGCGATCAGAAACATCCCGAACCCTGGCACCAGGGAGGCAAATTACCATCCGGGACTCCCGATCACCTCCACAGAACCGCCTGTCTGAACCCCTGACTATTGAGTCTCTTATTACTATGGTCCTTTTTCTTCTATCCCTGCCCTTCTGAGCTAGAGGGCCGTCCTCTGTGCCGGAGGCCCGGCCACTGTCACTTCCACCAGGTAGGCTGCCCCCCCCCCCAACAGTACTCAAACACGAGTACTTATTGTCAAGGGGTACAGCCGCTGGGGTACTCTCTAGTACCTGCCTCTTCCCCTTCCTGACCGTGACCCACCTATCTGCCTCCCGTGGCCCCGGAGTGACCACCTGCCTGTAAATCCTCTCAATCACCTCCTCACTCTCCCTGACCAGGCGAAGGTCATCGAGCTGCAGCTCCAGTTCCCTAACTCGGTCCTTCAGGAGCTGCAGTTCGGTGCACCTGGCGCAGATGTGGACGTCCGGGAGGCTCGGAGACTCCAGGACCTCCCACATCCGACACCGAGAACAACAAGCTGCCCTCACACTCATACTTCCCAAATAACTGACAATAACAAGAACTAAAAGATAAACCTACTGTGCCCTCTTCTGCCTAAGCCCCTGAGCCCAAGCCCTATACTCTGCTCCCGGCGCACTCCGCTTCCCGCAAACAAAGCTGCCCGCTTCTTAAGGCTGCGTTCTTTTTATATCTTCCCGCCTTCCCTGGCCTCCTTCGCGCGCCTGGACAGTCCCGCCTCTCAGAACTCCGATCTGAGACGCAATTGGACAATTTGAAAATGGCCGCCGCTGCACTTCCTCTCAAAGCCTCGCTGTCCTCTTCCAAAAGAGACATTACATGACCTATTTATTATTAACATAAATTTTCGTTCCATTTTCAAAATCCTGCAGCATATTAGTAAAAAACTGCCCTTTCTCAACGCATGCTGCCTTTCTGCTAACAGAAGACCATGAAAATATAAGAGATAGGAGCAGAACAAAGCCTTTGGCCTATCGAGTTTGCTCCATCATTCAATTATGACTGATCCTTTCTTTCTGCTGCTCAATCCCATTTCCAATCCCTTTCCCCATCAGTTTTGATGCCATGTTCAATTAAGAACCTATCAATCTGTTATACTTGGATGCACGCAGCACAGGGAATAAGGAGGATGATCTTCTCATCCAACTACAGATCGGCAGGTATGATGTTGTGGCCAGCACTGAGACGTGGCTACAGGATGCATGTCTCTGGGAGGTAAATGTCCAAGGATACACGGTGTATCAGAAGGATAGATAGGTAGGCAGAGGGGGTGGCATGGCTTTATTGGTAAGAAATAATATTAAATCATTAAAAAGAGACGGCATAGGATCAGAAGGTGCAGAAACTTTATGGGTTGAGCTAAGAAATCGCAGGGGTAAAAGGACCCTGATGGCAGTTATATACATGCCTCTAAACAGCTGCAGTGATGTGGACTACAAATTAAAACAGGAAATTGAAAAGGCTTGCTGGAAGGGAAATGCTATGATAATTGTAGGGGATTTTAACATGCGAGTGGATTGGAAAATCAGGTCGGTACTGGATTTCAAGAGAGATAATTTGTAGAATGACAATGTTCAATCTTTTTTTTATTGATTTAAAAGAATAACAATACATACAAGTCAGACGAGAAGTTATCTCAAGTACAATTTTCAATAATAGTGCAAACAAAAAAATGAAAATACACTGTCAAAATTATATATAGTATAGTATTAAGCTAATATAACGAAAAATAACTAACCTCAACTCCTCTTAACAATTCATAGAACAAAAAGACTCAAAAAATTCTATTATTAAGGTAGAAAATAATAAATGAGCCTGAAACAGAAAAAAAGGGACTGGGCGGTCCATTTTGAGGATAGACTTAAAATAAAAGGAAGATTCCTTCTGGACAAATCAAAAACTTCGCGGAGCAGAAAGAAAAAGATTAACTGAAAAACTAAAAATAAAATTAGATCATATGAAAATATTGAATAGGCGGTCTCCAAGTTTGCTCAAATTTATAAGATGTATCAAACGTCCAACTTCTAATTCTCTCCAAAATTAAACACAACATATTGGAGGTGAGCCAGAAAAAAAAAACAGTAAGTAGTTTGGGACCCTTCCAATACAATAGAATAGCTCTCCTGGCCAATAAATGTTGAGCAATCTGTCATGCTTTGAGCAGATGAAGGAATATTTCCTGCTTCCTTTGGAATAATCCCAAAGATTGCCATAAATGAATTAGGTTGTAGGTCCAAAACTATGACTTTTGATAATTTTCTAAAAACATCTCTCCAAAAATTATTTAACTTTATTTATGCGTCTATCACAGGAGGGGTTTATACTAGAAAAAAAAGCTCTAGTTTGTTTTGCAGAATATCTGCGAGATGGCTTTTTGAAACAGCTTGTTGTTGAGCCCACTAGGGGAACAGCTGTACTGGATTGGATATTGGGTAATGAACCAGAGGTGGCTTGAGAGGTTGAGGTGAAGGCGCTGTCTCCTGCACGCATGCTGAGCTCACTGACTTCATTAATTTTGCCCCCAACTTTCACCCTGCCCTCAAATTTACCTGGTCCATTTCTGACACCTCCCTCTCCTTTCTTGATCTTTCTGTCTGCATCTCTGGAGACGGCTTATCTACTGATATCTGCTATAAGTCTGCAGACTCTCACAGCTACCTGACCTATTACTCTTCCCACCCTGTCTCTTGCAAAAATGCAATCCCCTTTTCACAATTCCTCCGTCACCACCGCATCTGCTCCCAAGATCAGGCTTTTCATTCCAGGACGAAGGAGATGTCTTTCTTTTTTAAGCAAAGGGGCTTCCCTTCTTCCACCATCAACTCTGCTCTCAAACGCATCTCTCCCATTTCCCGCACATCTGCCCTCACCCCATCCGCCCGCCACCCCACTCGTGATAGCGTTCCGCTTGCCCTCACCTACCACCCCACCAGCCTCCAAGTCCAAAGTATATGTCATGCCTTTAAGGCATTTGTTTAGTTTATTATATTTTCGCTTTAGTAATTCGTTTGTAATAATTTTTTAGTTAAAGTTAAGGTTGTTTAAAATAAATTCGTTGCCTGTGATATATCGCGGCATGCGATGACGTCACACCGGGTTTCGGCGCGTAATGTGGGAAAATACCGGTTTGGAGAAACGGGAAGGAGGGGGCTTATGTTTGCAGGATCAGCGCTAGAAAAGTGTTATTTCTACGCACTAGAAACATCAGAGAAGCAAAGCCGTAAGTTCATGAGATAATCGTTATGTTGAAGTAAAAATGTTAACGCTGATTCTGTTAAAAGTAATGACGGTTGATAAAGTTTATGTTCTTTGTTATATAACGAGTCGCGGATAGTTTGTGTTGATGTGTTTAAAGCCAGTCGATGGCTTAGGTAGATTCTGACTGTATGTTGCACTTTAATGCAATATAGTTGTTGTAGTTTTACTTTTGCAAGTATTTATGATGTAAATGTGATGCCAAGAAGGAAACAAATACTGTATATATTTTGTATTGTTTTATCAACAGTTTTCACCATACGTTAATCTGGAAGAGTGAACAGTAAACGGTTAATCTTACTCGGACCGCCTCACTGACTGGTTTATGCTTGGAGTTTAGTTCAGAGTTATTTTACACCTGTACGAAAACAACATAGTGAAAAGGCGGCATTACCAGGTGTTTCAAATGCTACGATGGCATCGCGATCCAGCATCAAGTCATTGCCATCCAGCGCCAGGAGCAGTAGGGCATCAACAAGTAAGGCTGCCCATGCAAGAGCTAAAGCAGAAGCCGCCAAGGTGCGAGTGTTGTACGCCGAACAGGAAGCAACATAGAAAATGGAAAAGGCTGCCAAAGAAAGGAAGCGGCTGCCAGAGATGCCAAAAACCAGTTGGAAAAGGTAAGGATCGAGTCAGAGTTAGAAGTGCTGACACTACACTGAGAAGCCGAAGCTGCCAGGGTGGAAGCAGAGATATTAGAAAATGCTGAAGGAATGCATGTTCTGGATGACGTAAAATCTACTTCAGAAAGGACCGGATTGCTCCAAGGAGTAAAGACCTAACTTGTTCAATCTTTCCCTGTAACTTAGGTGCTGAAACCAAGGTAACATTCTGGTAAATCTTCTCTCTACTCTCGCCATTTTGTTGACATCTTTTCTATAATTCCGTGACCAGAACTGTACACAATACTTAAAATTCGGCCTTCACAATGCCTTGTACAATTTTAACATTACATCCCAACTCCTATACTCAATGCTCTGATTTATAAAGCCCAACAAACTGTTATGAATGTACCACAGCTCTGAGCGGGAGCAGACCCCTCCTTCCGGAGAATCACAAGAGCTCTATTAATTCGGGTCTCGGACCCAGGCAAATGAGAGTCAATGTAACTGTTTTGGCCATGGCTCTTGGAGACACCTGTGCTGAGGGCATGACCCTGCTACGTGACAGCTACCACGGATATGGACACCCTCGGGCAATGTGGGGGTGGGGATTGCATCACCCTACTTTGATGGACATCTACAACTCTGCAAGTCAAGATAAAAGGGGACTGCAGAAGGCGGTACCCCGGAGAGAGACGCACCAGAAGGACTCGATCGCTTAACGCTCCCGTGATTGCTGGAAGCCAGTCAAAAAAGCCACGTGCGCTCCGTAACTTCACTGCCTGGGGAGCAGGTGGCTGATAATACCGGGAAGGACTTCGAACTAATACAGGGAAACAACGCTCCCCTGATTCAACGGAGTTGCTTCGTCAAAGACCCGGGCAAGTTCTATCGTTTCTCCTCACTCTCTCTGAAACACGTGAAGCCCAGCGATTCCCCAAAAAGACTGAAGGCTGCAGACTTTCTGAGTGAGTTTTATAGTCCTAACGGACAATATATTATCCCCTGGACAGCAGTCGAGATTATTTCTTAATGATGATTATTGCTATACCCGCGCTTTAGATTGAGTTTTGCCGATGTATATGTTCTGAATGTTTGGTTTAACCCCTTTATGAATAAAACTTTCGAAAATAGTGCCATCAGACTCCAACGGACCTCTCTATCTTTGCTGGTGAGTTATCCAGTTACGGGATACGTAACAACGTGGGGTTTCTCGTCTCGGGATTTGAAACCAAATTGGGAGGCCAGTGAATCGGGCTTGTTGTCCAAAACTTGAATCTGGTTACGCGGGTAGCCAGACGGGAAACCAGCAAAAATGGACGTGGGTGAATTTATGAAAAACCCGACTGGGGGGGGGGGGGGCGCTAGAAGCGGCCACCAAATCAGAATTGTTAAATTTGGCGAAGGGTTTGAACCTCGCAGAAGTGAGGTTGTCCATGAAAAAGCGAAAGGTGCGAAGGGCCATAACCCAGTATTACATTGGGAAGAAGGTGTTTGAAGCTGAGGTATTGGGAGATATCCCTCAAAAGGTACCATCAATTTGGACGGTTCAGTTAGAGATAGAGAAATTAAAGCTGGAACATGAAATTAAGTTAAAAGAGCTGGAAGCGGCTGAGAGAGAGAAAAAAAGGGTTGACAGAGAGAGAGAAAGGGAGAGGCAAAGACAGTATGAAATTCACCTAAAGGAGCTAGAAGCAGTCGAGAAAGAGAAACAGAGGCAACTTGACTGGGAGATGGAGAAGATAAGGAACGAGCGAAGAGATCAAGAGTTAGACCGAGCGGAGTGGTTTAATGTTAGTAGGGAGTTGAGATTGCTACCCCCGTTCGAGGAGACAGATGTCGATAGTTATTTCTTGCGTTTTGAAAAGGTGGCAGCAAATCAGAAATGGCCAAAAGTGCAGTGGGTGGCGTTGTTACAAAGTGTGTTAAAGGGGAAGGCCCAACGAGCATATGCGGCGTTGTCCCTGGAGGAGGGGGAAGCGAAGAATTATGCTGAAGTAAAGGAGGCCATTCTCCGGGCTTACGAATTGGTCCCCTTGCATAGGGTCCTTCTAGATGGTGAGTTGGTGTCGGGACCAGTGGAGCTGGGGAGTTGCCGGGGGAAGGCGTGGATGTCCTTCCGGGGAACGACCTAGCGGGAGGGAAAATGGGAACAGCCGTGAAGCTGACAAACCAGCCTGCGAGGATTGAGGCCCCTCCCTCCGATCTGAAGATATACCCCGCCTGCGCAGTCACTCGCAGCATGTCGAAAAAGACAGCTGAGAGAGAGAGCAGTCTAAATCGGGTCGGTTTTGATTTGGCCGACACGTTTTTACCGACTCTGTACCAGCGAGGGTTCGAGGAAGGTAAACCGGAGAGTAAGGAGGGGGGAGAGAGCAAACAGGGGGAAGTAGTCCTGCCCTTAGCCCGACGAGAGTTTGTACGGGAACAGGAAAGGGACGAGGAGCTGATAGCCTTGAGAGAGTTGGTTCTTTCGGAGACCGAGGTTGAAACCGAGCCCGAAGGTTACTACCTGAAGGAGGGTGTGTTGATGAGGAAGTGGAGGCCCCCCAAGGTGTCGGTCGATGAGGACTGGGCGGTGGTACATCAGATAGTAGTCCCGAAAGTGTATCGGGACGAAATTTTGAACTTAGCTCATAAGGGACCGTTGGGTGGGCATCTGGGAATAACGAAGACAGTGGATCAGGTTCAAAGAGAGTTCTATTGGCCAAACATGAGAAAAGAGATTACTGAATATTGTAAAAGGTGTCATACCTGCCAAATGGTGGGTAAGCCGAACCAAGTTATCCCTAAGGCACCCCTCCGACCCATCCCCGCGTGCGAGGAGCCTTTCTCCCGAATTATTGTGGATTTTGTGGGACCCCTACCTAAAACTGCGAGGGGGCTGCAGTATATCATGACCATGATGTGTGCCGCTACACGATTTCCAGAGGCTGTGCCTCTGGGTAATATTAGGACCGCTGTGGTGGTGAGGGCCCTCATCAATTTCTTTACCACAGTGGGGCTGCCTAAGGAGATACAATCGGATCAGGGGAGTACCTTCACATCTAACGCATTTCGGCAGATGATGACCCAGCTAGGGGTCAAACAAATTCTAGCCTCCGCGTACCACCCGGATTCCCAAGGGGCGTTGGAAAGGTTCCACGCTACACTAAAGACCATACTTAAAACTTATTGTCAGGAGAACGTTCGAGACTGGGATGAGGCTTTACCCCTTCTGTTATTTGCCGTCAGGGATACAGTCCAGAGCTCACTGGGGTTCAGTCCGTTTGAGCTCGTTTTCGGTCACAGACCCAGGGGCCCTCTAACCCTCCTGAGAGAAAAGTGGTCGAGCCCGATCGTTCAAGTCAGCGTGATCGACTATGTTCTGAAATTCCGGGAGAGGCTGCATAAAGTACTCGCCTTGGCAAAGGAAAACCTTAAAGAATCCCAGGAAAAAAATGAGTCAGTGGTATAACCCGAGAGCGAGAGAACGAGAGTTTTATGTAGACTACAAGGTTTTGGTCCTATTTCCGGTAGTTAACCATCCCCTTCAGCCGAGGTTTCAAGGACCATATAAAGTGCGTAAGAAAATAGACTCGCTGAATTACGTGATTGAAACCCCCGATCGGCGAAAGCCGACCCAGTTAGTTCACGTGAACATGATGAAAAGGTACCATGACACTACCCCCGCGGTGTTCGGTGCGGCCATGAAAACCGATCACAACCCGTTGGTATTCCTGGCCAATATGGAAAATAAAAAAAGGAGGTTGTTGAGCTGGAGTCTGATGCTGCAGGAATTCGATATTAAGATCCAGCACATTAAGGGGAGTGTTAATGTGCTAGCGGATTGTTTATCTCGATGCTGAACTAAGCGTATAACTGTATGGCTCTTTAATTAAAAGAAAAAGCTTGGGTATTGTGTTAGATTAAAAATCATGTAAGACTCTGTACAACTCCGTTTTTAACCGCTGGTAAAAAACGTTTTTTTAGAGGGGAGGTGTTATGAATGTACCACAGCTCTGAGGGGCCGAAGGGGCGGGAGCAGCCCCCTCCTTCCGGAGAATCGCAAGAGCACTATTAATTCGGGTCTCGGACCCAGGCAAATGAGAGACAATGTAATGGTTTTGGCCATGGCTCTTAGAGACACTTGTGCTGAGGGCATGACCCTGCTACGTGACAGCTACCACGGATATGGACACCCTCGGGCAATGTGGGGGTGGGGATTGCATCACCCTACTTTGATGGACATCTACAACTCTGCAAGTCAAGATAAAAGGGGACTGCAGAAGGCGGTACCCCGGAGAGAGACACACCAGAAGGACTCGATCGCTCAACGCTCCCGTGATAGCTGGAAGCCAGTCAAAAAAGCAACGTAACTTCTCTGCCTGGGGAGCAGGTGGCTGATAATTCCGGGAAGGACTTCGAACTAATAACAGGGAAACAACGCTCCCCTGATTCAACGGAGTTGCTTCGTCAAACACCCGGGCAATTTTTATCGTTTCTCATCACTCTCTCTGAAACACGTGAAACCCAGCGATTCCCCAAAAAGACTGAAGGCTGCAGACTTTCTGAATGACTTTTATATTCCCAACGGACAATATATTATCCCCTAGACAACAGTCGAGATTATTTCTTAATGATGATTATTGCTATACCCGCGCTTTAGATTCAGTTTTGCCGATGTATATGTTCTGAATGTTTGGTTTAACCTTAATTTTGTGCCCCCCTTTATGAATAAAACGTTCGAAAATAGTGCCATCAGACTCCAACGGACCTCTCTATCTTTGCTGGTGAGTTATCCAGTTACGGGATACGTAACAATACGTAAAACTTTCTTCACCACCCTATCCACATGAGATTCCACCTTCAGGGAACTATGCAACATTATTCCTAGATCACTCTGTTCTACTGCATTCTTCAATGCCCTACCATTTAACATGTATTTCCTATTTGGATTATTCCTACCAAAATGCAGCACCTCACCCTTATCAGCATTAAACTCCATCTCCCATTGCTCAGCCCACTCTTCTAACTGGCCTAAATCTCTCTGCAAACTTTGAAAACCTTGTTCAATATCCACAACGCCACCTACCTTAGTATCATCTGCATATTTACTAATCCAATTGACAAACCCATCATCGAGATCATTAATGTATATGACAAACACCATTGGTCCCAGTACAGATCCCTGAAGCACATCACTAGTCACTGGCCTCCAACCTGACAAACAGTTATCCAGCACTACCCTCTGGTATCTCCCATCCAGCCACTGTTCAATCCATTTTACTACTTCAATATTAATATTAGGACCCTTAAGGACCTAAGGAATGTCTTGTCAGGACACGGAGATTTATCCACTTTTATATTCCTTAAAGGCGCCAGTACTTTCTCCTCTTTAATCGTTATAGTTTCCATCACTTCCCTAGATGTATCCCTTATCTTACACAATTCAATATCCTTCTCCTTAGTGAATACCGAAAAAAAGAAATTGTTGAAATTCTATCCCATCTCTTTCGACTCAAC
Organism: Hypanus sabinus; assembly: GCF_030144855.1. Classification (NCBI taxonomy): domain Eukaryota; kingdom Metazoa; phylum Chordata; class Chondrichthyes; order Myliobatiformes; family Dasyatidae; genus Hypanus; species Hypanus sabinus. Next base: position 124,539,909 of record NC_082711.1, on the reverse strand, counting down.
ACATAGCTCACCACTCTGATTCTCTAGGGAACAATTATATCCCTCACTGTCCTTTTGCTATTAATATAACTGCAGAAACCCTTTGGATTTATTTTTCACCTTCCTTGCAAAAGCAACTTTATATCTTCTTTTAGCTTTTCTAATTTCTTTCTTAAGATTATTCTTGCATTCTTTATATTCCTCGAGCACCTCATTTACTCCATGCAGCCTATGTTTATTGTAGATATCTTTTTACTAACCAAGTTTCCAATATCCCTTGAAAACCATGGCTCTCTCAAATTTTTAACCTTTCCTTTAAAACTAACAAGAACATAAAGATTCTGTACCCTCAAAATTTCACCTATAAATGAACGCCATTTCTCTGTTACATCTTCCCCATAAAACAAATTGTCTCAATCCACTCCTTCTAAATCGTTTCGCATCACCTCAAAGTTAGCCTTCCTCCTATCAAAAATCTGAACCCTGGCTCCAGTCCTATCCTTCTCCATAATTATATTGAAACTAACGGCATTGTGATCACTGGGCCCGAAGAGCTCCTCAACACATACCTCCGTCACCTGACCGATTTCATTCCCTAACAGAAGATCCAATACTGCCCCTTCTCTAGTTGGTACCTCCATGTATTGCTGCAAAAAACTATCCTGCACTCATTTTATATACTCCAAGCCATCCACCCCTTTTACATTTTGGGCTTCCCCTTTTATGTGTGGAAAATTAAAATCACCCACAGTCACAACCCATGTGCTTACTATAAATGTCTGCTATCTCCTTGAATATTTGCTCCTCCAATTGTCGCTCCTCATTAGGTGGTTTATAATAAACCCCTTGAAGTGTTTCTATACGTTTCCCATTCCTCAAATCCACCCAAGTAGTCTCCCTAGACGAGCCCTCTAATCTATCCTGCAGGAGCACCGCTGTAATATTTTCTCTGACAAGCAATGCAATACCTCTCCCTCTTGTCTCTCCGATTCTATCACACCCGAAGCAAAGAAATCCAGAAATATTTATTTGCCTATCACACCCTTCCTGCAACTATATTTTACTAATAGCTACAACATCATATTTCCAGGTGTCAATCCACCTTTCTTACAATGCTCATGGCATTAGAATAAATACATTTCAGAAATTCTCCACCTCTTCCTCTCTTTTTATCTTTAACAGTACAAAGAACTTTACTGTCTTCTTTTTCTTCATTCTCCCATACATCTGTTCCTACAGCCTGGTTCCCCTCCCCACTTGTATCTAGTTTAAATCCACTGGAGCCTCTCTAGCAAACCTACCTGCAATAATATTTGTCCCCCTCCAGTTCAGATATAAACCGTCCCTCCGGAACGGGTTCCACTTCCCCTGGAAAACTGTCCCATTATCTATAAATCTGAAGCCCTCCGTCCTGCAGCATGTCTTCAGACACGTGTTGATCTGACCTATCTGGCCACAAGGGTAATCTGCTCTTCCTGTCTATTCCCCTTCCATCTCCTGACAGTCACCCAAATGACAGTCACCCGACAAATGCTTTGGTATCTTCTTATAGCCTTCTCCTGCTTTGTGGGCATGATTTATTCCAATCTTCAGAGAGCTAGTCAACAGCTCTGAAGCGCCCCTGGCTGCTGATTGTTGGGAAAAAGTTTGAGGAGTCAGGTTATTTATAAGGCTTTGAAATATGCATCACCAGTCCTTACCTAACGATGGATGTGAACATGCCATATCCTTTACAAGTTACTTAAGGTCTGAGATTTGGTTAAAGTTATCTGAGAGCTCAAATCTCTTGGGGTGCCCAAACTTTTACATGGTGCTCCTTCCTTTTTTTCATTCTAATATTGTGCCAAACAACAATAATACTAATAACAATGTTAAAAACAATGTTTCATCTTTAAATTTATTACTTTTGCAGACCAGTTCATATTCTACTCACTTAACTATTCACAGTAACATAAATTTTTGACCATGGGTGCCCAAACGCTTGCATGCCACTGTAAAGAGTTGAGTTCCCTAATGCTGCTTCATTGCTGTGTATTATTAGTTCATAATTTTACTGGATATCTAATTGGCAGTAGCCAATAAAAATCGTTCAGTCTCAAACGGAGAAACCATTTTGGTTGCTGTAAGAGTGGAGAATTGCTGCTTTGGCTTAAGGAGGCACTAGCTGAGAGGTTCTGTTTTCTGTCATTCGTTATTGCACAGGCAGAAAAGTAGGAATGGATCCCAGAGATATGCTGTGATCCTGTTGCACGATGCCTGAAGCAGGGAGACGTCTAGTATTCCTAATGGCTACACCTATGACAATTGCACCTGGCTGCATTTCTTTACAGATAACAATAGGCAACAGGAGTTGGATGACCTTTGGATCATTCAGAAAAGCGAAGGTTTGATAGATAGGAGTTATAGGGAGGCCGTCACACTTAGGTTGCAGGAGGCAGCTAGCTGGGTGACCGTTTGGTAATGGAAACGAAATGTGAAGAATTCAGAAAGCAGAAGCGATTAAGTCAGACGACTATTTGATTGCTAATTTTATTGGTTCCATATATTTTGAGACTAAGAGTCTGTTCTTGTGCTGTACTGTTCTACACGTTATCTATTGCAGAGATTTGGTTACAGGAGGGCTGGGACTGGCAGCCCATTGATCTGAGGTTCCAATAATTTAGATATGATATTGGCGCTTGTATTAAAGAGAGAGGGGGTCAAGAAAAATGTCTTGTTAGCGCTAAGACAAGAAGTACTACAGAACTCGTCTACTGAATCTTTATGGATGGAACTAAGGAATGATAAAGGGTGAACATATTAATGGTTCTGTGTTGGTAGATCCCTTCCCCCAGTATCCTGTAGTATATGGAGGACGAATTTTCTAGGGATGTTTCATTCAGTGACAGGAAATATAAAGTTATAAAGGTAGTTGCTTTTAACTTTCAAGGCAAGTGAAGTCAGGTCACTTTTTATTGCCACTTCGACCATAAATGCAGGTACCGTACACAGTGAAAACTAGACAACGTTTTGCAGGACTATGGTGCTACATGAAAAAGTACAAAAACTACACTGAACTACGTAAAAACAACACAGATAAAAGCTACACTAGACTACAGACCTAACCAGGACTGCATAAAGTGTACAAAATAATTCAGGTAGTACAATAAATAATAAACAAGACAATAGGCACAATAGAGGGCAGTAAGTTGGTGTCAGTCCAGGCTGTGGGTATTGAGGAGTCTGATAGCTTGGGGGAAGAAACTGTTACATATTATGTTCGTGAGAGCCCAAATGCTGTGGTGCCTTTTCCCAGATGGCAGGAAGGAGAGGAGCTTGAATGACGGGTGTGGGGGTCCTTCATAATGCTGTTTGCTTTGCAGATGCAGCCTGTAGTATAAATGTAGTATATATAATGGTGGGAAGAGAGACCCCGATGATCTTCTCAGCTGAACTCACTATCTGCTGCAGAGTCTTACGATCCGAGATTGTGCAATTTCCGAACTCGGCAGTGATGCAGTTGCTCATACCAGCCCTGTGGAATGTGAGGAGTATGGGTGGAGTAGGAGATAGATCTCCCTGCCATCGCAGAAAGCGGAAAAGCTGCTGGGCTTTCTTTGTTATGGAGCTGTTGTTTCCACATGTTGACTGGGATCCCATACTGTACAAGGGTTGGATGGAATTTCATTTGTCACGTGTGTTCACTAAAGTTGCATTAATGAACATGTAGTCGCAACAAGAGAGAAGCAGGTACTGGATCTCCTCTTAGGGAATGAGACGCAGCTGATGACAGAACTCCGTGTAGTGAAGGACTTTGGGTATAGTGATCATAATGCAATTATTTTCAGGATATTTATAAACAATAAGACTGCTAGATTACGATCCTAAACTGGAGAAAGGGCAGGTGTCTCTGGGGATAGCTATTTTCCGTCAAAAGCTTTAGGTAACATGCGTTATCGAAGGATATTGAGGTGTATATCAAGTAATGTTTGCTCGGGTCAAAAGAGACACGACAAGCATAGGAAAAGCAAGGAAGCACTTAAGACAGAAATTGGGAGAGATAAAAAAGCATTAGATTGCCCTGTCATACAATGCGAGATCAGCGTTGTCTTCTGTGCGTGAAGCTGAAAGAGATGGCAGAGATCTTAAATTAATGTACATCGGTATTTGCTCAGGAGAAGGACACAAGGTCTATGGAAATGAAGAAAAAGTTTCACTATGTCATGGAACGTATCTGCAGTACAGAACATGAAGCGCTTGTTGTCTTGAAGTGAATTCAGGTGGATAAATCCCTGGTTCACGTCCATCCATCCATTCAAGGAGTTAATCAGCATGGATGCTGGCTATTCGGCCCAAAAAGTCCATATGACAATGTTGTCCACCCGGCTTAATAGCCAGACGGGGCACCTGTGACATCGGCTACTTCATCGACTGAAAGGCCTCTTCACATTTCGCATCACACCTTGATCCAAAAGGCTCCGAAGTGCTAAAATATTCTTTATCATCCTCCTCCCTTTCCTCCACACGGAAGTGTCATCGCATAGAAGCAGATTTAGAGAATGACTCACTTTTGCATAGTCATTCACGAGCTTCCGAGAGTACCTACAGAACTTAAGGAACGAGCGCAAAGAGCTCGCAGTCTGGGTCTTGATCATGTGGTCACCGCCTCTATCTTAGAGGCATCTGTAGCTACGCCATGACATGAAACTCTTTGTCCAACGTGGTTAAGAGTCATCTTGCAGAACTGGCACTTGTCCATGGACAGTTTTAACCTTTCAGATTTCAGGCAACCCAGCACTTCAGCTGCCTCGCTTCATGTTCCTCGAAGGTGGAGACAAACACCGAGGTCATCTAGAAACACCAATACCTCAAGCAAGTTCATGTTCCTTTCCCTATGTCAGTCTGACAGCGGAAACTGGTAACGTACACTCCTCAATTCCAGCACACTGAACTATTTTGTCCCACGTAGACAGGTCTGCGCGCTTTCCATCCTCGGGACCGTATAATGTTCGTTGACTGTACGCATGTTCATAGTCCTATAGTCCATGCAGGTCCACACCTTCCCACTAGTCTTCCTGTCCACTACGACTTGGGACGCAAAGGGTGTTCTGGACTCAGTGATGATCTCAGTTTCATATAGCTTCGACAAATACTGCCACCTCTGCAGGTGCGGTGGCCGCGCCTTTTCTCTGAACGAGGTGTCCGGACATCTGTACAGTGTGCTGTGTGCTCTTGGAACAACCCACATGAAACTCGTCAGTCGAAAAGACACCTACCAGTTTCAAACCCCTTTTCGATCAAACTCTTCTTTCAACACACAGGTACCGGAGAATCCGCAAAGTTGAATGACTCAGCAGTCAACTTCCCCTTTTTCGAAGAGAGTTTCTTCGAAACTCTTGTCTCACAGGGACACTAAACACTATCTTTAACGGGAACAGGATTGCATGGGGCGTCCCCCATCGTAGTGTTCCTGACAATCACTGGATTCCTGTTTGCATGTGCAACCGGGGGCTTCTTGAAAAGCTGCTCCAAACACCAGCTGAACAGCCAATGTTTTCAGAAAGCTCTCTCCTCTCGCCACTTGCAAGCTCCCATTAGCCTCTTAGTAATTGGAGTATTTGTCCCCACAAGAACTGAAACTCCGCCCACTTCAACAGGGTCTAGACAGAACAGCGCAAATGTATCAAGTACCGCAGCCACTTGCTCACCTGCCTCCGAAAACTCTAGATTCACTGACAAATAACCATCATACGGACAATCAACCGCACAAAGACACCAGATCTTCAGTGTACTGTGGCGTCCAATGGTATATGCGTCAAATACTGGTTGTAAAACGAGCGGAACAGCAAAGTGACCTGCGCTGCTGTGTCAGGTATGGCTCCAGCATAAATACACCAGTTATCAATATTAAAATCATGGTGGAGTGGGCAGCGGTGTTAATGTGTTGTCCATGGGAGCAGAGGTTATTTCAGGACCGTCAATTATTGACTATCGATATTAATCACCTGGAGGAGGGAACAGTGTGTGAGAGGTCCAAGGTTGTCTCTCAATGACAGGGATACTGTCATTGGGGTAATGGAAACTATTGTTTCTGATATCTGTCAATGGAGAAATTCATCCACAGAGTATCCAAGTCCCGAGTCCCCTCGTCCGAGATTCCTGTTCCTTTTTGTCCTCCTTGATTTCCCGATTCTTTGTGTAGCGAGTAATAAACACTATTTTATTGAACCTAAGAAAGACGTGTTTGTGTCCTGTGTGTGGGTTCTCTCCCAGCACCCTTGTCCCAACCTCGTGACAAATTTCTAGATATCGCGAGATTACCTGGTTCAAAACCATTTATATGTAGTGTATGAATCTCACTTTGTCAATCAATATCGTGGAATCTGTCATCAACCAGGTTTCCTCAATCAAGCCTGCCATCCGCTTTACCCTGAATGGAACATGCAGGTCTTGAATTCCTAACATCACACTTCTAAAGGCCTTAGCACTTGGCAGATGCATCGTTCCTGTAGACAATGTTGCCCAATCAAACACTCCAAGATCCCGTTTACTGGCTCCCAACTTTGCTGTGGTCCTGTTCAGGAACTTAACTTGGTAATGGGTTGCATTGCTCTCCAAAACAATTTAAACTCTATGAGAATCGTGGTTATCAGAGCCTAAGTGCTCACCGTCAGACCATTCTGACACTTGCCCTACATCATTTCTCAGAAGGATGCTCAGTGTTGTATGCTGTCAAGCATTGTCCTGCATATCTTGATGAAGGAAGATTTCTTAGGCACATTTCAGAAATTTAACTTCATAGCATTTACACTACGATTGTCCCGGACAATATAACAAAGTTAATATATCTTACTCGTGCTACCTTATTATGTTTACAACAACTGCATTCCCTCTGCATATCAGTGATCCCAATTCCTGCTGACTGTTGGGTTTTCTGTAATTCCATATCCTTATATCTACCTTATGTCTAAGTGGTATCTATATGGCCTCACTAGGTGATTCAAGTAAGAATGATGTCGTCTCTACAGATCATTATTATGTCCATTGTCTTCTGGATGTAACTCCTGTCCACTTCTTCCCAGCATATTTGTATCCTGTAACACTTTGATGCCCATTCGGCCCTTGCCCCAGTCATGTTTCTGCTATGGCTGTGCTCATACCATAAGAAACAGGGGAGGAATTAGACCATTCAGCCAAATGCAGTCTGCTCCGCCATTCTATGATGTCTGTTTTTTTTTATCCCTATTAAAGCCATTCTCTTACCTGTTCCCCACAACCCTTTGATGCACTGACTAATTAGAAAACCATCAACCTTCCTTTTATACTGAATGGCCGGGCTTCTAACCTGTCTGTGACAATGAATTACAGTTTCACTACCCACTTTCTGATGAAATTCCTTTTCAGAAATCTGCAGTATTTTCTCACGCTCTCAATAAACGGAAATGATCCTATCCAGTCCTGGTGATTGTTCCTCTTTTGTGTTCTTTGTGAGTCCCGACGCTCCCACCATCTGCTTTTAAATGTGCCCCAGAATATCAGCATATTCTTTCTGATCTTCCTTTTCTCCTTCAACTTCTGTTTGATGATACTGATGTGAATTATTCATTTGGTGATTTGACCACTTTTTCTTGCTGCAGACATAATCTTTAACATTGCTGTCAATGTCCCTACCTTCTCAGCGATGCCCTTTTTTAGGAATCTACACAGTTATTTGGTATTCTCTCTAGTCTTACTCAGCAAAAGCATTCAACTTCCCCACCATCGTTCAACACTGCTGATTCTCTGTTGAATTTGCATATTGCTGCACATTCATCAAGGGCCTTTTCGAATTTACACTTCCCTAACTTCCCTTATGATTCCTTTTCCATTTTGACTGCATTTGCAGCATCTCTGATCATTCAGTATTCTTAATTTTGGATTCTTGTCTTTCCACTCACAGAAACCATTTGAATTTTGAACAACTCATTTTTAAATAACTCTCACAGGTCAGGTGTAAGTGACAGCTACTCCCGGTCTCTGTTCTCCCCGGGTCCTGCCAAACTTTTTTCTCATTCGCATGCAACACACACAAAATGCTGAAGTAACTCAGCAGATCACTCAGCATCTACGGAAAAGAGTTAAAAACAGATGTCATACTAAGAATATAGGGAAAGTGAGGATGAAGTTCAAGATGGCTGCTGATCATTATCTTGCTCTTAGTTTACAAAGCTACCACAAGATCGTGTCCTGTTTTGTTGCCTGTTATCAAAATAGTCTCCCACTAAAATTGATCAATTGCAAAGGCCATGCTCCAATGCAAGGTCTCTTAAGTGTCCATGATCAATTGCCTTTATCACCGTCATCAGTAACAGTTTCTACACATTTTTTGACTACTAACGACCCCACGGCTATATTTTTTCCAATCACCTGAAAATTATGCCTGCTTGTGTCAGCCACTTGCATCTTGACAGAAATTTGATGGTCTACTCCATTGATGCCTTTTATCATTTTGTATAGCTCCTTCAAGTCAACTCTCATTCTGCTTCTCTACAAAGAGAAAAGACCAATCTTTTTCCACCTATCTTAGCAAGACAGTTTCTGTGATGTTCAATGTCGGTAGTAAATTTATTATGAAAGTACAAATATACATTTTGTTGCGGACATGCACACAGTAAATACAAAGAAACACAAAGGAATCAATAAAAAGTTAAACACATCAAAGACGGACTGAACACCAAAGTACAAAAGACAACAAAGACAATAAATTGTGTAAATAAACAAATAACAAAATGAAATGATAATAAATACCATGTAAATATCAAGAACATAAATTGTGGAGTCCCTGAAAGAGAGTTCATTGTTGTGGTAAGTGAATTTCACTTTCTGCTTCAAAAGCCTGATCGTTGCGGGGCAATAGACATTCCTGAGCCAGGTGCTTTGGGACCTCAGACTCCTGTTACTCCTTCCTAATGGCAGAATCGAGAAACGAACATGACCTGAATGATGGGGTCCTTGATGATTTATGCTGCTTTCCTGTGACAACGCTCTTTGTAGATGTGCTCAGTGTTGGGGAGTGCTTTATCTGTGATGGACTAGCTGCATTCACCACATTTCAATTGCTATTCCGTTCAAGGACATTGGTATTTCTAAACCAGAACAGTCCATCTATTCTCTCTATAGATCTATAGAACATTATCAAAGTTTTAGATTCCTTTCACACACTTACATAGTATAGTCTGTAAATGCTGGTAAATCTTCCCAGGATGCCAGCAAAGTCCATGCCTCTTACTCTCCTCACTAAGAGAATCTCAGTGAATAATGGGGAAATTACAGTCACTTTGTTGCTTTTACATTACTTTGTTGCTTTTACATTTCTTCCATTACCTATCTATGCTTCTGTTCCCCTTTCTGCCAGTGGCATTTCAAAAACCTTTGGCAATGTAAACACACATCATTCAAGCTTCTCCTTTACCAACTCTCTGTTACATCCCGAAAGATGCGCAGTGAGAGGGAGTGGATAGATAATGTCAATGAATTGCATTCCATTCTCAGGTTTGTGCAGGTTTCTGTCGTTGAAGTGCTGGGGTTGTACCAGTGCTTAACGGTGGAGGGCAGTGTTAGGCATGTGCAGGTTTGTGTGCTCACTGCACCTTGATGTGAGTTTATAGGTCTGCGTTCTGGCAGTGAAGGTCTAAATGCTATAATGTTGAAAGTCCCTGTAGTCAAATGTTGACTATTATTGAGCAGTCACATATGCAGGGCATGCTTATACAGGAGATAGACTATTCCCTTCCCTTGCAGAACGGGCCAGAAGTTGTTAAGATCCCTGTTCTTACAGTACCGTGCCAGCTGTTTAAACATCATATTTAACTGCATGTGTTCTGTGTCCCCCAGAGGACTAAGTTCCGAAAAGGATTTACCATTTAAATTATGAGAGATCTAGCAGCACCTCCTCTTTAGTATCCACACGTCTAAGGATATCAGCACACCCACTTCCTGATCTCACTTTCCTCCATGTCCTTCTCTTTGTAAAAAACAATGAATGAAAAATATTAATTTCTGTCTTGCATGCCAACTCTCCACATGCTACATGATAAAACTCATCATGGTGGCTACAGTAAGATTCCCCTGTGAGAATATTAGTTCCCCTTCAGAGTAACCCGTCTCCTTGCAGCAGTTCCACCTATGCTGGAAGAGAGTCTAATGATCTGTGTTCCTAATGCCCTCACTGCTGCACCAGATTGTTTGCCACATATGTAAATATACCAACTTACTATCTGTTACCCCGTAGGCATGTGACACCTGGAGTAATCCTGAGATCGTAACTCCAGAGTTCCTACTGCTGAACTTTCTGCCCTGCGCCCTAAATTCTCGTTGCAGAAACCTGTCTCTCTGTTGTGAGTTCTAATTAAGACCACGACATTCGGCTGCTCACCCGGTCCTTTCAGAATGTCATGTACTTTCTCAGAGACAAAGACCCTAGCATGATGGAGGTAACTCACCATAATGAAATCTCACTCATTTCCGCAGATTCTCCTGTCTGTTTTTCCCCAGCTAAAATATTTTTGCATGTGATTCATATCTTTCCATGTCCTGTGTATTCATGTGCTTCTCTGATACCCTCTTTGTACTGAAAATGGTTTTAAAATTCTTTCAGTGTTCTTCTTTGATTCAGCTCAGTGTACTTACATATGTAGACACAAACAAAGGAGACTGCGCACGTGTAAAAAAAACATTTTGTTGGATTGTACGATATCAATTCAGAAAGAAGAACAAAGTAGTACAGAAATCAAATTATACTTATCATCCACTAAACGACCAGATCACAATGTTGGAGGGAAAGCCTAGATCGGACAAGGTTACGGAGCCTGTCCCCCACCCCTCTCTCTCTCTCTCTCTCTCTCTCTCTCTCCAACACACACACACACACACACACACACACACACACACACACAGCTACAATTGAAGGCAATGGTGCTTTGGCTTTGTACGGAAGTTAAACTTATGTACAGAAAAAAAATTCAAGATGACATAGAGATGGAGAACCTACAGGTAAAGAGGAGAAAAATAGGGTGATGGAAAGGACGCGTCATGACGGGAGCAGGAGTCATTGATACATACGAAAATATACCCCAAGTTCAGGCAGCTTTGTCAGTACAGGGATGCAGAGTAAAAAGTTCGCCTCAAGCTTCAATTTAAAAGGGCGGGACGGGATGTGCGAAGAGGATTTCTCTGGGATGGTGAAGCTAAAGATGCTGTCGGGATCAGCTGTAAACAGCTGTTTTGTAACTCTGAGGCAGCAGAAAAAAATGGAAAAGCAGTTGACAGGACTCTGATGAAGGGTCTCGGCCCGAAACGTCAGCTTTTTCCTAGTTCCTACCTGCCTTGTTGAGATCCTGCAGCATTTTGTGTGAAAAAAAGGAATGAACAGTCGACGTTTCGGGCCGACACCGTTCATCAGGATCCGATTTTGAGTGTGTTGTTTTGTATTTGGAGCAATTTCAGATGTTCTCGTTTTTGTTTTGTAACTCTGTTGATCACATTGTTTCCACTTACCCACAAGTGGGAGTTTAGAACAGTAAGCATGAAGGCAGCTGAATTGTAATACTTTACAGCGTTTATTTCTAACGTTTCATGAGTTTCAATATCCCATTCAGTGGTAATTTCACCGCATTTTTTAGTTCCTCTCGGAATTTGCTCTGGGTCAGAGCATATATACAGGTGTTGGTGCAGGAGCTGAGAATCTGCAGCATTTCCGATATATGTTCTATTATATAACGGGGATCTGTGACTAGATAATCAAAACTCATTGAAATCCGTTGATAGATAGAAAATACCACCACTGTTCCCCACAACAATATAAAAGTACCGGTTATGCTGAAGAGCAAAACGATGGATTTGCGTCGATTCTCCATCTCCCGGTCCTTGTCATTCTCTCCACTTTTTTGTCCCCATAGCCCTCTGCGGGCTCGACTGGCCGCTAGAATCCGCCTGACAGTGAGAATATTGAACAGCAAAATAAGAAACGATGGGACAAAAGGGGTTAAAATGAGATCAAAAATGTCAAAAGCCGCCCATGAGGGAGAGTTTGTGAAGCTCAGTGTTACAACGCATTCCCAGCGAACACCATCAATTATTTCTCCAGGCTCATATATAAAGCCCCACGGGACAGTCTCTAAACAGGCCAGCACACTCACTGTGCCGATAACCGCAGTCGCCGTTCTCTCGGTACAATATTTTGTTTTCAGCTTCTCACAGCAAATAGCCACAAATCGATCGACGGTGAAAGCGGCAGTCAGCCAGACTGACGCCGCAGTGCTCGCAAAGATCAACCATAGACCGAGTCTGCACACAGGAGTGATCCGCAGGAATGAACGGGGAAAGTAAATCCGAGCATTCCACTTCAGCAGCGGATCGGAGATAACGACCAAGAGATCTGCTGCTGCCATTGCCACCAGGTAGCAAGTGACAGATTTGGAGAGACCGCACTTTCCTTGGGACAGGATCACAATTGCCACCAAGTTCGCTGGAAGACAGAAGGGAAAATCAAGTTAAGAACATACTGAGCAGACGCCAATGCAGCAGTTTGAGGGGATCCTGTAATATTTCTACTGCATTGTCGCATTTAGCGGCGGATGGGTCGAGAGAGGGAGCAGAGCTGGCAGAGACAGAGAAGGAGTTTACACAGTGAAATAAAGTCAATATGATCGGACTTATTGACCGATCAATAATGGATGACTGAAATGTGAAGAATGAGAAACGCTCATCCAGACAAAACACAATATCTTGGAAAACAGCTGAAGTATCTCTCCTCAGAACTGTTCTTATAGAGACCTTTACACGAGTGTTAACTGGTTTCTCTTTCCATACAAGCATTTTGGGGCTTAGTTTCCATCATTTTCTGTTTTTCTTCCGTCCTTCGGCTGCTCTGTCGCTGACCGAGATTGCCATGGAAGTTTGTGATTGTCTAATGGAAGAAACCCGCCATGATCTTCCAGATTGATATATTTCATCCAGATGAGAAGCGGAAGACGCCGGTAAAAATGTTCTATCCAATATTGAATCTGAGTAGACAGTTACCCAGTTTTAGCTTTTCGCTGCCACTTCACATTTCAGTCATCCGTTATTGATCGGTCAATAAGTCCGATCATATTGACGTTATGTTACTGTGTAAACTCCTTCCCTGTCTCTGCCAGGTCTACTTCCTCTATCGAACCATCCACCACTAACCCGATTCCCCGAATTTGTTTCTGATTCCAACATTTGCCACCTCACTGACTTTACAAAAGACCATTGACGGATTCCAGTAGATACAGCGCAGTCTGATACAACCTCACAGTCAGACATGACGCCTCCCACTGAATCCATCACATGGAAGCAGGGGAGAGGAATTCAACATCCAGTGGAAAACTCGGTGCCGTAGTCAGATGTCCGTAACGATGTCAGATGTAGATGTAATAGAATACACTTCACACTATTGACAACTATGAATCACCACGTCCGTTGAGTTAATCTGCTCAGCACGATAATTATGTTGTCCATCAACTGCTTTATATTCTGTCATACCTGACACATTTATTAAAAATCCACAGCAGTTTCATACTATAACATGGAGTTCCTCACATTTGCTGAAGTGTTACTACCAGTCAACGGTTTTATTTTTACAACTAGCTCAGATAACCACTCACATAATCAATCAGTATAATCTCTGCAGGCTGTCAATATAAAAATAAAAACACAAAATAAAACACAATATTTGCAAAAACAATGCTGATGCTTCAAAACTAGAAGCACAGAGACGCACACATCCCATTATTGATCACTAACCGCTGGAAGAACTATCTCGGACCCGTTCAGTTTCATTGAAGTTGGTGGATTCACTCAATTCCTGAAGCGGGTTTTTTAAAAAAATATATAGATTCCTGATTCCACAGACTCGATGTTTCCATTGCATCCATGAAAAACGAAACACTGGTTGTGGAATGTTGCATCTGGAGCAATTACAACATTGGAATTAAACATCATTTTCCACCAACTGTCGCTGCGGCATACCGGGAATTCCAAATGCTGAAATAAAAGGATAGTAAACTTCTCGTATTCGCCGGGTGACTGGATAACCCATTTCACTGAGAATCTGTGATTTATGTTGCTCTTGAATTCACAGCTCCGGCTGACAATGAGCTAAATGCATTCCAAGCGGCACTGGTTTATACAGAGGAACTGTCTACGGAGATACGGTTTTACACTTCACCAACATTCTCAGTTACAATTACCTGAACAAACACTTTAATCCAACACTATTGACTCTGATGCAAATATTGGGCCTATTGAACACAAATACATCAACAGTCTTGGTCGTCGCCTCACCAGTGACTCTGGTGGAAATAAGGCCGGTAATTGCAAAAAGTTCGAAGGTACATTTAATGTTGTTACGGATTCGGCAACAATAAATATATGAGTGAGGCAGGGATTTTTATAACAAATGAAACATTTATTAAACACTGAAAAACAAACCCCCAAAAGTAAACAATTCACTAACGTAACCGGAAGTCAGCTGCTGTGCGGCAGCTTAAACAGTTCTTAAAACAATGAAGGTTAAACAGTTCTTAAAGCGATGTTGCAAAAACAGCTCTTCAAAGTAGTACTGCAAAAGTTCAAAATGCTTACAGTCCATTTAAGTGAGAGACTTTTTAAGATGATTTAAATTCTCTTTCACGTTGTCTTGTTGCGATTCCCAGTTGAACTATAATTTTCCCAAGGAGAATTTACGAAGATGGAAAATGAAACGGCTTAAAGACACTGTCCTTTCCTTTGCAACACTGTACTCAATCCTTTCTGCTATTTCACAGGGATTGACACGAGCACAGTCAACGAATTCCTTGGGATGAGGATGAAACAAGGTCGAACCTGTTTCACCGTCGAAATCGACTTTCCTCGATCTTTTAACTCGCGAACTCCGATCTTCACTCTCCACTGATTCTCAACTAGCAGTATTATAGAGGAATTGCTGGCAATGACCTTTTAAACTTTAGGCATTAAATAAAACTCCATCTTTCAACTAAACTGCGTCATAGCAATAAATCACGCAGTGGCATAAAGTCAACATGGCAAATCCATCCATGAACTGCCCCTCCTCACAGGAAGGGGTCCTCCTTTTATACCATGTAAAAAAAACTGTCATATGACCTCTACGGGCGGGAACATGACGTCACTCCACCATCACAAGACCATTACCTCAAGTCCAGTATAGCTTCAACACCTATCACGTGACAAGTACTCCACTGTCACGTGTCACGAGTACGTAACACCTCCCTCCAAAAAACATTGTCTGTCAAGAACAAAAATTTTAACAATTATTTACAAGAAAAACAAATGTGTAAATTTTATAACATACATAATATACAATACGGTATCATATAACATCTTACAACTCACAATACAATTGTTACAATTGTAAAAAAAACACTCCATAAAAAAAATTACATTGTAAATTCAACATCGAGATAGACAATCAGCAACCACATTATCTTTCCCTTTAATATGAGTTATCATAATATAGTACTCTAGTAACATCAAACTTCAATTTAATAACCTTCTGTTTTTGTTTTTCATCTTACTCAGAATGTTACATACTCGTGACACATGACAGTGGTGCCCTTGTCACTGTCATTTTCCCGTCAGTAGAGATCATGTGACGGTTTTTTTTTACAGGTTATAAAAGGTAGACCCCACCCTGTGAGGAGGGGCAGTTCGTGGCTGGATTTGCCAAGTTGACTTCATGCCACTGCGTGTTTGAAGTGATGACGCAGTTTAGTTGAAGGATGAAGTTTTTATTTAATGCCTAAAGTTTAAAAGGTTAATGCCAACAGGTTCTTTATGATTCTGTTAGTTTGAGAATTAGAGGAGAGTGAAGATTCAAGGTTGGAAGTTAAAGATCGAGGAGAATCGCTTTCTACGGTGAAACGGGGGCGACCTTTGTTTGATCCTTATTTGGAAGGATTTCGTTGACTATCTTCGTGTTAATCCCTAGGTTTACCTAGAAAGGATTGAAGGTAGTGGAGAAGGAAAGGTCAGTGCCTTTAAGCCGTTCTGTTTCGTAAATTCTTCGTGGGAATTACAACGTCGGGAATCGAAGCAAGCGACGTGAAAGAGAACTTAAATCGTCCTGTAAAGTCTCTCCTTTTAAATGGACTGTGAGCATATCGAACTTTTGGCAATATCACTTTAAGAACTGTTTTGGAATATCACTTTAAAGAACTGTTTTGGAATATCACTTTAAAGAACTGTTTTGGAATATCACTTTACGAACTGTTTGAACAGCCGCTCAGCAGCTGTTTCCGGTTACGGTAGTGTTTGTTTACTTTTGGGGAGTTTGTTTTCTGTGTTTAATAAACGGGTTGTTTGTTATAAGAAACCCTTGCCGAACTCATATATTTATTGTTGCCTGAATACGTAACAAGAAAAACTAACGGATTATGATCAGTGTAAACAATAAGTGGTTTGTGAGTTGTACCAACATATACCTCAAAATGTTCTGAAGCTAAAACAAGAGATAACAATTCCTTCTCTATTGTAGAATGGTTTATTTGATGTTTAACAAATTTCTTAGAAAAGTAAGCTACTGGATGATCAACCTCATCACCCTCATTCCTTTGCATAAATACTGCTCCTGCAGCCTCATCACTAGCATCTACAGATAATGAAAAAGGTTTTTCAAATTCAGGTGCCTTGAGCACAGGTTGTTGACATATCATTGTTTTCAATTTTTCAAATGCTTCTTGACAAGGCACTGTCCACACAAACTTCACATTATTCTGCAAAAGGTCAATTAATGGAATGGCAACATTAGCAAAATTCTTACAAAATTGTCGATAATATCCTACCATTCCCAAGAGTTTTCTGAGAGTTTTTTTCCCCGTTGGAGTGGGAATCTCTAAAATTGCCCAAACTTTTGCCTGAACAGGAGCTACCTTACCTTGACCCACAACATAACCAAGGTAAGTCACAGTGGCATGTCCAAATTAATAGTTAAGTTAGCTTTTGAAAGCCTTTCAAACAATTTCTCCACCGCAATAATGTGTGCTCCCAAGTATCATTTCCTGTCACTAAATCATCAATATAAGCATCAGTATAGTTCAATCCCTGAATCACAGAGTTAATCATACTCTGGAAAGTACCTATGGCATTCTTCATCCCAAATGGAAGAACATTATATTCATATAGCCCAGATGGAGTTACAAATGCAGAAATCTCTCTACCTCTGTCCGTTAATGGAACACACCAATACACCTATAATAAATCAATCTTTGTCAGGAACTTTGCTTTTCCAACTTTATCTACACAATAATCTACTCTAGGAATTGTATCTGCATCTGCTTTCTTTACAGCATTCACCTTCCTATAGTCCGTCCAAAACCTAATACTACCATTTGGTTTTAGCACCATAATACAGGGTGAACTCCAATTCGATTTAGAAGGTCTAATAATATTATTCTCTAACATATATTTAAATTCTTTCACATTTTTCCATGTTCATCCTACATGAGTGTTGTTTAATAGGTTTGGCATCTCCAAAATCTACATCATGAGAAGCTATAGTAGTCCTTCTCGGAAAATCTGGAAACAAATCCTTATATTTAAAAATTAATTTCTTCATCTGTTGTTTCTGCTTTAGCTGTAAATGTGCTAATTTCTCATCAATATTTTCCAGAATGGTTGAATTTGGTAACCTGACAGAAACAATGTTGGATTGAGGATGAAATTCAGATGAATCATCTATCATGTTCCTAGTTAAATCAAACTCATAATCATTAACCACAACAGTCACAGTATCAGATTGTTTCTCATAATATGGCTTTATCATATTTATATGGCAAAGTTGTGTTGGCCTTCTACAATCTAGAGTTTTTATCACGTAATCCACATCATTGATTTTAGACACAATTTCATAAGGACCATGAAATCTAGCTTGCAAAAGATTCGTTTGCACTGAGAAAAGAACTAGCACCTTATCTCCAGGCTTAAACATCCTCATTTTAGCTTCTTTATCATACCAGGTTTTCATTTTTCCCTAAGCCAATTTTAAAATTTCCTTCGCTAAGCTACAAGCTTTATGTAACCTGTCCTTAAATTTCAAAACATAGTCCAACAATTTAATGTTTATTTCCTTACTAATCCACTGTTCTTTTAACAACGCTAAATGTCCTCTAACTCTATGCCCAAATACAAGTTCAAATGAACTGAAACCTAAAGATTTTTGTACCGATTCCATTACTGCAAATAAAAAATAGTTTATCCCCTCATCCCAATCACTTGTGTGATCATATGTGTGGAAACCCTCATATTCCTGAGGGTAGAATGAAACCTCTCCAAGGCACCTTGAGGTTCTGGATGGTATGCGGACGAAGTGATTTGCTTAGCTCCCAATTTATAAACTATCTGTTGAAACAATCCAGACATAAAATTACTGCCTTGATCAGATTGTATTCCCTTAGGTAATCCAAAACAAGTAAAGAATTTTATAAGGGCCTTTGTTACAGTTTTGGTGTTATATTCCTAAGTGGTACTTCATCTGGAAACCTGGACGAAGTACACATGATGGTCAACAAGTACTGATAACCAGTTTTTGTCTTTGGTAATGGACCAACACAATCTATAATAACTTTAGAAAACGGTTCACCAAATGCTGGAATAGGTTATAATGGACCCTCTGGTGTAATTTGATTCGGTTTACCCACAATTTGTCAAACATCGGCCACATCTTTTCTTAGACCAGGCCAGTAAAAATGTTTTAAAATCTTGTCCACTGTTTTCCTTACAGTGTGATATCCACCTAAAGGCACACTATGGGCTAAAGTCAAAATCTCATTTCGATAAACTTTAGGGACAACTACCTGGTAAACAATATTCCATTCATCACTTGCAGTAATTGTAGGTGATCACCACTTCCTCATCAACACTCTTTTTTTCCAAGTAATTTCCTACTGGCACCTACTCAATTTCCCTATCTAGTAGAGCTTGTCCCCTTAATTATATAATCTCAGGGTCTCTATTCTGCTCTGCTATCATCTCCTTCCGAGACAGAGATACATCTTCATAGTCAGATTTACTCCAAGAATCTTATTCGAACAACGAAGGTACGAAAGTTTCTGACGCATCCTCAAAACTTGAATCCTGAGTTGAACAATCATGAGTATCAACCTCATTCTGCGCATCAATCTTTTTAGCCATAGCTCAAGTCACAACACAGGAAGAATCTGTGTTAGAATTCATCTCTGGTTCCTCTGACTCCATTGTCAAATGCACTTCAGGAAAAACTTGTCCACCTGCCAAGTCATTACCTAACAATAAAGAAATATCCTTCACAGGTAAGCTATGCTGTAATCCCACTTTAACAAATCCTGTAACTAACCCTGACTTTAAATTTACATTATCCAAATGTACAGGCATAAAATCGCTCCCAACACCTCTTATATAATTTAACTCAACAGTATCAGACTCTTCATTAAACTTCAATACACTGTCTAACATCAGTGATGGAGCAGCACCAGTATCCCTCGGGAATTTTATTGGCACCAGAGTAGATCCTCCTTTCAAGGATACAAACCCTTCAGTTATGAAATGATCATATCCCTTTATGACTTGGTCAGACTCTAACAAAAACTCATTTGTGTTTATCAAACCTTGTAATTTTAAAGGTGCTTCAATATGTTGCACACAAGCATCTGTAACTACTTCCTTCTCTTTCTTTTTTCATCTGAAACAGTTAGCTATTACATGGCAAGGTTTTTTACAATAGTTACAATTAATACCATACTGTCTTTCCTTCACAGATTTTCCTTACTTTTCTCATTAACTTCTGATTTACCTTGAGTCTCTGTATTATTTTTCCTCTTAAAAATACTCCCCCGAGAAATTTATTCTTATGGATTAAAACATACTCATCAGCTAATCTAGTAGAGTCCTGCAATGTATCATTATCCCTCTCATTTAAGTAGGTCCTTAATTCAACAGGGATGCTTCTTTTAAATTCCTCCATTAAAATCAGCCCTTTCAATGTATCATAGTCCCCATTTACATTTTTAGAAGAAACCCATCTCTCAAAACACACAGCTTTATCATAGGCAAATTCCGCACAAGTTTTTTCCACAGACTCCTTCAAACTTCTGAATCTTTCTCTATACGCTTCTGGGACCAAATCGTATACTTTCAAAATATGCTTTTTCACAATTCATAATTAAGTGCTTGCGCAGCAGTTAAAGCTGTATAAACTTGTTGTGCTTTACCTTTATTTACACTCTGTAACAACACTGACCATTTATCTTTCGGCCACTCTGAAATCTGAGCAATCGTTTCAAAATGTTGGAAATAGCTTTCCACTACTGTTTCGCTAAATGGAGGGACAAATTTAATTTCTTGACTAGCAACAAACGGTTTTCTAGAACCAGAAGACTGATTCCCAGAGCTTAATTCCGTTATCGCATATTCATACTCTTTTTTTTTCTGATCAGCTTCTAACCTACAACGCTGCATGTCTACTTTACTTTGTTCCAACTTCAATTGTTCGATTTGCAACTGCATCGCTATATTACTTATTGGAAACTACTCTAAATCGATTCATCAAAATCACCCGAATCCACATAGTGTGACGCGATTTTTCTCTGTATTAGAGCCTTTGATGTAGACTTCAAAATACCTTTATGTTGCAATCTACCAGCTATCTCAGACACCTCAGTTTTTTTCGCCTTCGCTAACAACTCCGTGTCTGGCGAAGCCAGAAACTCATCCATATTCATTGTTGCCGAATACCACTTACAAGCCAATCAAACAAAAGAATCGAGTATTCCCCTTTTCCAAAACACCGATTCAAAATTTAACAAGCATTTAAACTCAGCTGATCCATCTCGGACGCAGGCCCCATTTATTGTTGCTGAATTCAGCAACAATAAATATATGAGTGAGGCAGGGGTTTTTACAACAAATAAAACATTTATTAAACACTGAAAGACAAATCTCTGAAAGTAAACAATTCACTAACGTAACCGGAAGTCAGCTGCTGTGCGGCAGCTTAATCAGTTCTTAAAGCAATGAAGCTTAAACAGTTCTTAAAGCGATGTTGCAAAAACAGTTCTTCAACGTAGTACTGCAAAAGTTCAAAATGCTTACAGTTCATTTAAGGGAGAGACTTTTTAAGACGATTTAAATTCTCTTTCACGTCGTCTTGCTGCGATTCCCAGTTGAACTACTTTTCCAAGGGAGAATTTACGAAGATGGAAAATGAAACGGCTTAAAGACACTGACCTTTCATTTGCAACACTGTACTCAATACTTTCTGCTATTTCACAGGGATTAACACGAGCACAGTCAACGAATTCCTTCCGAATGAGGATCAAAGAAGGTCGAACCTGTTTCACCGTCGAAATCGACTGTCCTCGATCTTTTAACTCCCGAACTCCGATCTTCACTCTCCACTGATTCTCAACTAGCAGTATTATAAAGAAACTGCTGGCAATGACCTATTAAACTTTAGGCATTAAATAAAACTCCACCTTTCAACTAAACTGTGTCATAACACTAAATCACGCAGTGGCATGAAGTCAAAATGGCAAATCCAGCCACGAACTGCCCCTCCTCATAGGGAGGGATCCTACTTTTATACCCTGTAAACAAAAACTGTCACATGACCTCTACTGACGGGAACATGACGTCAATCCACCATCACAAGGCCATTACCTCAATTCCAGTATAGCATCAACACCTGTCACGTGACAAGTACTCCACTGTCACGTTTCACGGTTACGTAACAATGTCAGAGAAATATGCACAATATAATTCCTGAACTACATTTCTTCCCATCCATCCAGAAAGTTAGAGAAGTGCCCCAACTAATGAACGACATAAAAATTTCCCCAAAGTCCACCCTCTCTCCAGTGTGTAGAAGGCAGCAAGATACAATCACCCCTGTCCCACCGGCAATAGCATCTGCCGTTGTATTTTTCTGTTCTGTGCTCAAGGATCTCGAGTGTCTGGGCACACAGCCGTCGATCTTCACTTCCTCGCCCCCGAGGACACACGTATCTCTTGTGTTGACATCGACTCGCCTGTCTCCAGAGCTCCGAGATCGTAGGCCTCCAAAGGCGTGCCGAAATCTTAGGCCGAGCCCTTAGTGTGCAGAACGCCGGCCAGTTGTGAACCGTTGACAACCGGTCCCATTTCCGCCAAGAACCGTAGTCAGTGTGAAACTCCAGGTCAGGGACTTCAAAAGAACACTGAAAAAGAAAAAAAAAATAGAGAAATCAAAGATACAAATGGAGCTCTTTCCGAAGATGCAAACAAAGATTTTGCCGTTGGGCCCCATTAACCCTTCTAAGCTCCGTCTTCTTTATTTACAAATACTGCGCTTTCTCACGGAACAGCTACGTTTATAGATTTCATCTTTTTTATTAGCTAATTATTCATCTTTCAACAAAGGCCAGCAACACTGACCGACCGGTACCTCTGTCTCTCCTGGTTCCCGTTCTGAACCGCCATTCAGTCCATCAACGCCTTCCTGGCTGCGCGCGCGCACACACACACACACACACACACAAACACACACACACACACACACACACACACACACACACACACACACACACACACACACACACACACACACACACAAAGAGAAATACAATGGAGAGAAAATGGTCGGGATGGAGATGGTCAAATGTCCACGCTGCTGATGTTCAAAACACGTTGAAGAAGCTGAAATCCGAGGAAACACAAGGAACACTGCCGTGTTCTTCCAGCATTTTTTGTGTGATGTTGCTGACGGAATAATATTTTAAAGGCATCTCAAATGTCGAAGGAAAATTGAGAAGAAATGTGTCAAAGTGATGTGCAGACCGTGACGGAATAAAAATTGGGCGATAAATTGGCGATAAATTGGGCGATAAAAAATGCAGCAAACCTGAGAGATAACGCTAGATGAGATACAGAGAGAGGCAGATAGGCAGACAGACAGACATATGCTAGGCGAGTTGGCAGACAGACAACCACAGACTGCTACGTAGAATGTAGGAATGTAATACTCTTGCAACTCCAAGTCTGTGGTACAGTGTGAGAGTGTGTGGTTCATTCTGTACCTGACAGTCTCCGGTACAGTGTGAGAGTGTGTGGTTCATTCTGTACCTGTCAGTCTCCGGTACAGTGTGAGAGTGTGTGGTTCATTCTGTACCTGACAGTCTCCGGTACAGTGTGAGAGTGTGTGGTTCATTCTGTACCTGACAATCTCCGGTACAGTGTGAGAGTGTGTGGTTCATTCTGTACCTGACAGTCTCCGGTACAGTGTGAGAGTGTGTGGTTCATTCTGTACCTGACAGTCTCCGGTACAGTGTGAGAGTGTGTGGTTCATTCTGTACCTGTCAGTCTCCGGTACAGTGTGAGAGTGTGTGGTTCATTCTGTACCTGTCAGTCTCCGGTACAGTGTGAGAGTGTGCAGTTCATTCTGTACCTGTCAGTCCCTGGTACAGTGTGAGAGTGTGGGCTTCATTCTGTACCTGTCAGTCACTGCTACAGTGTGAGAGTGTGGGCTTCATTCTGTACCTGTCAGTCTATGACACAGTGTGAGTGTGTGGGCTTCATTCGGCAACTGTCAGTCCCTGGTACAGTGTGAGAGTGTGGGCTTCATTCTGTACCTGTCAGTCTCGGGTACAGTGTGAGAGTGTGGGCTTCATTCTGTACCTGACAGTCCCTGGTACAGTGTGAGAGTGCGGGCTTCATTCTGTACCTGTCAGTCTCGGGTACAGTGTGAGAGTGTGGGCTTCATTCTGTACCTGTCAGTCCCTGGTACAGTGTGAGAGTGTGGGCTTCATTCTGTACCTGTCAGTCTCGGGTACAATGTGAAAGTGTGCGGTTCATTCTGCAACTGTCAGTCTCTGGTACATTGTGAGAGTTTGGGGTTCACTCTTTACCTTCAATCGCTGATACGGTGTGAGCATTTGTGGCTCATTCTTTAGCTGTCATTCTCTGGTGCACTGTGAGAGTGTGGGATTCATTCTATACCTGTCAGACGCTGGCAGTAGTGTGAGAGTTTGGGGTTCATTCTGTACCGGTCAGTCTCTGGTATAGTGTGAAAGTGTGTGGTTCATTCCACATCTGTCAATCTGTGGTACCATGTGTGATTGTGGGGTTCATTCTGTACCTGTCAGTCTATGAGAAAATGTGAAAGTGTAAGAATTATACATTTCCTTACTCTTTGTTTCAGCAGTCTGCAACTGAATCGTCACATATTATCTACATGTTTTGTTCGAACTACATTTTTCAGAACTATACTATGCCGTGTAGCTGACACATAATTTCATCATATATGTTTCTAGTTTGAATGATGATGGTTATGTTGGAAATTAGACCACCGGCCCATGCACACATCTGTTTATTATTGGATTCAGTTCGATTGTTCTCTGCACAGGTCCTGAGGTACAGTGAAAAATATTGTTTACAAACTGTTCAGTAATATTGGCAACAACTGTTGAGTTTAGATTTTAAAGTATCTGAGGTATTAGTCTGTACTACATAACTATCCAGTTTGTTCCATGTATCCATGAATGCACAGCTCACTGCATGAAGAAGTCTGACATCTCTCTTCAGCCAGTGACCTTGTTGATGGATTATTTTACAGTCGCAGCTGGTATCCACCTTACTTATGCCGTAATTGATTTGAGCAATTATATTATATGGTATTTGGTTACCCGTAAACCGGGGTTTTAAAAGGATTAATTATTTCAATCATTCTGCATAGCTCATACCCTACAGACCTGCAATATGTCTAGTCACTCTTCTCTGAATTCTCCCCAGTGCCTTCATATACCTCACAAAATATGTGGATCAAAATTGTACACACTACTCAACGTGTTGGCTCATATGTGCATTGTACAGCTAAAGAGGGTGTCTCTGGATGTGAACTTCACTGAGCGATAATAAAACCCAACGTCCTGTTAGCCTTCCTGATCGCTTCTGTGCATTGTCTAAATGTTGATAGTGATGAGTCTACAAAAATACTCAACGGTGAGTCTTAGTGTGCACTTTCTATCTCAAGACCCTCATTGTATATTTTTATCTGATATTTCTACTATAAGTAGTAGTTTTCATTTACTTTCATTGAATTTCCTCTGCCATTTATCTGCCCACATCTCACTTTTGTTTAAATCTAACAGCATTGATTCTGCTGCAGGCATGTTATCAGGCCGCCCCCTAATTTTGTGTCATCTGCAAACTGAATTGGTTTACGTTTTCATGTGTTTATTCAAATCATTAATTTAAAGTAAAAGCAGCATCGACCCAAAACTGATCTCTGCAGAAGCCCACTTTTGACATTTTCCACCTGTAAATTGATCCTCTCACCATCACGCGTTATTTTCTGTTTTTTGAGTATTTTCTGCACCCATTCGCAAAATTTAGCCCCCAGTTGCAACGTCTTGTAATTTGATTTTAACCCCTTGTCAAAATCCTTCTGAAAGTCCAATTAAATGCTATTGTTATTATAAATATCTTTTGCCTCTTTAAGAACAGCAGCATATTAATACAACATGATTTTCTTCCCCATTCTGGGTCTCAGCTATTTTTTCATCTCATTCTTTGTTAGTGTTTCTATTATCGTACATACTATACACGTTATGATTTCTGGTCTATAGTTAGCAGGGTCAGTGCGGTCACCATTCTTAGAAACGGGGCAACGTCAGACTATTTCCAGTCATTAGTAGCATCACTCATCTTCACTGAAATAAAAGCGCAAAGTGATTGTGTTTGTATTGTTAACACAGACTTCTTGAAATATTCCAGGAGACAGATTGGCTGGTGCTAGATATTTATTAGCTTTCACCCTTTTCAGCTGAAACTAGACCTCATTTTCCAAATTCATAAGCCGATTAGAGAAACCTTATTTTTCCCCTGAATTTCGTGCATATCATTAACGTATTCGCAGATGAATACTTTAGAAAAATATGAGTTAACAGTATCTGCTATGTCGTCATCTGCATCAGTTAGCATCCCACAATCATTCGTAGTACACTTAACTTCCTCTTTAACTTTTCTTCTACTACTACAGTATCTCGTAGTGTCAATATTAGCATTATCAGCAATACTCTTCTCCATGTACCTTTTGACAGTCCAAGTTTCTCTCTTGGCTATAGCTGATATATTTTCATATGCTCTATGTTTAACATTTTCACCTCGGAGCGGCGGAGGATGAGAACTGACATGATAGAGGTGTACATGATAACAAGTGGTAGTGATCGTGTGGATAGCCAGAGGCCTTTTCCCAGGTTGAAATGACTAACACAAGAGTCATAGTTTATGGTGCTTGGAAGTAGCTTCAAGCGGGATGTCAAGAGTTGTTTTTCACACAGCGGGTGGTGGGTGCTTAGAATACACTTGCAGCGAAGGTAGTATAGGCGGATACAATAGACAATAGACAATAGGTGCAGAAGTAGACCATTCGGCCCCTCGAGTCTGCACCGATAGGGTCTTTTAAGAGAGTCTTAGATAGGTACATAGTGTTTAGAAAAATCGAGGGCTATGAGGTCGGGAAATTCTAGGCACTTTCTGTAGTAGGTTAAATGGTCCACACGACACTGTGGGCCGAAGGACCTATAATGTGCTGCAGGTTTTATGCTATATGTTCATCACATTTACCCATAAAGTTCAAATACACACCCTTCAAACGATCCCTCTCATCATACTTGATAATCTGATTTTCCCTGTCCATGCTTTTCCTGTGTTATGGCACGGCAACATTTGATTATAACAAATAAAACATTTATCAAACAATGCTAAAATAAAGACCCAAAAGTAAACAGACGACTAACTTAACCGGAAGTCGGCTGCTATACGGCAGCTCGAACAGTTCTTAAAGTCGTAATGTAAAAACAGTTCTTAGAAGTAGTAATACTAAAGTCCAAATGATTTACACAGTCACTTAGGAGAGTTTTTCCTAGAAGTAACGAATTCCTCACCGACGTGACGTTACTGACGGTCCCAGCCGAAATATGCCTTGTCCAAAGGATTCACAGCGAAAGAAATAAAACGGCTTAAAGGCACTGACATTTCCTTGGCGAAATTTTTCTCCAACCCTTTCTGCTCTTTTGGTGGAGCTATCTTGGACCACAGGTTTCTAACTCCTTCCAAATGTAGATAAATTAAGGTCAAACCTATTTATCGCCGCCAACGCCAACTTTTTCCAATACTTCGGTATTTTCTTACTTCTATAAATTCTTCCCTCTCCGATTGGACTAAACTGGCAGTATTGTAGCGAAACCGCCGGCAGTAACCTTTGAGACTTAAGGCAGAAAGTGAAACTCTGCTTTAAAACAAAATTGCGCCATAACATCAAATACGCAGCAGAATAGAGTCACTGACGAATTCAACCACGAAGAGACCTGTGTCACAGGGAAGGGTTCTCCTTTTTCACCCTGTTAAAAACTATCACATGACCTCTCACTGGCGGGAAAATTACATCACTCCACCATCAAAAGACTATTACATCATGCGCATCAGAGCCTCAATTACATCATGGTCATGGGACATGCACGAGATACCCAGGGATATGTAACATCTCCCTCCAAAAAAATTGGTCTGTCATGGACAAAATTTTAAAAATTAACTATTTACAAAAGAACAATACAAATGTATAAATTTATAACATACACAGTGTACATCATATTATCATACAGCATCTTACAACTTACTATACAGTAGGAGTGTCACGTATGTTAAAATATCACTCCATAAAAAAATTACATCGTACACTCTACATCGAGATAGACAATCAGCAATCACATTATCTTTGCCTTTAATATGAGTCATCGAAATATTGTACTCTTGTAATATTATTGTAATAATCCAATTTAATAACTTTCTATTTTTAGTTTTTCATCTTACTCAGTAACACTAACGGATTATGATCATTGTAGACGATAAGTGGCTTTTGAGTTTACCAACATACAAGTCAAATTGCTCTAAGGGCAAAACAAGAGATAACAATTCATTTTCTATTGTTGAATAGTTTCTTTAATGCTCATTAAATTTCTTAGAAAAGTAAGCTACGGGATAATCAACCTCATCACCCTCATTCTTTTGCAGTAGTACTGCTCCTGCAATCTCATCGCTAACATCTACAGCTAATGAAAAAGGTTTCACAAAGTCAGCTGCCTTGAGCACAGGTTGTTGACATATCATAGATTTCAATTTCTCAAATGCTTCCTGACAAAGCAGTGTCCACACGAACTTTTCATTCTTCTTCAAGAGGTTTGTTACTGGAAGGGCAATATTAGCAAATTTCTTACAAAATTTTCAGTAATATCCCACCATTCCTAGGAATCCTCTGAGAGATTTCTTCCCAGTTGGAGCGGGGATCTCTAAAATTGCCCGAACTTTAGCCTGAACAGGAGCTACCTTACTTAATAGTTAATAGTTAAGTTAGCTTTTGAAAGCCTTTCAAAAAATTACTCCAACACAGTAATGTATGCTTCCCAAGTATCATTTCATGTAACTAAATCTTCAATATAAGCATCTGCATCTTTCAGTCTCTGAATCACAGAATCCGCTGGAATCCGCTGGAAAGTACCAGGGGCTTTCTTCATCCCAAATGGAAGAACAATATATTCATATAATCCAGACGGAGATACAAATGCAGAAATCTCTCTATTTCTATCCGTTAATGGAACACACCATTACCCTTTCAATAAATCAATCATTGTAAGGAACTTTGCTTTTCCAAATTTATCTGCACTTTCATCTACTCTAGGAATTGTATATGCATCTGTTTTCGTTACAGCATTCACCTTACTGTAGTCCGTACAAAACCGAATACTACCGTCTTGCTAGGGCACCATAACACACGGTGAACTCCAATTCGAGTTAGAAGGTCGAATAATGTTATTCTCTAACATATATTTCATTTATTTTCTCAGCAAGTTCGCATTTTTCCATGTTTATCTTATATGGATGTTTCTTTATGGGTTTGTCATCTCCAACATCTACATCATGCGAAGCTACAGTACTTCTTCCAGGAATGTCTGGAAAAAAATCCTTATAATGAGCAATTAAGTGCTTCATATGCTGTTTCTACACTGGCTGTAAATGTGTTAATTTCTCGACAATATTTTCCAGAATGGTTGAGTTTTGTAACCTGATAGAAAAAATGTTAGGTTTAGAATGAGTTTCAGATGAATCGGCCATTATGTTCCTAGTGAGATCAGAGTCATTATTATTGACCACAACAGTCATAGTAGCAGGCTGTTTTTCATAATATGGTTTTATCATATTTATATGGCAAAGATGAGTTGGCCTTCTACGAACTGGAGTTTTTATCACGTAATCCGCATGATTAATTTTAGACACAATTCCATAAGGACCATGAAGTTTAGCTTTTAAAGGATTCGTTTGCACTAGGAAAATAACCATCCACTTATCTCAAGACTTAAATTTCCTCATCCTTGCTTCTTTATTGTACCAGGTTTTCATTTTCAGCTGAGCGGTTATTAAATTTTCCCAAGCTGAGTTAAAAGCTTTATGTAATCTGCCTTTAAATTTTAAAACATAGTCCAACAAATGAATGTGTAATTCTGTATTAATCCATTATTATTTTAATAAAGCCAAAGGTCCTCTAACTCTATGCCTTGTTACGTACTCGTGACACATGACAGTGGTACCCTTGTCACGTGACTGGGGTTGAAGCTATACTGGACTTGAGGCAATGGTCTTTTGATGGTGGAGTGACGTCATTTTCCCGCCAGTAGAGATCATGTGACAGGTTTTTTTGTACAGGTTATAAAAGGTAGACACCACCCTGTGAGGAGGGGCTGTTCTTGGCTGGATTTGCCAAGTTGACTTCATGCCACTGCGTGTTTTAAGTGATGACGCAGTTTAGTTGAAGGATGAACTTTGTATCTAATGCCTAAAGTTTAAAAGGTCACTGCCAACAGGTTCTTTACGATTCTGCTCGTTCGAGAAATTAGTGGAGAGTGAAGATTAAAGTTCGGGAGTGAAAGAGAATCGCTTTCTGCGGTGAAACGGGTTTCGACCTTTGTTTGATCCTTATTTGGAAGGATTTCGTTGACTATCTTCGCGTTAATCCCTGGGTTTACCAGAAAGGATTGAAGATAGTGAGGAAGGAAAGGTCAGTGCCTTTAAGCCGTTTCGTTTCGTAAATTCTTCGTGGGCAGTTCGACGCCGGGGATCGAAGCCAAGCGACGTGAAAGAGAATTTAAACCGTCTTATAAAGTCTCTCCTTTTAAACGGACTGTGAGCATATCGAACTTTTGGCAATACCACTTTAAAGAACTGTTTTTGCAATATTGCTTTAAGAACTGTTTGGGCTGCCGCACAGCAGTTGGTTTCCGGTTACGTTAGTGTTTTTTTTTACTTTTGGGGGGTTTGCTTTCTGTGTTTAATAAACTTGTTGTTTGTTATAAAAAACCCTTGCCGAACTCATATATTTATTGTTGCCTGAATACGTAACAGCCTAAATACAAATTTAAATGTACTGACAGCTAAGGAATCCAGTATCGATTCCCTTACTGCAAATAGAAGCAAGACCATAGCCTCATCCCAATCATTTCCGTTTTCCACTCAATATGTCCTAATCATAGTACTGAAGGTAGAATGAAACCTCTCCAAGGCTCCTTGCGATTCTGGATGGTATGCAGAGGAGGTAATCTGCTCAGCTCCCAATTTATAAACTACCTGTTGAAATAATTCAGACATAAAATCAATGCCTTGATCAGATTATGTTTTCCGAGGCAACCCAACATAATTAAATAATTTTATAAGAGCCTTTATCACCGTTTTAGCTGACTATCATGTGCACTGTGTCTAGTTTTTCCAGAGGCTGTACCACTTAGGTATATAACAGCAAGTACTGATAGCAAGTTTTTGTTTTTGGTAAGGGTCCTATACAATCTATAATAATTTTGGAAAAGGGTTCACCGAATGCTGGAATAAGTTGCAGTGGGGCTACTGGAGTAACTTGATTAGGTTTACCCTCATTTTGACAAGAATGACACGTTCTGCAAAACGTCGCCACATCTGTTCTCTATCTAGGCCAGTAAAAATGCTTTAAAATCTTGTCCACGGTTTTCCTTACCATTGATGTCCAACCTAGGGTACGTTAGGGTATAAAGTTAGAATCTCATTTCGATAAACTTTAGGAACAACTACCTGGTGAACAATATTCCATTCATCACTTGCAGGAATTGTAGGCGGTCGCCACTTCCTCATCAATACCCCTTTTTCAGAATAATATACTACTTGCATCTTATCAATTTTACTGTCCAGAAGAGCTTGTTATTTAATTTGAGAATGTCTGCTCTGCTATCATCTCCCTTCCGAGACAGAGAGAAATCTTTATGGTCAGACTCCAAGAATCTTGTTCACACAATGAAGGAAAGAAAGTTTCTGACATATCATCAAAACCCGAATCCTGAGTTGATCAGTCATGGGTAACAAACTCAATCTGCACATCAGATAATATCCCTTCTTAACATGGTCAGACTCTAACAAAACGTCATTTGTGTTTATAAAACTCTGTGAGTTTACAAGTGTTTCAGTATGTTGCAAACAAGCATCTGGGACTGTTTCCTTCTCTTTCTTTTTCAATCGGAATCAGTTGGCTATTACGTGACCAGGTTTCTTTCAATAATTACAAATGGGACTAAACTGTCCTTCCTTCACAGATTTTCCTTCCTCTTTACCTTTCTCACTAACTTTTGATTTAACTTCTGGTTTACATTGATTCTTTCTGTTATTTTTTTCCTTTTAAAAGTTCTGTCCTGAGGAAATTTATTCTTGTGAATTAGGACATACTCATCAGCTAGTTTAGCAGAGTCCTGCAATGTAGCAGTGCTTCTCTCTCATTTAAGTATGTCCTTCCTTCAACAGGGATGCTCCTTTTAAATTCATTGTAAATCAGCTTTCAATTTATTATAGTCCCCAATTACATTTTTAGAGGAAACCCTTCTCTTCCACATGTGTTTTTTTTTCCACAGATTTCTTCAAATTTCTGAATCTTTCTATATATGCTTCCAGAACTAACTCATATGCCTTTAATATGTGCAATTTCACAGTATCATAATAATGTGCTTGCTCAGCAGTTAAAGCTGTATAAACCTGTTGTGCTTTGCAGTTAATCACACTGTGTAACAACACTGACCATTTCTTCATCGGTCACTCTGAAATTATAGCAACAGTTTCAAAATGTTGATTTTTTTTTTACTTTTGTTTCACTAAGTGGAGGGACCAATTTAATTTCCTGACTAACAACAAACGTTTTGCTAGAACCAGGAGACTGACACTCAGACGTTAATTCCGCCATCGCAAGTCAAAATTCCTTCTGTTTACTTTCAGCTTCTAATCAACGCAGTTCCAAGTCAGCTTCCAATTGCTTCTGTTTTAATTCAGCTTCCATTTTCTAACGCTACTTTTTCTATGTGTAAATGGATCGCTGTTTTACTCATAGGGAATTTATCTAAAATAGTTACATCGAATACAGCCGAACCAACATAGTGTTCCGCGATTTTTCTCTGAATTACACGCTTCGTTGTAAACTTCGAAATACCTTTAAGTTCCAAAATGCTAGCAATCTCAAATACATCACTCTTTAATGCCATCGCTAATAACTCCGGGTGGTGAAGCCAGGAAGTCGGCAATATATATTGCTGCTGAATACCACTCACTAGCCAATCAAACAAAATAACCCTGTTCCAGAACACCGACCAAATATTAAACAAGCATTTAAACTCAAAAAATGGTCGTAATCCCACGAGCCCCGATTGTTACGGTACAGCAACAATGAATATAGAATTGAGAAATGTTTATTATAACAAGTAAAACACTTATCAAACACTGCTAAAAACAAAACAAAAGAAAACATACGACTAACTTAACCGGAAGTCAGCTGCTATACGGCAGCTCGATCAGTTCTTAAAGCGATAATGCAAAAACAATTCTTAAATTGGTAATATAAAAACTGTTCTTAGAAGTAGTAATGCAAAAGTCCAAATGATTTACACTTCACTTTGGAGAGATTTTCCTAGAAGTAACGAATTCATCACTGACGTGACGTTACTGATGTATCTAGCCGAAATATGCCTTGCCCGAAGGATTCAAGGCAAAGGAAATAAAACGGCTTAAAGGCACTGACCTTTCCTTGGCGAAACCTTTCTCCAACCCTTTCTGCTCTTCTGCAAAGGCTATCTTGGACTGCAGGTTACTAACTGTTTCCGAATGAAGATTAATTAAGGTCAAACCTATTTATCGCCGTCAAGAGCAACTTTTTCCGATCCTTCAGGAATTCTGTACTTCAATAAATTCTTCACTCTCTAACTAGTCTAAACTGACAGTATTGTAGCGAAACTGCCGGCAATAACCTTTGAGACTTAAGGCAGATAGTAAAACTCCACTTTAAAACAAAACTGCGTCATAACATCAGATACACTGCAGAATGGAGTCACTGACGAATTCAACCACGAACTGCCATACGTCACAGGGAGGGGTTCTCCGTTTTATACCCTGATAAAAAAAAACTATCGCATGACCTTTCAATGGCGGGAGAATTACTTCTCCCCACCATTAAGAGACCATTACACCATGCCCAGCAGATCCTCAATTACATCATGGTCATGAGACAGGCACAAGACACCCACGGATACGTAAGTCCTGATACTATCTTCATATCCGTTCATTTACTTACTGATCTGGTGCTCTTTGTCCCAACACCTTGCGACACTAGTTAAAACCCTTCTGAGCAGCTTTAGCAACCTCCGGCCAGCACATTAATTCCCCTCCAGTCCAGGTGCCACCCGTCCCTCTTGTTAATGCCACAGTTTGCCCAGATAATATTCCAGAGATCCAAGAACTCGAAAGCCCATGCACCATCTCCTCACCCACTCATTCAATTATGCTATCACCACATTCTTTCCTACACTAGCACATGTCACCGGGAGTAATCCGGAGATTACTACCTTCTCGGTCTGTCTATTTAGCCTATTTCCTAACTCTATATTCTAAGTGTGTGGAGCCTCTTCTCCTTCTTTGTGCCTAAGAAATTGGAATCAATTTACACCATGACCTCTGGCTGTTCAAACTCTACCTTGAGAATATCCTGCAGCCGCTCTGATACATGCGTCACTTTAGCACCCGGGAGGCAACACGCCATGCTAGTGTTTCTTTTCGTATGTGACACCCTAACGATTGAGTGATATCCCCTTCACTGCAACACTTCTTGACTTTTCCCTTTTCTCAGGAGCCTCACTGACAATAGCCTGATTGCTTCAGCTGTCCCCTAATGTGTCACCGCCCCCACCTCACCAACAGCATTGACCAAAGAGGTGTACTTGTTGAAATGGCCACAGGGGTACTGTCAGGGTTTACTATTCTTTTAAGTACTTTTAAAAGAATTGTAATATCGGGTATAGGCAGGTCACCGCAAGTGTCACTGTACTCGGGCTGACTGTCTAAGGACCTCGCTTAGAAACTGATATGCTCTTGATATTGAGGATCCGGGACCCACAGGCCCACAGGCCAAGTGTTATAGGAAGTAGAAAGTGACAACACCGGTTTCCTTCCGGAGACCAAAGGCCAGTTTAAAAGTGCATTCACTGGCCTCAAGACACTTACCTTAGTGTACATGGGTGACAGAAATACTGAGGCGATAAGAGACAGGGGAGTTAATTCGGTGAGGGTCAGGGCCATACCAACGAGAGTTACGTCCGTCCGATACTGAGTCCGAGTTCAGAGTTAGAGTGCCATGTTTGCTGTTGGATGAGGAGCAGTCATTGCCTGTGCCGGATTCCGGGAGCAAATCTCACCAACTCGGAGACCAGTGGAGTTTGTTCACTCAGCTGGGTGGGTATATTTTGCAGAATTGAAGGCGGAGCGAGTCATCGTGGCGATAAACAGTGATACCTTTATTTGTATCTTCGAAACAGTTCTATTTCCATCTTTAATATCCTTGTTTTTGCTTTTCAGGGTTCTTTTGAAGACCCTGACCTGGAAATACACGCTGACTACGGTACTTTGCGGGAATGGGACCACGCTCTTGGGGTTTCTGGATTGGCCCTCGTTTAGGGTTTGGCCTAAATATTCGGCTCGAATTTGGAAGCATAGGATCTTGGGCTTCTGGAGTCGGGCGGATCAAGGGACCGGAGAATCGTGATCTTTGGGTACAGAGCTCGAAAAAAGGAACGTGGCGGACATTCAACATCGTAAACCAGAAAGTTGTTTTGTCTCCCTGCTGGCTTTGAAAACGGAGACACAGATTTCCCCCTTATTAGAGATAGAGAGAACCTGTTGTATATAGAATACCAGGTGAACAATGTAGTCTTTGGGGTAACTGTAAGTCAGTTTCTTTACTGTTGCTTTCCTCACGCTTGAGTTCTCAGTGGTGGGTGCGATGCGCTTTTTTGCCGGTGGGGGGAGGGGCATCGTTGCTTGCTGCCGTTTACGCATGGGAGGAGGGTGCTGCGGGATTATTTAGGGGTTCTGACATTTAACTGTCATTCATTCTTTCGGGCATTCCTCTACTTCCGTGGATGGTTACGAAGAAAAAGGATTTCAGGATGAATATTGTATACATTGCCATAGCAATAAATCCTCCCTTTGAAACCTTTGAAACTTCTGAAATGTTCGATGATGGATGATGGATGGCATCATTGCTGATGTAGCTGGTGGAGTTTATCATCGAGACGTCGGCTGTAATTGATACTTGTACCCGGCTTGAAGGCCAGCATGAATGAATATTCTAATAGTATTTGGCTTGTGTGACATTTTTTTTTCTGGAAGCAGGGTAAGAAAAGTGTGAGGTTTGAGATTATAAAAAGTCTTAAATGTCAGATAGGGATTAATAAAGGGGAAAATCCCCATTTAAATCTGGGGGTTTCACATTTATGAGAAAGTCAGGCGACGCAGACTGAGAGACGAAGCAAGGCCAGGGAATACATATCGAATGGTGGAATGTGAAGAAACACCGAGGGCCAGTGCACCCTGGACATAATGTAGCCGGATCTCCGAAGGTCGGAGATTAGTTCGGTCGATCACTTAACAGCCGGATGGAGACCTGACTTTGTTGCGTGAAGGTATTGAATGCCAGTGCAGGGAGCTGTGCTGGATCTATAGAAACACAAGTAGAGCCGCATCTGAAATGATGTGTGCTGTCCGGGTTATTAAACCACGGGAACATATTGATACCCCAACATTAAATGTGGGAGGATTTATCTTACTCCGCTGCTGATACAAGAGGGTTTTTTTTTCCAGAGACTCTTAGGAGCCTAGAAAAATAGAGGAGTATGCGGTAGGGAATTTCTCGGCAGATTATAGAGTACATTGCCTGGTCGGCCCAATATCGTGGGCTGAATGGTCTGTAATATGCTGTAGATTTCTATGTTTCCAGGTTTTTATGCTAAGTGCACTACTCCATTCAATATTCCACATGACTTAATTAGAAGCCCAACTCCATATCCACATGTACCCACGGTAAAAGTTCACGTTGAGCGCCCTCCAACTTGTCAGAAGGATATTCAAATCTATGCTCCCATCTTCCTTATTTGGAAAAATGTTGTAAAGCCACAGGAATGATTAAGGAAACACCCTGAAAGCACGTACCATGGGGCTTAATGCCAAAATAATCACATTTTTATGTCTAAAATGGAAAAATCCGAATTGAAGTCAAACAGTATACGAGACTCAGAATAAAACTCAAACATTAAAAATAAACATTGCAACACATCAGGCAGGCCATTCTCCAAATAAATACAATATCTCAGGACCTTGCCCCCATTGTACGTACAACACCGTGCATAAAGCCGCATTTACGTTATGGATGCAGAGTCTAGCTCAACAGTCTAATGACATCCGTTTTTTTTTATCTCGGTATACAATGTCCGATACAATCTTAAAGCCATCAAATATACTAACTAATAAAAAAAGAATATCTCCTTACAAGAACAAAGCACACAGGGGCATCAATCAAATATACAGCAGGTCAGGTGAAATTTTAAACGCATAAAAAATGATGAATTTCCTCACAATGTTGACACGCTGGTGATAATATCGCAAGGCTGAACCACACTTCTTCTCAGCATGAGACGCAGCCTGGTAACTCATCAAGCAGTAGAAAGAAATATGTCAGTAAACTATCTGAAATTCAAAACCACAGCTTTATAAATCGTGATTATTAGAGAAAATCTTAAATGGAGAAACGATTGAAAACAAATTTAGTATTGACACTTCCGTCTGAGAAAACACTCTGCAGTAATACAGTGCCGAATGCAGATAATCTATCTCTGAAATATATCCGAATGATAGAGAATATCAGAAATATATAATGCCATAAACAGCTTCCATGTGTAAAGTCATCTCCCGATATCTCCACGTAATTCAGATTTCTGTCCCTGGAATAAGCCAGGAATAATATTCCTCAAAATTTCCAGATGAGTTCAAATAGTGGATCTGCATGACCTATAGAAAAGAATGAATGAGGTGAAATTTGTCGTTTATCAAATTCCTCTCTAATATGCAAGTCTCGCTTCATCTGTAATTCATGCAGATGGAAGCTCTGTCGAACTCGGGAACGGTGAGGAACAGTTCAGCCAGTTCCCGCTCAGTGCTTTTCCATTCTCTCCGTTCCATCTTATTTTTCCATTTAGTGATGCTCGCAGCGTTTTACTCTCGGTTTGTCCCATCAGGATGCATCTGCTCCCTTTCCTCTACTATCCACCCTCTCCGCTGTCCGTCGTTCTCCCATTTAGTGATGCTCACGGTATTTTACTTCCAATCTCCCTCGCGAAGCCCTCGATTCCACCATAAACTCTCCCCTTATTTCTTCCACACTGGTACAGCAGTTTAGATCGGTGCATTTCACCGGAGGGAAACAGGATCGGATTGGAACACAGCGGGGTCTTTACTCAACTCAGTCTCCATCTCCAGACTGCACCCTCTTTCGGCCTGCATATCTCCCTCTTTATTTCTGTTCACATCCCAAAGACCCGTGACAATCTGTTTCCTCACCTCTCCTTCTGATCTCTGTTTTTGTCTGTCCATACGTCCGGTCCCGTATTGAACAAAATAATTTTCATTGTAGTATGTAGGGCATATATTTATACTGATAATAAATGTACGCTGCTGTTTAATAAAATTCGAAAGCCACGGGGAAATGTTGCTCTCTCTCTCTCTCTCTCTCTCTCTCTCTCTCTCTCTCTCTCTCTCTCTCTCTCTCTCTCTCTCTCTCTCGATCGAACTCAGCTCTATATGAAACTGTAATCGATATTTGAAATCCGATTTAAATGCAGAAATTACTGGAAACACTCAGCTGGTCAGGTAGAGTCGGTTAAAATATTATTTAATATTTGATTATCTGTGCTTACCGTTCATCACAAGGAAAATAAACCAAGTACCTCATGTCTGAGGATTGAAAGACATTACATTTTACAGAATTACTATAACCCTTTCATACACTTCATACTCTGTACCTTCACAGTATGGTCCGGGTGAATTTGACCAGCCTAAGAATCCCCTCATAACAAGTGTCTGTACCAAATTCTGAACCACTCGTCTTTTTAGAATGTATAAGTAGCCTATCTGACATTAATAAATGTGTGATTAATCCTTAATAAATGTTTCTGAGATCTAAAATCCGTTTCAATAGGTACGTGTCAAATTTGTCCCGGAACAGCCTCAATGTGCAATAGATGGTAGCACATGTACAAAAGTATAATTTTTAAAAAATATTTTCTTTTTTCTGCATTTGGGACACTTTAGGAAAAGTCATCAAACTTCAGCTAAAATGGCATTTGGGATGTTTTTACTGCGGTCAAATATCAAAACGGGTCAAATTTGACCCGAACAGTGTTTATGGGTTAAGTGATGTGGCACAACTTTCTGACGGAACATTATTCACTCTTTTGCATTTCCAGTTTCATCTCACTGATGTCTGCCCTGCAACCGATCAGCGTTATACAACAACGGCATATCTCATTCAGATAGAATGGTTTACTGACATAATTGCCCAGCAAAATTAAATGACAAGACCATTGCATTCCGGAGATGGTAATGCCCAGGGGTTAACTTTGTTTCTTTTATGCAGCGCATGTCCTTCTGTTTTTGACTGTTGTCGGAGTCTAATCACAAACAAGAAATATCGGTAGATGCTGGAAATCAAACTAATACACTTAACACCGTGGAGGAACTCAGATGGCCAAGCAGCGTCTATGTAAAAGAGTAAACAGTCGTCGTGTCGGGCCTAGACCCTTCATCAGGGTGATCCAATACAACAGGATTGGAATTTTCTACTGTAACTGCAGTGTCAGAGACAGATCTTCGGCAAACAGGCATGCCTCTTACAACTGGTGTAATTGTACCGAAAAATATGCAATCGGTCGTTTGAGGCCCCCATGTCGATGTGTTAAATTGCCACCAACTCTTGCTGTTCATTTACATATAATTGGAAAGGAGCTGGATAGTCAGATATGCCCAAAGCAGAGGCGGTTGACAAAGCGCTGTTCAGAGCATTAAAAGGTGTGTTAATTTCCTGAGTCCATTGCATTCCGGCAGACAATATAAACCGCTCATTCTGTTCTGCACTCAAAAACACTTCTGTCACTATGTCCTCTGGACCATAATAGGTCTGTCTGATTAAAGAAAGAGTTTCTGCTCTGCTAATCACGGAAAAGACCCGTTGGCTGAGATGTCTCAGTGTATCGGACGGTGCAATGGCAAAATATCAGGGGTTGGCATGTCAGAATAAGCTATCTTAGATAACAGACGTCATTAGGCAGTTTCTGTCTGTACTGCTAGTGCAGAATTCCTCTGCAGATCTATTCCAAAGGGTGCTTCCCATATGTCAAGGAAACGGGGAATAAAGTTTTGATTTCTCCTCTTTTTTTGCCTGGGTTTAGCATGGTGATTTTGGAGAGTAACATCTCCAAAATCACTATGGTCGCGGGATGCCCCAAAATGGTAGACTTACACGGTCCCCTTTAACCAGTTTCTATATGTAATGTTGTCTCTGCCATTATCGTTTCTCCCTGTATTCATCTGGGGAATCCAAAATCGGCTTGTATTGGAGATCAAGTGGGCTCTTTTTTAGAAGAAGGGGGAGTTTTCAGAGGTTGATGTCTCGTAACTTCACCCAACACTTATACAAGTCAAGTCAATTTTATTGACATTTAACTGTACACATGCACACCGACAAACGAGTCAACGTTTTTCAGCCAAGTGTTTAAAGCACAGCAGCGCACACAACACACACAACACATAACCACTTATGAATACAAGGACAACATAAGTCACGCACAAAATAAACAAAGGGAGCAGGGTAGAGGGTTGTGGTCGACCCTTCCCTTGTGATTCGCCCCAGGTCCAGCTGACCCGGCTGGTAGCACCCGGTAAGGGTATTTTGCTCAAGGTTTCGAGCAATGACCAGCGGCGGACCCACCAGAAGACTGGTAGGGAAGGCGGAAGAGCTACGACCATGGAAGACCATGGTTGCTTTGCAAGCAGATGATCTATCAGGAAGAGAGGTGGTGATCCCTTTAAGCTCACCCGGCAGAAGGCCAAGGAAAACCCCTGCTGTAACCAGCCAAGTACATCATTTCCCAATGTAAAAGGAATTACATATTTGGTATATCCACTTTACAACCATAGCTTGTCATCAGAGGAGATTGGCGGCACCAGCATTTCTCCCAGGGATTTATTTTCTCGTTCAACCTTCTGGTGCTTCTTTCCCGTTATCTTCTTTACATTTACAGAGAAAACTCTCCACGCATCAACTTTACTATCATTACTTACCATCTACTATCATTATCTATCATTACTATCATTACCTACCAACTACTTACCTGTTTTTTATCTTTACAGGGAAATTACTCTCCTTTAATCCTGATCAGCTTTACAGTTACTACTTTCCAATCTACTTCAATCCACTGACCTGGTCCTGCAAAGGAAAGACAATCAGCCGCAAACACGATCGGAATTTCCGTCCTTTCGGCTCTTAAAGTCTTATTTATACCTATTGGTTTTATTACTAATCGCAGAACATCTTGGGTGGGACGAGGATCCGGACCCTAACTTCTTACTTCACATAATACTTCGCATGATGCTGCGTTCTTTCCTACTTGATCATGCCGATCCCATCATTTCTACCCAGCCATGGGCCAGGTTCGGGGAGGCTGAAAGCGGATCACGCAATGGGTGGCTAACTCGAAGTTGCGTTTGCGATCCTCAGTTACTCCACCCTTCGACGCCGTTTAATCGGGATCCTGTTTGACTACGGCAAATGGCCAGAGATTGTTTGAAAATGATGTCCGGTACCAGATTTCAATTGGCGAAACTTTTACTTAGCATGATATCACGGATAGTCCACATGCGTGGAACTCTAACGTACAAGTATAAAATTTCTCTTTATACCTGGTAGCAGAGAAGTGTGTGAAATATTTGCAGGACAATGGAGTTAGTTCACAATGTTTATTTTCATGATTCGTTGTTCATCCATTTACACTTATCTCATTTGCGCAGCTGCGTTACCGCTCTGAGGTGTAGGAATAACAAGCCCGATATTCTCGAAATCACAGAAGTCCGCGATGTCACAAAGCTAAAGCAACATGCAGCCCTGTAAACTAAATTCAGAAATGTCATCCACTGTGAGGGAAGTTTTTCAGTCAGAAGGAGAAGGAGGGAGAGTGATGGAGGTGAAGCATGAGGGAGATCGTGAATGTTGGCTTGAAGGAGTGGGGTCAAGCGAAGGAGTCACCGGGAAGGGAAGGATTGGATGTTTCGGCAGCACTTCACAATGGGCAGGATTCCCAGAATGCTATGCGTGACGAAAAGCCCTCTAATCACTCACCGTATATTTTTCTTGATTTTGACTTGCACTTCCACACACACCCCCATCCCATACTTACCCTGACTCCACAGTCTTTATCTCCCTCGTCTCCCTGCCCAAACACGGTCTCCCTTTAGCCCCAGTGTCTCTCTGTTAACCCCCGTTTTGCTCTTCCCCTTGTTGTTTCTCCACCACTACGCCGCACAATAAATACCCTATCTCTCTTCAGTGTCTGATTCCCATCTCTCTGTCTCCCCCTCTATATACCGTTGCAGTCTCTCTCCTCCATCTACCGGTATATCACGATTCCTATCTTAATCCTTCACCCTGCTCTGACCTGTCTATCTATCCAAATCTCTCTCATCACCCTGGCCTCTATCTCAACCCAAGGACCATCTCTCCCGATCCCTCTTCCCATTGGCTCTCTCGTACCTCACAAGCCTCTCTCCCGGCTCTCTTCTCAAGTCACCCCTCTAGTCTCTTTCTCCAAGATTCATTCTCTCCTCAGTATTACTACCCCAAATCTCCCTCTGTCCAGACTCAGTTTCTACCCAATCTCTCTCTCCCCCCCAGCCTCCCCTCCTAACCATTCACTCCCCGTCTCATGCTCTCCACCTCGTCTCTCACTACCGCAGTATCACTCCTTAGCATGCCTCCTCCACAAACACTGTCTTGCCTTTGTCTCCCTCTCCTTCTTCTCTTGCCTTTCCTCTTTTCCCTCGTCTTCTCGCCTGTCTTGCTCCCTCCCCAATCTCCCTTCCGATCCCTTTCTTCCCTTGTCTCTCTCGGTCTTTCCCTAGCCCAGTCTCTCCTTCCACAATATCCCTCTTAACCCACAGTTTCACTCCCCATCTCTATCATCCACCAGTCTCTTCGCCAGCCTCTGTCGCTTTGACTCTCTCCCCGTGTCACCATCTCCCTCCAGTGTTACTAAATCCCCTGCGCCTCCAACTCAAATTTTTCCCCGTCTCTCGCGTCTCCTGTCTTCCTCTCTCACCTTCTCTCTCGCTCTTTCGGGACCCTCTTTACCCCGTCTTTCACCCCAATCTGTTACATTCTCTCTCTCTCTCCTACCCCAGTCATGCCCACGTTCCCTCAATGTCGCTTTTCCCAGCCTTTCTCTTATGTTGCGAACAGCGGTCTCCCTCTAATTCCTCTGCCCCCTCAGATTCTCTCTTCATATCCCGGCCTCTCTCACCCCAGTCTTTAAAGTCTCCCACATGTCTTGTGGCAACTATGGCAGAAATTACAGGTGAGCTCTTTTTTTAACAGTGTCTTTTCCTTTGAATCTCTCCCACAATGGTGGGACTGGTGAAACAGCCAGGCAACTGTTGTTGTATGCGTGCTCTCTTCCATCTCAGCTATTGAAGCTTATATCTCTTCCCGAGTTGTCACAGGTCTCCTGTAGTCTCCCTTCACTAGTTCCCTTCTTACACAGTCACTCAGTTTTTGAGGAATATCTGCTTAAGGAAGATTAACTGTACTCCAAGGGATATTCAGTGACTTGGAAATTTTCTTATATCCATCTCCTGACTTGTGATTTTCAAGAACCTTTCCCGGAGTTGCTTGGAGTATTCTTTTGGCTTTATGATGATTTTTTTTTTTTTTTGGCCAGGATACTGACTGACCAACAGTTAGGCGTTCCAGATACCGGAGTGCTTCTACTACAATCAATTGAAACACCTTGATTTAACACGGGTGATCTCCAGTTAACTAATTATTTGACTTCTGACGACAATTGACTGCACCAGTGACGAATTGGTGTGCCATTTTAACGGGCTTTAATAGATACGCAACATATTATTTTGTGTTTTATATTTGTAATTAATTTAGATCACGTTGTGGAGATCTGTTTTCATTTTGACATGAAGAGATATTTTTCTGTTTATTAGTGTTAAATAAACCCAATGCTGTACAACAATAAAACAGTGAAACTTCCAAGGGGGCGAATTATTTTCATAGGCACTGTATAGGTATTTGAAAGAAAGATTAAATGCTTAAAATTGATTATTCATTGACACAATGGCGGAAAATACAGAGATGTTGATCTGAGTAGATATGTTGCTGCTGAGCAGCAAAAATCGATTCGTTCTGGATTGGAAGGCTTTGGAGCGCCCCTGGGCTTATCTCTTTGGAGGATAAGAGGTGACTTGTTCGAGGTATACATATCCGTGAGAAGAATAGATAGACGCAACTGCTTGTGCCTTCTTCTTTTTCCCGGGTGGAAATGACTAATACAAGACAGTGGTTATAGGTTTTTTATACAATCAGAAGTAGGTGCGGAGAGGGTGCTGCCAAAGATGATGATAGCAACCGATATATTGGGGCGTTAAAACAGACATTGGCACATACAGGCTCTCAATTTGATGTATAAATTCTGTATTTCTGCTTTTCACAGTGAACGTGGTGACGATTGCCATACTGTCACGGGGAACGTGCGGACTCTCTAAAACTGTCACCCGCTATCTGTCGGCCATGTCAGTGGCAGACCGAGCCATAGATTTCTTCGACGTTATCTTGATGAAAATTCCGAAGCTTTCCGAATGACTTCGTCTTCCCGCTTTACGTCTGCGTGTGTAGAACCCACGCCTTCTTTTTGCAAGCCGGCACAGATTGCGGTGTTTTGTTCCCCGTCGCCTTCACCTTTGATCGATCTGTGGCTATTTGCTTCCAGGATCTAAACGCTAAGTATCGCACTGCGAGAACGGCAGCTGCAGTTCTGACCTATGCGCCTTCACTGACTTGTTTAAAGAACGTTTTCTGGTTCTTCATGGTCCCAGATATATATCCTTCCTTTTACATGCTTTTGTATGCAGAGATGAGAATTACTTCTGTCACTATTTTGGACAATATTGGGCGTCCTTCGTTCGGTATTTTCAACTGTGATCCCACTCCTCGTTGTTGTCCTGCTCAGTGCTTTCACCATCACGAATAACTGAGCGGCCCGAAGACCCCGCGGCAACTCCGGGCTCCTAGTATTAGTCAGAATTTCAGC
Organism: Hypanus sabinus; assembly: GCF_030144855.1. Taxonomy (NCBI): domain Eukaryota; kingdom Metazoa; phylum Chordata; class Chondrichthyes; order Myliobatiformes; family Dasyatidae; genus Hypanus; species Hypanus sabinus. Next base: position 124,495,126 of record NC_082711.1, on the reverse strand, counting down.
GACCCCGAGATGCAGAACCTCACAAAATCTTCGGTTGTACTGCTGGTCGTCTCAGGAGATTTCATCCTCTATGGGATTTGTGTGGGGTGATGACCATCTGGAACAGGATGGTTCATTCAGGGGACGACCCACATTGTTTGTAGATAGCTTCATTTTTCACTGAACTGTGCTACATGCTGCACATCTGAGCTCTTTGCCTAGTCAGTCAGACTGAGCTCAGGAAGCAGCTGAAGGAAGTGCTGAGTGCTCCTCTATCACACATTTTGAAAATGATTCAACATTGATGGACTTCTGCTTTTTTCACGAAGGCGGTCAGAATGTTGTCCATTGTTAATCCGTGTCACTCCCATTTCTCCCTGGATGGATGGAAACAACTCTCTAGTTTCAACACTTATGTCCTTCACCGTTCCCTGAGGATCCCGACCAACCTTATCCATTGTCCTCTGCAACTTTTTTTTTATTTCGTTAAGGAGGCTGAAACACTCGGTACCTCTCAATGCATCACACGGAGTACACTATAACCATGAACATGCTGTGACATAATACCAAATGTAAGCGCCAGAAACGTACAACGGTTGTACCAGACTAACAAAACAAGCAAAGAACACACTGAATATCAAGCAATGTAGATGTTCAAACACATTAAAAGTTTCAATGTTATAACGCACCACAACTTGATAAACATACTCATAACATACAACTCATCAACGAAATAGTCTCAAATCGAAGCCATGAAACTGATAAATAAGTTCAACACGGTAGACCTACAAATCTACTAATATATCATTAGACTAATAAATATCTCAGAATCTCATCCTGAGAGCAACGAATGTTTGATGCTTATGAGAGTAAGTTGTTCCACATATTTGTAGCTGCAACGATGGAAAGCTCCAGGCCTTTGAAGCACTTTATCTGTGTACAGGTTTTCTGAGTCGTTAATAACCCGAACATTATGGGTCACCCGGTTTTTAATTCAACTTGATTATTGAAATGCAGGAAGGCATCAATAGCTCGAAAACATTGTAATACCACATTTGACTCGTACCCTCCGTCACGATATCTCTCAAAAAAAAATATTAAAAGCAACACAAGGAACTCGGCAGCTCAGGTAGCATCTATGGGAATGAATAAACACCCGAAGTTTCGGACCGAGACGTATCTTTAGGACCGGAAACGAAGTGGTGAGACGCCATGATAAAAAAGGTTACGGAGGAGTAGAAGGAGAGCTGGACGGTGATAGGTCAAGCCTGGTGGACAGGAAAACTGAAGGAATGGAGAGGAAGGGATCTGACTGAACTGGAAAATGGACTATAGGGGAACGGGAAGCTGGAGAGGACCGACGAGGAAGGTGATGGACAGGAGCGAAGAGGTGGAAGACCAGACTGGGGAATAGAATAAAAAGGAAGGGTGATCACTCTTTCTACCGGAAAGAGAATCGATATTCATGCCATAAGGACGGAGGCTACCCAGACAGCATATTCCGTGGGATACAAACATTTGGGCAACCCTGGTCAAAATTTCTGTTGCTGTGAGTAATTAAGTGACTAGAAGATTAACTGGTCTCCAAAAGGCATAAAGTTAAGGATGAAACATTCTTTTCAACATTTTAAACAAGATTGGTGTATTATTTTTGTTTTTTTACAATATTAGAGTGAAAAAAGGAAAGGTGCACCATGCAAAAGTTTGAGCACCACAAGAGAACTGAGCTCTCAGGTAACTTCTACCAAAGTTTCAGAACTTAATTAGCTTGTTAGGGCTATGGATCGTTCACAGTCATCGTTATGAAAGGCCAGTTGTTACAAATTTCAAAGCTTTATAAATACCTTGACCTTGCCCTAACAATCAGCAGACATGGGCTCCTCTGAGCAGCTGCCTCGCAATCTGAAAATTAAAATAAATGATGCCCGCAAAGCAGGAGAAAGCGATTAGAAAACAGCAAAGCGTTTTCCGGTAGCCATTTCCTTTGTTCTTAATGCAATTAAAAAATCGCAGTTAACAGGAACAGTGGAGGTCAAGTTGAGGTCTGGAAGACCAAGGATACTTTCCGAGAGAACTCCTCGTAGGATTGCTAGAAAGACAAATCAACACCTCCGTTTGACTGCAAAAGACTTCCAGGAAGATTTAGCAGACTGTGGAGAGGTCGTGCACTGTTCTACTGTGCAGTGACGCCTGCATAAATGTGACCTTCATGGAAGAGTCATCAGAAGAAAACATTTCCTGCGTCCTCACCACAGAATTTAGCGTCGGACGTTTGCAAATTAACATCTAAACAAGCCTGATGCATTATGGAAACAAGTCCTGTGGACTAATAAAGTTAAAATAGACATGTTTGGCCGCAAAGTGCAAAGGTATGTTTGGAGAAAAAAGTGCAGAATTTGGTGAAAAGAACACCACTCCAACTGTTAAGCACAGGGTTAGATCGACCATGCTTTGGGCTTGTGTTGCAGCCAGCGGCACGGGGTAAATTTCACTGTTAGAGGGAAGAAGAAATTCAATTAAATACCAACAAATTCTGGAAGCAAATATCACACCATCTGTAAAAAAGCTGAAGGTGAAAAAAGGATGTCTTTTACAACAGGATAATGATCCTAATCAGACCTCAAAATGGGCTAGGTCAAGGAGGGCAAACTGAAGGTTTTGCCATCGCCCTCACAATCACAAGACCTAAACATCATGGAAAGTCTGTGGATAGACTTCAAAAGAGCAGTGCATGCAGTACGGCCCACGAATTTCACAGAGCTAGAAGTCTTTTGCAAGGAAGTATGGGCGAAAATCCCACAAACAAGAGTTCGAAGACTTAACCACTAACTTAAGCGTTTACAAACTTTGATACTTGCCAAATGGGGTGTTGCTAAGTAGTGACCATGCAGGGTGCCCAAACTTTTGCTTCGGGGCCTTTTCCTTTTTTTGCTATTTTGAAACTGTAAAAATGATAATAAAAAAGTAATCGCTTAAAATATTAAAGAAATGTGTCATCTTTAACTTTATGCCTTTTGGTAATCAGGTCATCTTTTACTCGCTTATCTATTCACAGTAATAGCGATTTTGACCACGGGTGCCCAAAATTTTGCATGTCACTGTAGGTTGTTGCTCCACCACCCTGAGTCTGGTCTCATTGTGGAAGAAGAGGAAGCAGAGGAACATGAATAGGAACCGGAACTAGTATGTTTGGCCTGCGGGAAGATCTGTTTTTGGTGGATGGAGGTGAACAGATCAACGAAATGTTCCCTCATTTAACGCTGAATCTTGGCAATGTAGAGAAGGCCGCTTCGGGAACATTGGACACACAGACTACCCCAGTGAATCCTAGGTAAATGGTTGCCTCTGCTGGAAGGGTTGTTCAGGGACAAAGGCTGGTGGTAGGCAAGGCGGTGTATAGGCAGGTATAGCGCTCTGGCTGCTTGCATGCATAGTTGCCGAGAGCGAGATGAATGGTGAGAAACAGAAGGGAAACGGAACAATGGAGGAAGTGATCCCTGTGGAAAGCGCACAGTGCTTGGTGGGGGAGGTGATAGGGAGGTAAAGATAAGTTTGCTTGTACGATCTCTTTGGAGATGGTTGAAGTTGCAAATTATGGTTTTGGGTGCGGAACGTCATGGGATGGTGGGTAAAACCAGGAGGAACTCCATTGCTGTTATGGTGGCGGAAGACTTCCGGAGTGCGGACGGGCTGATCCCACTCTTAACCGATGCTACCAGCAAAGATATCACTTCCTCCCATCCCAATCTCTCCACTTTCCCCAGGGTTCGCTCCATCCGTGATCCCCTGTGTCATTCAGCCCTCCCCACCTATCTCCCTCGCGGCTCTTATCCCTGCAAGCATGCAAAGTGCTACATACGCACATTTATCTCCTCCCTCACCATCAGTCGGGGCCCAAACAGTTCCTTCCAGGTAAGACACTTCAGCTGTAAACCTGCTCTGGTCGTCTGTTGTATCTGGTGCTCCTGGTGCGGCCGATTCTACATTGGTGTGACCCGGGATAAACTGGGGCTGATTTCGTCGAACACCCTCGCTCCATTCGTGAAAAGTGGTGCTTTCCGGTGTCCAAACATGTTAATTCTGATTCCAATCCCCGATCCGACACGTTCGGTCCATTGCTACCTCTTGTGACCTCAGGAGGCAGGACAGTCAACTTATTTTCCGTCGAAGTCACCTCCAAACTGGTGTCATTAATGTCCATAAAAAGATATCTCTCCCCTTCTCCTTTACTTCTATTCACCACTCTGGGCTATTCTCACCCGCCTATTACCTCACACGGCGTCCCCAACTACTTACGGTTTTCCTATACTCCACTGTCCTCTCTTCCCAGATTTCTTCTCCTCCAGCCCTTCGCTTTTCACCTCTATCATCTTTCCCCTCCTCACGACATTTTATTCTGGCGCCAATTTGTCCCTTAATTTCCAGACATGAAGGAAGATCTCGGCCCCATACGTCGACCGTTTATTTATCCCTATAATTGCAGCTTGTCTTGTTGAATTCACCCAGCATTGTGTGTGTGTGCGTTGCCTTGGATTTTCGGCATATGTTGAATTGGTTATGTTTTTAAAATTTGAAATGGATGGAGATGCACGGACAACTGAATCATTCAGAAAGAATTCACGATGTACGGGTTTTCAGAGATACCATTTTTGGAGAAACTGCAAAAAGACGAAATTTATCTCTCATCACAAATTCGGCAGAAATAAAATTCAGCAGAAAAATAAAAAATAAAAAATGTATCACGTGTGATTATCTGTTCCTAATAGTGATGGATTTTATACGAATAACGCAGCACCTCATAAAGTTGGTGCACCTCAAAATAACACGGCCTGGGTCACACTTTATCAATTCAGGCTATTTCAGCTTCAGAAGTGGTAATACAATATCAGCAAATTTGCATAAATTTATTATCACTGTCGCATACAGCAGGGTCATTGCTTTAATTTCTTTTCTTTCACTTTGCACGAGCTATTTCTAATGATCTGCATTTTATGGAATGCCGTATGAATGTATTTCGATTGAAATCAGATTTTATCAAGAATCTGCCCCTTTCAGTAGTGGCAGACAATTGAAAACCCTTTAACATCTTTTCTGTCTCATTTCAAATTCGCCGTGATTCTTCAAAACTCGAACAAAATGCAGATATGAACGGATTATTCTTTGTAACGAGAACTTACAGCCTAGAAAATAGGAAGGTGGTTGTATTATGAAAAGAATTCTATGTTGCCAGGTCAGTTCCCTGGTAAGAGGATAACACTGCTAATTAAGTATAAACTAATAGGCATTTACTTCATCCCGAAGCCAAAGAATAACACCCGTACAGATAAAGCTGCAAAATCATGCACTTGGAGTGACCAGACTCAGAGATAAATGCTTACATACAGAATGCTAACAAAATCAAAAAAATATAATGCCGAGTTTATGTCAAATATAAGAGATTACGCGTATAATGGAGATCTAGAGAAATTCACTCAAACAGTCGATGTCTCTGATCGAGCAACAACACACACAAAATGCTGGTGGAACACAGCATAAAGTCCTGACGAAGGTTCTCGGCCCGAAACGTCAACAGTGTTTCTCCTATTGATGCTGCCTGGCCTGCTGTCTTGCACCAGCATTGTGTGTTTGTTGTTGTTTGAATTTCCAGTATCTGCAGATTTCCTCGTGTTTGCTCTCTGATTGAGCCTCTTATTTAGGATTTGTCTGAGGTCTTTATCCCCCGAGTACTTTGTTCGTCTATGGAAGGACAATTTGATGCACCTGCGTCAATTATAAAAGAAATCAGGAAAGTACGCATAATTTTCTCTCTTGGTCTTCAGTTATACGACCATATGAGGCACAGCTACAGCAGTCACACAGGCAATGAAAGAATGCTTCCTTCCCTTGCTCACGAAAGTGTAAAAAATAACATGCTCTGCTTTGAAATCTATTAAACATAATGCAAGATTCAACAGGAATGTTTTCTGTTACAATACAGGTTTCCATTCTGGGGTCCACGAATCCCTCTGTAAATGGTAAAAATCGTAGCATAAAAATGTTCTGGAAACTCCTGGACTACAACATAGTTAGATTTGATTTAATGGAAGGAAACTAAATGACACAGAACTATATTCCCAATGAGTTTGTATAAATATGGGTAAAAAGACACAATAACGAAAGGCAATGGGTACTGTTCCTGCAGGTGCCTGAAACCCATGCGTGGTCATGAATTCCTGCAATCTTTATTACGGGTTGTTAAGAGAATGGAATGTCCGCAATCACACCCACACCCCCAACATGAATAGGTGTTGACATCATAATACTGAAGATTAGTACGTGGTACAGACATTATTCATACCTGCCCATGCATACGAGGCCATGATGTACAACATCACTGGATTCAGCCGAGACTTTTTTTTCATGCAACAGAAAGCTAAGCAAGTCACTCAGCATCTATGGAGGTAAATTTGTAGTTGTGACTCCCGACATCATTCGGAATGGAAACGAAGCTTTCAGAGGTCAGAGTAAAGAAATGTGGTTGGATTGCAGACCACATATTGTCATGGTTGGGGTTGGCTGTTCCCCTTTAACGCTTCTTTCTGCCTGATCATGCTCTAATTTCAGACAATAGATCTCCAATTGTTGCTAGTTTACTCAATTATAGTACACCTGGTTTTTATCACAGACTGTGAAATAAATATGACGGCGTCACTATCACAGGATGCTAGTTTGTTGGTCTATTCTCATGTGATAACTTTGTTTCTCGACTGCTTAGAACCATTTGTTCTAAGTTCAGCTCCAGTTTCAAGATATTCCATGAAAACCCCGTCTCCATGTCAAGACTCCATATCAGAGCTCCGTGTCATGATTCCTCTGGCTGGCTATTGAACTTTCACGTCTGTGCCCGCATCCCCAACTCAGTCTCCGGGCCCATGTTCTGCTCTTGGGTTCTGCTCAGTCGCTCCGTGCACCAGAACAAACTGGCCATAATGAACCCAGCGGACACGAATCCGATACAACAAGCCCTCGCTGGCCAGGGCTCCCTAGTGGGCTTGCACGATCAGCTGCTCTGGGATGTCATGGAGAAACTCCGCTCCCTGTCAGTGAACGTAAGAAAGGTCAGTGAACAGGTCCATCGTGTATCCACCCATCTTACCTCGTCGACTCTGGGAACTCTGTCTGACCAACCCAGACAGCCTGCAGTGGCGACCCCCGATCCGTCAACAACACGTTCGCTAAGAGAGCCGCACGTACCTGAACCAAAACCCTACGCCGGAGATCTGGGGAAGTGCCGGGCTTTTCTACTGCAATGATACTTGGTGTTCGAGCAGCAGCCATACACGTTAGTCACGGACAGATCGAGAATAGCTTACATTATGGGGCTGTTGCGAGGAAATGCCTTAGCGTGGGCCACCGTGATGTGGGATAATCAGCCAGAGACTTGCTCTTCCTTCCCCACCTTCATCGCAGAAATAAGGAAGATTTTTGACCAAATCGTCCACGCTAAAGATGCCTCTGAGCGTCTACTCACCCTCCGTCAAGGCTCAAGCAGTGTTGCTGAAGAGTCCGTGGAGTTCCGGATGCTAGCGGCCGACTCGGGCTGGAATGATGTGGCACCCCAGGAGGTATTCCGGCAAGGCCTCTGTGACAAGGTAAAGTACAAGTTGACAGCTAGGGATGACACTAACAGCCTGGATTCAGTGATCTCCCGAGCCACCAGGCTGGATAACCGACGCCAAGAACGCCAGAGAAAGAGAACATGTCATCCTACTCCTTTGGCCACCACAGAGCATGCTTTACCATCTACTCCCAGCCCTAACCTCTCTCCTCCTCCCGCTCCATCAATATCATCCGGCCCGGCTGTTTCCACCACCCCGCGAGAGGAGCCAATGCAGCTGGGACGGAGCCGTCTTCCTCCCGCAGAGTGACTCCGGAGACTCAGAGCCGGGGATTGTCTCTATTGTGGACAGTCGGGCCATTTTCGTGCTACCCGTTCCCTTCGGCCAAAAGGGAGGGCTCACCAGCAGAAAGGGGGATCCTGGTGAGTCAGACTACATTCCCATCTGTCCCTCAATCCCGGATGCAGATCGAAGCTACTGTAAGCTGCAACCAACAGTCCCTGTCCTTATCTGCCTTGATAGACTCCGATCCTGCGGGGAAGTTGTTGGATCAAAACATAGCTTCCCAGGGCCGAATTCCTCGGGAGCTGTTGAGTACCCCACTGGAAGCTCGGACACTGGACGGAAGAATTCTGGCCCAAGTCACTCACCGTACAACACCATTGTCTTTGATCCTCTCTGGGAACCATTGAGACCAGGTACAATTTAACCCAATTTCCTCTCCTCAAACTCCGATATTTCTTGGGTACCGCTGGTTAAGCCGCCATTATCCTTACATTCATTGCTCAACCTGGCAGATGGCCAGCTTGAGTCCGTTTTGTCACTCCACTTGTCTACGGTCGGCACTTCCCCCTGTAAGAACCACCACAACCTTATCCGCCGTTGAACTTGACTTGTCCAGGATTCCAGCGGAGTAACATGACCTGGGACAAGTGATTAGTAAACAACGCGCCCTTTCCTTCCTCCATGCCAACCATACGATTGAGCTATCGACCTTCTGCCCGGACCTCCTCTACTCACCAGTCGGCTGTAGAACTTGTCCCGGCCAGAGAGGGAAGCAATGGAGGGTTACATCAGTGGATCTCCAGTGGCGGGCATTATGCAACACTTATCCTCCCCGGTGGGCACAGGGTTCTTCTTTGTGGGGAAGAAGGATGGTTCTCTCCGTCCCTGCATCGATTACCGAGGTCTAAATCATATAACCATAAAGAACAAGTACCCACTGCCTCTTATAAGTTCTGCGTTCGAAACACCTCACGGAGCCACCATCTCCTCGAAGTTGGACCTACGAAGCGCCAACCACTTGGTCCGAATAAGGGAGGGGGAAGAGTGGCATTCAATATTCCTTTAGGCCACTTAGTGTACTTGGACATGTCTTTCGGCCTCACCAATGCCCCCGCAGTTTTTCAAGCCTTGATTAATGATGTACCAAGAGACTTCATTAACCGCTTTGTGTTTGTTTACCTGGATAACATCCTAATCTTTTCCAGCAGTTCTCTGCAACACGTTCATCATGTCCGTCAAGTTCTGCAGAGGCTGGGGGAAAAGAAATTATTCGTAAAGGTGCAGAAATGCGAATTCCACGTCGCTCTGGTCAGCTTCCTAGGCTATATCATCGAGAGCGGACAGGTGAGAGCTGATCCCAAGAAAATCTGGGCTGTGGCGGAAAGGCCCAAACCCACGGACCGCAAGCAACTTCAACGGTTCAAGGGGTTTGCGAACTATCGCCGGTTCATCAAAAACTAGAGTCAGGTGGCGGCTCCCCTTACTCGACTTATCTCACCTGCCACACTTTTCCTTTGCAACTCCGAGGCGGACTCAGCATTCGCGGAACTAATGAGGCGATTCACGTCTGCTCCCGATCTGATTCAACCGGACCCCTCCTGTCGATTCATTGTGGAGGTTGACGCCTCTGACTCCGGGGTGGGAGCGGTACTGTCCCAACGTTCGGGCCCGGATCAGAAACTTCAACCTTGTGCCTTCTTCTCTCGCTGACTGTCTCCCGCTGAACGAAAGCACGACGTGGGTAACCGGCAGATACTGGCAGTCAAATTGGCGTTGTAAGAATGGAGGCACTGGTTGGAGGGGGCGGAACATCCGTAAATCGTCTGGACAGACCAAAAGAACCTTGAATATATCCAGAACGCCAAACGCCTGAAAACCCGCCAGGCCCGTTGGACATTGCGTTTTGGCAGGTTGAGGTTTGCCCTCACCTTTCGTCCGCGGTCCAAGAACGGGAAGCCCGATGCTCTCTCCCGTCAATACGTTTCCAAGGAGGAAGTTTCAAACCCCGAAACCATTCTTCCACCATCCTGTGCAGTGGCTGCCCTCACCTGGGAGATCGAGTCCAGAGTCAAAGAGGTCCAACGGACAACCTGTCCCAGGCATTGCACCTCCCATTCGGCTCTTTGTACCCGATTCTGTTTGATCGCAGGTTCTCCAGTGGGGCAAGCACGAGGAAATCTGCAGATGCTGGAAATTCAACAACACACACAAAATGCTGGTGGAACATAGCAGGCCAGGCAGCATCTATAGATAGAAGCATTGTTAACGTTTCAGGCCGAGACCCTTCGTCAGGACCCTTCTCCAGTGACAGCACACTTCCTGTTTCGCCTGCCATCCTGGAATCGATCGCACTCTGCCAATCCTGAAGAGACATTTCTGGTGGCCTTCCATGGATGTCGACACCCGTTCCTATGTTTCCGCATGTTCCGTCTGCGCCCGTGGAAAAGCCTCCCATCGGCCACCTGCAGGATTACTCCGCCCCCTACCTGTCCCTGGGCGTCCCTGGTCACACATCGCTCTAGATTTCGTCACCTATCTACCTCTTTCACATGGAAACACTGCAGTACTCACTGCAGTGGACCGTTTCTCCAAGTCAGTGCATTTTGTAGCCGTCCCTAAACGACCTTCCATGCAGGAGACTGCAGACCTTCTCGTCGTCCACGTTTTCAGACTTTTGGAATCCCTTCGGATATCGTCTCCGACCGGGGACCTCAATTCATTTCGCAAGTTTGGAGATATTTTTGTCAAACTCTTGGTGCCTCAGTTAGCCTGTCATCCGGGTTTCACCCACAGACGAACAGCCAAAAGGAGCGGGTCAACCAGGAGTTGGAGGCGGCGTTACTTTGTTTAACAGCCAACAACCCGTCTACCTGGAGCAACCATCTCGTATGGGTAGAATACGCCCACAACTCTCAGGTCTGCACCACTACTGGAAAATCTGCTTTTAAAAATTCTCTTGGTTAACAACCCCAGCTGCTCCCCGCCCAGAAAACAGATTGTGGTACCGTCAGTCCAGACCCATATACACAGGTGCCGAAAAATCTGGGAAGACACACGCACCGCCCTGCTTCGCACAACCAACCGTAACCGAAAGATTGCCGACGCCATTGTACCCCTGCTCCTGACTATGGACCTTGGCAGATGGTGTGGCTCTCATCTAGAGACATTCTTTTGAATAACCAACCCAAGAAGCTCGCGCCCTTCTTCCTGGGAACTTTCGAGGTTGAGAGGATGATCAATCCCACGGCTGTCTGGCACAAACTACCTACGTCTATGCAGATCCATCCTGCATTTCACGTCTGCCATTTAAAACCGGTTTCTGTCAGCCCCTTGTGCCCTCCGACCGAACCCCCTCCACCCCCACAGTTAATTGATGACCATCCAGCGTGCACCGTCCGGCGTTTATTGGATGCCCGGGGCAGAGGTCTTCAGTACCTGATCGACTGGGAGGGGTACGGCCCGGAATAACATTCCTGGATTTACCGCTCCTTCATCCTGGACCCTTCTCTCATCAGGGATTTCCATTGGGACCATCCAGCCAAGCCTGGGGATCGCTTGAAGGCTGCCGTTGAGGGAGGGGTACTGTCATGGTTCCGGGGCTGTTCCCCTTTAACGCTCCTTGCTCCCTGATTATGCCCTAATTTCAGTCATTAGATTTCCAATTGCTGCTAGTTTACTCTATTACAGTACACCTGGTTGTCATCAGAGACTGTGAAATAAGTACGATGGCGTTACACTCACAGGTTGCCAGTTTGTTGATCTATTCTCGTGTGATACTTTGTTCCCTTGTCCGATTAGAACCGTTAGTTCGAAGTTCAGCTCCAGTTTCAAGATAGTCCCTCGTGTTCTGAAGGAAGTGGCTGGAGAGGTCGTGAAGGCATTAACAATGATTCTTCAAGAATCAGCAGATTCTGGCATTGTACCAAATGACTGGAAAATTGCAAATATTACGCCACTATTTAAGAAGGGTGGGAGGCAGAGAAAGGAATCTATAGACCTGTTCGCCTGACATTAGTGGTTGAGAAGTTGTTGGAATCGATTGGTAGGGATGAGATTACATGACATTACATAGGGCCACCTGACAAGATAGGACAGAGCCAGCATGGTTTCCTTAAGGGAAAATCCTGCTCGACTAAGCTACTGCATTTTTTTTGCAGGAAATTACAAGCACGGTAGACAAAGAAGTTATAGTAGATGTGGTGTACTTGGATTTTCAGAAGGCCTTTGACAACGTTCTGCACATGAGACTGCTTACCAAAATTATAGCACATGGAATTACAGGGGAGTTACTAGCATGTAGAGTGGAAAATCGGGGAGATGGATGTATTTTGTGGATTCATGGCACACAGTTTTGATTTATCAATGCAAAGCCGCTGTCAAAGTAAATTCCAATAATCCAGCACGCTCGGCACCTTTAAGGGCCACTTGATTTGTTTAATTTTCACATTAATTGTTCAAGATGCATTAATTTCAAATTTAAAGGAATTGTGCAGTGTTTGGCAGTTTGAATGGAACGCGATATGCAAAACCCCCAGTTAGATTCACTTGTATTTTCGATCTTGGACCATCGGGAGTTTCAAACACTCAAAAGTGTCGCAGTTAATTCTAGTTTACAAGGGTTTGTTTCCACGCCATATTACCTATGAAGTGGGGGTTAGCCAACCCAGTGCTGTCCGTTAGATGCTTGACGGGGTAAAGTACATCGGATACTCTGCGTGGGAACAATAAACATCTATCCATTTGGAATAATGCTTCTGTAATTTGGAACAGGTTCAGGAAGAATGTGCAAAAAAAAAGAAATTGGGAACTTCCTGATCAGCTCCCTTGACATAGTGTGCAAGAACCGCAGCCAAGGGTAGTTGCAGAATTTAAAAGCACCGAGCCAGCTGGGCAGGTGACAAGAGGGAGTCAAAAAGGAGATGAATGCCTGCGAACAGAGGAAGTAAATCTGCTACGAATTTTGAACATTGTAAATGGACAAAGTCAGAGGCAGTGGGGCGTCGTGACGTGCGATGAGTGGCAGAACATTATAGAAGTTGCCTAGGTATCCAAACTTTACACCTTGGTCGAAAAGCGCTCTTGGCGATCAGTTGACATTGCCTCATTCCCAAATCCTGATCCTCTTGCAATACCGTGTACGTAACATTTCTCCCTACTTGCGCGTCTTTAAGGTGCTGGCAAAACCCGATTTACAGCTTTTAAACCTCCAGTATTGAGCGCCCACAGAGCTTGAATGCTCCCTCTTTACAGCTCATCCCTCCACAGAGACCAAGAGTGGTGAGTCAGTAATTCATTGATTTTTTTCCGCTGTTCTTCCCCACCCCAGTGAATTTAGTGCCAATGATGATCCTGTTCTGGGGAAAGTGCGGCCTCTCCACCTGCACCACTCGCTACCTGGTGGCCATGGCAACGGCGGATTTACTAACCATCGACTTTGCGTTGAAGTTGTGGCCGGTATATGTTATTATTACTGTACTTCACTGGGACTTTCCTGGACATCACCCAGTGTGATCGCTGCACTGGGAAAGGCAGTCACAGATTGTTCTCTCCGGCTCACCGTCAGGTTTACGTTTGACTGGTTTGTCACCATCTGTTGCCAGAAGCGGAGAGTAAAGTATTGCACCGGGAAAACTGTGAATGTGGTTCTGGAGTTCTGTTCTGTTTGAATAATGTGCCCTACCTCTTTGTATTGCAACCTGTGGATGTGATTGACAATATACCCTGGGACTGCATTACAAAGCCGAGCTTCTATGCGAATCCCGGTTTGGCTTACTACCATTCTAACGCCATTACGCCTGTTCATGTTAATACTACTGCTCAATGCTCTGGCAATCAGACATATTTTGGTGACTAGTCGCGTCCATAAGGGGCTGTGGGGCCAGAATAAGTCGGAGAACCGCAGTGACCCGGAGGTGGAGAGCTGGGGGAGGTCTGTCATCTTACTTCTCATCCCTCCGGAAGCTTCATGATCCTGTGGTTGGTGAGTGTTGCAGAATTCCTTTATAGCACCATTGCTGGATTGGATCAGAATTATTAGAACGATTCGGCATGCATTTTTCAACACATCAGATGCATGTTGATTATATTAAATTGTTGCACAAACACGATTATTTTTGGTAACTCGATCCAGTTTCAGAGAACAGTTCATCAGCGCAGTGAAATATCCGCTTATGACAATTATTGAACTATTTAACAAAATATTTAAACTCTTCTCAGAGGCAGTTGCGGTGAAATCCGTCTGGAGATGGCTGAACAGATGGTCATCGGAGAATGTGGCAGCGGGAAGAATAAAAATACTTTAGAGCCTGAGAGAGACACAACACAGGAAAATACACATCGCCACTCTCAGACCGTAACATCCACCTCCTATCAATTATTAAACTCACCCTACCTTTTATTTTTATTTCCCACTATATTCCGGCACCCTGTCACCGCCACAACCCTTTCTGTAATGATAAAGCGGGAGAGGATCCGGGGACATTCAGGAACTAATCAGCAAAATTGCATTTCATTTGTTACTTCAGTCTTTTGCATCAGAACGAAATGAAAAAGAAAGTCAACAGTCTACATAAGCTCACAGTAAACCTCACACTTGTCCTTGGTGTTAGATAAACCTGTTATGGAGAAATGATTAACACTATAGAACTCTGGGATTTGGTTCATATTTGTGCAAATATCCATGGAACACCCACATTTCTACTCTGCTTCAAGGAAAAATGTCACCTCGCTTCCTGATTTATCAAAAGTTTCCATCCGAGTGTAAAGGGGGTATCTTCTTTTTCATTGTTACTCAGAATGGCTTCTTTGTTTTGTTAAAAGTAGGAATGTTTTTTTGTTGCGAGAGAGTGCTGGAAGCTTGTTTGGGTTAAAATTTACTGATAAGGAGAATTGCTTTCCTTTGTTAACCAATTGGGATTAATGTTGTCCTTTCTTCTGAGACTGTAAACTATTGTTGGCGGGCTTTTGGGAGATGGGCGCGAGGGGGTGAGAGAGAAAGAGAGGACGTGAGACAGTAAACTGGGCGAGGAACGGACCTCAAGTGGGGGTCCGAGGCTAGGAGTTACCCCGAGGAGAGGAGGCGAAGGTAGATGTGTTTGGTTGACCACTTCGGATGGTCCTGAGCTGCGAGTCGAGGAGTTCGGAGGGGGTCGAATGGTGGCCAGAAGACTTCAGTAATTGACCTCCAACGGTTGTGCAAGAAGTGGTTTGGACTTTGATAAGTTTGGCGCCTTTTGCTTTTTCTTTTCTTTCTTATGTATTGTATTGTCTTGTACTCTTTTTGTTTTAGTAAACTCTTTAAAGTGTATTTCGTAACGGTATCTGGTGTGAGTTTGATATTGTGTGTCTATGCGGGGCATAACCTTGATTCCCACAGTCGCTGCGTGTACGGGAGGTGGGGTTGGTGAGTGGCTGGATCTCCTTTTCCCCCAGACGTATACCAGCCTGTTGGGTAAGTGTTACATTTGTTGGGGCTCGTCCGGGATCTCTTTGGAACGGGGTGTCCTCCGTCACACGGATGGTGTGGCGAGTGCTTTTGGAGCAGCCCACATCAAACTCGCCCCGAGAATAAACTGCTTCCATCTTCAGCATCTTTTCCACTAGCCCGCGTTTCCACTCCGGCGACACAGGGGAATCCCCGAAGTTAAAGGCTTCAACGGTCAGCTCCCTTCGATGCTCCAACCCCTCCCCCTTAGGGGTCCTCACTGGTGCACTAGACATTATCGTCACCGGCATTCCCCTCTTAACGGTGATTTCTCTTGCCGTAGTGTTCCTGACACTTATAGCTAGACGCCTCACATGTACCACCCCTGGTCTCTGCACTTCGGGCCTCACTAGCGCCCCCGCCGGAAATCGTGTCTCCCCTTCAAGATCGTCCGGGGTATCTACTAACAGGGCTTCGCCCATCGGCACTCCTGGGAATCCGGGGGTCCCCATCACCTGTGCTACCTCCCCTGATCGGATCTCCTTGGGCCTCGCCTGCGTACACCACACCGTCCCTCGTTTACACTCCGGGTCCAGACCTTGGAAGGCAACCCCTTCTTTGCACACCGCTCGAAATACTGGATGCACCGAGGGGGTCTCCACAGCTATAGCACACCCTTGGCCGCCCACAGTCCCGCCTGAAATGCCCCTCTTTCCCACAGTTAAAGCACACGCTGCCTTCCGCCCCTCCTCTCCCAGGACGGCTCCCGATCCAGATACCCACTGCACTGGTCGCCACTGGGAGTGGGTATTCCCCTGTCCTTCCCCTCCAGAGGGGGGTCCCTACACTCCTGGGGGTTTTCAGTCCTCCACCCAGCAACCACTCCCTGTATCGCTGAGGATCGCTCCGTTGGCCCGAGCCCCTTCACCGACCCAACGCTCTCTCTTCATCCCGCACCATGGAACGATGGAGGGGGGCTTTTCCTATAAGCCTGGCGGATAATCCACGCCACCTTGTCCTCCTCCAGAGAGCCACTGAATATCTGACTCATCCTCACGCTAGCCATGTCAGTCGCCTTCACTACCCCCCGGCGCCGCACCCCCGAGAGCATCTCCTCCATTCGAAATAGGTACTCGGAGAGCTTTTCCCCTCTCCATTGTTCCAGGCGAAACTCTGCTAAAAGCAGCCAGGTTTCCCCTGACAACCCAAACGCTCCCTCCAAAACTTCTTTGCATTCCTCCACTGAAGCCCCAGGCTTTTCAGCTTTGAACTCCCGGACTGTTCTGGCTGCCAAACCCCTCAAACTTCCCACCAATCGCTGCCTCTTCTCCTCCTCCGAGCCTGGCCACTCCTCTAGAATCAAAGACGTATGCTCGATCCAGGTCTCATAGTCCACCTGCCCGTCCGGAGTAGGCTTGGCTCCGGAGAACACCCCCAGCTTCAGTCGTGGCCTCTCGACCACTCCCACCAGGGAGTTAAGTGTGGCTGTCAGCTCCGAGGTTTCCCCACTACCTGGGGGGCTGGTCCTAGTCACGCCTCCCTCCTCCGACCTCCCTTTACTACTGCCGGGCACCTCTCTGGGGTCCACCTCCAGCTCTAGCTCTTCCTCCGGTGTCTCCTCATCCTCATCCTCGGAAAGAGTGTGGAGCCCCCACGGCCCCGCCTCCCCCGGAACACTGACCGTCACTGGCATTTCCAACGTCATGACGTCAGCACTTGTACGAACCAACACCCAGCTAGACTCCACCTCTTTACCACACCGTCTAGCTACCAATTCTACCTGCCCAATACCTTTTACCAAACTTAACCCCCGCACTAACGCGTCCCCCGAAACTCGAAAATCCACTCCGCTCACTACACAGGCATACTGCATCGTTACATCTTCCAATTCGCACCAGTTAACAAACTTGACATTGAACCTGCTCTGTATTCACTGCAGTACAATCACATGTTTAATGTTACTGTTATTTTTTTTTCTCGGCTAAAACTGGTAAAACATGAGGATGAGACATGGACTAAGAATTGATTTCTGAAATACAACAAATTTTTGGACTATTCCAGTGATGTTCATTATTGTCCTGCAGGTCTAATTATTTAATGTTATTGTGTGGTGACTTTGGGATGATACCAGCCGTATATATTACAATTGGGACAATGTATACACTGTTAATGTATCACAGACTTTTATTTTCCTTTTTCACGTCGGCATATTTCAGGTATTTTTCACTTACTGATTGCTGCGTGTGGTGTGTGTCGGAATGCCTATATCGATTCAGCAAATCTAATTTGCATGTTTACCCTGTGATATTATATCTGGACGCCGATCAGGTATCACTCTATCTCTAATAATTGGATCCGTCGTAATATAATTGTCAGACTCTGACTCAAAAACGGAATCAGGCCTGTATTTATAATAACCTATAGTATGCTTAATGATTGTATCTGAAGGCAAGACTTTGGTGAATGATGCCGCCTGTGGAAGCAATCAAATGGCATATTCTGCTTTAGAGCCCGAGAGAGGCACAACATTCCTTCCTGAATTTGTTACTCTTTTAATGTGCATTTCTGTTATTTGTGTGTCAACCACCTGGTTTTGTATTTACACAAGGAACCACTCAGTTTCTGGGAAGACATCTCCAATGTTTAGCCTGGCCTCGGCCGCTTCACGTTGACACCTCATCTGCTCAGATGGCGGGGATCCTATCCACGGACGGTTATGCTCATCCATTGGTTAACTCTATTTTCCATTGAAGAGTTTCCCAAACTGTTTTAGCCCTAGTGCTGCGAGTCAAGGCGAACTGTCAAGCACCCTCGTTGCTAATTTATGCATCCCCAACGTCTGTTAGGTTGGTAAGGTCGGAGGAGACTGCTGAGTGTCAGACACGTTGTGACGACGAATGCTCAAGGCATGCAGTGCTATGTTTCTTCTTGTTCCAGTGCCACATCCTTGTTTGGAAGTACCTGCTCCACTAACGGTCGGTCAGGTCTGCTGCCTCAAGTTAGAGGCAGCTTACTGCCCCACCATGAATGTTATTTGCTCCTAAAGCCATGTTAGGACACATAACTGCCCCCAGAGGAAATAACTTCCATTGTGATAATTTCTTCATCGTTCTGGGTTAAGCTTTCATTTCAGTTCAGAATAGGACATGCTCGCAGTGTGTTGAATCCTATTTTCGTTGATGCAAATACATCCTTAGAACAGTTACTGTGAGTAGGACAGAGGGAATGGAACTCCTTCAACACTGAGTGTGTGCAGCTCCCTCAACATCTTGCTCTCTACTCTCTTCATAGTGCGCTCCCTTTATCTGTCACTCCTTTTCTCCCTGCCCTTCACTCTCATTCCTCAGCACACCTTCCTCTCTGGTTCTTTCATCCGTCTTCTCTCACTCTCCCTTTCCTCCTCTCCCCTCCTACCCTAATACACCCTCTCCCCTTCCTCACCTTCCTCTCTTACTCCACTTACCCAAACTTTCTCTCATTCTCACTTCTCTTCTCCTCTTTCTGTCTACAAACCACACCCCCATCCCGCCTTTACAGACCAACACTGAACCTCGGCCTGTGTTCAGTCCAGGATAGCAACACACTCCTTTCAATGTACGTTGGTGTCATCAACAAGATAAGTATTCTTGGTGACATCGGAACTTATTGGCATTTGGAGTTGGATGAAGCACAGGAGGGAGAGAAAGAGACAGAAAGATAGAGGAAGGAAAGAAGGTGAAGTGGGAGAGGGGAGAGAGAGAGAAGAGAGAAAACAGGCTGAGTGGTGGTAGTGAAAGAGAGGGAGAGAGAAACAAGAGGTTGTAGGAGTGCTAGCGATACAGACTGAGGAGAGATGGGAGGGAAGTGGCTGAGGCAAGAAACAGAGGCGAGAGAGATGAGGGTGACAACCAGTGAGGGGAGAGAATGGCGTGAAATGAGATGGACGTGGGTGAGAAATAAACCGGGAGCGAGTGAGGGGGCAGAAAGAGGCGTGGCAGAGAATGGCAGAGGAGAGAGATTGGAGAGAATAGGGGAGAGAAGAGAGATGGTAATAAAACTGGGATATAAACCAGGGATTGATACGCGGGAGATAAACGAGGGAAAGAGACGGGCTCTTTGATATCTTTGTTGATCAGTGAAAAAGAAATGGACAGGGATCGAAAAGGGCTGCTCATTTTAAATGGAGAAGTACGGAAATATCTGGAATTCTAAATCTGCCATGTAAATTTCTTTAGGATTAGTGAAGTGTTCATCTATCCATCTAACTGAGTGTATATATTTTTTTAAGATTCACTGCCCAAGGGCATGAAGGTGGGTGGCTGGGTACATTTGAATTGGAGATAGAGGAGGATGTGCACAGAAGCATATCCTCTCTATCTCGGGTTTTCAGTATTCGGGACCCCCTCCCCCCATTATCCTAAACTCCAGCGAGAACAGGGACACAGACATCAAATACCATGAGCTGCGGTCTTATTAGGCAGCTTCAGGTGCAGCACCTTGTTAAAGACCATATGAAAATCCAAACAAACAACATCCACCGCCTTTCTTATTTCACCAAGGAATTCCAGCAGATTCGGCTGGGAAGATTTCTCCTGAGGAAAACCATGCCGACTTTGGTCGTACTTCATCATGCGCTTGAAGTACCCTGAAACCTCATTGTCAGTGGACTCCAACATCTTCCCAGCTACCGAGGTCAGACTAACTGTCCTATCATTTCTCTTCTTCTGCCCTCCTCTCTTTTTTAAAGAGTGGAGTGACATTTGCAACCTTCTAGTCCACCATAATCATTCACAAATCTAGTGATCATTGAAAGATCATTACTCAGTTTTTAAGAGAAACATGAGGGGGAACTTCATCATTCAGATCCGGAGGAAATGTGGAATGGGCTGCCAGAGCAAGTGACAGGGTCGATTTCAACATTTCAGATAAGTTTGGATGGGACATGGATGGGAGAGGTGGGGGGTAGAGGTTGTTGGAACTCGGCAGATTGATGGGTTGACACAGAACAGATTAGCTGAATGGCATTTTTCTGTGCTGTAGTGTTCTACGACTCTACTGTCTGCCCAAAATCTTCAGCTCCCTCTGTCTGCACACTGGGGTGTACACTATCTGGCCTGGAGTCTTATCCACCTTCAGACCTTTCAGTTTTCAAACCACAATCTCTCCTTAGTAATAGCATCTACAGTATATTCAATTCTGTCCCCAGTACTCTTGAAATATTGGCATTTTTGGGGAAAAAAGATGATGTCAGGATGAAGTGCAGGGGGAAGAAGTACAAAGTGGGAGGTCAAGGGTGAAACTGGGAAAGGGGGAGGGATGAAGTAAAATATCTCCTCAGGATTTATTTTCTTTAACGAAACCAGGATTCAGCACTCCATGCCGGCATGTGTAAAACTAATTAGAAGTACACACCATTGAACTTAAACAAAAGCTCAATCCAGAAAACTGAAGAAATGGTCACAAAAGAAAAACAAGTTTACCACTCATGTCCCTCCATAGAGACATACTGCAATTTGAGCAGAAAAGTTCCCAGCAAACCAAGAAATGATTGTGCTTTGTGATGCCTGTACCTCAAGTTTTATCAGTTGGAGCTCAAAGACAATAATTACTATAGGGTTGACATACTCTTTATAGACTATACATAAAGTCTTGGCATTCACGTTGTCCGTGGCAACGAATTCCACAGATTCACCAGCCTCTGGCTAATTTCAAAACGACGCCCCTCTGTTCCGAAACTGTGTCCACTGTTCTGAGACTCTCCCACAATAGGATACCTCAGTCTATCGAGGCCTTTCAACATGCGATAGGTTTCAATTATATCACCCTTCATTCTCTTGAATTCCAGTGAATACAGGCCCAGAGTCATCAAATGGTCTTCATATGATATGACAAGACATTCGATCCTTTAAATTCACTCCAGTGTGAGGCCATCCTTTCTAAGATAGGGGGCCGAAAACTGCTTACAGTATTCTAAGTGAGGTGCTAGTATGTTATAAAGCGCTGTTGTATGATGTTGTCTTTAGAATAGTTCTTCCTGTTTGGAATGTAGCTATTCTGTGTCTTCAGAATTGCTTCCTGTAATTACAGCCATTGATGCTTTGTCGTCATTCCTGTGTTTTTTTCCCTATCAAATATGGCCGATTCCTCTCTCATGCCTCTGTAATTGTCCTTCTTCCAGTTCTACTGATACATCTCACTTTAGCTTCTCTTTCTCAAATTTCAGGGTGAATTCAATTATATTTAGATTGCTTGCCACTCAGGGTTCTTTTACCTTAAGTGCTCTAATTCTGTTCATTGCCCAACACCAAATCCAGAGCAGCTGATCCCCAGCTGCGCACAACCAGGAGATCCTCTAATAAGTTATCATCTGGACATTGTAGGGATTCTCACTCTTGGGATCCAGCACCAACCTCATTTTCCCAATATATCTGAATGGCTATCTTGCATAACTATTTCTGCATTGCCCTTTAGGCCAGCATTTTCTATCTCCCCTGGCAATTTGTGGACAATATACCTATTAAGGTTTTGGGTCTCTAGATAACTCCCATCAGAGTCTTTTCACCATTGCTGTTCATTATTTCTTCCCACAATACCTTCCAACACTATGTCACATTTCTGATGATTTGATTTTATTTTACCAACAGAGCCACAGCACCCTCTCTGCCTACCTGCATGTCCTTTTCAGAAACGTACCAGTTTATGGGACACAAGAGATACAGCAGTCTAGAGCAATAATAGAATTTGCGGGAGGAGCTCAGCAGGTCAGGCAGCATCTATCGATGGGAATCAATGTTTTAGGCCAAGACCCTTCATCGGGACTCTTGACACCCAGTTATCTGGAATATCAACAGGCAAAGAATATAGAAAATAATGTCAAACAGAAAAATAAAAAAACTTATGACAGAATTTACATCACGGCTTAATAATGTTGGCCAAGCAGATCTCCATGGTATAGCAAATATAACAAAGGCAATAAACACTTCTGCTATATCGATATTAATGTATTCTTTCGGCAAAATATCTTGGTCCCATTCCGATCTGGACACTTTACAATGAAAGACAAGAACTGAAATAAAAAATTTAGAAAACACTATTTACAGTCAAATCCACATTGATGAACACTACCGAAGACTGATGGAAGAACAGGTGTAACAGACGTAAAAAAAATAACACCATTGTAACATAGAAAACCTACAGCACAATACAGGCCACAAAGTTGTGCCGAACATGTCCCTACCTTAAAAATTACTTGGGTTACCCATAGCCCTCTAGTCTTCTGATAAAATTTCTGAAGTATCTATTTTCATCAAAAATAAACGTGATTCAGAACTCTATGTGAGTATATATGCAGGTCTGATAAGAAACAAAGACCAGAAAACATAATTGAGAAGCCAACTCAGCAAAATGCATTATCACTATGGAAGAAAATGCTAACCAGTGGAATGAATATGACTCTCCATGTGAGACATTCCAATGATCTGAACAGACAAGCTGGCGACATGGAGGAATCGAGAGCCTGACTCAGAGTTCGAGACCACTGCAGGTTCCTTGCAGAAATACAGGATGAGGTGGTTAACAAAAAAATATCAAAAATACAAACAAACAAGGTGATAAATGCAGAAACTACCAAGAGAAACCAGACACAATCCAACAAATTCTGGGATCCTGCAGCAGTTGAACTCAATCTGATTACTTCACAGGTACAATCGAATGACAAATAGCATTCATCAAAATCTTACTCTAAAATATTAACTCATGAATGGCTACTATGACTTCATAAAGGCAGCATAAATTCAAGCCTGATCCAGCTTTAGAGACAAGATCTTACAAATTATATGATAACCAATACATTACTACTAATAGGACAATTCATAACCATCTGGATAAAATATTACAGGATAAACAAGCAGGAACATCTCCCTCAACAGCCATTCCAAACAGAACAAGCATTGTTTGTTTGTCATCAGTCAAAGAAATTATTTTCTCTATCAATCAGCTTCAAAATTTTGATACCATGTCATTCGATGCCACACCCCGCTGCCGAATACCTTCTCCAGATCATATATTTTTACCCTGACCATTGTCCAGAGCCCCAAACACTGTCCTGTGCAGACCTGCATCTGGTTTCTGATCATGTTATGTTGATCATCCAAATGACGGTTTCCCATTTGGCTTTCAGTCTTTGGAGGACAGTGGTGTTTTCCAACAACCCTTTAGAAGCAGAGAAAATTACCCATAAAGTGAAAATAAGTCATGAATAAGGAGGTTAACTATCAATGTCATTTTCCTCAGCCCAGAGATTAGAGGGGAGAAGAACATGTCAGACTGAACAGCACTCAGCTCAATTTCTTCAGTCTGCAGAAAATTTAAGGGAAACCTCTTCACCCACAGAGTGGTGACTCTTTGGAATCCATCACCACAGGGAGAGCAGGAGGGGAACAACAGGGGAAGATATAAAAGGACCGTCATGGAACAGAATCACTGGCAGGGTACAGCCGGCCTGAGTTGACTTTCTCCTGTACACTGGGTGTGTTATAAATTCACAAAGTACTGGAGACAGAATTTAAAATAGAACTTGATTTATTTGTCCCAGATCCAAGATACTAAACTCCAGTCCCATTAAAGGTGAATGTGCAGCAGAAGAAAACCCGCTCATGTCCAGTGACGAGGGTGCAGAACTGGGTGTGGTGAGCAGCAGCAATAATTACAGAGTTCAGCATCAACAGTCACTCTCAAAATTGCATTCAGCTGGACAAATATACATCCTGCAGCTTATTGAAACTTTCTTCCAAGAGTGAACCCGGTAGTGAGTCACAAGGTTAGATTACAGAGTGAATCCCTTTCCACATTCACAGTTGGTGAACAGCCAACCCAGTGTGAACTCAATGATGCACATTTGGTCGAGATGGCTAAGAGAAACTCTTCCCAATGTCTGAGCAGGTGATCGGCCTCAACCTGGTGTAAACTCGCTGGTGTCTCTGCAGGTGGGATGACCACATTAATACTTTCCCACATTCACAGCAGGTGAACTCCCTTCTGTGAACTGACTCGTGTGCCAGTAGATGGGATAACCGAGTGAATCCCTTCCTAGTCTGAGCAGGTGAACAGCTTCTTCCCTGTGTGAACTCGCTGATGACTCTGTAGGGTGGATGACCGAGTGAATCCTTTCCCACAGTCTGAGCAGGTGAACGGTCTCTCCCCAGTGTGAACTTGCTGGTGTCTCTGTAGATGAGATGACTGCTTGAATCCTGTCCCACATTCACAGCAGGTGAATGGCCTTTCCCCAGTGTGAACTGACTGGTGTGCCAATAGGGTGGATGACTGAGTGAATCGCTTCCCACATTCTGAGCAGGTGAATGGCTTCTCCCCAGTGTGAACTCGCTGATGACTCTGCAGGTGGGATGACTGAGTGAATCTCTTCCCACAGACTGAGCAGATGAACGGCCTATCACCAGTGTGAACTCGCTGGTGACTCTGTAGGTTGGATGATCGAGTGAATCCCTTCCCACAGTCTGAGCAGGTGAATGGCTTCTCCCCCGTGTGAACTCGTTGGTGTCTCTGTAGGTTGGATGACTGAGTGAATGTCTTCCCACAGACTGAGCAGGTGAAATCCCTCACTGCAGTGTGAACTGACTGGTGAATCAGTAGGTGAGATGATTTAGTGAATCCCTTCCCACAGTCTGAGCAGGTGAATGGCCTCTCCCCAGTGTGAACTCTCTGATGTACCTTCAGTTCAGATGAGCAAGTGAATCCCTTCCCACCATCTGAACAAGAGAACGTCCACTCCCCGGTGTGAACTCCCTGGTGAGACATTAGGTCAGATGACCAAGTGAATCCATTCCCACTGTCTGAGCAGGTGAACGGCCTCTCCCCTGTGTAAAATGACAGGCATGCCAGTCAGTCCGATGACGGAGTGAATCCCTCCCCACAGTCTGAACAGGAAGGATAGTCGATTCAATCCTTTGCTCCACTTCTTAAATATCTAGACAGAGAAAGCAAAACTGGTGTGATGAGGTCAAGATTCCCGTAGATAAATTCCTTGTCATTTTTAAGCTGTAAAAAGATTTACAAAATCCATCAATGGGTGAAGGACATTTCAAATGAGATCATTTGAGTTGTCAAAGTATGATCTGGCTTCACACTGTTACAGTGAGGTTCAACCCAAGTTGGAGAGAGAAATTATCTTGTAACTGGGCACAGTGCTGGTATCTGGAATGACCATAACATTCTCTGATGCTCTTCCTCTCCCTATAAGAATGGGGCATTTCTGCCATCTCCAATCCGTGACCTGGCTCAGTTTGACTCTCTCAATTGGTATTCTTCCCCATTCCTACTGAGCTGCATGGGTGCCTGGTCCCACAGTAACTGAAACACTCTTGCACAAATAGCCTTTGTTGATGTGCAGCTGGGATTTTCTTTTATGTACTGTTAATTTAAAGTGCCACAGTCTTAATGCATGTAAATATCTCCTACTCAGATGTATGGTTGGTCTGCAGAGCTGTTAAAAGAAATTTGAGTGAATGTTGGTATTATTTAAGTTTCTTATCATAGTCATGGAAAAGGACAACACAGAAACAGACCCTTTGGCCTATCTAGTTTGTGTTGAACTATTTAAACTGACTGCTCCCATACCCCTACCATCCAAGTACCTATACGAACCACTAACCTGTTGAAATTGAGCTCGTATGCACCACTTGTGCTGGCTGCTCATTCCACATCCGGATGGCCACATGTGTGAAGAAGTTTCCCCTCATGTTCTCCTTAATGTTTCCCCTTTCACCCTTAGCCCATGGCCTCTGGTTGTAGTCAAACCCCATTTCAGTGGTAAAAGCCAGCTTGCATTTACCCCAATTAAAATTCTCATCATTGTGGTATACCTCCATCAAATCTCCCCTCAATCTTCTACATTCCAAAGAATAAAGCCCAGACCTGTTCAATCTCTCCTTATAACCCAAGTCCTCCAGACCTGGCACCATCCTTGCGAATTTTCTCTGAACTCTTTCAAACTCTTTTACATCTTTCCTGTAGGTTGGTGACCAAAACTACACACAATACTCCAAATTAGGCCTCACCATTGTCTTGTACAAAGTCAACATAACATCCATCTCCTGTACTCAGTACTTTGGTTTATGAAGGCCAATGTGCCAAAATTTTTCTTTCCATCCCTATCGAACTGTGACACCACTTTCAGTGAAATATAGACCTGTATTATCAGGTCCCTTTCTTCTACAACACTCCTCCATGCTCGACCAGTCACTGTGTAAGACCCACCCTGGTAGGTCCTACCAAAGTGCAACACCTCACACTTATCTGCGTTAAATTCTATTTTCCATTTCTCAAGTTATTTTTCCAGCTGGTCCAGATCGCACTGCAAGCCATGACAGTCTTCCTCGCTGTCCACTACACTCCCAGTCTTGGTGTTATCCAGAAATTTGCTGATCAGGCTAACCATGTTAACATCCAGATTACTGATATAGATGACAAACAACAAAAGATCCAGCAATGATCCCTGTGGCACATCACTAGTCATGGGCCTCCAGTCAGAGAGGCAATTATCTGCTACCACACTCTGGCTTCTCCCAAAACCAGTGTGTTATCCAATTTACTGTCTTTTACTGTTTAATCGTGATTGCTGAGTGATTGACCCTTCTTGACCAACCTCCCATATGAGACCTTGATAAGTGCCTTGATGAAGTCCATGTAGACAACATCCACCGCGTTGTCTTCATCCACTTTCCTGATAACTTCCTCGAGAAACTCTATAAGATTGGTTAGACATGACCTACCATGCACAAAGCCATGCTGTCTAACTTTAATCAGGCCACCTCTATCCAAATACTTATATATCCGGTTCTTGCACATATATTCCAATAACTTTCTCCCTACTGATGTCAAGCTCACCAACGTACAATTTCTTAGTTTATTTTTAGAGCCTTTCTTGAACAGCAGAATAACATTGGCTGTCCTCCAATCCTCCAGTACCTCACCTGTCACTAAGGATGATTAAAATATTTTTGCTTGGGTCCCAACAACTTCTGAACTTGTCTTCCGCAGGGTCCCAGGGAAAAATTTGCCAGGCCCTGGGGAATTATCCATGCTAAATTGCTTTGAGACAGCAAACACCCCCACCTCTGTAATTAGTACAGGGTCCATGAAGTTGATGCTGATTTGCCTCACTCCTATAGACTCTGTGTCCATCTCCTGTGTAAATACGGATGCAAAAAAAAACAT
This sequence comes from Hypanus sabinus, assembly GCF_030144855.1. Taxonomy (NCBI): domain Eukaryota; kingdom Metazoa; phylum Chordata; class Chondrichthyes; order Myliobatiformes; family Dasyatidae; genus Hypanus; species Hypanus sabinus. The sequence goes on along the minus strand of NC_082711.1, from coordinate 124,467,631 downwards.
CTCCCCCATCTATTTTGTCTCCACATATGGATTACCATTCTGATCTTCCAGAGGATTAATTTTGTCCCTTGCAATCTTTTTGCTGTTAACATACCTGCAGAATCCCTGAGGATTGTCCTTCACCTTGTCTGCTGGGGCAACCTCATGCCTTCTTTTATTTCTTTCATAAGTGTTAACTTCAATTTCCTGTACTTCATAAGTACCCCATTTGTTCCTACTTGCCTGTACCTGGTATGCATCGCCTTTTTATTGATCTGGGAGATGAAAGCCAAAGGGATGATCGAGCTGTAACGTGGGAGGTGGGGGGGGGGGTCTTTAAATTAAAGTTGCAGGGGGAATGGGAGCATGAATAACAGAACAGATAGTGCAGAGGTTGTGGAGACAGATGTTGTTCAGACGTCAGACAGAGTCAGCAATGAAAAAGTTGAGCATGGCACAGTGAATATGCTGAGCACTGTATATTTCAATACAAGGAGCAGTGTAGGAAAGGTGGATGTGTTCATGGCATGGAACAACACCTGGAATTATGACAATAGGATCTGGCAACTGATCCTAAGCCTTCAAAGCAAAATTTTGAAAGTACAAAGCGGGTATGTGCTTGTCAGAATTAAAGGTAAAGATAGAAACTGTAGGGAACCTTGGTTTTCAAGGGCTATTGAGACGCTGGTGAAGCACAAAATGGAGTTGCATAACAGGGATGGGCAGGCAGTTTCTTATGGAGTATAAGAAATGCAAGAGAAGTCATAAGAAATAAATCAGGGTGGCTAAAAGAAGGAAGGGGCTGCTGTTGCAGAAAAGATGAAGGATAATCCTCAGGGATTCTAGAGACAGATTAAGAGCAAAAGGATTGCAAACCACAAAGTTGGTCCTCTGGAAGACCGGAATGGCAATCCACATGTGGAACCAAAGCAGATGGGGGAGATCTTCAATATTTTTTCATCTCTATTTATTCAGGAGATGGACAAAGGGTCTATGGGTGTATGGAGAAGCAGCATTAAAATTGTCGACCCTGTACAGATTAAAGAAGAGAAGTTATTTCACTGTTCAACATAGAACATAGAAATCTACAGCATACTTCAGGCCATTCAACCTAAAATGTTTTGTTAACTATGTAACTTACTCTAGAAACGGCCTAGAATTTCCCTACCGCATAGACCTCTATTTTTCTATGCTCCATGTACCTATCTAAGAGGCTGTTAAAAGACCCTATTGTATCTGCCTCGACCACCGCACTAGCAGTGCATTCCACGCACACACAACTCTGTGTAAAAAACTTATCCCTGACATTCCCTCAGAACCTATTTCCAAGCACCTTAAAACATTGCCCCCTCGTGTTAGCCATTTCAACCCTGGGGAAAAAAACCTCTGGCTCTCCACATGATCAATGACTTTCATTGTCTTATACACCTAAAAAAAGGCTCCAAACATAAACAAGGAAATTATATATTGTTTTGCGGTTTTGTTAGGAGTGTATAAAATTAGGAGGGTGTAGATAGGGTAAATGCAAGCAGTTTTTTCCACTGAGGTTGGGTGGGATGACAACCAGAGGTCATGGGTACGTTGGGAAGGTGAAAATTTAACAGGAACATTTAGAAAAGCTCTTTACTGAAATGGTAGTGAGAGTGTGGAATGAGATGTCAGCACAAGTGGTGAATATGAGCTTGGTTTCTCCATTTAAAAGAAGTTTGGACAGGAGCTTGGGTGCTAGGGGTCTGGAGGGTGATGGTTCCGGTGCAGGTAGTTTCATTAGATAGCTGGAATACTTTTTCGGCATTGACTAGATGGGCAAAATACCCTGTTTCCGTATGGAACTTCCCCATGTTTCTATGATGAGAAGCTGGACAAACTTGTTTGGAAGGGAAAACTGGTAGGCATGACAATGGAGCAGCAATGGCTGGAATTTCTGGGAGTAATTTGGGAGCTGAGTGATCGATTCATCCCAATGGAAGCATTGGAAAGGCAGAAGGTCACAACCGTGGCTGATATGAGAAGCCAAAGCCAACATAAAAGCTAAAGAGGGCAAACAAAAGAGCAAAAACTACTGGGAAGCTTTTAGAAACCAACAGAAGATGACCAAAAAGTCTGATGAGCTGAGAGTATGGAATTATGATATTGTAGTCATTAATGAGTATTGGCGGTAGCCAGAAGTCTGAGGCATTTAGAGGAACAAAATATCTGGGGCCTCAATATCTCTTGAAAATCAAGGTTCCCTGAAACAGTTACCTTTCAACTTTTATTTTGGCAGTTACATACAAACTAGACACCCTCAAAATTTCACATCTGAAGGCCTCCCACTTACAAGTACTCTTTTGCCAGAAAACGGCCTGTCCAAATCACACTTGTCAGATCCTTTCTGATACCATCAAAATTAACCTTTCTCCAATTTAGAATCTCAACCCATGGTCCAGACCTCTCTTTTCCCATATTTACTTTGAATCTCATGGCATTATGATCACTAACTTCTGTAACCAGCTTTCTGACACTTTCTGACAGCTTATTGCACACTTCTACGTTGGGAATTCTACGTACTGATTAAGGGCACATTTGACAAACTCTACCCTATCTGGTCCTTTTACTGTATGGGAGTCCCAGTCAATATATGGATAGCTAAAATAACTTACTGAATCAACTTTTGTTTCTTGGCATGGTCTGCAAACTCTCTACAAATTTGTTCCTCCTAATCCCACAGACTGTTGGGTGCAACCAGGTCCCAATAGTGGCTACAATATCATCATTCCCTGTCCTGAGCTCATCTGGTTTTCCTACAATGCTTCTTGCATTGTGGTATACACAGCTCAGCACATTCATCACGTCATGCGCAACCATTTCATTGCTGACTCTATCTGAGGTCTGAACAACATCTGACTGTTGTCAAGATAACAAACTCTCCCTCAATATCACAAAAACAAAGAAGTTGATTGTGGACTACAGGCAGAATGGAGACAGGCTAACCCCTATTGACATCAATGGATTTGGGATTGAGAAAGAAAACAGCTTTAAGATCCTCGGCATAAACATCACCAAGGATCTCACATGGTCTGTACATACTGGCTGTGCTGTGAAAAGAGCACAGCAGCATCTCTCTCACCTCAGATGGTTGAAGAAGTTTGGGATGGGGCCCAAAATCCTAAGGACTTCCTAAGGGACACAATTGAGAGCATCACTGCCTGCTGTGGGAAATGTACTTCCCATAATCGCAGGAATCTGCAGAGAGTGGTTTGGACAGCCCAGCGAATCTGTAGATGTGAACTTTCCACTATTCAGGACATCTACAAAGACAGGTGTGTAAAAAGGGCCCAAAGGATATTGGGGACCCAATTTACCACAACCACAAACTGTTCCTGCAGCTACCATCCAGGATACGGAACCACAGGAAAAGGACCAACAGTCTCCGGGTTATCATCTTCTACCAGGCCATCAGACTGTTTAATTCAAGCTGACACAATTGCATTTCTATGTCATATGACTGTCCTATGTATAAACTATTATAAAGTACTAAAATGTACACATTTAGATGGAGACATAACATAAAGATTTCTACTCCTCATGTATATGAAGGATGTATGTAATAAAGTCAATTCAATTCAATTTACCCTCTCCACTATCTGTTCTGTCATTCTGGCTCCCATTCCCCCTACAACTTACCTTAACCACATCATCCCCTCCCCCAACACTAGCACTAGCAAGTCTTACCACTAGGATATTAGTCCCCACTTGTTCTGTTCCCCTAACTGACGAATCCCCTATCACCCCTTCCACTTTCCTCTGCCAGGTAATTCCCCCCAACAGTTTCTAAAGCTGTCCACCTGCTGTTGTGCAGGACAGCAACAAGATTACTCTGCGATGGCTATTTAACCTCATTCCCCTTCCTGACACTCACCCATTTTCCTGTGCCTTGCACCTTGGGTATAACTCCCCTCTTTTCATGTCATATTTATTACCCACCCTAACTCCTGGATGATTTGGAATTCATCCATATCCAGCTCGAACTCCTTAAAGTGCAGGGTTACAAGCTGCAGCTGGATGCACATCTTGTAGGTGAGGGCATCAGGGACATTGGAGGTCTCCCCACCTTCCAGCCAATGTCCCCTCTAATTTGTAATGACCAGTGTGCATTTTTTTTTTTACCCAGTGCACAGTGAATTTTATATAGAGGTATTCATTTTAACAGCTAGCAAATCACTGTCGACAAGAACTTTGATCTCCTCTGAGTTCAATTGAGTTCATCTGCACTCTCACACAACCTATATAGCAAGCGTGGGTAATGAAGGATTTTCTCAACAGAGCTTTTGCACATCGCCCATATGTGGTTTGCTTGCTAAATTATGCTTTAAAATGTCAGATTTCCAAAAATCACGCCACTTCTTCCCAGTTGTAAATTCTGCAGCAATTTTTGCATCGCCACAATACACACAGGTAACACTAGTTTCTATATTTCCCCTGAACCCTCCTGAGGAATTGAGGATATATTAAAAAAATCATTTTGAAGCTATGTAACCTCTGGCTAAAATAATAATTGGGACTGAATAGGAATTTTTGAACTGAAGTAAACTCTGCCTTCAACAGTTAGCTAAGATAGGCTTTTTACCAGTTCTCTAAGACTTGCAGAGAGATACACTGAGAGATGATAACATTATACATAGCACCCTCATTAGCTGATAACATTATACATTGTACCTTCGTTTTAGTAAGGGGAGGAGGCCTCACTGACAAGGACAGGAATGAACATCTGTCTGTAATTAAGTCAGGGCCTTGCAAAGGGAATAACTGAAAAGGACAGGACAAGGCATCCATCTGTAATTAAAACCTTGATTTAGTGAACTGTCTTATCTAATTAATTAAGTTTTGCACCAACAGACTTGCTGGACGTGCCAGTTCATATAACATCTTGCAATAGTAATGTATGGGGCTTACTACGTATAAATATATAGCTGTAATCTGACAAAGTCAGTCCACTTGTCAAATGGGGGCAGTGCTTACATGCATTACCTTTGACAACTGGATCCAGCAGGGAAATGTGCAATAAACTGTGGTGACGATAAGAAGCTGGTCTCCCAAAGTTTCATTCAGATTCAACTTTAATATTTGGTGTCACAAACTGGATCCCAATATTGGGAGTGCCAAACAGACTGTGGTGGGATATTACCTCATGAGAACAAGTGGTAAATATGAAGTGGAAAAAGAACTGTGGAAAGAAGTGGAAATTGTTGAAAGGGGAGTGGAAGGAAAAGGCAGATGTAAAGTGGAACAGTATGTTATTAGCAAGTTGGAGGAATAATGCATGTAAGAAAGGGATAGAGGTATGTACTGCAGAAGGAACGCCAAAGGTTGGGAGACGCTAAAAGTGGAGCGTGATTGGGTGGATTGGCGCTGAAAATGAGAGCAGGAAAACAAAGTAAGCAAATTAAGGCCGGCCTAGATAGGAGAGAAGGGCGGGAACATCAGTCCAGAGTTCAAACTGATAGGGAAACAAGGGATCCCGAACCCATGATCCTCATACTGACCCTGTTTGAGGATAGTGACCATGATGAGGAGTGGGCACCCTCTGTACCCCACCCCCACTTTACCAGAGACCAAGTACACCCAGTGCACCCAAACCCCAATCCTCCCAGTACTCGGATATGGTGGCCGCTCGGGTAAAACAACTACACAGGGAAGAGGAGGTCCCTGTACCCAGAGATTCTGAAAGGGAATACTGAGGATTATTCTGGAACAGGGAGGGCAGAATCCACTAAAACCCCAGAGTTAATGGCTGCACAGAGACAACTGCTCACCCAAATGCTGCTCAGTCCATGAGCAGGAGGAGGGACAGCCCTCAGCGATTCCTGTGTATGCACCCTGGAAGCCTCAAGAAATGATAATGATCATGAATCAGGGCTCAGATAGAAAGGAAAAACCAGCACAGTTTGCTCAATATGTCCGCAGTACTATACAAATTTTTAATGCGACCCCACAAGATTTATTCGGTCTCTGCTGCATGATCCTCTCAGCTGATGGGGGGTGGAAATGGAAGGCAGAATTGAGATACCAAACCTATCAGGAGTTACAGGCGGGAAACCACAATGGGAATGAACAGACATACGGGATGCTGCCTGCCCTGCTGCATTCCACCAGCATTTTGTGTGTGTTGCTTGAATTTCCAGCATCTGCAAATTTTCTCGTGTCTGCTACAATCAATCTGTCTGGGTTCGAAGGCATGGAAGGTACTTATTGAGATACCCAGCCACTGCAGGTGGAATTCCAGGGGGACCAGTGTGTGGTTTCATTTACAGTCACCACCAGTCTTGGGTGTAATCTAGCAGGGAGAGACTTGCCCTGTCTGTTGGAAGTCGAGATCCTACGCACGAACAAGGGATTCACCCTGGGATTAGCGAACAACCGACAGCTTCCCCAGTTTCCGACAACCCAGTGGTGGGCACTTAATCTGGACTCCACTGCGTTTGAACCACTTTTGCCAGACACCGACCCTCATGTGACTCTATGACCCTATGGGGTGCTCAACTGAGGAAAGCCAATATTTCACACCCCTCGATGGACATATGTTCCCAGTCACAGTGATTGAAGAAGTTAAAGGAAGACAGGGCAGAGCATTATTGGCCGAAGTTCCGGATTTCCTTTGGTGACAGACAGGACTGGTGGCTCCCCATACCACCATTAGGGCTTGCCCTGGGTTCAAGCCAAAGAGCCTAGAGTTCCCTGCCTACACCTTGACAAAACCAGTCTCCAGCACTGAAGGAGACTGGTAAGATTGACCTCCCACATCATGAAGACCCTGGAGAGACTTGCTCTAGAACAGCTCCGGCCTATAGTTAGGTCACACTTTGACCCCCTCCAGTTCGCCTATCAACTCCGACTAGGAGTTGAGGATGTCATTGTCTACCTGCTGAACCGTGTCTACGCCCACCTGGACAAGGCGGTGAGCACTATGAGGGTCATGTTTTTTTACTTCTCCAGTGCGTTCAACACCATCTGCCCTGCTCTGCTGGGTAAGAAGCTGACAGTGATGCAGGTGGATGGTTCCCTGGTGTCATGAATTATTGATTACCTGATGGGCTGACCACAGTACGTGCACTTGCAACACTGTGTGTCAGACAGAGTGGTCAGCAGCACTGGGGCTCCACGGGGGCTGGCCTGTTTCCCTTTCTCTTCACTATCTACACCTCGGACGTCAACTTGCCATCTTCAGAAGTTTACTGATGACTCTGCCATAGTTGGATGCATCAGCAAGGGAGATAAGGCTAAGTACAGGGCTATGGTGGGAAACTTTGTCACATGGTGCAAGCAGAATCATTTGCAGCTTAATGTGAAAAAAACTAAGGAGCTGGTGGTGGACCTGAGGAGGGCTCAGGCACCGGTCACCCATGTTTCCATCCAAGGGGTCAGTGTGGACATGGTGGAGGATTACAAATACCTGGGGATATGAATGGACAATAAACTGGACTGATCAAGGAACACTGAGGTAGTCTACAAGAAGGGTCGCAGCCATCTCTATTTCCTGAGGAGACTGAAGTCCTTTAACATCTGCCGGATGATGCTAAGGATGTTCTACGAGGCTGTGGTGGCCAATGCTATCATGTTTGCTGTTGTGTGCTGGGGCAGCAGGCTGAGGGTAGACACCAAAAGAATCAACAAACTCATTCGTAAGGCCAGTGATGTTGTGGGGATGGAACTGGACTCTCTGACGGTGGTGTCTGAAAAGAGGATGCTGTCCAAGTTGAATGCCATCCTGAACAATGACTCCCATCCACTCCATAATGTACTGGTTAGGCACAGGAGTACATTCAGCCAGAGACTCATTCCACCGAGATGTAACACTGAGCGTCATAGGAAGTCATTCCTGCCTATGGCCATCAAACTTTACATCTCCTCCCTCGGAGTGTCAGACACCCTAAGCCAATAGCCTGGTCCTGGACTTATTTCCACTTGGAATGATTAACATATTATTATTTAATTATTTATGGATTTATATTGATATATTTCTACACTATTCTTGGTTGGTGCGGCTGTAACAAAACCCAATTTCCCTCGGGATCAATAAGGTATGTCTGTCTGTCTGTCTGCCAAAACTCGGCCTTGAGCCAACTCCGATACTGGAAGGAGTTGGAGAAGAAGACGGGACATCTGGTAAAGGACTCCTTTAAGATTGACCGAACCCCAGACATTGTATTCCATCTCTGGGCAATTTCAGGCCCCAAAGTCGGCAGTACAACAGCCCCCACTGTCTGGATCACCGTGATAAACAGACAGGCTCTCCCATCCATTATACAATACCCCCTCATGCCCAAGGTAACATTATATGAGGATGGAAGCTCTTTTGTGGATGCAGCAGGAGAACGATATTCTCGCTATGTGATACAGTGATGGACAGTGAAGTAGTTGAGCAGGCCTCTTTTGAAACAGCTGTCTCCACCCAGAAGGCTGAGCTGTTTTCTCTGACTCGTGCCTGTATCCCAGCAACAGACAAAAGTGGGAATGTTTACAGAGACTCCCGTTATGCATTTGGAGTTGTGCATGACTTACGTGGCTCTCTGGGAACATGGGAATCCCTGACTTCCTCTGGTCACCCCATTAGTAAACAACTTACTCACCGCTCTACAGCTACATTGAGTTTTGGCAATTATTAAATGTGTGGCCCACACCCGCATGTCCGACCGCGTCATTGAAGGCAATGCTTGAGAAAGTGCGGCACAATCCTCGGTAGATGTAGTCCCCTCGGGTTTCCAACAAGCAAACCACCATGACGAGCAGGATGGGTTTGCCAGACATACAGGAGGTATGCACTTTTCAGGGGGACGCCTCTGAAGAGGAGCGCAAACTGTGGTTCCAGATGGGATGCCAAAAAAACCCTGACCAAGGTTTTTGGATCACCCCAGCAGGACATGTTTGTGCTCCTACACAGTGTTTACCAATATTGGTCGATTATATAGATGATTGTGCACACCTGGGACAGGAGGGAATGGCTGGTAACCTGTACCCTGCACACCGGGTATGACTCCCTTAACAGATGAGCCATTTTCGTGTCTACAAGTTGATTTTATTGAACTTCCTAGAGTACATTGCTATAGATACTGCTTAGTTATTACAGATGTGTTTAGTAGATGGATTGAAGCTATTCCAACTACCAATAATACTGTTATGACTGTTCAGAAGGTATTATTACGGGAAATTATTCCCAGGTACGGCCTGCCAGAGATACTGAGCTCTGACAATGGCTCACACTATGTGGTGAAAGTAAACAAACAGATATGTAACAAACCAGCTATCAAGCAGTAATCCCACTGTGTACACCACCCATGGGCCGCTGGCATAGGGGAAAGAGCCAATGGCACTCTGAACAGTAAAGTGGCCAAACTAACAGCGGATTCTGGACTCACTTGGTTGAAGGTCCCACTGTTAGCCCTATTCCACACGAGGGTAACCCCACAGGGGTAAGCAAGGTTGTCACCAGCTGAAATCATTAATGGACAGCCCATGAGGACACCATGGGGACCAAGACCTTGTGTATCATTGCTCCCAGAAAGTCTACCAGCAAAATTGGATATGCATACCCTAGGGGAAGAGATGGGGAAATATATATGCCAACTAATAAAACTTTCCAAGCATTACATTAATAGGTATGACAGGCTTACAAGGAAGAGAACCACCTTGCAGAGAGGAGTGACTATCCCACCATAGAACCTGGGAATTTTGTCCTGATCAAGAACTGGGATCGAGGGAAAATCAGACCTCACTGGAGAGGACCACATCAGGTGTTACTGACCACTCCCACTGCTGTGAAACTGAAGGGGCAATCTCGGTGGATACATCGAACAGAATGCAAACATGTTGCTGAAGGAACTGAGTAGAAGGACTCTCTCGGAAAATGTATTGGTTGATAGTGGTGTTCGCTTTTATGTCTATGAGAGGGCTCACCCCGACATCCGGGGGCCCCCACGTTAACACCTTTCTGTCTCTCTGTCACACCAATGCCAAACTGGTAGAACTAGCGGCCTGCTGGATTTGTGCTGAGATTCCACAGCATGGTAAAACTGTGATTCCAATGTCAATAATCCTGCTCAACCAGAGAGAGGAACTCTCAGCCTGGGTCTTCTGAAGTAACACCTGGGGAAGTGAGGTGAGGGACTGTGATCCAGTCAGAATGATTGCAGCTGTCAGTGTTCTGATGGATGGTATCTTAGGCCCCTAACAAACAGAACTTCCTTTACTGGGAAACATGCATCCTGGCCATGCTTGCAGGTGCCCAGCAGCGGAGAGGAAGAACTGAGACTGAGCGATTTTGGATGATCACGAATTCACGAGAAAATAATCAATTTGGCTACAGCATTTGAGCAGCTGGCCACAATACTGCAGGAGCCCTGACAGAAACACAGGCCCATGTAACAGAACTATCCACTGAAATGATTGCAATCTGGGAAACAGTCCTGCAGAATCGTAAGGCTTTAGATTTTATCCAAGCTGAGAAAATGGGGAACCTGTGCGATTATTGACACAAATTGCTACACCTATATCCCTGATGCGTGTACTAACATTACATCCCTCTCCGAGCACACTGACAAGGAGATTGACAGCATCAAGAAAGTAGGGCAGGATTTACACGGGTTCACCAAAGGGTCAAAATGGTGGTCTTTGAAGGCCTTCTCAGTAACATGTAGGCATGATACTGCATTAAGGCCTACTCATTGTACATATCATTGTAATAATTAGTTTTGTATGCTGTTTTTACCTGCTGATAAGTCAATGCTGTACTTGGCTGCTTTCTCTGTAAAAAATTACTTTTTAAAGCATTTATTCGCGGACAGATTATTTCATACTCTGCTGGAGTTTGGAAACAAACTAATACTGAAATATTAACATTGGTCGATAAAATTAAAGACATTGATAAGATTTATGCAGTGACCCCCAGTAAAGAACTTTATAAAAAGCGAGTTGAACTTCAAATGCAGCACAGTTTGTTATTATCCTCCTCGACTGAAAATCAGTTAATTAAATCTAGTACCCAGTTTTATGTACAGGGAGATAAATCTAGCAAATTATTGGCTAATCAATTGAAAACTGCTTTGGTTAAATGACAAATCATTAAGATTTGTAAACGAGATGACACTTTGACAATTGATCATAAAGAGATAAATAAAGCCTTTCAAGATTTTTATAATTCTTTATATCAATCAGAATTTGTTGAGGAATCTTCCATAATAGATGAATTTTTAAGGAAATTGAATATCCTGAAATTAACCACATAAGATTGTGTACTTCCAGATGCACCTATTATGGAAACTGATATAAAAGAAGCTATTTTTTCAATCAATTCAGTTAAAGCCCCTGGTCCAGACAGTTATACTGCAGATTTTTTTTTAAACTTTTTTTATTGCATTTTTAAGTAGTTACAAAGTGAAGTATGAAAAAACAATGTATATAACCCTTACCCCCTCCCCTTAACCCCTCCCCCCTGACTGCCCTATAGAAAAAAAAAGAAAGAAAAAAAAGAAAGAAAGAAAGAATGCCTGGTTGTTGGAAGATCTCCACATGCTCCATGGAATTCGTAATAACTTTAATATGGATATTTATTTCTTTCCCCTAATAACCAATTGTTTCATCTTCAGAGCATCTATATATTTAATCCTGTCTTTTGTAAATAAGGGCTCCAAATTTTCAGAAATGTTTCATATTTATCTCTTAAATTATAAGTAATTTTTTCTAATGGAATACAGCCATAGATTTCTTTCTTCCAAGAGTCTATACTTAAATGTGTATCCGATTTCCAAGTAACTGCAATAGCTTTTTTGGCTACTGCCAGTGCAATTTTTATAAATTCTTTCTGATACTTATTTAGTTTGAGTTTCGGTTTTATCCCTTCAATATCACCTAGTAAAAGTAATATTGGATTATGAGGAAATTGTGTTCCTGTAATTTGTTCCAGTAAACTTCTTAAATTTGTCCAAAAAGGTTGAATTTTAGAGCAAGACCATGTCGAATGTAAAAAAGTACCAGTTTCCTGGTTACATCGGAAACACTGATCCGATAAATTTGGATTTAATTTTTTTATTTTTTGTGGTGTAATATATAATTGATGTAGAAAATTATACTGCACTAATCTTAACCGAACATTTATTGTATTTGTCATACTATCAAGACATAGTCTTGACCAATTTGTTTCAATTTTAATATTCAAATCACTTTCCCATTTTTGTCTTGACTTATGGACTCCTTGTTTAATTGCCTGTCTTTGAATCAAATTATACATACAAGATATAATTTTTTTAATATTTCCTTTTTGAATTAAAATTTCTATTTCATTAGATTTCGGCAATAACATTGTTTGACCTAATTTTTCTCTTAAATAAGCCCTTAATTGAAAGTAACAAAATAAAGTGTTATTTGATATTTTATATTTATTCTTTAATTGATCAAATGACATTAATATACCTCCTTCAAAACAATTCCCTATATATCTAATCCCATTTTGAATCCAATTATATAAAAGTTGATTGTCCATTGTGAAAGGAATAAGTCTATTTTGAATTAAAGATCTCTTTGCTAATAAAGATATTTTTATCTCATCATCAACATTTATCTTATTCCATAAATCAATCAAATGTTTTAATATAGGAGATTCTTTCTTTTCCCGTATCCATTTAGATTCCCATTTGTATATAAAATCTTCTGGTACGTTTTCTCCTATTTTATCCAATTCTATTCTAATCCATGCCGGTTTATCTTTCTCGAAAAAAGATGCAATAAATCTAAGTTGATTTGCTTTATAATAATTCTTAAAATTTGGAAGTTGTAATCCTCCTAAATCAAATTTCCATGTCAATTTTTCCAACGATATTCTTGACATCTTACCTTTCCAGAGGAATTTCCTCACATATTTGTTTAACTCTTGAAAAAACTTCTGGGGTAATTGTATTGGTAATGATTGAAATAAATATTGTAATCTAGGGAATATATTCATTTTTATAGTATTTACTCTACCTACTAATGTTATTGGTAATGCCATCCATTTTTCAAGATCTTCCTGAATTTTTTTCAAAAGTGGTAAATAATTTAATTTGTATAAGTTTTTTATATCATTATCAACTCTTATACCTAAATATTTTATACCATTTGCTGGCCATCTAAATTGAGTTAATCGACATTGATTATAATCTCCTTTAGTAAGAGGTAAAATTTCACTTTTATCCCAGTTTATTTTATAACCCGATATTTTCCCATATTCTTCTAGTCTATAAGATAATTTGCGTAGTGAATGTAATGGATCTGTTAAATAAAGTAGAACATCATCAGCAAATAAGTTAATCTTGTATTCTTCCTGATTAACTCTGAAACCCTTAATATCTGGGTTCATTCTAATTAATTCAGCTAGTGGTTCTATTGCCAACACAAATAAAGCAGGTGATAGTGGGCAACCTTGCCTAGTTGATCTTGTTAACTGAAATGATGTTGAAATTTGACCATTTGTCACTACTTTAGCTTTGGGTTTAGTATTTAAGGTTTTAATCCATTTTATAAATGATGTTCCTAATCCATATTTTTCCAGTACCTTAAATAAAAAATCCCATTCCAATCTATCAAATGCTTTTTCTGCATCTAAAGCAACTGCCACACTCATTTCCTCCCTCTTTTGTGCTAAATGGATTATACTAAATAACCGAGTTACATTATCTGCCGATCGTCTATTTTTGATAAATCCTGTTTGATCCATATGCACTAATTTTGGTAACCATTTAGATAATCTATTAGATAAGATTTTTGCTATTATTTTATAATCGGTGTTTAATAAAGAAATAGGTCTATATGATGTTGGTTTTAAAAGGTCTCTATCTTTTTTTGGCAATACTATTAAAATAGCTGTTGAAAAAGATTCTGGAAGTTTATGCGTTCTTTCCGCTTGATATATTAACTCCATAAAAGGAGGAATTAATAAATCTTTAAACTTTTTATAAAATTCAGGTGGAAAACCATCTTCTCCTGGAGATTTATTACTTTGAAGTGATCCCAAAGCTTCTTCAACTTCCTTCAATGTAAAAGGCATACCTAATCCCCTCTGTTCTTCTACATTTAATTTTGGAAGAGTTATTTGTGATAAAAATTCTTCTATCTTAACGTCATCATTCTTTGATTCTGATTTATACAACTCAGAATAAAAATTCTTAAAAGCCTCATTAATTTCTAGAGGTTTATAAGTAATTTCATTCACTTTTGTTCGAATTGCATTTATTGTTTTAGAAATCTGATCTGTTTTTAACTGCCATGCAAGAACTTTATGTGAACTTTCACCTAGTTCATAATATCTCTGTTTAGTTCTCATAATTGCTTTTTCTGTTCGATATGTCTGGAGTGTATTATATTTTAACTTTTTATTAATAAGTTGTCTTCGTTTTTCTTCTGTCATATTTCTTTGAGATTCTTTTTCTAATTTTATAATCTCTTTTTCCAATTGATCTATTTCTATCATATATTCCTTCTTAATTTTAGAAGTATAACTTATTATCTGGCCTCTCAAATATGCTTTCATTGCTTCCCACAATATAAATTTATCATCAACTGAATGTAAATTTGTGTCTAAAAAGAACTGAATCTGCTTTTTCATAAAATCACAAAAATCTTGACGTATTAGTAGAATTGAATTAAATCTCCATCTATAAATTGATTCCTCTTTATCTATCATTATCATTATTAAAGGAGAGTGAACAGACAATATTCTTGCTTTATATTCCACATTTTTCACTCTATCTTGAGTATTTGTTGATAATAGGAAAAAATCTATCCTTGAGTATGTTTTATGTCTATTTGAATAAAATGAATAATCCCTTTCTTTTGGATTGATTCTTCTCCATATATCAATCAAATTTAAATCTTTCATCAATGATAGAGTTAATTTTGCTACTTTTGATTTTGTAATAGCCTTTGTTGATCTATCTAAAACTGGATCTAAACAAAAATTAAAATATCCACCTATTAATATTTTACCATGTGCATTAGCCAAATTCAAAAAGACCTCCTGTATAAATTTTACATCATTTTCATTTGGTGCATAAATATTCATAAGAGTCCATAGTTCTGAAAAAATTTGACAATGTATAATTAAATATCTTCCTGCCGAATCAATTAATACATTTTGTATTTTAATTGGTAAATTTTTATTAACCAAAATTGCAACTCCTCTTGCCTTTGAGTTAAATGAAGCTGCAATAACATTTCCAACCCAGTCTCTTTTTAATTTCTGATGTTCTATATCCGTTAAATGAGTTTCTTGTAAGAAAGCTATATCTATTTTCATTTTTTTAATATATGTTAAAATTCTTTTTCTTTTTATTGGTCCATTAAGCCCATTAACATTAAAACTTAAAAAATTCAATAAATTAGTCATTATTTTTATTTATGTTACTCCAATCTATAATAATACCTAATCTTTCAACTTTCATTGTATCCTGGGAAATCTTTTTTAGAAGTTTCCATGTTGCTATGTGTGTCCCCACTAATCATCCAGGCAAAAGAATAGAAGAAAAATAGGAAATAAAGAAAAAAAAAACAAAATACCCCCCTACTAATGTTGTGAAAGAAAAAAAACACAACATTACCCCCCTCTATTGTACGGGTCATGGCAATCGCCATGATTACACACGTGAATCCCGTAGTAACCGATTCAAAGCTCCCCAGCCCCCCCGCAACATAAAAAGTATATATATATAAAAAACATACTATTCTCAATTAATATTTCTAAAATTTTACTTTTCTCCCTTATATCATCCTTAAGTGTCCATCAGTTCCATTTGCTTTCTCTGTCTTCGTCTTTAACCATTACATTTAGAAGTCTCTACGTTTAATTAACGAAGAGATGGAAGTTTTTGTGCAAACACCTCCGCATCTTGATAATCAGAAAAAAATCTTTTTCCTTCCTCCAAAAAAATTATGTGTTGCTGGGTGACGCATTAAAAACTTATAACCTTTTTCCCATAAAACATTTTTAGCTGGATTAAATTCTTTCTTTCTCTTCAAAAGGTTATAACTTATATCAGGATAAAAAAGAACTGGTTTCTCTGCTATCATCAACGGACCTTTTCTTCTTTTAGCACCCTGGGCAGCCGCCCTCAAAATCTTTTCTTTATCCTGGTATCTTAAACATATTATCAAAATTGATCGCAGATTTTGATCATCTTGAGATCTTGGTCTAAAGGCTCTGTGCACCCTTTCAATCTCAATTAAAGTTTCTTCTTTTTTTAAAATCCTTTTATCCTATACTCTCGCCTTGGCTTTGTAAAATTTTTAAAGATGCGTTAACTGTAGGTAAATTACCACAATCTTTTTATGATTCCTCCATTTCTCTAATTCTTAAAAAAGATAAAGACCCCACTGAATGTGCATCCTATCGGCATATATCCTTGCTGAATACGGATTCTAAGATTTTTACCAAAATTTTGGCCACTGGATTAGAAAATATATTTGCTCAAAAAACCGTTATTCATCTTTTAACATGAGAAAATTATTAATATAATTTATACTCCTTCATCTAAGATACCAGAATGTTTCCTTAGATGCTGAAAAGGCGTTCGATAGAGTTGAATGACCATGTTGCAGAATTTTAATTTTAGCTTTAAATTTATATCATGGATTAAATTCATATATTATAAACCTTTGGCTTTGGTTCTTACAGGTAATCAGTGATCTCATTTTTTTCAGTTATTCCATGGTTCGAGGCAAGGCTGTCCTATAAGTCCTCTATTAATTGACATTGCTTTGGAACCTATAGCCATTGCCATTTGTGAATCACCTAATATTTTTGGTATTACCCATAGGGAAGGGACCTATAAGTTATAATTATATGCTGATGATTTGTTATTTGTAGTAAGGGAATCGGTACAAGAACCTTTAGGTTTTATTCCATTTGAACTTGTATTTCAGCATAGAGTTAGAGGACCTTTAGCTTTATTAAAAGAACAGTGGATTAGTAAGGAAGTACACACTAATTTGTTGGACTATGTTTTGAAATTTAACGATAGGTTACATAAAGCTTGTAGCTCAGCCAAGGAAAATTTAAAATTGGCTTAGGAGAAAATGAAAACTTGGTACGATAAAGAAGCTAGGTGAGGATGTTTAAGCCTGGAGATAAGGTTCTGGTTCTTTTCCCAGTGCAAATGAATCCTTTACAAGCTAGATTTCATTGTCCTTATGAAATTGTGTCTAAAATCAATGATGTGGATTATGTGATAAAAATTCCAGATCGAAGAAGGCCAACACAACTTTGCCATATAAATATGATAAAACCATATTATGAGAAACAATCTGATACTGTGACTGTTGTGGTTAATGATAATGAATTTGATTTAACTAGGAGCATGATAGATAATTCATCTGAATTTCATTCTAAATCCAGCATTATTTGTCAGGTTACCAAATTCAACCATTCTGGAAAATATTGATGAGAAACTAGCACATTTACAGCCAGAGCAGAAACAGCAGATGAAAAAATTAATTTTTAAATATAAGGATTTGTTTCCAGATGTTCCGAGAAGGACTAATATAGCTCCACATGATGTAGATGTTGGAGATGCCAAACCCACTAAACAACACCCATATAGGATGAACGGAGAAAAATGTGAACTTGCTGAGAAAGAAATTAAATATATGTTAGAGAATAATATTATTAGACTTTCT
The DNA here is from genome assembly GCF_030144855.1 of Hypanus sabinus. Classification (NCBI taxonomy): domain Eukaryota; kingdom Metazoa; phylum Chordata; class Chondrichthyes; order Myliobatiformes; family Dasyatidae; genus Hypanus; species Hypanus sabinus. The sequence continues at coordinate 124,449,976 of NC_082711.1, read as the reverse complement.
AACTCAAATTGGATTTCACCCTGTATTACAGTGCCAAAGCCAGACGGTAGTATTAGGTTTTCTATGGACTATAGAAAGGTGAATGCTGTAACGAAAACAGATGCATATCCAATTCCTAGAGTAGATGATTGTGTAGGAAAAGCAAAGTTCGTTACAAAGATTGATTTATTGAAAGGGTATTGGTGTGCTCCACTAACAGACGTTGGTAGAGAGATTTCTGCATTTGTAACTCCATCTGGGCTAAATGAATATAATGTTCTTCCATTTGGGATGAAGAATGCCCCAGGTACTTTCCAGAGGATGATTAACTCTGTGATTCAGGGATTGAAAGATACAGATGTTTATATTGATGATTTAGTGACAGGAAGTGATAATTGGGAAGCACACATTATTGCGGTGGAGAAATTGTTTGAAAGGCTTTCAAAAGCTAACTTAACTGTTAATTTAGCTAAGAGTGAATTTGGATATGCCACTGTGACATACCTTGGTTATGTTGTGGGTCAAGGTAAGGTAGCTCCTGTTCAGGCAAAAGTTCTGGAAATTTCAGAGATTCCCACTCCAATGGGAAAAAAAAACTCAGGAGATTCTTGGGAATGGTAGGATATTATCGAAAATTTTGTAAGAATTTTTCTAATATTGCCCTTCCGTTAACTAACCTCTTGAAGAAGAATGAGAAGTTTGTGTGGTCAGTGCCTTGTCAAGAAGCATTTGAGAAATTAAAAACTGTCATTTGTCAGCAACCTCTGCTCAAGGCACCTGACTTTGAAAAACCTTTTTCATTAGCTGTAGATGTTAGTGATGAGGCTGCAGGAGCAGTATTATTGCAAAGGAATGAGGGTGATGAGGTTGATCATCCAGTAGCTTACTTTCCTAAGAAATTTAATAAGCATCAAAGAGACTATTCAACAATAGAGAAGGAATTGTTATCTCTTGTTTTAGCTTTTGAACATTTTGACGTATATGTTGGTACAACTCAAAAACCACATCGTTTACACTGATCATAATCCATTAGTGTTTCTGAGTAAGATGAAAAACAAAAACAGAAGGTTATTAAATTGGAATTTGATATTACAAGAGTACAATATTGTAATGACTCATTAAAGGCAAAGATAATGTGGTTGCTGATTGTCTATCTCGATGTTGAATGTACAATGTAATTTTTTTTATGCAGTAGTTTTTTTTTACAATTGTAACACTCCTACTGTATTGTAAGTTGTAAGATGCTATATGATAATACTATGTATACTGTGCATGTTATAAAATTTATACATTTGTTTTTTCTTGTAAATAATTGTTAAAATTTTGTTCTTGACATACCAATTTTTTTTTGGAGGGAGATGTTACGTACCTATGGGTATCCTATAATTGTCACGTGACAGTGGTGTTGAAGCTATACTGGACATAAGGTAGTGGTCTTGTGATGGTGGAGTGACATCATTTTCCTGCCAGTAGAGGTCATGTGACAGGTTTTTTTTATATAGGGTATAAAAGGAGAACCCCTCCCTGTGAGGACAGGCAGTTTGTGGCTGGATTTTCCATTTCAGACAATAGGTGCCGAAGTAGACCATTCGGCCCTTCGAGCCTGCACTGCCATTCTGAGATCATGGCTGATCATCTACTATCAATACCCGTTTCCTGCCTTGTCCCCTATCCATAAGATACATTTTGACTCCATGCCACTGCGTGGTCCAATATTATGACACAGTTTGGTTGAAAGGTGGAGTTTTATCTAATGCCTAAAGTTTAAAAGGTCATCGCTGGCAGTTTCTTTATAATACTGCAAGTTAAAATTCAGTGGAGAGTGAAGATCGAAGTTCGGGAGTTAAAAGATCGAGGAAAGTCGATTTCGACGGTGAAACAGGTTTGACCTTGTTTGATCCTCATTCGGAAGGAATTTGTTGGCTGTCCCCGTGTTAACCCCTGCGAATAATAGCAGAAAGGGTTGGATACAGTTTTGTAAAGGAAAGGCCGTTAAGCCGTTACATTTTCATCTTCGTAAATTCTCCAGGAAAAGTATAGTTCAACTGGGAACCACAACAACATGACGTGAAAGAGAATTTAAATCGTCTAAAAAGTCTCTCCTTTAATGGACTGTAAGCATTTTGAACTTTTGCAGTACTACTTTGAAGAACTGTTTTTGCAACATCGGTTTAAGAACTGTTTTCGCTTCATTTCTTTAAGAACTGTTTAAGCTGCCGCACAGCAGCTGATTTCTGGTTGCGTTAGACATTTGATTACTTTTTCGGGGTTTGTTTTTCAGTGTTTAATAAATGTTTTATTTGTTATAAGAAACCCTGTCTCACTTATATATTTTTTGTTGTTGAATCCGTAACAGTTACTATACATATCTGACCCTGAGAGATCTATTCCTGCTATTTTATCCTTGCTCAGTTTAGTAGCTTTTCTGGCTACAAACTGAATTTTAATAAGAGTGAACTATTTCTATTAAATATTCAAGTTTCAATCTATAAACACTTACCATTTAAAGTTGTCACAGATCATTTTACTTATTTGGCTATTAAAATTACCAAGAAACATAAGGATTTATTTAAAGTAAATTTTTTACCTTTAATTGACCAAATCAAGCAACCAATTACCAGATCGTCCCCATTATCTTTGTCATTGGTTGGTCGAATTAATGCTATTAAGATGATAGTATTACCCAAATTTTTATATTTATTCCAAGCATTACCAATTTTTATTCCTAAATCCTTTTTTTGATATTATTGTCACCAAAATATCCACATATGTGTGGCAGAATAAAAATCCTAGATTAAGTAAAAAATATTTACAGAAGCCTAAGATTTAACTATTGGGCAGTTAATATTCAATATTTAACATTTTGGATGCAAGATTCGATTATAGCACCTTGCTCACAATGGGTAAATTTGGAATGTAAATCTGTACAAGACTTTTCATTGTTTTCTATTTTAGGATCTTCGCTTCCTTTTGCTTTATCTAAATTGAATAAACAAATAACTGACCCTATAGTTAAACATACATCATGAATATGGTTTCAATTTCGTTAATTTTTTGGCTTGAATATGTTTATCTTATCAAGCCCTATTATATCTAACTGTTTTTTTTTTCAGCCCTCTTTTACGGATCAAGCCTTTGTATTATGGAAAACAAAAGGTATAACAAGTTTTCGTGATCTATTTTTAGATAACAGTTTTATGTCCTTTGAACAGCTATCCAATAAATATAATTTGCCTAATACTCATTTTTTTAGATACTTGTAAGTTAGAAATTTCTTGAATAATATGTTACAGTCTTTTCTGAAATTATGTCCAATGGACATTACGGAAAAAAAAATCAGCACTGAATCCTTGCCAGAAGGGTTTAGTAGCCATCATTTATAATATGATCATGAAAATACAGCCAGGAGAATCAAAAAAAATTAAGAAGGAATGGGAAAAAGAACTTCACTGTCTTATACCCACTGAGCAGTGGGAGAAAATTTTACAATTAGTCAATTCTTCTTCTAGTTGTGCTCAAAATGCTCTAATAAAATTTAAGGTTGTACATAGGGCTCACATGTCCAAGGATAAACTTGCTCGATTTTATTCTTATGTCAATCCAAACTGTGACAGATGTCATTCTGAAGTCGCTTCATTGACCCACATGTTTTGGTCCTGCTCTTGTTTGCAAAATTATTGGAAAGATATTTTCGGTACTATTTCAGCAGTTGTGCATATCAAATTGCAGCCGCATCCTATTACTGCAATTTTCAGTTTATCAATGGTGGATAAAAGTTGTTTATCCCCTTCAGCCTGGTGGATGATTGTATTTGTTACATTAATGGCTAGAAGATCTATCCTATTGAACTGGAAAGAAATTAATCCTCCAACTATATTTCTCAAATTATTTCTTGTTTGAATTTAGAAAAAATTAGACCTGCTGCCTTTGACCCTTCAGTTAAATTTGAAGAAACTTGGAGATCATTTATTCAATATTTTCATATGAGCTACATTGACTTTTCCTAAACCTTACTTTTATTCTCCTTAATTATTTGGATGGAGGTACGGAGTTATTGACGTTAATGTGTATATTTGACATAATGTAATGGCCCATGTTGGTTATGATTTTTTTCCTTTTTTTTTGCGGGGGGGGGGTTTCTTATTTACTCCATTTTTCGTAATTACTATGAGTTTGGGAGGTTATTATATGTGGATTATCATCTATTTGTATTTATACCTTAACCTATGAATTATGTACTCTTAAGCTCTCTGTATTCATGTTTCATTTATGTTTGTTTAAAATTAATAAAAAGATTTAAAAATAAAAAAAGAAAAAATTACCGCTTTGTTGATCATGTAATGATCGAAAGGAGGGAATAAGTTATGTAAAAGGGTTAACACTTTATTCAACAATAGCAGCCTCTTTTTCTGAAAGAAACTGCTGATGATCAACAGATGTGCTAAGCCACGCTGAGCCATATATCTTCCTGAGGGTAGCTAGCTAGGGTTTCAGGATGCTTATCTCCTTGTGCACTCATGCGCAGAGATAGGACAGCATCAGTCTGTTCAGTGTGTGTAAGCCATTATGACTATGTTGTAATTTGTCTTTTGGGGCGGTCATGTAGTAAATAACTTTGGCTCCAGCCTGTTTTGTGTGGGGTATCTGGACGGATATATCTGTGGTGTAAGAGGAATGTTATTCAGTTACTGGATTGGGAGCGAACAGTCACAGACTGTTCCTGTTTGAGCGACAAACTGAGTAAGCCCTGGGTGCTTGGAATAAAGAGTTTGTACTTATATGGTCTCTGAGTGACCTTATCCAGATTCAACTTCCACAAAATGGGAACACACACAAAATGCTGGTGGAACACAGCATTTTGTGTGTGTTGTTGTTTAAATTTCCAGCATCTGCAGATTTCCTCGTGTTTGCTCCACAAAACGGGAGTGGTTTTAAAGGACTGGGCTGCTGGAAGCACATTACCAGACCTGGAGTGATTGCAACTGGGTTCTTCTGGGCACATTCAGTCTCAGTCTAACTATTTCCTATCTTCCTTTGTACAGGTATGTGATGTCTAAAGGACCAGCGTTTGAGTAAAGGAGACTCACCAAACTTTATCCTGACTGAATCACTGGATTCTCCGAGTCAGATGGGTTCTCTCCAGTTGATGTACTCAATTCTCGGGATGGTTCACTTGCTGCTGTTCCCTTGTCTTCAGTCGTTGTTTACTTCCAGTTGGGATTTTTCTTCCAATATATCTCTCACCTCAGGTCTAACTTTAACATGAAAGATAATGAGGCACATTAAGAATAATAATGACAACCAAACATTTCTGCTTAACATTACTAAGAACTAAACTCACTGAAATTTAAACATTGAATGCAAATATAATGATTTTAGTGAAGTCTTTTATTGTCCCTCACATGCCACAAAACGATATGGGATAAGAAGGAGCCATCATTCAGTCATGGTAAGACATAAGACACAGGAAGAGAATTAGGTGATTCGATCCATCTTGTCTGCCCCACCATTCAACCATGCCTGATTTTTATTCCAACACCATATTCCTGCCTTCCTCCTGTAACCCTGAAGCTACTTAGCACTCATTAATATATTAATCTCTGTCATAAATATACCAAAATGTCACCCTCAACGAACCTCTGCAGCAACAAATTCCATAGATCAGACATCCTTTGGCCAAAACATTTTTCTCATCTCATTTTTAAAGGGAAGCAGCTTTATCCTGAGACTGTGCTCTCAGATCACAGACTCTCTGTCTAATGGAAACATCCTCTCCATGTCCACTGTATGCAGGCTTTTCAGCATTTGGTAGGTTTATTGAACCATACTTCTCTCCACTACCCCCACCGTCCCTCTGAACTCCATTGAGCACAGGTCCAGAAACATCAAATGCTCCTCATACATAACGCCAATCATTCCTGAGATTATACTTGTAAACCTCGTTATCAACATCTGTACTGAACACATTTCCAAGAAAAACAGACAAATTGGTACCAGGTTAATTTACAGGTAAAGTTGTGTTTTCTTTACTGTTCTGCTAGCACAGAATAAGCCACTTCCATTGCCAGGTTAAAGCAGGTCAATTTCAGGAAATATAAACCATTCCAGGGTGAATGTAATATAAAGAAACTGTAATTACCAGAAATGCGCAGCAGGTAAGAACAGCTGTGGGGAGAGGAATAAGCTTTACAATTCAGGTTAATAATGTTTCATCAAAATGACTTCAAACATTTTCAGTTTTTAGTGCAGATCTCCAGCAACTTGAGATTCTGCTTGGTATCCACCGAGTGACAGACAGGCGACAGTGAGGGGGGGGATTTCCAAACACAGTTTGAACACCAAACTCACAGGTCTATTTTTACTCTTGTAAACATGGAACAACCCATTTAGTCATAGCCTCTTCCTGTGAGGATGGAATGTGAACTCATCCTCTCCTCAGATTAGCAGTCATTGCTTCCAAAGGAACTGCAGAAACAAACATCTGATTCCAGACCAGAAATACTCGCTCCACACCTCATAAGCCCAAGCAGCATGATCCCTGAGTCCATTTTACCTGGATTAAAAACTGTGATATCCCAGGACCCAACCTCACAGAGTCAGATAGCTGAATCAGCCACTCACCCACCCTGAGAGTTTCAAACATTGTCCCTGCATCTCAGACTGTATAGTGTAATCCGGGATTTTCCCAGAACTAATGTTCAGCTGCTCAAAAATTCTGCTTCATTACAGAAGGAGGAACATCCAGCCCCATCTGTAGAAGCACTAACCACAGTCAAAACCAAAACACCGACAGCACCATATGTCTGGAATGTAGATCACAGGATTATAGCCTAAGCACAAACTCTCCCAGTACTCTTTGCTGGCAGTAAAATGCTGTAGTGTGTCAGCCAGTCACTGTTCACAAACTAGCACCTCCACTCCAATGCACAACAGAACTGGTACTTGATGACTCTCTGGCATTCCAGCTAACAAAAACCAATTCTGGAAATAATTCAGTGAGGCCAAAGGTGGAAAAGAATGAAGACAAAGGTTAGAAGAAAAATTGTTGATGCATAACATTGTGGTGGTGGGATACAGGGTGGACCGAGTTTGGTGCATATCACTGAAGCTGGAGAGGTGTGGTTAGGAGACTTGACAGAGGTTGAACAAGATGGGCAGGGATGAGCAGGTGGAACCAGGAGGGAGAAGAGATCAAGGACAATCACTGATGATCCTCTTGAAATACACAGATACTGAATGAATAGTAAATGCTACCATATAAAAGATTCTAAAATTACAACGTTAAAACAAACAACAAGAACTTTGCCATATATATATTGATCCTAACCAAATTTTTATCAACACACCATAGAAAGTTTCCCATCCGGACAGTTCATGCTTTGCATGGTAACTGCTCTGCCCGTGACTGCGAGGAACGGCAGAGACCTTTGGATTCAGATCAGCACATCACAGAAACTATTCTCCCCCCCCCAGACTTCCCAGTCCCTCGGTAAAGCAGGCAGTGAAATCAAAGATGCCCACAACATGGGTCGTTCTCCTTTCTCACCCACCCCAGTCGGGAAGAAGACACAACAGCCATAAAGCTCAAGGACAAATGCAAGGAGCCTCAGGAGGCGAGGTGAGTTGGCGGAAGTTAACAGGACTGAGGTCAACATCAGATTCCCCAACATAACATGGAGGAAGGATCACCACCCCTCCTGGGCCTGTACGAACACTCCACGTGATCTTGCGTCACAAAGCGGAGGGCAGGGCAGATCTGTGGTAAACAGCCTCAGGTGATACCCAGTTCCTGGACTCGGGAGGCTAGGACCTTTCCAGATCCCGGAGACGATCCACTTCAACACTGATCGGAAAGGAAAACTTCGCCCACCGTGAGCATGTGCGAAGTGAATGCTACATCAGCGGTTAAATGGGAGGGGCACGTGTAATCACGTGACCGGTGTGGTCTCACACCCCAGGCAGAGCACTCCAGCTACCACTATGCTGTGGAAAGCAACAAAGGTGTTACTGATCAGAGGGTATAGATTTAAACAGAGGATGAGGCGGTTTAAAGGATTCTGAGGAAGAGGTTTTGTTTAAGTTCACACCATATTCAGTGGGTAGTTGAAATCTGTAAAATACTGCTTGAGGATGTGGTGAAGGCAGGTCCCTTCAGAACACTTATGTAGTGGATGATCATTGAAACTGCCGAGATACAGTCGCTATCAACCCAGTGCTGATAAATGGGACCAGTGTGGACAGCGAGTGGGTGGTCAGAACAGGTATGGCCAGCCAAAAGTCTGTTTCCGTGCTGTGTGATCCACCACTCCGGACATGCTAAATTAAAGATGGTGGCACCACAAGACTCCATCTCCTTTTCTAACCTGAAATAAACCAGACTGCACCCCTTTGTTACCAATGTGAATATCTGCTTCTGTCAAGGTAACATACAGATTGGTCACTTCTGCTAACAACTGGCAAATGTTGAAGTCCCTGTGTCTTCTTCCCTAAGGTTGCTTCCTTACAGGAAAGGAAACCCTCTCACTGTGTCAGAATCTGAGATTAAGTCATACACTGTGCTTTCATCAATACACATTGTATCTTGAACCGTCTCACTGAGGGTCTGATGGAGACACAACCCGTGCCCTCTGCACATGTGATCACATCCCCCCTGCTTCTGACATTTCAAATACCCTCAGAATAGTTTTCTGATACAGTCTGAAGATTATGGTACATTCAGCTCGTCGTCAGACCTGACAACCCATGCCTTCCCACAGCTGGTTCAACCTGTTGGTGTCCTGTTTCCTCCACCTCCACGGAAGCTGCACCTCCACACAAATGAACGGTTTGTACCCGTGACACAGGAAATCACATCACTGTCACTCTCCTGATACGTTGTCTGACCTGCTTACCTCCGGGTATCCTCCCTCAACAAGCTCTGTCACCATCTACGAGATTATATAAAAAAAACAATTACAACGATGTACCAGACAGCTCCTGTTGCCCTCCACCTCTGACCATGCTTCGCTGGTTAAAACTCACTCTCCTCAGCCCCTTCCTTTTATCGGCTCCCTTTGCAAACTCCAGATATGCCACCAGATCTGAAACCACTGTAAGGGCATTTATATCACACAAGAGGTTGAACAAACCCGTGTTGTTCTCTGATACAGACGTCACTGACACCCCACCGCTATCCCAATCTGCACCAACAGCCCTTCCCAGCCTCTGGGGCTTTGTAACAAACACAATGTTAACAGTAAGATTAATCAGTAATTCACATGAAGAGAGAATTTTTGCTCACTGAAAGGACACGCAGCGTCCGATACAACGGGCCAGATCTTCTGTCGTTTCCAAATTCATTTGACCCGGGTCACGGAACGTCCGATCATCCCACTTTCTCACAACAGCAACCCCACCCTCCCCCGGCTACCGTCCCACACCCTTCCCTCCATTCAACCCCACCCACAGTCTACCCATAACCTCTACCCACACACCCAAAGAGTTCCCCTTCACCCCAAACCCCCTCCCAGCTTGGGAACGACAACTAACTGATCCCACAGCCCGGGCTCGGGCGCAAACCTAAAACCGGGCCTGCGGGACACGAGAGCCCGGAGCCTCCAGCCGAACGGCAGAGCTCGGTCCCGGCCCTTTCCCACTTCAGCAGGCCCCCGCTTTGCACAAACACAGGATCAGCCCTTTCCTTACCGCCGCCTCAATCAGAGAACCGCCTAACCGCCGGCGCATTTAACAGTTACTTCACAGAAGCACCAGCTGTAACCGATGGTCTGCACATCGCCGCCGGGGTCAGATCTCCCAGCAGCGCCACCAGTGGCCGGAGGTCCATGCAGCGCCACCAGTGACCGGAGGCGAGAAGGAAACGGAGAGGTAAATCACGAACACGACAAGGTCTGCAGATGCTGGAAATCCAGAGCAGCACACACAAAACGCTGACAGAACTCAGCAGGTCGGACAGCATCTATCGAAAAGCGTCAACAGTCGACGTTTCCAGTTGACACTCTGCTTCAAGTCTTAGATGGAATGGGGGAAATATCTGAATAAAATCGGGGCAGGCGAACAAATGTCTAGCTGGAAGGTGATAGGTGAAGCCAGGTCGGTGGGAAAGCTCAAGAGCATAAGAAAATAGAATCTAATAGGAGAGGAGAGTGGAGAATAGGAGAAAGGGATGGAGCAGTGGACCCAGAGAGAAGTGATCAACAGGCAAGAAGACGTGAAAAGTCAGAGAGGGCGTGGGAGGGATGACTGAGGGGGGATGAGTGAGGGGAAAAATTTTTTACTAGAAGGAGAAATCGCTATTCTTGCTATCAGGCTGGCGGGGGGGGGGGGGGGGGTTGTACCCAGACGGGATATAAGGAGCTGATCCTGGACACTGAGGGTGGTCTCATCTTGGCACAAGAGGAGGCGATGGGTTGACACATCGGAACGGGAATGGGAATCGGAAGGAAAATATTTGGTCACCGAGAAGTTCCGCTCTGAGCGGATAGTTCAAAGGTTAATTTATTATCAAAGTAGGTAATAAACAACTCTCAGCTATTTTTTTTTCTTTCCCAGAGAGCCACGAAACAAAGAAAGAGCATGATAGTCGTTCAGAGAGAAAAATCACACTCCCACCGCATCGCAACGACGGCATTGCGATCAACCCCCAAAACTCACCCCTCCGCACAAACGGGAACAATAATATCGACCCCCCTCCAAAAAAAAACAACCTTAACCCACACAACTGCGGAGGAGCTGGTGTCACCAGTATCGAGGCGGCCGCATCGCGAGCAGCGGACACAACGGGCAACCCCGGAAGATTCACCGGTGAAGTGTCGCCTCACCTGGAAGGATGTTTGGACAACGCAAAGAGTTTGGCCATCCGGCCCTTTCACAGTGACACCCCGAACTCCACATCAAATCCGTCCAAACGAATCTGGGCGAACTTTAAAGACCAATAAATATAATTGCTCTCAACGATCAGCTGTCTGAATGACTCCCTGACTTTGAGAGGAAGGGGTAACTATGGTTCACATTGTCAGGATGTTGCGTTTACCAGGAGACAAAGACTGCAGGGACGAGATTTTTTTTTTGTTGACTAATACACTGTGTGTAGACCCCGCTGGCAATTCTGGTGTTGTGACCCGATTCGAGACAAACACCACTCTGCCCACTCCATCAACAACACGGCTCAGCCGGAGACATAACAGGGGACAACACTGGATTCAGTGATGAAACCCGTGATTAACGTTGTTCTCCCACTGAAATCAGAAGAACCGTCCATTAAGGTGCTTTTAAATACGAACTCTCCCCACATGTGACGTCACACAGGCGCACTCACGCGCCTAAAGTCAACATGGACTCCCCACAACGGGATCTGCCCTCACGTGCGCGCTGTCTTAGGTCACCCAGGCGCTGGTGAGCTCGAGCTTTGTCGGTTAAATGGCTGGACTGATAATCACGTGACTAGCACATTTCCCCCCCCCCCCCCACCGCTGTCAACAAAGAAGAAAGGAGCTGCGCTATTCTCATTGGTGCGAAGCGATGTCAATCGCTGGATACAACCAGTCGGGGAATCGGACAAGCCGAGTGGGCGATCCCACGCTGGACTCTATCAGAGCGAAGCAAATCTCGAAGTAAATGTCCCGCTTTTTAATTTATTTCCATTTCCATTTCCCTCCGAGGAAGTTGGGGGTTTTTGTGAAGCGTCTCCTACGGCCGGAATCTAATGTATCGCTAAGAGTTAGGAGGAGACGGCTCGGTCCGTCGGCTTGCTGCCTCTTCCCCGGGTAGGGTGGGGTGAGGGGGTTTTATTGAAAGGATGAAGATGGTGTGAGAGGGGGCGGGCAGGATGTTTGTCCTGGTGCAGACAGGAGGGGCTCATCTGTGGAAACGTCTGAGCCCACGGTGGTGTCGAGCAGAGGATGTTAGCACCCACATTGGGGTGCTAACATCGGCAAACTGTTGACCTGCAAGCGGGGCCAATGGTCCGGGCAAAGTGACAATTATTTGTGCTTTGTTTTCCCTCCATATCTTCCCCGATCCCTTTATGGTGTACAATTCCGCTCCCCAAATTAACACGGGTCAAACAGACCAAAGAACAAACTGCTGGAGGAACGCAGTGGAGCATCTGTGGGGGGAAATAGACAGTCAACATTTCAGACCGAGACTGGACTGAGAGTGGACGGGAAATAGTCAGAGAAAAGCCGTGAGGGGTGGGGATGGGGCAGGAGCTGGGGAGTGAGAGGTGGATCCAGGTGAGGGGAAGGTGGGAAGGTGGAAATAATGACAGGGGTGGGTGGTGAGTGGTTGGGGCAACACAGGCTGCAGAAGATGGAAATTAATTCCATAGAAATTCGACAAAGATGTTAGAGAGTATTTAATATAGAGAGTGCAATGAAGATTCACCAGTCTGATCCTTGGAGTGGTGGGGGTCATCATATGAAGAAAGATCAAATGCGATAACCATTTTAATAAGAGAATCGAGGACTGAGAGGTCCCTCTGCGCCAATCCCAACCTCACTATAAAACCTGCTGATAAGGGGGGAGCTGTTGTTTTCTGGCGCACTGACCTCTACCTGGCAGAGGCACAGCGACAACTCTCTGATACCTCCTCTTATTTACCCCTTGATCATGACCCCACTAAGGAGCACCAGGCCATTGTCGAATATACCATCACCAACCTTAGCAGCTCTGGGGATCTCACATTCACTGCCACCAACCTCATAGTTCCCACACCACGCACTTCCCTTTTCTACCTCCTACCCAAGATCCACAAAACTGCCTGTCCAGGTAGACCTATTGTCTCAGCTTGCTCCTGCCCCACTGAACTCATTTCTGCATACCTTGACACTGTCTTATTCCCACCCCCTTGTTCAATCTCTTCGGACCTATGTTCATGACACTTCTCATGCTTTGAATTTTTTCAATGATTTTAAATTCCCTGGCCCCCACCATCTTATTTTCACCATAGACGTCCAGACCCTATATACCTCCATCCCCCACCGAGATGGTCTTGAAGTTTTTCGCTTTTTTTTTGAATTCCAGACCTAACCAATTCCCCTCTACCACCACTGTCCTCCGTCTAGTGGAATTAGTTCTTACTCTTAATAATTTCTCCTTTGGCTCCTCCCACTTCCTCCAAACCAAGTGTGTAGCCATGGGCACCTGTATGGGTCCCAGTTATGCTTGCCTTTTTGTTGGCTTTATGGAACAGTCCATGTTCCAAGTCTATACGGGTATCCATCCCCCTCTTTTCCTTCGTTACATCGACGACTGTATTGGCACTGCCTCCTGCACTTATGCTGAGCTCGTGTACTTCATTAACTTTGCCTCCAACTTTCACCCTGTCCTCAAATTTACCTGGTCCATTTCCAACACCTCCCTCCCCTTTCTTGATCTTTCTGTCTCCATCTCTGGAGATGGGCTATCTACTGACAACTACTATAAGGCTACAGACTCTCCAGCTACCTGGACTATTCCTCTTCCCAACCTGTCTCTTGCAAAAATGCTATCTCCTTCTCACAATTCCTCCATCTCCGCTGCATCCACTCTCAGGGTGAGGCTTTTCATTCCAGGACGAAGGAGATGTCTTCCTTTTTTAAACTAAGGGGCTTCCCTTCATCCACCAAAAACCCTGCTCTCAAACGCATCTCTCCAATTTCCCGCACATCTGCTCTCAGCCCATCCACCCGCCACCCCACTGAGGGTTGTGTTCCCCTTGTCCTTGCCTGCCACCCCACCAGCCTCCAGTTCCAACATATAATTCTCCATAACTTCCGCCACCTCTAATGGGATCCCACTACCAAGCACATTTTCCCTCCCCCACCCTTTCTGTTTTTCGCAGGGATCACTCCCTACGTGACTCCCTTGTCCACTCTTCTCCCCCTCCCCCCGATTCCTTCCCACCGATCTCACTCCTGGCACTAATCATTGTAAACGGAACAAGTGCTACACCTGCCCTTACACTTCCTCCCTCACCACAATTCAGGGCCCCAGACAGTCCTTCCAGGTGAGGCCACACCACCTGTGAGTCAGTTGGTGTGGTATACTGTGTCCAGTGCTCCCGGGGTGGCCTTTTATAGATTGGTGAGACCCGTCGCAGACTGGGAGACCATTTCGCTGAACACCTACGCTCAGTCCGCCAGAAAAAGCAGGATCTCCCAGTGGCCACACATTTTAATTCTACGTCCCATTCCCATTCTGATATGTCTATCCATGGCCTCCTCTATTGTCAGAATGAATCCAAACTCAGGTTGGAGGAATAACACCTTATATACCGGCTGGGTAACCTCCAACCTGATGGCATGAACATTGACTTCTCCACCTTCTGCTAATGCCCCTCCTCCCCTTCTCACCCCATCTCTGACATATTTAGTTGTTTGCCTGTTCTCCACCTCCCTCTGGTGTCCCCCTCCCTTTCTTTCTCCCGATGCCTCCCGTCCCATGATCCTTTCCCTTCTCCAGCTCTGTATCACTTTTGCCAATCACTTTTCCAGCTCTTAGCTTCATCCCACACCCTCCGGTCTTCTCCTATCATTTCGCATTTCCCCCTCCCCCACTACTTTCAAATCTCTTACTATCTTTCCTTTCAATTAGTCCTGATAAAGGGTCTCAGCCCGAGACGTCGACAGCGCTTCTCCCTATAGATGCTCCCTGGCCTGCTATGTTCTACCAGCATTTTGTGTGTGTTGCTGGCTGAGAGGTGAACACATTGAAATGCACAACATAATTAATGGTTGAACCAGGGATCCCAGTCTCTGAAAAACCGAGTGGGCTGTCCGGGACTGAGATGAGGGGAATTGTCTCCACTCTAAGGGTGGTGAATGTTTGTAAATCCCCACAACAGAGGGTGGTGAAGTCTCAGTGATCATCCTCACATAAAACAGAGTTTGGAATATGTGTGGACACCGAAGGGATTGAGGAAATGAGAAATGGGCAGAAACGGGGCTGAGATGGGAGAGCAGCCGCCAACTTGTTGATGGTTAGAGGGTCTGAATGGCCACCTCCTGCTATTTCTCACTTGATGTTTCAGTGTTCCTGTCCAATGAGGCCAGAGGAATGTGAATAGAAATTAGTGTTTATAAATATGGAATTGATTTAAATGAAACTTGCACATTTCCTGTTTGGGTCTGAATTGTGTGTCTGACCGAGACTCTAACTCTGAGAACTCATTGACCTGGGGTTGGAGGTAAAGGGATCGGGGAAGATATGAAGGGAAAAACTGAATACGTAACTAGTGTAAATATGGAAATAATTGAGGAAAATAATGAAATAATGTGGAAAATGCGGCGGTGGGTCGGGCAGCGTGTGAGGAGCGAGGAGAGGAGTCACCGGGTCATGTGGGAGACCCTCCAGCATCACGTGACCCCGTTTTACCGCGGATCGGCAGCATCTGTGGGTTTGTTTCTGAGGCCCCACCCATCGCTCTGCTAACGCGTAGACGACATCGCGCATGCTCAGTCCCGGAATGGTCTTTTTGGTTCTTTGAGGCAGCTGGACAATGGGTTCGGGATCGGAATAGGGTCCTCGCTCTCTGGGGCGTGGAGTCGGAAACGGATTACTCCCTGCGGGGCGACACCAAAAATTTCCCCTCGGTGACTATTGAACCCGGTCCCGGGCGGGAAGGTCTGACGTTGGTTCGTGAGTTAATTTTCCCGAACTCAAAAAAGAGAAAATCTGCAGATGTTGGAAATGCGAGCAACGCGCGCAAAATGCTGGAAGAGCACAGCAGGCTGGGTAACATCCCGAAAAAGAATACAGTCGACGTTACCGGCCGAAACACTTCACACCGAACCGTCTGAGATGAGCCGCTGCTCATCCTCCATTGTTCTGGTCCTATTAGCAGGATGAAGTAAAACATATTTCTATGTTGTTACTGACGGAGAATTGTATAATTTATGTTCTGTGAGTGATCTGAATGTACTTGCCTGTGATACTGTTACAAGTCAGTGTTTCTCCATACCTGTACTTTCCCGTACTTGTGCACTTGGAGATAAATTCAGCAGCACCTGCGAAAACTCAGTGAGATTTGATTAGTGATGATCATCTTGGTGTTACGTATCCCGTAACTGAATAACTTACCAGCAAAGATAGAGAGGTCCGATGAAGTCTGATGTCACTATTTTTAAACGTTTTTATTTATAAAGGGGCACAAAAGTAAGGTTAATACAAACATTCAGATAATGCACGTCATCAATACTCAATCTAAAGCGCGGGTATAGTAATAATTATCATTAAGAAGTAACCTCGGCTGTTGTCTAGGGGAAAATATTTTGTCCGTTGGAAATACAAAAGTCACTCAGAAGTCTGAAGACTTTAACCTTTCGGGGAATCGTTGGGTTTCACGTGTTTTAGTGGGATCGGAGAAAAACGAAAAAAAACTTGCCCGGGTCTTTATGAAGCCACTCCGTAAAATCAGGGGAACGTTGTTTCCCTGTTGTTAGTTCGAAGTCCTTCTCGGTATTATCAGCCACCCGCTCCCCAGGCAAAGGAGTTAGGAGCGCACGTGGCATTGAGTGGCTTCCAGCCACGGGAGCACTGAGGGAGGGTGTCCTTCTGGTGCGTCGCTGGGGTACTGCCTCCTGCAGTCCCCTTTTATCTTGACTTGCAGAGTTGTAGATGTCCATCAGAGTAGGGTGATGCAATCCCCACCCCCACATTGCCCGAGGGTGTCCATATCCATGGTAGCTGTCACGTAGCAGGGACATGCACGTCACACAGGTGCCACCAAGAACAATGGCCTAAACCGTTGCATTGTCTCTCACTTCCTGGGTCCGAGACCCGAATTAATAGCGATCTTGCGATTCTCCGGAAGGAGAGGGCTGCTCCCGCCCCTTCGGCCCCTCAGAGCTGTGGTACATTCATAACACCTGAGATGAGCCGCTGCTCATCCTCTGTTGTTCTGGTCCTATTAGCAGGATGAAGTAAAGCATATTTCTATGTTGTTACTGACGGAGAATTGTATATTTATGTTCTGTGAGTGATCTGAATGTACTTGCCTGTGAAACTGTTACAAGTCAGTGTTTCTCTATACCTGTACTTTCCCGTACTTGTGCACTTGGAGATAAATTCAGCAACACCTGCGAAAACTCAGTGAGATTTGATTAATGATGATCATCTTGGCAGCTCGGTAGGTCGAATGTATGTGACAGTACACTGTTAAATACAAAACCCTGAACAGTGTTGATTATCAGAGAGATCTTAGAGTCTAAGTTCATCACTCCCTTAAAGAGACTGCACACATTGATCAGGTGGTTCAGAAGGCAAATAGCGTGGTTGTCTTGCATCGAGTTCAAAACTCGGGATGTTGTGTTGCAACTTTATAAAACTAGTTAGACCACATCTGGAGAGTCTCCTACAGTTCTGGTCACCCCCATTCTACGAAGGATGTCCGGGATTTGGAGAGGGTGCAGAAGAGGTTGACCAGGATATTGCCTAGATTAGAGGGCATGAGCTATATAGAGAGGTTGGACAAACTTGTGCTGTTTTCTCCAGAGCCGTGCCGGCTGGGGTGAGACTGGATAGACGTTTATAAGATACCAGAGGATTAGAAGCAGTGACTCAGAAAGGCTGCGTCAATTATTAAGGACCTCCAGCACCCAGGGCATGCCCTTTTCTCAATGTTACCATTAGATAGAGAGGTACAGAAGCTTGAAGGCACACACTGAGTGATTCAGGAAGTGTTTCTTTCTGTCTGCCATCTAATTGCAAAATCGACATTGAACCCTTGAACACTACCTCACTTTTAAAATATATAGTATTTCGGTTTCTTGCACGATTTTTAATCTATTCATAGAATCATAGAAAGCCTGCAGCACAATACAAGCCCTTCGGCTCACAACGTTGTGCCGACATGTCCAAACCTTAGAAATTACGAAGATTACCCGCAGCCCTCTGTTTTTCTAAGCTAGTTTTTCTCTACTTTTCTCTAGTGTCTCCAGCTACCTATCCAAAAGTCCCTTAAAAGACCTGATCGTATCTGCCTCCACCAACATTGCCAGCAGCCCATTCCACATACTCACCATTCTCTGCGTAAAAATAAACTTACCCCTGACATCTCCTCTGTACCTACTCCCCAGCACCTTACACCTGTGCCCTCTTGTGGCAGCCATTTCAGCCCTGGGAAAAAGCCTCTGACTATCCACACGATCAAAGCTTCTCATCATCTTGTACACCTCATCAGGTCACCTCTCATCCTCCTTTGCTCCAAGGAGAAAAGGCTGAGTTCACTCAACCTATTCATATAAGGCATGCCCCCAATCCAGCCAACATCCTTGTAAATCTCCTCTGCACCCTTTCTATGGCTTCCACATCCTTTCTGTAGTGAGGCGACCAGAATTGAACACAGTGGAGTGTGACCAGAGTCATATATAGCTGCAACATTACCTCTCGGCACCTAAATTCAATCCCATGATTGATGAAACCAAAGCAACATATGCCTTCTTAACCACAGAGTAAACCTGAGTAGCAGCTTTGAGTGTCCTATGCACACGGTCCCCAAGATCCCTCTGATCCTCCACACTACCAAGAGTGTTTCCATTAATGCTATGCTCTGCCGTCATATTTGACCTAACAAAATGAACCGTCTCACGTTTATCTCAGTTGAATTTAATTTGCCACTTCTCAGCCCAGTTTTTCATCCTATCAATGTCTTGCTGTAACATCTGACAGCCCCCCACACTATTGCAAATTAACAAACCCATCCCTTCACTTCTTCATCCAGGTGATTTATAAAAATCACAATGAGCAAGGGTCCCAGATATACATATACTATAATTGATTTAGCTATTTATTTTTATTATTTTATTTTGTTTTTTTTCCCTTCTATATTATGTTTTGCAGTGAACTGCTGCTGCAAAGTTAACATATTTCATGACACATGCCAGTGATAATCAACCTTATTCTGATTTTTAGTGGACAGATGATGCATTTTCTCTGGGGGCTGTAATGTCTCATACATTTAAGGTGAGAGGATGTGGGAGGGGCAAGTTGATCTCTTCCATTTAACCACAGATGGGTAGCATCTGAGCGTCTGTTTCTGAGACCCCGCCCTTCAGATGATGTAACAATCACTTTGCAGATGCTCACAGTCTCCTGTTGGGCGATGTTTTCCTTTCTGCTCATTGCTGAAGTGGATCAACTGTGGGATTAGGAAAGTGTCCTCACCTCCTGGGTCGGGGAGCTAGAGGTCGGGATATATATATATTAAGACCGATCTGAAGCGGGGAGATCTGTTATTGGCCGTAAGCCCTGAACTAAGGTCCAATTGCTCATTTATTTTCCAATTATCTGGGCTCGTCAAAAACGTGTCTACTTCATTTAATCTGTATTGAATGATCCAAACCAGGAGCCCAGGATGTCTATTTCAGCAAAATTGAAATGGGAGTCCTGTGAACCGGTTAGGTGAGGCTGTTTACCACAGATCTGCCCCGCTCTCCACTTTGTGACACAAGATCACGTGGGGTGTACTTAGTCCCCAGATGGGTGGTGATGCTTCCTCCTTGTTGTATTGGGGAATCTGATGTTGGCCAATGAGTCCTGTTAAATTACCCCAACTCGCCTCACTTCCTGAGGCTCCTCGCATTTGTCCTCGAGTTTTATGGCTGTTGTCTTCTCCCCGACTGGGGTAGGTGAGAAAGGAGAAAGTCCCATGTTCTGGGGATCTTTGATTTCACTGCCTGCTTTACCGAGGGACTGGGAAGTCTGCGGGGGGGTAATGGTTTCTGTGATGTGCTGATCTGAATCCAAAGGTCTCTGCCGTTCCTCACAGTCACGGGGAAAGCAGTTACCATGCAAAGGCGAGATGTGTCTGGATAGGAAACTTTCTATGGTGCATTGATAAAGATTTTGTGAGGGTCAAAGTGTAAATGCCAAAGTTCTTATTGTTTTCTCTAACTTTGTGATTTTAAGATCTTTTATACAGTAGTGTGTACTATTAATTGAGTATCTGTGTATTGCTGCAGAACCATCATTGATCGTCGTTCTATTCTCCGCCTGGTTCCATCTGCTCATTCCCTGCCCATCTTGTACAAACTCTGTCCAGTCTTTCTCTCCCCCCAGTATCAGTGATATACTTCAAACATCTGGGTCAACCTTGATCCATCCTGTATCACACCTCTTCAATGATATACTGTATATCAGCAATCTTTGTTCTAATCCTTGTCTTCATTGTGAAGTATTCTTTTACACATTTGGCCTTGCTGAATTATTTCCAAAAGCAGTTTTTGTTAGCTGGAATGCCAGAGGGTCCTCAGGTACCAGTTCTGTTGTGCATTAGTGTGGAGGTGCTAGTTTTTGAACAGTGCTGCGGACACACAGCAGCATTTTACTGTCAGCAAAGAGTACTGGGGGAGTTGGTGCTTGGGCTATAATCCTGTAATTGGCATTCCTGCCAAATGGAACTGTCGGTATTTTGGCTTTGATTGTGGTTAGTGCTTCTACAGATGGGTCTGGATGTTCCTCCTTCTGTAATGAAGCAGAATTTTCCAGCAGCTGAACATTAGTTCTGGGCAAATCCCGGATTGCACTACGCAGTCTGAGATGCAGGGATGATGTGTGAGACTTTTAGGGTGGGTGAGTAGCTGACTGTCTGACTCTGTGAGGTTGGGTCCTAGGTTATCACAGTTTTTAATCCAGGTAAAATGGACCCAGGGATCGAGCTGCTTGGGCTTATGAGGTGCTGTGTGAGTATTTCTGGTCTGGAATCAGATGTTTGTTTCCAGAGTTCGTTTGGAAGCAATGACTGCTAATCTGAGGAGAAAATGAGTTCCCATTTCATCCTCACAGGGAGAGGCTACGAGTAAATGGGCTTTTTCGCTTTCACAACAGTAGAAACAGACCCGTGAGTTTGGTGTTCAAACTGTGTTTGGAAATCCACCCCCCCCCCACTGTCGCCTGTCTGTCACTCAGTGGAAATCAAGCAGAATCTCAAGTTGATGGAGATCTGTACTAAAAACTGAAATTGCTTGAAGTCATTTTGATGAAACATTATTAACTTGTATTGTAAAGTTTGTTCCTCTCCCCACATCTTTTCCTTACCTGCTGAGCACTTCTGGTAATTCTAGTTTCTTTTTATTACATTCACCCTGGAATGGTTTACATTTCCTGAAACTGGCCTGTTTGACCTGGAAATGGAAATGCCTCATTCTGTGCTAGCAGAACAGTAAAGAAAGCACAACTTTACCTGTAAATTAACCTGGTACCAATTTGTCTGTTATTCTTTGGAAATGTGTTTAGTACAGTTGTTGATAACGAGGTTTACAATAATAATCTCAGGAATGATTGGCTTTATGTATGAGGAGCATTTGATGGTTCTGGACCTGTGCTCAATGGAGTTCAGAGGGACGGTGGGGGTTGTGGAGAGAAGTATGGTTAAATAAACCTACCAAATACTGAAAAGCCTGCAAACAGTGGACATGGAGAGGATGTTTCCATTAGACGGAGAGTCTGTGATCTGACAGCACAGTCTCAGAATAAAGATCTTTCCCTTTAAACCTGAGATGAGAAAAATATTTTGGCCAAAAGACGTCTGATCTTTGGAATTTGTTGCTGCAGAGGTTGGTTGAGGCTGCCATTTGGGTATATTTATGACAGAGATTAATATATTCATGATTCTGAGTAGCTCAGGGTTACAGGAGGAAGGCAGGAATATGGAATGAAAATCAGCCATGGTTAAGTGGTGGGGCAGTCCAGATGGATCACATCATCAAATTCTGCTCCTGCCTGAATGATGGCTCCTTTTTATCCCATATTGTTTTGTGACATGTGAGGGACGTTAAAGGATTTTTCACTGAGATCATTATATCTGCCTTTAATGTTTAAATTTCAGTGAGTTTTGTTCTTAATAACATTAAGCAGATATGTTTGGTTCTCCTTTTTATTGTTAATGTGTTGCATTATCTCTCTGGTTAAAGTTAGACCTGCGGTAAGAGGTTTATTGGAAAAAAAAACAAACTGAGAGCAAACCACGGGTGAAGACGAGGGAACAGCAACAAGTGAGCCAGCCTGAGTATTGAGGACATCAACTGGAGAGAACAATTCTGAACCAACTGACTCAGAGTTCCCATTAATTCAGTCAGGAGAAAGTTTGGTGTGTTTCATTTACTCAGATACTGGTCCTTTAGACATTACATATCTGTACAAGGGAAGGTAGGAAATAGTTGGAGTGAGACTGAATGTGCCCAGAAGAACCAGTTATGCTTCTGTCAGACCCAGTTGCAATCACTCCAGGTCTGGTAATGTGCTTCCAGCAGCCTAGCCATTTAAAGCCACTCCCATTCAGTGGAAGTCAAATCCAGATAAATTCACTCAGAGACCATATAAATACAAACTCTTTACTCCAAGCGCCCTGGACTTAATTAGTCGCTCAAACAGGAACAGTCTGTGACTGTTTCCCGCCCAATCCATGAACTGACTAACAATTCCCCTTACACCACAGATATATCTGTCCAGATACTCCCCACTCAACACAGGCTGGAGCCAAAGTTATTTACTGTATGACAGTCCCTAAAAACAAATTACAAAATAGTCATAATTGCTACACACACAGAACAGACTGAAGCTGTCCTATCTCTATGCATGTGCACAAGGAGAGAAGCATCCTGAAACCCTAGCTAGCTATACTCAAGAAGTAGTATGAGTCAGCGAGGCTTGGCACATCTGTTGATCATCAACAGTTTCTTTTAGTAAAGCAGGGTGCTATTGTTTAACAAAGTGTTAACCCTTGACATACTTTATGATTCTCTCTCTTTGATTATTACATGATCAACAAAGCAGTATCTTTACAGAGAAAGCAACAAATTACAGCATTGACTTAACAGTGGGTAAAAACAGTGCACATCAATTATAACAATGATATGTACAGCTATTAGGCCATAATGCAAAATCATGCCCTAAATATTACCAAACAGGCCTTTGAAGACCACCATTTTGACCCTTCAGTAAACAAGTGTGAATCCTGCCCTACTTTCATGTTCCTGTCAATCTCCTTGGCAGTGTGCTCAGAGAGAATTGTAATGTTACTCATTAGGGATATCAGTGCAGCATTCTGTGTCAATAATAACACAGGTTCCCACTTTCACAGTTTGGATAAAATCTAAAGCAATATGAATCTGTAGGACTGTTTGCCAGATTGCAATCAATTCAGTGGATGTTTGTGTGACTTGGGCCTGTGTTTCTGTCAGGGCCCCTGCAGTACTGTGGCCAGCTCCTCAAGTGCTGTAGCCAAATTGATAATCTCTCATGAATTCCTAGCTACTCCATTAGAGAGAAAAGTGAACATCCAAAATCGCTGAATCTCAGTTATTCGTCTCCACTGCTGGGCACCTGCAGGCACGGCCAGGATGTATGTTTCTCAGTCGAGGAAGTTCCATTTGGTGGGGGCCTGAGATACCATCCCTCAAAACACTGACAGCCACAGTCATCTCTGACTGGATCACAGTTACTCGCCTCACTTCCACACAACTTAAGCAAAATAATCAAAAGTTAACAGTGTTATCACTGTACATATGTGTAAATATGACTCCCAAACCATTGTGCTCTGGGAATATCAATCTTAAAGTCTTGAGATGGCGAAGTATGAAAGTTTAGGGGAGGGAGGGAGAGAGAGGGAGAGAGAATCCAAAGGTGAATGTTGAGAGAAGGCAATTACGTCGAATTCCACGGTGGTAAAACTGGATAACAGTCGCCGTAGGTCTTATCCGTCATCGTTCCAAATGTACGTACAAATGATCACCAAAAGTAGCTTCTCACAGGGGTTCCGTCTTAAAAGGGAACTACCACGGAGGCAAGGGTTAACACACAGGTATTCCATAAAGTACTCCCAATCCAGATCCAACACACAAATGTAACCCTCTGGGTCACCTCAGGCTCGCTCAGCTCGTTCTCGTCTAGGTGGAGCAGCCTTCGGCCCCACCAAACTGGGTAATCAGCTGGTGTGGATGCTGTGTGATGTCTCCGCCTTGCCCAAAAACAGACAGTACACCATAAGTGATTAAATGAGTACAATTTATAAAGGTTACTATAACTAAGTGATTAATAACGATACAGTATATATGAAGAGAAAAAAATAAAGAAAAGGCGCCAAACTCATCAAAGTCCAAACCACTTCATGCACAACCGTTGGAGCTCAATTACTGAAGTCTTCTGATGACCATTCGATTCCCTCCGAACTCCTCGACTCGCAGCTCAGGACCCTCCGAGTGGCCAACCAAGCACATCTAGCTTCATTCCCCCCTCCTCGGAGTACCTCCTGGCCTCGGACCCCCGCTTGGGGTCCATTTCTCGCCCAGCTTACAGCATTGCGTCCTCTCTCTCAACCCCCTCGCGCCGATCTGCCCAAAAGCCCGTCAACAACAGCTTACAGACTCAGAAGAAAGAACATTAATCCCCATTTGGTTTACAAAGGAATACAATTCTCCCAGCACTCTCTCGCAACAAAGAAACATTCCTGCTTTTAACAAAACAAAGAAGCCCTTTCCCAAGAGTAAAAAAGAAAAAAGAAGAAACCCCCTTTACAGAAAGTATTACCGACAGTCATTTACACAGAATATCCCTTCTCACATGTGGTTACAACATAACACACGAAAACCCAGCTAAGGGTTAACAAAAGTGGTAGCCACTGGATACTCACATTGTGTACAGTTTTGGTCTCCAGGGTTAAGGAAGGACATTCTGGCAATTGAGGAAGTTCTGTGTAGATTCACTGGGTTGATTCCTGGGATGGCAGGGCTGTCTTACGCAGAGAGATTGGGCTTGTACACATTGGAATTGAGGAGACTGAGAGGGGATCTGATTGAAACGTTTAAGATAATTAAAGGGTTTGATAGGATTGAGGCAGGAAATATGTTCCAGATGTTGGGAGTGTCCAGTACCAGAGGGCATGGATTGAGAATAAGAGGTCAGTTATTTAAAACAGAGTTGAGGAAGAGCTTCTCCCAGAGAGTTGTGGAGGTGTGGAATGCACTGCCTCGGAAGACGGTGGAGGCCAATTCTCTGGATGCTTTCAAGTAGCAGCTAGATAGATATCTGATGGATGGGGGAATCAAGGGATATGGGGACAAGGCAGGGACTGGGTATTGATGGTGAATGATCAGCCATGATCTCAGAATGGAGGTGCAGACTCGAGGGGCCAAATGGTCTACTTCTGCACCTATTGTCTATTGTCTAAAATCCACATAGAGATTATACGAATTATCACCAATACTGATTTGTCACAGGGGTACCCTCTTCAAGTGAATTACCACACCCAG
Source organism: Hypanus sabinus (assembly GCF_030144855.1). Taxonomy (NCBI): domain Eukaryota; kingdom Metazoa; phylum Chordata; class Chondrichthyes; order Myliobatiformes; family Dasyatidae; genus Hypanus; species Hypanus sabinus. The sequence continues at coordinate 124,424,774 of NC_082711.1, read as the reverse complement.
GCAAGGGTTAGCACAAGTGTTCTCCACAGGATACTCCCAAACCAAAAGATCCACTCCTGCATATCAAACAAAGTGACAATCACACATTCGGTATAAGCTGGATCAATAATCTACCCACCCTTGTGGGTATAGGAGTCTCCAAACAGTGACCTGTGGCCACAAGGTCCTTTGTTTTGAACCTTCCATCTTCTTTCTTCCTCTCTGTCTGACTGTATGTCTCTGACTGTCCTTGCTTAAGTAAATCAAACTGCCAGCAAGTGTAAACACGCTGCATAGTCAAATTGTTCTGCCCCTCTCTCTCTCAGTAAGAGTCAAACAGGAGCTGGAAAAGCCAGTGGCTGACATCACTCAGGCACTCTCTCTTAAAATGATAAGTCCACGTCAAGAAACGTAGGGATTCATCACTCCTCTATCAACCAATGAATTTTCTTGTAGTCTGAGGGAGTCCTTCTACTCATTTCCTTCAGTAACACGTTTGCAGTCTGTTTGTTGTATCCACTGAGATTGCCCCTTCTGTTTCACAGCTGTGAGAGGGGGAGAGTGGTCAGTGCACTTGATATGATCCTCTCCACTGAGATCTGAGTTTCCCTTGATCCCAGTTCTTGATCAAGACAAAATTCCCAGGTTCTATGGTGGGATAGTCACTCTTCTCTTCCTTGTAAGCCTGTCATACCTGTGAAAGTAATGCTTGGAAAATGTTGGTTAGTTGGCATTTATATTTCCCCATCTCTTCCCGTAGGGTATACATATCCAATGTTGCTGGTAGACTTTCTGGAAGTAATGGTACACAAGGTCCTAGTCCCCAGGGTGTCCTCATGGGTTGTCCATAGATGATTTCAGCTGGTGTGACAACCCTGACTTCCCCTGTGGGGTAACCCTCATGTGGAATAGGGCTAACTGTAGGACTTTCAACCAAGTGAGTCCAGTCTCCACCGTTAGTTTGGCCAATTTACTCTTCAGAACGCCATTGGCTCTTTCCACTATGCCAGCGGCCCATGTTGCTTGATAGCTAGTTCGTTACATAACCCTTTGTTTACTTTCGCCACAAAGTGTGGGCCATTGTCAGAGCTCAGTATCTCTGGCAGGCCGTATCTGGGAGTTATTTCCTGTAATAATACCTTCACAACGGTTATAGCAGTATTATTGGTAGTTGGAATAGCTTCAATCCATCTACTAAACACATCTATAATAACTAAGCAGTATCTATAGTAATGCGCTCTAGTCAATTCAATAAAATCAACATGTAGACGTGGAAAACGTCCACCTGTTGTGCAGGGTACAGGTGACCAACCATTCCCTCCTTTCCCAGATGTGTATAGTCATGTATATAATCGATCAATATTGGTAAAAACTGTGGTGAATGCAAACCCGTCCTGCTGGGGTGATCCAAAAACCTAGGGCAGGGTCTTTCGGGAACTCCATTTAGGACCACTGCGCTCCTCCTCAGAGGCGTCCCCCTGAAAAGTATGTACCATCCACATGTCTGGCAAACCCGTTCTTCTTAAGTCACGAAAAGTTGCTTGATGGGAACCCAAGGGGACTGCAACGACCAAGGACTGTGCCGCTCATCTCGCTGTCTAATCTGCTAAAGCATTGCGTTTAATAAACCGGTCAGACATGCGGGTGTGGGCCACATATTTAATAATAGCCAAAACTTGATGTAGCTGTAGAGCGGTGAGAAAGTTGACCACAAAGGTGGCATTACTAATGGGGTGGCCAGAGGAAGTCAGGGATCCCAATGTTCCCAGAGAGCCCCGTAGTCATGCGCAACTCCAAATGCATAACGTGAGTCTGTGTAAACATTCCCACTTTTGTCTGTTGCTTGGATAGAGGCACGAGTCAGAGAAAACAGCTCAGCTTTCTGGGCAGAGACAGCTGTTTCAAAAGAGGCCTGCTCAACTACTTCACTGTCCATCACTGTATCACATAGCTAGAATATCGTTCTCCTGCTGCATCCACAAAAGACCTTCCATCCTCATAAAAAGGTGCTTCACTGCCCTCTTTTCCTTTAATCTCTCCAAACACAGTGACTGGGAACTTCTGTCCGTCAATAATATTGTCTTTCCTCAGTTGAGCACCCCGTAGCATCACAGCACAGAGTCACATGAGGGTCGGCCGCTGGCAGAAGGGTTTCAAATGCAGTGGAGTCCAGATGAAGTGCCCACCACTTGGAGGGGGGGGAGTCAGAAACTGGGGAAGCTGTAGATTGTTCGCTCGACCCAGGATGATACCCTTGTCCATGCGTAGAATCTCGACTTCCAACGGACAGAGCAAGTCTCTCCCTCCTAGATTGCACCTCAGAATCTTGAAACTAAATGCAACCTCACACTGGTTCCCCTGGAATTCCATCTGCTGTGGCTGAGTACGAGAATATGTACTTTCCGTGCCTTCGAACCCAGACAGAGTGGTTGTAGCGTCTGATAGCTCGAATCCCTTTTCCGATACCATATCCTGATTGAGAGTGGTTGTGGTTGTCACAATATCAATCATAAATGGAGCTGGGATACCAGCAACTTGCAATATTACATTGGGCTGTTTCTGAGGGGTGTTACTCACGGTAGGAAGCATCCTTGATTGTCAATTTCTAAATGGGTTGTTGTCCCCACCTGTCCCTTGGTAGGTTCTTGTTCCCATTTCTGATTCCCAGATATAGCCCACTTGCGTCCTTCTTCCCGCTGAACATATTCACCTTCAATATTACTTCCCTTCGGGATTGATCGGGATTCAAAAGGCCGGTCCCAATAATATGTCAAAAGTTGTCACATTGGATTTTGGTTGTTGTCAGGACAATCCATATTATTTGTTGTAATCATGTTGGTAACTTAGTTGGTAAGCATTGGAGCAGTAAGGCCTTAAACTGGGGGATGGATTCCCATCTTTAAAGGCTTGGTTTCTTGCGAAAGTGCCGTAGCAGGCCACAAATCGCTCCCAATAGTCTGGTCCCAATTCTCCAGGCTTAGGTTTGCATTCAAGTACTTTAGTGATATTTACAGGTTCCTGGAGAGTTCTTTCCAAGGCTTGAATAATCTGGTCTCTTTGTTCATTCTCATTATGGTTTCCCGCTTTTAACTCTTGATAGGTTTGGTATCTCAGTTCTGCCTTCCATTTCCGCCCCTCATCAGCTGAGAGAAATGTGCCGCAGAGACCGAATAAATCTTGTGGGGTCACATTAAAAATTTGTATAGTACTGTTCTCAGTATAGTTTACTGAGCAAACTATGCTGGTTTTTCTTTTCTGTCTGGGGCCTGATTCATGATCATTATCATTTCTTGAGACTTCCAGGGTGCATACACAGGAATCACTGAGGTCTGTCCCTCCTCCAGCTCATGGATTGGGCAGCATTCTTGTGGGCAGTTGTCTCTGTGGAGTCATTAATTCTGGGGTTTTATAGGATTCTTCCCCTGCTGTATCGGAATAATCCTCCGTATTCCCTTTCTGGATCTCAGGGTATAGGAACCTCCCGTTCCCTGCAGTCGCTGTTTTACCCAAGTGGCCACCGTATCTGAGTACTGGGAGAATTGGGGTTCGGGAGCACTGGGTGCACTTGACCCTTGGTAAGGTGGGTGGGGGTGGGACGGTGGGTGTCCACTCCTCATCACGGCCACTGTCCACAAAAAGGGTCAATATGCCTGTAACGTTCTCCTTCGCGTGTAACGAAACGCCGAATTAAACGTCGAGATAAACCACAGTCAATAAGAACCAGATCGCAGTAAGATTAACCATTTACTGTTCACTCTTCACATTAACATATGGTGAAAACTGTTGATAAAACAATACAAGATTGATACAGTATTTGTTCCTTCCTTAATATCACATTTCAATTGTAAATACTTGCAAAGGTGACTATAACTACATTACACTAAGGTGCAGTATACAGGGAGAGTTTACCTGCTCCATTGACTACTTTAAATACGCTTCCATGCAAACTATCTGCAACTCTTTAACTAACGAAAGCATAAACATTATCGACCGTCGTTACTTCTAACAGGATCGGCATTAACATCTTAGTTCAATATATCGATTATCTATTAACTTACAGCGTTGCTCTCACTGTGATTTCTCATGCCTGCAAAACAACTTCTGCTCAGGTGAGCCTCGTGGTAAGCCCCCACCCTCGCGCTAATTTCAAACCGGTAGTTTCCCACAAGACGCGGCGAAACCGGATGTGACGTCATCGCATGCCGATATATTTTACATGCAATGAATATACTTTAAACACTTCTAATTCTAACTAGAAAATACTATCGAATGAATTACTAAGCAAAAATATTATAAACTAAATAACTGTCGTAAAGACAGCACAATGCCAGACATGGGTTTGTGATCCCTCGTTTCCCCATCAGTTCGAACTTTAGTTTGACATTCCTGCCCTTCTCTCCTATCTAGGTTGGCCTTGGTTTGCTTACGTTGTTTTCCCTGTTCTCGCTTTCAGCGCCAATCCACCCACTCATGCTCTGCTTTTACCGTCTCCCAACCTTTGGTCTTCCTTCTGCAGTACATACCTCTATCCCTTTGTTACATACATTGTTCCTCCAACTTACTAATAACACGCTGTTTCACTTTACATCTGTCTTTTCCTTGCATTTCCTTTTCAACAATTTCCACTTCTTTTCACAGTTCTTTTTCCATATCGAATAATCCATATCAAAGTACTTGTTCTCATGAGGTAGTAACACCATGTTCCCCCTCTCCCCCCCCCAGTGGCCACATTTTCTTTCCCAACTTCTTATTTAGCGCTGCACTCAACATTCGCAAATCTTTTTCCTTGTCTGGAAAACTCACACATATTGTGTAGGGCTGCTCCTGGTCCACTCGTATCAATCGACTGAAATTGACTCCTGTTCTCTAAGTAGTTTACCCGGCACAAAGCTTCCTGCTCAATTAACAATCAAATAAATTTACCCAACTGTCTCCTCCTGCTCAGTTGATACATTTATCTGGCAAGTCTGCCTCCTGCCCACTTAGTAAAATTTACCCGTTACCACCTCCACTTAGTAAAATGTTGCCTACCTTATATGAGTCTCCCGACAGATTATTTCCTGATCCTGTCAAGGTATGCGATCGGCCTTGGTCAAGGGACTGTACCTCCAAAGGAACAAACTCAGAGTGACAAAAGGTAAAATACCTCTTGGGCGCCCGGTCGATCTCCACAGTCCCCAGAGAGGTCCACCCGCTTACTTAGTCATTCTGCTTGGCACTCCCTATATTGGGATCCTGTTTGTGACACCAAATGTTAAAGCTGAATCTGAATAAAACTCAGGAGACCAGCTTCTTATCGTCACCACAGTTTATTGCGCATTTCCCTGCAGGAGTTTGAGACCCAGTTGTCAAAGGGAAGGCACGTAAGCACTGCCACCAGCTGACTTAGGCAGGTTACAGCTGTATATTTATACATTGTAAGCCCCATACATTACTACAGCAAGATGTTATTTGAACTGGTACACCCACCAAATCTGTTGGTGCTATACTTAATTACTTAGATAAGAGAGTTTGCTACATAAAGGTTTTAGTTACATATGGATGTATTGTCCAGTCCTTATCGGTTATTCTCTTTGCAAGGCACTGACTTAATTATAAGCAGATGTTCATTCCTGTACTTATCGGCGAGTTCTTCTCCCGTTACACAAACGAGGGTACAATATATAATGTTATTACCTAATGAGGGTGCAATGTACAATGTTATCATCTCTCAGTGTATCTCTCTGCAAGTCTCAGAGAACTGGTAAAAAGCCTGTCTTAGCTAACCGCAGAAGACAGAGTTTACTTCAGTTCAAAAATTCCTATTCAGTCCCAATTATTCTTTTAGCCACAGGTTACATTGGTTCAAAATGATTGTCTTATATATTCTCACTTCCTCAGGATGGTTCAGGGTAAATATTGATGTCCAGTATAGAAACTGGTGTTACCTGTATGTATTGTGGTGATGCAAAAGTTGCTGGAGAATTTACAAGTTGGAAGAAGTGGAGTGATATTTCGAAATCTGACTTTTTAAAGCATAGTTTAGCAAGCAAACCAGATATGGACAATGTGCAAAAGCTCTGGTGAGAAAATCCTTCATTACCCATTACAAGCCTGCTGCATAGGTTGTCTGAGAGTGCGGATGAACTTGATCAAACCCAGAGGAGAACGATGTTCTTTACGACAGTGATTTGCAGCTGTTAAAATGAATACCTCGAAATATAAAATTTACTGCCCATAACTTGTTTTCACTGGGCAAAAAAATTGCACAGCACAAGATTTTTCCTCACACTGGTCATTACAAATTAGAGTGGGCTTTGGTAGGAAGGTGGGGAGACCTCCAGTGTCTCTGACACCCTCACCTACAAGATGTGTATCCAGCTGCAGCTTGTAACCCTGCATTTTAAGGAGTTGGAACTTGAAATGAATGAATTCCGGATCAGCTGGGAGTCGGAAAGAGTGATAGATATGACATGAAGAGAGTCAAGTCAAGTTAGAGTTGAGTTACACCCAAGATACCGGACACAGGAAACTGGGTGAGAGTCAGGAATGGGAATGAGGTAAAATAGCCATCGCAGAGTACTCATGTTGCTATCCCGCACAACAGCAGGTGGACCACTTTAGGAACTGTTGGGGGTACCTGGCAGGGGAAAGTCAAAGGGCTGAAAGGAGATTCGTTAGTTAGAGGAACAGAACAAGAGGGGACTAATATCAAAGTGGTGAAGCTTGCCAGTGCTAGTCTGGGGGGTGGGGGGTGAGTGGTTGATGTGGTTAATATAAGTTGCAGGGGGAATGGGACCCAGAATGACAGAACAGATATCTTCATATACAAGAGGAGTAGAAATCTTTGCTACATCTTTATCTAAATGTGCAATGTATAATTTATAGTAATTTATAATAAATAGTTTATACATAGGACACAATAGAAAAATAGACATGCATTTGTATCTGCATGACTTAATCAGCCTTATGTATTGGTAGAAGATGATGTCCCAGAGCCTATTTGTCCTTTTGCTGTGGTACAGTTTTCTGGATGATAGCAACAGGAACAGTTTGTGGTTGTGGTGAATTGGGTCCTCAATATCCTTTGGGCCCTTTTTACACACCTATCTCTGTAAATGTCCAGAATAGTGGGAAGTTCACATCTACAGATGTACTGGCTGTCTGCATTACTTTCTGCAGTTTCCTGCGATTCAGGGACGTACAGTACCCATACCAGCCAGTGATGCAGCCAGTAAGGATGCTTTCAATTGTGTCCCTGTTGAAAGGTCTTCGGATTTGGGGCCCCATCCCAAATTTCTTCAACCAGCTGAGGTAAAAGAGATGCTGCTGTGCTCTTATCACAACTCAGCCAGAATGTAAAGACAATGTGAGATCCTTGGTGATGTTTACGCCAAGAAACTGAAAGCTGTTCACCCTCTCAACCCCAGATTCATTGATGTCAATGGGGGTTAGCGTGCTTCATTACTCCTGTAATCCACAATCAGCTCCTTTGTTTTTGTGACAATGATGGAGATTATGTTTACTTGAAACCATTCAGATGTTGTTCAGACCTCAGATAGAACCAGCAATCAGAGAGTTGTGCATGGTGCGATCATTGTGTTGAGTTGCGCATACCACAATGCAAGAAGCATCGAAGGAAAGCCTGATGAGCTCAGGAGGGACTTGGTTGCACCCAACAGTCTAAGGGATTTAGAGGAACAAATTCGTAGAGAGATCGCAGACCATTCCAAGAATCCAAGGTTGATTTAGTAAGTGATTTTAACTTTCCATATATTGACTGGGACTCCCATACTGTAAAAGGACTCGATGATTTAGAGTTTGTCAAATGTGCCCTTAATCAGTTTGTAGAATTCCCAACGTAGAAGTGTGCAATAAGATGTCAGGAAATGATCCAGGGCTGGTGACAGAAATTAGTGATCATAATGCTATGAGACTGCTGGGTCCTAAAGTCCACCGCACTGTGAGAAGTTAAATCAAGGAGTTGAGCTCCATGTTCTTTGGTATCTGTGAGGGGTCCCGGAACCAATCCCCTGCGGATAAGGAGGGCCGACTGTATGCAAAAAGAGGGGTCTGGACCATGGTTTGAGATTCTAAATTGGAGAAAGGTCAATTTTGGTGGTATCAGAAAAGATCTGACAAGTGTGGCCTTTTATATTTTGGTGAGACCCGACATTCTTCAATTTTCCCTTCTCTAGCTCTGTATCCCTTTTGCCATTCACCTTTCTGGCTCTTAGCTTCATGCCACTCCCTCCGGTCTTCTATCATTTTGCATTTTCCCGTCCCCCTCCTACTTTCAAATCTCTAACTATCTTTCCTTTCAGTTAGTCCTGACGAAAGGTCTTGGTCAGAAACATTGACAGCCTTTCTCCCTATAGATGCTGCCTGGCCTGGGTTTCCACCAGCATTTTGTGTGTGTCTCTTGAATTTCCAACGTCTATAGATTTCTTCGTGGTTTTGGACAGGCTGTTTTCAGATGGGTGTATTTGGTAAGTGGGAGGCCTTCAGAAGTGAAATTTTGGGAGTGTAAAGTTTGTATGTACCTGTCAAAATAAAAGTTGAAAGGTAACTGGTGCAGGGAACCGTGGTTTTCAATAGATACTGAGGCCCTGGGTATTTTGTTCCTCGCAATGCCTCGGACTGTTGAGTCAGTAATGACTACAGTATCATCATTCCACACCCTGAGCTCATCAGACTTTTTTTTAATCGTCTTCTGTTGGTTTCAAAAAATTTCCCGTGAGTTTTTGCTCTTTTGCTTGCTCTCTCTTTGGCTTGTATTTTGGCTTTGCCTTCTCATTTCAGCCACTGTTGTGTCCTCGTGACTTTCCAGTGCTTCCAATTCTTTGGGATGCATCTATCACTCAGCTCCCAAATTGCTCCCAGAAACTCCAGCCATTGCTGCTCCATCATCACTCCTACCTTCTCCCTTCCAAACAAGTTTGTCCAGCTTCCCTATCATAGAAACATGGAGAATTTCAGTATGGAAACAGGCTATGTGGCCCATCTAGTCAATGCTGAAAAAGCATTTAAGCTGTCCAATGCAACTACCTGCAGTGGGACCATCGCCTTCCATACCGCTCCCATTCATGCTCCCATCCAAGCTTGTTTTAAATGGTGAAACCGAGCTCATATTCACCACTTGTGCTGACTTCTCATTCCACACTCTGACGACTATTTCAGTAAACGAGCTTTTCCACATGTTCCCGATAATTTTTCACCTTCCCCACTTACCCATGACCTCTGGTTGTAGTCCCACTCAGTATCAGTGGAAAAAGCTGTTTGTATTACCCATCTGTATACTTATAATTTTGTATACTAACAAAACCTCAAAGCAATGTATATTTTCCTTGTTTATGTTTAGATCCTTTTTAGGTGTATAAAATGATGAGAGGCATTGATCATGCAGATAGCCAGAGACTTTTTTCCCCATGGTTGAAATGGCTAGCATGAGGGGGCATTGTTCTGACGTGCTTGGAAATAGACACCAAGAAGATGTCAGGGGTAAGTGTTATTATGCAGAGCGTGGTACGTGCCTGCAATGCGCTGCCAGCAGCGGTGGTCGAGGCAGACACAATAGGGTCTTTTAACAGCCTTTTAGATAGGTACATAGAGCTTATAAAAATAGAGGGCTATGCACTAGGGAAATTCTAGGCAGTTTCTGGAGTAAGTTGCATGGTTGGTACAACATTATGGGCTGAATTGCCTGGAGTATGCTTTAGATATCTATGTTCTATGTTGAACAGCGAAATAACTTTGGCTATCCTAAAATCCTCTGATAAGTCCCCCATCACTAAGGATGATTTAATTATCTTTGCTAGAGCCCTGACAATTTCTGCATTTCCCTCCCGTAGGGTCCAAAGGAGCACCTTATCATGCTCTGGAGATTTGTCCATCCTAAAGTGCCTCAGGATAGCAAAGTTTCATCTTCTTTAATCTGTACAGGGTCCAAGATTTTAATGCAGCTTTTCCACGCTCCCATAGACCCCGTGTCCATCTCCCGAGTGAATAGGGATGAAAAAATATTTAAGATCTCCCCCATCTGCTTTGGTTCTACATGTGGATTTCCATTCCAGTCTTCCAGAGGACCAACTTTGTGCCTTACAATCCTTTTGCTCTTAATCTAACTCTGGAATCCCTGAGGATTATCCTTCATCTTTCCTGCGTCGGCAACCTCATGCCTTCTTCCAGCCATCCTGATTTTTTCTTATTTGTTCTCTTGCATTTCTTATCATGTCAAGTCACTTTTACAGTCCTTAGTAAAAATTAGACAACTTTTTTCAGGACCATGGTGTTGCATGACACAATACAAAAACTAGACTGAAGTACATAAAAAACAACACAGAAAAAACTGCACTAAACTACAGACCAACCCAGGACTGTGTAAAGTGCACAAAACAGTGCAGGCATTACAATAAATAATAACCAAGACAATATGGCAGTAAGGTGTCAGTCTAGGCTCTGGGTATTGAGGAGTCTGATAGTTTGGGGGAAGAAACTGTTACATAGTCTGGTCGTGAGAGCCCAAATGCTTTGATGCCTTTTCCCAAACGGCAGGAGGGAGAAGAGTATGAGGGGTGCGTGGGGTCCTTCATAATGCTGTTTGCATTGCGGATGCAGCATGTAGTGTAGATGTCCATGATGGCGGGAAGTACTCCAGACCTTTCTGGAGTACTGAATGACATTCTGAATGGCACACTCCAGGCCATTCAGCCCACAATTTTGTGCCAACCATGCACCTTACTCTAGAAACTGCCTAGAATTTCCCTAGTGCATAGACCCTCTATTTTTCTAAGCTCTATGTACCTATTTAAAAGGCTGTTAAAAGACCCTATTGTATCTGCCTCAACCACCTCTGCTGGCAGTGCATTCCAGGCATGCACCGCTCTCTGTCTAATAAAACTTACCCCTGACATCTTCTTGGTGTCTATTTCCAAGCACGTTAGAACTATGCCCCCTCGTTCTAGCCATTTCAACCCTGGGGAAAAAGACAGCTGACCTCACCATCCCCTGCAGGGTCTTGCGATCCGAGTTGGTGCAATTTCCGAACCAGGCAGTGAACCAGGCTGCTCTGGATACTCTTAATACAACCCCTGTAGAATGTGACGAGGATGGGGTATGTGAGATGGACTTTTCACAGACTTCTCAGAAAGTAGAGACGCTGCTGGGATTTCTTTGCTATGGAGCTGGTGTTGAGGGACCGGGTGAGATTCTCCTCTAAGTGAACACTCAGAAATTTTGTGAGCTTAACGATCTCTACCGAGGAGCCTTTGATATTCAGCGGATATCGGTTGCTCCGCGCCCTGCTGAAGCCAACAACCATCTCTTTTGTTTTGTTCACATTCAGAGGCAGGTTGTTGGCTCTTCACCAGTCTGTTAGCTGCTGCTCCTCCTCTCTGTAAGCCGACTCGTCCTTCTTGCTGATGACACCCGCCACGGTTGTGTCATCGGCGAACTTGCAGACATTGTTTGAGCTGAGTGTTGCAGCACAGTCGTGGATCAGCACAGTGAACAGCAGTGGACTGAGCAAACAGCCTGGGGGGGGGGGTCCCCATGCTCAGTGTGATGGTGTTGGAGATGCTGCTTTCAACTCGGACTGACTGAGGTCTCCCAGTCAGGAAGTCTAGGAGGCTCAGCTTTCCAGTCAGTTTCTGAGGGATGAATGTGTTGAATGCTGAACTGAAGTCTATGAACAGCATTGGAATGTATGTGTCTTTTTCGTCCAGGTGGGTTAGGGCCAGGTGTAGGGTGATGGCAATGGCGTCGTCTGTTGAGTGGTTCTGACGATACACAATCTGCAGGGGGTCCAGTGAGTGGGGCAGCAGGGTCTACATATGCCTCATGATGATCCTCTTGAAACAATTCATGATGATGGATGTGAGTGTACCAGGATGGTAGTCATTTAGGCAGAACACTGAAGACTTCTTCGGCATGGGGATGATGGTGGTGGCCTTGAAGCATGTTGGAATCGTGGCTGTGCTCAGGGAGATGTTGAAGATATCAGTGAGTACATCAGCTAGCTGGTCTGTAAGTCCACTGAGCACGCTACCAGGAATGTTGTCTGGTCCATCAACCTTCCTTGGGCTGACGCTGCACAGGGTTCTTCTCACATCGGCCATGGTGAGACACAGCACCTGGTCATTTGTAGGAGGGGTGGACTTCCTCGCTGCCAAGTCATTTTCTGCCTCAAAACGGGCGTAGTTATTCAGCGCATCTGGGAGGGAGGCATCACCCGCACAGTCAGGTGATGTTGTGTGGTAATTGGTGATGGCCTGGATACCCTTCGACATGCGCCACGTGTCGCATGATGTCCTGGAAGTGGCTGTGGATTTTCTTGGCTTGTGCACACTTTGCTCCTCTGATGGCCTGGGACAGTTTGGCCCTCACTGTTGTTAGGGCTGCTCCATAAGAACCTACCTGTGTATCCCTGTTATGCAACTCCATTTTGTGCTTCACCAGGGTTTCAATATCACTTGAAAAACAAGGTTCCCTGCAATTTCTGTCTTTACCTTTTAATCTGACAAGCACATACCCGCTTTGTACTTCCAAAATTTTGCATTGAAGGCCTGCCATTTACCAAGCACAACTTTGCCATAAAGCAACCTGTCCCAGTCCACAGTTGCCAGATCCTAGTGTCATAATCCAGGTGTTGATCCATGCCCTGAACACATGTGCGTTTCCTACGATCCTCCTTGTATTGGAATGTACAGGGCTCAGCGTATTCAATGTACCATGCTCAACGTTTTTCATTCCTGACTTTGTCTGAGGTCTGAACAACATCTGTCTTCACAACCTTTCCACTATCTGTTCTGTTATTCAGGCTCCCATTCCCCCTGCATCTTTAGTTTGACCTCCCCCACCCCCTACTGTGCAGCACTCGTAAGCCTTACCACTGGGATATTAGACACATTCTTGTTTTGTTCTCCAACCTAACGGATCCTCTATCACCCCTTTGGCTTTCCTCACTCAGATCAAAGAACAAAGAGGTGCATACCAGGTACAGGCAGATATGAACAAATGGTGTACATATGAGTTATAGGAAATACAAGTCAACATTTATAAAAGAAATAAAAGACGGCATGAGGTTGTGCCATCAAACAAGATGAAGGAGAATCCTCAGAAATTCTTCAGATATGTTAATTGCAAAAGGATTGCAAGGGACAAAATTGGTCCTTTGGAAGATCAGAATGGTAATCCATATAAGGAGACAAAATAGATGAGTGAGATTTTTTTTTCCAGCTGTAATTACTCAAGAGATAGACCAAGAGTCTACAGAGTTGAGACAAAGCAGCATGACCTTCATGGACTCTGTACAGATTACAGAGGTGGAGGTGTTTGCTGTCTTAAGGCAAACTACCATGGATAAAGCACCAGGTCATGACAAGTTGTTATCTAGGACCTTGCAGAAGACAAGTGCAGAAATTGTCAGTGCCCAGGCACAGATATTTGAATCATCCGTAGTGACAGCTGAGATACTGTAGGATTGGAGGATAGCCAATATTGTTCCGCTGTTCAAGGAAGGCTCTAAAAATAAACTAGGGAATAATACGTCAGTAGTGGGAAAGTTATTTGAACATATGTTCAGGAACCGGATATGTAAGTATTTGGATTGACATGGAGTGATTAAGGATAGACAGCATGGCTTTGTGCATGGTAGATCATGTCTAACCAATCTTATTGAGTCCCTTGAGGAAGTTATCAGGAAAGTGGATTAAGCAAGGCAGTGGATGTTGTCCTCATGGACTTTAGCAAGGCACTTGACAAAGTCTGATATGGGAGGTTGGTCATGAAGGTTCAGTCACACAACATTCAAGATGAGATAGTTAATTTGATGAGACGCTGTCTTTGGGAGAAGCCATAGGGTGGTAGCAGATTGATACCTCTCTGACCAGAGGCCTGTGGCAAGTGGTGTACCATAGGGATCAGTGCTGGGTCTGTTGTTGTTTGTCATCTATATCAGTAATCTGGATGATATTGTGCTTAACTGGATCAGCAAATTTGTGGACTACACGAAGACAGGTGGTGTAGTGGACAGCGAAGAAGACTATCATGCCTTGCAGTGCTATCTGAACCAGCTGGGAAAATGGTTTGAAAAACGGAAAATGAAATTTAATGCAGATAATTGTGATGTGTGGCACTTTTGTAGGATGTACCAAGGTAGGCCTTTCACAGTGAATAGTAGGGCACTGAGGAGTGTTGGAGAAGAAAGGGATCGGGAATACAAGTCCTTAATTTACTGACAGTGGTGTCACAGTTAGATAGGGATGGAAAGAAACATTTTGCCCTTTGGCCTTCATGAACCAAAGTACTGGCAATAGATCAATGTTATATTGACACGTATAAGACATTGGTGAGGCCTAATTTGGAGCATTGCATGTAGTTTTGGTCACCTACCTACTTGAAAGATGTAAAAGAGCTTGAAAGTTGTTGCCAGGTCTGGAGGACTTGGGTTATAAGGAATGATTGAAAAGGTCAGGACTTTAATCCTTGGAACATAGGAAATTGAGGGGATATTTGATTGTGATAGAGGGGCATAGATAGGGTAAATACAAGCCGGCATCCTCCACTGAGATTTGGTGGGACTACAACAAGAGGCCATGGGTTAAGGGTGAAAGGTGAAATGTTAAGGGGAACATGAGAAGAAACTTCTTCACACAGATCGTCATCCGAATGTGGAATGAGTAGCGAGCACAACTGGTGCGTGCGAGCTCGAGTTTAACATTTAAGAGGTTTGTAAAGGTACCTGGATGGTAGGTGCATGGGACTGGGCAGCTTAAATAGTTCAGCACAAAGTAAGTGGCCTAAAAGGCCTGTTTCTGTGTTGTATTTTTCTATGACTGTGACAAGATTCTGAAAAATTACTAATATTCGTTTGAAGTCCTTTTAACAGCTGTGCAGACCAATCATTCACCTCAGCAGAGATGTTATGGTATTAAAACTGTGGCACTTTAATAGTACATGAAAGAAAATCCCAGCTGCACATCAACAAAAACGATTTCCATGAAACTGTTTCAGTTACTGCGAGGCCAGACACCCATGCAGTTCAGCAGGAATAGGGAATAATACCAATGGAGAGAGTCAAACTGAGCCAGTCACAAATTGGAGGTGGGCAGAAATGCCTCATTCTTATAGAGACAGGAAGAGCATCAGAGAGTTTGATGGTCATTCCATATACCAGCAATGCCCTGAGTTAGAAAATGATTTCTCTCTCCAATGTTGAACCTCACTGTAACAGTGTGATGCCAGATCACACCTTGACAACTCAAGTGATCTCATCTGAAACGTTGTCCTTCACCCATCGATGAATTTTGTTAGTCTTTTCACAGGTTAAAAACAAGAAGGAATTTGTCTCCAGGAATCTGGAACACAGCATGCCAGTTTTGCCGTCTCTGCCTAGATATTTAAGAAGTGGAGCAAAGGGATTCAATCGACCAACCCTCCTACTCAGTCTTTGGGGAAGGATTCACTCAGGCATCTCACCTACTGAGACACCAGTCAGTTCACACTGGCGAGAGGCCGTTCACCTGCTCAGACTGTGGGAAGAGATTTACTCAGTCATCCACCCTACAGAGAGACCAGCGAGTTCACACTGGGGAGAAGGATTTCACCTGCTCAGACAGTGGGAAGAGATTCCCTCTCTCTCTTCCACCTTACAGAATCACCAGTGAGTTCACGCTGGGGAGAAGCCGTTTGCCTGCTCGGAATGTGGGAAGGAATTCACTCAGCAATCCAACCTACAAGACACCAGTCAGTTCACACAGGAGCGTCCATTCATCTGCTGTGAATGTGGAGAATGATTCAAGCAGTCATTTCATCTACAATGACACCAGTGAGTTCATAATGGGGCGAGGCCATTCACCTGGTCATACTGTGGAAAGGTATTCACTCAATCATTCGACCATTTGACACACTAGTCAGTTCACAGTGGGGAGTGGCAGTTCAGCTGCTCAGAATGTGGGAAGGGATTCTCTTAGTCATCGGATCTGCTGGTGCACCAGTCAGTTCACACTGGGCAGACATTCATCTGCAGTGAATGTGAGGAGGGATTCACTCAGTAATCTAACCTTGTGACATACTACTGGATTCACACTGGGGAGAATGTTTCAAAAAGCTGCATGCTGGATATTTGTCCATCATCATTGCTGAATGCAGTTTTGTGAGAGACTGTCAGTGCTGAACTCTTCAATTATTGCTGTTGCTCACCACACCCAGTTCTGCACCCTGGTCACTGGGCATAGGAGTTTCTTCTGCTGCATATTCACCTTTTAAAAGGACTTAAGTTTAATATTTTGGATCTGAGTAAATCAGTTGTATTTTGAACTGTGTCTCCAGTACTTAGTGAATTTATAACATACTTAGTATATAGTAGAGAGTCAACTCAGGCCAGCTGGACCCGACCAGTGATTCTGTTCCACGACAGTCCTTGTAAATCCTCCCCTGTTGTTCCCCTCTCGCTCTCCCTGTGGTGATAGATTCCAAACAGTCACCACTCTGTGGGTGAAGAGCTTTCACTTAAGTTTTCTGCAGAGTGAAGAAATCAAGCTGACTGCAGTTCTATCTGACATGTTCTTCGCCCCTTAAATCTCAGGGCTGAGGAAGAATGACAATGGTAACTAACCTCCTTATTCACTACTCATTTCCACATTAGGGGTCATTTTCCCTGCTTCTAAAGGTTTAACATATAAAACCAGCAGCACATATAAAGGCCTTTCAGCCCAGAAAGTTGTGCCGAACATGTCCCTACCTTAGAAATTACTAGGTTTACCCATAGCCCTCTATTTTTCTAAGCTCCATGTACCGATCCAAAAGTCTCTTAAAAGGATTATTGTATCCACCTCCACCACTGTTGCTGGCAGCCCATTCCATGCACTCACCACTCTCTGGGTAGAAACATTTACCCCTGACTTCTCCTCTGTACCTACTCCCAAGCACCTAAAACCTGTGCCGTCTTCTGGCACCCATTTTAGCCCTGGGAAAAAAGCCTCTGACTATCAACACGATCAATGCGTGTCATCTTCATATACACATCTATCAGGTCACCTGTAATCCTCCTTCACTCCAAGGAGAGAGGGACGAGTTCACCCAACTGTCTTCACAAGGCATTTTCCCCAATCCAGGCAACATCCTTGTAAATCTCCTCTGCACCCTTTCTATGGTTTCCACATCTTTCCTGTAGTGTGGCAACCAGAACTGAGCACAGTACTCCAAGTGGTGTCTGACCAGGGTCCTATGTAGCTGTTAGGGTTGTTAGAAAACTGAAAGCAGAATCGTAAACCATTAGTTGGATGTTCTGCAGAGAAGAGTCAGAAACCAGGCCAGCCCCTGGACGATGGTCGGGGTTGGAACGTATGATGAGGAGAAGGGAATCAGCAGCAGGGCATGTCAACAACTGACAGAGTAACAACATTTGGAAGCTGATTGACAGAGAAAATCTTTTGGTTGTCTGACTGATGACACAAACAATACCTGTGGTGAGGTGCTCCACTGGTCGTGGAACATGTGTGTTGGGAATGGTTATATCTATTGAGGGAGTTGTTCCTGCTTGTTTATCCTGTACTATTATGTCGGGATCGTTATTATGGATTGCCCTATCTGTAATGCATTGATTATCATATAATTTGTAAAGTTTTGACTCTAAAACTGAATCAAGCTTGAATCCATGCTGCCTTTATGAAGTTACAGTGGTCATTCATGAGTTTGTATTTTAAAGCAAGATTTTGGTGAATGATATTTGCCACTTGATTTTACCTGTGTCAGTAATCAGATTCAGTTAAACTACTGCAGAATATTGGAACGTGTTGGCTTGTGTCTGGTTTCTTTTGGCACTTTCTGCATTTATTTCCTGGCTTCTGCCCTTTATGTATCTTTTTTTGATGTTTTTTAAAGTTATCCCCTAGTCCTCTATTTTCATAAGGAACTTCTCTTCCTGTGAAGTGGTCTCCAACGCTGAGTCGGGCGTCCGATGCTTCCTTGACAAAAATATTCTCTGCTCAGATCGTTGGGATGTTTTCCATGGAGGGTTACACTCATTCCACTGGTTAACATTTTCTTCAATCGTGCTGATTCATTTTTCTGAGTTGGCCTTGCATTTAAGTTTGCTGATGTGTACTTCATATCACAATTGCATATGCTCACATGACGTGCTGAATGCTATTCATTTTTGAAGAAAAAATACAAATAGAAATTTTATCTGACTGTTGCGTGAGTTTTTAATGACTGTAATTCCTTGTCCTCCTCCTGTCCTAGGAGGTGTTGATGTAACTGTGTTTCAGTGTAAAGACTGTTCCCAAAATTTATCATTTTGGTTCTTATTTTTCTTCATAAATTTTCAAGATCAGTATGGGACAAAGATATTTTTCCTAAAGAGTACATTAATATGGGCATAGTGGAAGTGTTTATTCCCTTTGTTGTATTTGTTATATTATTGATCTCTGCATGGCAGGTTTTCTTAAGGCTTGAAGTATATGGAGTCAAAAGTTTTCACTACTTGTCTTTTTAAATTTCCAAAAACTACTTTCTAATATCTTGCATGTTGATATTCCAGATACTTGGGTGTCAAAAGCCCTGATGAAGGGTCTTGGCTCAAAACATTTATTCCGAATAAAAGATGCTGCCTGACCTGCTGAGCACCTCCAACACATTGTGTGTATTACTCTAGAAGATTTCCAGCATCTGCAGTATCTCTGGTGTCCTATATACTTGTATGTTTCTCGAACGGACAGAGGTTGTTAGATAATTCATTGGATTGGGCATGAAGGGATACTGGGAGAAGGCAGGAGATTGGGGTTGAGAGGAAAATTGGATCAGCCATGATGAAATTGTGAAGCAGACTCGATGGGCTAAATAATCTAATTCTGTTCCTACGTCTTCATATTAGGTTACATATTCCACTCTCGGTTGTATTGTGTCTTGCTGATCTGTTTCATATTCTACCAGCTATTGCAACTTGCATGTTCTTTTTGGCTCTGCACTTATCCTGTCCAACATTCATGTTTGTATCTTTAGAAAATATTTCTACTAATTAAATTAATTGTTCTACCTTTGACAATGAAGACACGATCATCCATCTGCAGAGGGTTTGTCAACCTATAATAATGATTATTATAGATTTTCTTGTTCCTCAGCTCCATCTGGTAAAACCTGAGGTAAAGACATCGCAGAGTATACACATTTCTCAGCTTGCTAGGAACTTGTCTGGTCAAATAGCGGGGATGTTTCGTATTTATCTCTCTTCTTCCTCTGCTCTCCACTATGGTTCTTACTCTGACATCATCTTTTTTTCCAGAAAATGCTGATAATTCAAGAGTGTCAAGGGCAAAAGAGAATATGGATGCTATTGCTAAGGAGAGAATCTGTTTTGGAAACTGAAAGGCTTGAAGATAGATAAAACTCCTGGACCAGATTGAGTACACCCCAGCGTTCAGAAAGAGGTAGCTGAAGACTTTGTGAAGGCATTAGAGTCATAGAACACTAAAACACAGGAGAATGCCATTCGGCCAATCAAGTCTGAGCGAAATTATTAATCTGCCGAGTTCCAGTAACCTCCATAGTGACGCTTATCCCTCCATACCACTCACATCCATGTACCCATCTAAACTTCTCTGAAATGTTGAAATCGACGCTGCTACTTGCTCCGGCAGCCCATTCCACATTCACACCACCTCTGAGTGAAGAAGTCCCCCTCATGTGTCTCTTAAAGTATAAGTGATGACCTCTCAACAGCCACATGATTAGGGAATGGCTCTAGTGGGCTAGAAAGTTGTAAATGTCAGAACAGAGGGAGGCAGAAGGAAGAAAATGATAGGACAGTTAGTCTGACCTCAGTACTTGATTTTTGTGGGTACTTGGAGGCACATGATAAAACAGGCTGAAGTCAGCATGGTTTCCTTCAGGGGAAAGCTTGTTGGAGAAAGCTGTGGGAATTATTTGATGAAATAACAGATAGGATAGACAAAGCAGAGACAGTGGTTGTTGTTTGCTTGGGTTTTCAGATGGTCTTTGACAAGATTTTGCACATGAGGCTACTTACCAGGATCACAACTCAAGGAACTACAGGAAAGATATCGATCATAGGTTGGTTTACTGGCAGAAGGGAAAGAGTCAGAACAAAGCCGGCCTATTCTGTTTGTTGCCAGTAGCTAATGGCGTTCGACTGTGATCAGTATTGAGACCGCTTGTTTTATTGATAGATATCGATGATCTGGATGCCAGAACTTATGGTCTGATCAAATTTGCTGTTGATATTAAGGTAGGTGCCGCGCAGGTAGCTTAAAGCAAAGCTCAGAAGGTTATGGATGGGAATGGTCCGTTTACATGTCAATGGGACTGGGCGGAATAATACTTCAGCACGTTCTAGGTGGGCTGTAGGTTCTATTTTTAGCGCAGCGTTTTATGATTGGAAGAAACCTGAAATTATGCATGCATCTTGACCTTGCACTTTCTGGGACCAGGTTGCTGTAACTAAATATTTTTACTTGCCGCTTTTTAGAGAGTTTATTTCAATTATTGCCTCTTCCTCATTTTTGTTTTAGCACTGATCTACTTCGAGCTGCGAAACCCCTTATCTCTGCATTTTTACTCGGTCATGATCTGTGGTGAGACGTCGGATTACAAAATCCGAGGCGGATAAGCAAGCACGACAGAACAGTGCCGGGCAATGACATTAAAACAAGAAGTCATAGAGGAGAGGCAAAGGAACTCAGAGCAGGATTCTGTAAAACTAGAGCATTTATGCAAATAGTTTTATAGCTGAATGGCAGCTCAGCTTTCTGAGGTAACATTGCCTTGATAGACATAAACTGGAGGAGAGTTGATTTATTGTCTGGAGAGAAAATCACAGCAGTTCACAGGAAACACGTATATCCGGCATCCTCAGGGGACAGATTATAAACATGGAATGGGTAATCAAAAATGTTAAGAGAGCACAATGGGTATTTTTATTATTGATTTCTGGCTAATGGATTGATATAACGCTCTGAATTGTTGCTTCAGGCCCTTCGAGCTGTGCCGCCCAGTAATCCCCTGATTTAATCCAGGCAGGACGGAGTGGTGGAAATACGTTTCAATGTCATAGATAGGTGTACAATTAGTAATATGGTCGAAGGCTTCGTGAAATGATCTTCACAAAATTGCCTGTGATTGTTGAAGTAGATTGGGTAATTTGTGTTAAGTGTAAAGTAAGAAGTAGAAGGTACTGAAAGCTAAACGGTTGCGCTGGATCACTTGTCAGGGAATGAGGTTGCCATTTGACAGGTTGTTGGGGAAACAAAATAGAGCAGACAATGAGTCCAAATACATAAATTGTGCGACCGGCCATTTTGATGGAAAGGAAGGAACTCGCAGAAGTTACGTCAGAAAAGGACGCCGGACAAGTGTGAAGCTTTTGAGAATACATTGGTGGCAGAATGCTCACGTTAAGGTAAAGGGCAGAGCTGGCATAAATAGGCAAGCCCTTTTGAAAAGGCATTTTTTAATGGACTGGTAGGAGTAAGGGCAGTTGGGATCAAACCACGTCCTTGTGGAGTATGAGGGTCATGACAGTACATTAGCAGGGCATGCAATATTCCTTGCAGGAAGTATAAAACAGGAACTGAACAGATTCATTTAAATGTGTCGCTGTAGGGAATAGACGTTAGTTTAAACAATGATCTTTGTGTAGAACTGCAGCATATGTTCGAACAGACAAATCAATGCATTTCATCTATATTTACTCGTCAGATGAACATAGTTTGTGAGTTCGCTGCAGGGGACTGTGCTATCTGACAACATATCAACATTAGAATTGTCGAAGTCTTGGAAATCGTCATGAATGTCCTCATACCCTGGCCATCTCCAAAGAAGGAAATTATGAGAACAAATGCGGAGACGATTGTGGCCCCAGCAAATGTCTTTCTGCTCTCCTTATCACAATATAATGTAGCAAGATGGTGGGAGAGAAAAAGAAGCAGAGAATACCTCGGAGACGATGGGTAGCTGAGTTTTGGAACAGTGGAGGTTCAGCTAATGAATGGGGCTCGGATGGACACGATTTAATTGTAGAGACAAGTAATGTCATTCCCAGGGGTCTATAGAAGAATGTTCAGCTTCACAGAGTGGGTAAAGGAGTGTCTCGTGGAATACAACACATAGAGGTGTGGAGTATGTACTTTGGAAGAAATGATTAATGCACAGAAAGGTTTTCAATTAGCGAGAAAACTGATACATAAGATATTCATTCATAGTTATGAATCCTAGTTCTGGATTTCCAGAAGACTACTTTGTAGGCTAATTCGATGGTGTTACATACCCTGTAACGGGTTAAGAAGGACCAGCAGAAGTGGATACACCTGGAGTCTGAGTCTGAGTCTTCCATTATAAACACTATTTTATTAGTAACTACGTGATAAAGTAATATAAAACAAGATAAGGCAAACAAGTTAGCAGAGTATATGCATATATAAGTGAGTAAATAAAGTTCCCAAACTTCTCCCAGCTCAAGTGATAACTGATACAGTCAAATGATGGTATAGGCATGAAGTCAGTTCAATTCCGGGTATTGAATTGAGTAGATTGAGGAAAGAGAGCGGGAGATGTTATGCCTTCCCAGTGCCGATGCCGTGGAATCTTTCACGTCGTCCTCCTGCTCACAAAACTTAATAAAGTCACTGATTGTGACCGCACACAAAAGAATGCCGGTTTCACGTGGTACAGCTATCAACCCAGGTAAGGGTTAAACACACTGAGAGCTTTCCACCGGTCACCCCTTTGTCCACACTGTGAGCAAAAACCCCATCTTTGTCGTGGGCACACAAAGCTCATACAGTGTCAATGTGTTCCTTGTCTCTGGTGTATCTGATTACAAAGTCAGTTGACCCTGTATATATTCCACAACTCCTGAACACCAGCTGTCCATCATATATGCCGTTTCCAAGGCAACTC
The DNA here is from genome assembly GCF_030144855.1 of Hypanus sabinus. NCBI lineage: Eukaryota > Metazoa > Chordata > Chondrichthyes > Myliobatiformes > Dasyatidae > Hypanus > Hypanus sabinus. The sequence continues at coordinate 124,401,902 of NC_082711.1, read as the reverse complement.
GCGGGATTTTTTTTTTGTTCTCTCTCCTCACACACACTATTCCCTCTCTCCCTCTTTATAAAGGAACAGTCCGGATTTAATAATCCTTCAGATTTCCTCACACCTCCCTACTTTTAGGGGGAAAATGATCCAGGAGCAAAGTTTTCATCTTAACTATTGATTATACAGCTTAAAGTAATACATGTGTAATTATCAGGTAACAAAGCTAAGCGTACACAAACATAAACTTAGATCTAGACAATCAGTGCTATAATATTGTCAGTACCTTTCATGTGTTTTATTTACATGTCATATTCCTTTGTTTTAAATGACAATACCGCACCTGCCTCTACGACTTCTTCTGGAAGCTTGTTCCACACAACTACCACTCTCTGAGTAAAAAAGTTCCCCCTCATGTTACCCATAATCTCTGCCTCTTAACTGTCAACTCATGTCCTCTTGTTCGAATCTCCCCTACTCTCAATGGAAAAAGCATATCCACGTCCACTTTATCTATTCCCCTCATAATTTCCCCTCATGTGTACTCCCTTAAACCGTATTAAGATATGGCGTGTACAGATAGATTAATTATTGACGACATAATAAATTTTACTCCATTGATTATCTGAAAGTGAATGTTGAAGTTCTACTTCCCAAATGCGTTGAACCCTATCATTAGGCGACATGCGAGCATTAATTAACTGTTTAGAAATGATAGTTATTAATCGTTTTTGAAAAGTTTTTTTTTATTCCCTTAATTTTACATGTTAAAAAAGCCTCATCCAAAGTTGATGGTTTAAAAAATAAATTAGAATAAATATTGCTAGAAAGTAGAAAAACATTTAATTCAAAAGATCTACGAAATTGAAACCAAATGTTCAAAGTATGTTTAACAATAGGGTTGAGAGCTTGGCTACCTATTCTGAAGAGCGAAAACAGAAGGGGAGCTCTTAATAAAGGAGCTAACGAAAAACTCATTACTAAATTTTCCTGCAACTGTAACCATGAAGTGCGATCTTGGTCGTCTATATCTTAAATCCAAAAGGTAATATAACGAATATTAATTGCCCAATAATGAAATCTAAAGTTTGGTAAAGCCAGTTCTCCATCTTTTTTTTTATTTTTGCAATAAAGGTTTATTCACTCTAGAGCTTTTATTATTCCAAACATAAGACAAAATCAGAGAATCTATTTTATCAAAAAAAATGTTTTTGGAACGAAAGAGGGAACTGCTTGAAATATATATAAAAATTTCGGTGGAATAACCATTTTTATAGCATTTATTCGACCTATCAATAACATCGACATAGGTGACCATTTAGAAAGTGCCTGTTGAGTATAATCAACCAAAGCGGAGAAATTATACCTATATAGGTCTTTAAAATTTTTAATAATTTGGAATCCAAGGTAAGTAAAATGGATTTTGGCAATATTAAAAGGGATTTGATCATAATAATCAAAATAATTATTAATAAAAAACAATTCACTTTAATGTAAATTAAGTTTATATCCAGAAAAAAAATACCAAATTCCATAAATATAGATAACATAAAAGGAATTGATTTCCCAGGATTTGAAATGTAAACTAATAAATCATCGGCATATAATGAAACTTTATGTAATTTATCCCCTCTCTTAATACCCTGCACAGAAGTAGAATCCTTAAGAGCAATAGCAAGTGATTCTAAAGACAAATTAAATAATAAAGGACTGATGGTACAACCCTGACGGGTACCTCTATATAATCTAAAATACGGAGACTTTTGATTATTAGCTAGAACCACAGCTACCGGAGCATGATAAATCAATTTAATCCAGGAAATAAATCCTGGACCAAAATTAAATCCCTCATAGTTTCAAATACCTCGATCAAGTCTCCCCTCTACCTTCTACACTCCAAAGAATAAGGAACTAACTTGTTCAACCTTTCTCTGTATCTTAGGTGCTGAAACCCAGGTAACATTCTAGTAAATCTCCTCTGTACTCTCTGTATTTTGTTGACATCTTTCCTATAATTTGGTGAGCAGAACTGTACACAATACTCCAAATCTGGCCTCACCAAAGTCTTGTACATTTTTTTCTTTTTTTTAAATTTGTTTTCTTATGCATTTTCTACATCACTAAAGACAGAAAAAAAACCCAAATCAAAATGAAGAAAATTAATACAGTGCAAAAGTAAACATAAAATAATACTATAATACAAAAAAAGATAATTGAGAAAGCACCCAAATTGAAGACATGTAAAATTAGTATCCTCCCTAAGCCCCGCAACAAAAAAAAAACAGACCCACCACAACACAATATAGAGAATGTAAATCAGGACATTCAAACCCCCAAAACTGTAAATACACTTAAAAACAGAAGATAATAATGCCTACTACCAAAAAAAAAAGATCTGAAAGCAAAGGACCGAAAAAAAAAACCTTGGTTAAGAGGAAGGTTATGAAAGTACTCAATTAAAGGTCCCCAGACCTTATGGAACTTTATATCCGGATTAAGAACTGAATAATGATTTTTTTCGAGGTCTAAACAGGACATAATATAATTAAGCCATTGAGCATGCGTGGGCGGGGCAACATCTCTCCATCTAAAGAGGATTAAACGTCTAGCCAGGAGAGACGCAAAAGATAATATTCGACACTTAGTCGAACTCAAACGAAAAGCTGTCTCACCCAAAAAAAAAACAAACAAAGCAATTCCGGATAAAGTTATGAAGACATCTTTCCAAAATGTTTCCAAGCTAGGACAGAACCAGTACATATGAATGAGAGAGGCCTCGCCCCTTTTGCATTTATCACAAAGAGGACTAATATTAGTGTAAAATCGAGATAGTTTAGATTTAGACATATGGGCTCTATGAACAATCTTAAACTGTAAAAGGCAATGGCGAGCACAAAGAGAGGTTGATTTAACCGATTTGAGAATCGAGTCCCAAGTCTTATCAGGTAAAGAGATATTTAAATCATGCTCCAAAGCCATTCTAATTTTATCCACAGGGGCATGCCGTAAGAATGCTTATTTATCACGAATAAATGATATTAAACCTTTTCCCAGTGGATTGATAGAAAGAAACAAATCCATAACATTTTTCTCAGGCATTTCAGGGAAGTTTGGAATTAAAGGATTAATAAAATGTCTAATTTGGAGATATCAAAAAAAAACTGAGCATTAGGCAGATTCAACTTAGCAGAGAGCTGTTGAAAAGATGCGAAGCAATTATCAATAAAAAGATCTTCAAAATGTCTAATGCCCTTCCATACCAATCATGGAATGTTGAATCATGCATAGTAGGTAAAAAAAGGTGATTATGTAAGAAAGGACTAGAAAAGGAAAAAAAACATAGAAACCATAAAGTTTCCTAAACTGAGCCCATATTCGCAAAGTGTGTCTAACAAGACGATTAACAATTAATCTGGACAAACTACCAGGGAGTACAGAGCCAAGAAGTGCAGAAATAGATAAATCTTTAGTGGAACTCAATTCCATTGCCACCCAATTAGGGCACTCGGGTTGGCCATGGAAAAAAGACCAAAAGGTCGCTCAGCGTATGTTGGCTGCCCAATAATATAAACGAAAGTTAGGTAAAGCCATGCCACCCTCTTTTTTTAGATTTTTGGAGATAAACTTTATTAATTCTAGAAAGCTTATTCTTCCACAGATATGACAAAATAATAGAGTCTAAGGAATCAAAAAAAGATTTAGAAATAAAAATTGGGATTGATTAAAATAAATATAAAAATTTATGGAGAACGTACATTTTAACAACATTAATACAACCTACCAAAGACATAGATAGAGGTGACCATTGTAACAGACTCTGTTTTGTAATTTATAAAAGATAGGCAAAATTTTCACGAAAAAGATCTGTAAATTTCCTTGTGACTGTAATCCCAAGATAAGTAAATTGATTATGAACTACTTTAAAAGGGAGGTCACGAAATGTTAATTCTTGTGCTTCTTTATTAATTGGAAAAAGTTCACTCTTTTGTAAATTAAGTTTATAGCCAGAAAACTGTCTAAACTGATCATGAAGTGAAAACATTGACGCAGACGGATTTGAAAGAAAAAGTAATAAGTCATCAGCATAAAGATAAACTTTATGCTCAACACCCCCCGCCCCTCCAAATCCCGGTCAATTCAGGACAGCTTCGAAATGCTATCGCCAAAGGTTCTATAGCCAAATCAAAGAGAAAGGGACTTAAAGGGCATCCCTGACGGGTGCCACGTTTGAGGTTAAATAACTGGGATTTCTGAAAATTAGTCAAAACAGAGGCAGTAGGACACAGATACAACAATTTGATCCAAGAGATAAAACTTTTACCGAAGTCAATTTTTTCTAAAACTGCAAAAGGTTAGTTCCACTCTATACGATCAAATGCTTTCTCCGCATCGAGGGAAATAACACATTCAGGAATCCCAGTTGAAGGTGGATATAAAATGTTAAATAAACGCCGAATATTAAAAAAAGAAGACGGTTTTTAATAAAACCAGTTTGATCATCAGAAATAATAGAGGGAACAGTTTCTAATCTATAAGCCAAAACTTTGGCCAAGATTTCAACATCAACATTAAGCAAAGAAATCGGCCTATACGAGGAACACTCTGTTGGGTCTTTACCCTTTCTTAATAAAAGAATAATAGATGCCTCATTAAAAGAGGGTGGCAATTTACCGTAATTAAACGAGTCAGATAATACTGAGAGTAACTGAGGAGAAAGAAGTGAAGAGAATGATTTATAAAATTCTACGGGGAACCCATCAGGTCCAGGAGATTTCACTGAAGACAATGCAGAAATTACAAAAGATATTTCTTCTGATGATATAGGCACAATTAGTTTGGCTTTAAAATCAGGTGAAAGCGAAGGAATATTCAGATTATTTAAAAAAATAATCTGCAGAGATATTCTTATTCAGAGATTCAGAGGAATAAAGTCGGGAGTAAACGTTTTTAAATACGTCATTGATTTCTAAGTGATCCGATGTAAAGTCTCCATTCTCCTTCCGGATCTTTGTAATATGTTGTTTAGCTTTGGAACGCCTCAGCTGATTAACTAGAAATTTACCAGATTTGTCACCATGAATATAAAAGAGTCTCTTACTTTCAAGAAGTTGGCGTTCAACAGGTTGAGTAGACAGAAGATTAAATTTAGTTTGAAGTTCTGCACGCTTCTTGTATAATTCAGGGTTCTTAGTTTGAGCATACAGTTGATCTAAGTCTTTAATATGATTAATGAGGTCTAATCGATCTGTACAGGACTTTCTATAAAGATTTGCTGTATAGGAGATTATTTGACCGCTCAAACATGCTTTCATGGCATCCCAGACAATCTGGGATGACATTTCAGATGACGTATTGGTGTTAAAATAAAAGGTTATCTGATCCTTAATAAATTTTAGAAAATCATCATCCAATAATAAAGTCGGGTGAGGACGGCAATGTTTATTCCTCTGAGGAAGACCAGGAAAATTTAAAGACAAAGTAATTGGGGCATGGTCAGAAATCAGTATGCTCTGATAATCACAAGAATAGACAAATGGAATAAGTTGATTATCAAGTAAAAAGTAGTCAATTCTTGTAAAGGTACGGTGAACATGTGAAAAAATAGAGTAATCTCTCTCAGTAGGATGAAGGAAATGCCATATATTAGAGATACTATAATTAGAAAGAAAAGAGTGAATAGCTAAGGCAGATTTAGTAGGTAATCTAGTAACAGAGGACGATCGATCCAAATTAGGATCTAACCAACAATTAAAATCGCCACCCAGTATAAGAGAGTATGAGTTTAAATCTGGTAGTGAGGAGAAAAAACTTTCAAACAAATTAACATCATCAAAATTGGGAGCATACAGGTTTGCTAGTACAACGTTAGTATTATATAATTTACCAGAAACAATAATAAAACGGCCATTTGTATCAGATATCTTATTATGGAATTCAAAAGGAATATTTGAATTAATAAGGATGGAAACCCCCCTAGCTTTGGCGGCAAAGGATGAATGAAAATGCTGACCCGCCCACTTTGACAAAGGCCGAGAATTATCAAAAATACGAATATGAGTTTCTTGAAGGAAAGCAATGTCAGCTTTGAGTTGCTTAATATGCGAGAAGACCTTCCTACTTTTAACAGGATGATTCAATCCCTTTACATTCCAGCTCACAAATTTAAGTGTATTAACCATTATCAATTGTTAGTACATCGAAGGTAGCAGACAAAGAAAAGTCAGGCAGTACAGTAACAGTCTGGGGGCAAAAATGTAAACATAGATCCATCGAATCAAAACAGAAACATGCCCTGAATAACAAAGGAAAACAAAAGAAACAGTGAGTAGTGTTGGAACTGGAGAAACCACCCCACCCTCACAACACATAACTAGACGGCTACCTAAAAAAGCAGCTAGCTCTACAAAAAAAAATTAACCCAAAAATGACTTCCAGTTCCGTATCGTTAACAAAAGTTCTGTATGAATAATATAGCAAATAATAACTAATTTATGCACTAGAAAACAGAATTACAAATAGGAACAACTTCAACAGAAGTATAAAACTTAATACAAAAAAGATCAGAAGAAAACCAAAACTAACCTACCCGCGAAAAATTATAAAAGATTAAAAGAAAAAAAAAAGGAAGGGGGAAAAGGGGGAAATTATGAATTTAAAGAGAGTACTTATCAACCGTTTACAGAAAAAAAAGCAAAACTTAAACTATAAATCAACCAACAGGGAGGCCTTCAATAAAAGCTCCAAAACACCAAAACAAGTTAAAATCAATTGTAGATCTCTATAGATAAAGTTATACAGAAATAAAATAGATTGCACAAGTAAAATCAAAAAGTCCGCAGGGAAACATTAAACTTAAATCATCTATTTAGAAAAAAACACACCAAGTCCAGGGAGAGATTGACTACAGCCCTTAGAGTTTCAATAGTTAATGTCTGAATTATTCAAGTAAAGTCTGAGTTCGGAAAAAATAGCTTTACTTCGAGAAGTACTTATCAACCATTTTAGAAGGTCAGGCCGGTTCCGAAGAAGATGAGGTGGCTAGAAGACTTTCAACAAACGCCGCAGCCCCCTTCACTGATTTAAACCACTTATAATCTCCAGTAGTAAGCGTAATTCGAAGATCGGCTGGATTTCGGAGAGAGGGTCTGAATCCGTGATCAAAAAGCACTTTCATTCCGCCTTTAAACTCAGCACGCATCTTCAGAACCTGGGGGGCATAATCCTCCACAAAACGGATGACAGTATTTTGAAAAGCAAAAGTACCTCTGCGGCATGCCTCCATAATCAACGGTTTTTCACCTGATATCGATGAAAGCATTAAAAAACTGGCCGTGGACGGGAACCCAAAGTTGCACGAGGAACATAAATCCTGTGAGCCGTTTCAAGCTCAGGTGGAGTCGGAAGAAATTCTTCCCCGAAAATCTCACAGAGAAAATCAGAAAAAAAAATCAACGGGAGAGCCCTTTTCGGTGGCCTCTGGCAAACCAATAATACGTAGATTGCAACTTCTGCTCCGATTTTCAAGATCCACCATTTTGGAAGAAAGTTTACTGTTCTTCTCCGCTAGGTTGGAGCAGAAAGTTTCAAGATATTGAACATGGCGTTTTAAATCTTCAGAAGTTAAGTCAATGCGAGATAAATGTTCAGCATGTTCATCCACTCTAGCATTAATCTGATCCAATTTAGAATCCAGCTGGTTGAAAGAAGTTCTAAATTCAGTTCTAAAATCCGTTAAAATATCTTGTCGATGTTGTTCCAAAACAGCGAGAATCTCAGCCGACAGAGCCGTGGAAGTTTCTTTTTTCCCGGTTTTAATACTTTTGGCAGCCATTATAAGATAGATGTGTTCGCAGGCAGGTAAAAGGGAACTAATAAACTACCTAACTAAGGTTTAAGAAGGGAGACATATAGTGCAAAGGTAGGAAGTATAACGGAGCAAAAGTTCGGAGTCCCTAAACAATCGCCATCTTACCGGAAGTCCCGTACAATTTTAACATTACATCCCATCTCCTATACTCAAAGCTCTGATTTATAAAAGCCTTCCTTCACAATCCTATCCACATGAGATTCCACCTTCAAGGAACAATGCACCATTATTCCAAGATCACTCTGTTCTACTGCATTCCTCAATGCCCTACTATTTACCATGTAAAGTTATGACCTGCTCAAAAGGTATGGGTTGCACCTGGACCTGAGGAAAAATAATATTCTCATAGAGTGGTTTGGTAGAGCTGTTGTGGACGACTTAAACTAATTTGCTGGTAGGGAGTGGTTGGGAAATGGAGTGAAGCGATAGGACTAATGGTAAAAATGCAACGATAGCGTGTAGTCAGACTGTCAGATAGGGCGGACAGATGAGAGGACAAAACTGCAGGCAGCAGTGCATTCGGGATGCAGAATCAAAAGGATAGTACATACAGTACAAAGTATTAAATCTCAATGCATGGAGTATAAGGAAGATCGTGATGTTCGATTACAGATTGTCAGGTATGATGCTGTGGCCATCACAATTGTGGCTGAAGAATGGTTGTACTTGGGAGCTGAATGTTCAAGGGTAAAGAAAGTTTTGGTGGTGTAAGAAGGAAGGTCGATGGGGTGGCATGGTTCTGTTGGTAAATCCGTAGCAAGATGTGACTTAGGATTGGAAGATGTTGAATCCTTGTGGGTTGAGTTAAGGAACTGAACAAGTAAAAATGACACTGACAGCAGTTTTACAGGCCTCCCAACAGCAGCTGGAAATAGGCCAGAGATTACAACTGGAAGTAGAAAAGGTCGATGGAAAGGAAAATGATATAATATTCATGTACAATTTCAACGTGCACGTCAATTGGGAAAATTAGGTTGGAAATGGATCTCAAGAGAGTGAATTTGTTGAATGCTACAAGATGGCTTTTTCAAGCAGTTTGTCGTTGAGCCTACTAGGGAAACAGCTCTACTGTATTAGGTGTTATGTATTGAACCAGAGATGATTAGGTCAGTGAACCCTTTGAAGGCAGTGCTCCCAACATGATTGAGTTCAACTTGAAATTTGATAAGGAGAAAGTAAGTTCTGACATTGTAGTATTTCAGTAGAGTTAAGGAAATTACAGTGGTCTGAGAGAGGAGTTGTCCAAAGTAAATTGGAAGGAGATGCTGTCAGGGATGAAAACAGAGCAGAATTGGTGTCAGTTTCTGGGGTAATGAGGAAGGTGAAGGATAGATTCATTCCAAAAACAGATAAGTACTCAAATAGCAAAATAGTACAATTGTGCCTGGAATGGGAACTCGTTAATGTAAGGGAAAAAGAGAGGGCATACAACAAAGCAAAAATTAGTAGGAAGACAGAGGATTGGCAGTTTTTAAATAGTACAGTGAGGAACTAAAAGAAAGATTGGGAGGGGAAAAGTAAATATGACACTCATTTGAATTGAATTGACTTTTTTGCTTATATCCTTCATATACATGAGGAGTAAAAATATTTGTCACGTCTCCGTCTAAATGTGCAATGTGCAAATTAGAGTATTCAATGATAAATAATATGTATAACATGCTAGTCAATATAACAGAAATACAGTTGTCTCAGTACGAGTTAAGCGTCTGATGGCGTGGTTGAAGAAGCTGTCCCCGGAGCCTGTTGGTCCTGGCTTTTATGCTGCCGTACCGTTTCCCAGATGGGAGCAACAGGTACAGTTTGTGGTTGGGGTGACGGAGGTCTCCAATGATCCTTCCGTCCCTATTTACACACCTGTCTTTGTAAAACAAGCTGGCAAACAAAATCAAATTATTTTTCAATTATTGTAAAAATATAAAACTGAGATGAGAGTGGATTTAGGACCACCACAAAATGAGACTGGATATATAATAGCAGGGGATAAGTAGGTGGCAGATGAACTAAATGAGTATTTTGTATCATCTTCACTGTGGAAGACACTAGCACTGTGCCAGTTGTTGAAGAGTGAGAGGGAAATGAAGTGAGTGCAGTTACTGTTACAAGGGAGAACGTGCTCAAAAAGATAAAAAAAGCTGAAGGTACAGAAGTCACCAAGACCAGATGAACTGTACCTTAGTGTTCTGAATGACGTAGCGGTAGACATTTTGGAGGCATTTGAAATTATCGTTCAAAAATCGTGAGACCCTGGCATTGTTCCAAAGGACTAGAAAATTGCAAATGTCTCTAAACTACTTAAGTAAGGAGGGCCGCAGCAGAAAGGAAATTATAGAAAAGTTAACATTACCTCTGTGGTTGGGAAGAAGCTATGTCAATTGTTAGGTATGAGGTTATGGAATACTTGGTGTCACTGGACAAGATAGGACAAGTCAGCATGGCTTCCTTAAGGGAATACTTTGCCTGACAAACCTGCTGGCATTCTTTGAGGAGATTACAAGTAGGATAGATAAAGTGGATGTAGTGAATATTGCATTTTTGGATCTTAGAAGGCCTTTGACAAGGTACCACACATGTAGCTGCTTACCAAGTTAAGAGCACATGGTATTACAGAAAAGTTATAGACATGATTAGAAAATTGGCTGATTGATAGGAAATGGAATGAGAGTAAAGGGATCCTTTTCTGAGTGGCTGGTAGTGACTAGTGTTCCACAGGGGTAAGTGTTAGGACACCTTAATTTTATGCTGTATATCAAGATTTCGCTGATGGAATAATAGACTATCAGATATAGGAGCATAAATAGGCCATTCTGTCCAACGAGTATGCTCCACCATTCAATAATGTGCTGATACAATTCTTCCATTCATTCCCACTCCCCTGCTTACACCCCACATTCTTTGATGCCCTGGCTAAACAAGAACTTAAATATTTGTGCCTTAAATATGATTTGGCCTCCACAGCAACTCGTGGCAACAAATTCCACAGATTCACCAGCCGCTTTATCCACATCTCAGTTCTAAAAGGATGTCCTTTGACCTGACGTCATGCCTTCTTGTCCGAGAATAGATGGCTTTATTTCCAAGTTTGCAGATGATACGAAAATTGGTGGAGGGGCTGGTAGCGTTGAGAAACCAGGTCGGCTCTACAAGGGTGACGAGAATGGGCAAGAAAGTGGCAAATGATATACAATGTTGTAAAATGCATGATCATACAGTTTGGTAGTAGAAATAATGTGCAGAATATTATTTATTTTTTTAAATGGGGAGAAAACTCAGAAAGAGTTGAGATGAAAATGGACTTGAGTCTTTCTGCAAAACACCCTAAATGTAAACCAGCTGGAGTCATTGGTGAGAAAGGAAAATGCAATGTTAGCATTCAATTCAAGAGCAGGGATGTGATGCTAAGGCTTTCTAAGGCACTGGTGAAGCCTCACCTTGAGTATTGTGAACAGTTTTGGGCTCCTCATCTAAGAAAAGATTTGCAGGCATTGCGAGGGGTTCATTTCATGATTCCAGGAATGAAAGGGTTATCATATGAGGAACATTCGATAGCCCTGTGCCTGTACTCGCTGGAATTTAGAAAGATAAGGGGAGATCTCATGGAAGCATTTTGAATGTTGAAAGGCCTAGACAGAGCCGATGTGGAAAAGATGTTTCCCATGGTGGAAGAGGATAGGACCACAGTGTACAACCTTACGATAGAGAGTCGTCCATTTAAAAGAGAGATGTGGAGAAATTTCTTGAGCCAGCAGCTGGTGAATTTGTGGAAGTTGTTAACACGTGCAGCCGTGGAGGCCAGGTCATTGGGTGTATTGACGGCAGCGCTTGACAGGCTCTAGATTGAACAGGGCATCAGAGGTTACGAGGAGAAGGCCAGAGAGTGGAGCTGAGGAGAGAAAAATGGATCAGCCATGATGGAATGGCGGAGAAGACTCGATTGGCCAAATGGCCTAATTCTGTTCCTATATCTTATGGCCTTATGGTTATCAGACCACTACAATGAAGCATTGTGAGACTGAGCCCGCATACACAAACCAGCATTGACATCGGTCAAGATTTCATCTCGGGAGAAGCACACACAGCATAACCAGCCTGGCAACACTCCTCGCACACATATTCAAGTAGGATTGGCAGATTACAATCAGAGCCTCAGCAATGTACGTTGTTATTTCCCTCAGTACCTGGAAACTATTCTCTTCAGACGCAGCCATTTATTTATTTAAACAACTCACACGTGTCACACATTATCAACACACACCAGACATGTGATGACACACCACAACATACACATACTTCTATGTGCACACTGTCCTTCAATGTGTCCACAAACATTAATATTTACCACAACACACACACACACACACACACACACACACACACACACACACACACACACACACACACACACACACACACACACACACACACACAATCAGAGTGTGACACATGGCCAGAAGAAAAGGTACAAATTCCCATTTTTAATGAAATCTGCCGTGCTTACCCTGTCTGTCTGTTCTGTGCACTTTTCTTCCCTCTGTCGTGACGTTACGTCAATAATTCACAAACAAACTCCGGGGTGAGATTCCTCAGGGGGATGATCTAGGAGGGTTTGTCAGATGTTGAACCCACAGCCCACTTCATCCATCTGCAAAACTAAGATGTCTTCTTGAGCTTGTCCCGTTTGTGTGCGTGTTTGTCCCATGTCTCTCTAGCCATTTCCAATCTATGTTCCTATCTAAATTTATTTCAAAATATTTTACTTATACCGGTTTCTACAGCGTCTTGACGGCAAACTCCATCTGTCCCCCCACCCCCATACTGTGAGAATGTTACCCGATAGATCCCTCACAAAAAATTCCGAATTCACTTTCAATCTGAGCTCTTTGGTTCTGTACTTCCATTTCTCGGAAAAATACTCACACTTTATCTAAGCCCCTTATGAATGTATTTACCCTGATAATAAATCATACCTGAACTTCCTACAAGACAGCAAAATAGTCCAAGCTTATCCACTCTCTGTTTTTAACACAAACCCCCCCCCCCCCCACCCAAGTCCCGGTAAAATCCTCCTGAAGCTTCCTGTGCAGTTTAATGACATCCTCCTCGTATTCGGGGAAGATGAAATGCAGACAATACCCCGAGTGTGGTCTATCATCGACATTAAAGTCCTTGCTTAAGTTCCTGTGGACAGTGTCGAATGGGCTGATGAAGACAGGACTGAAGGTGTTATACTTGAATGCACCAGTATTCGGAATAAGGTAGATGCTGTTGTAGCACAGGTGGAGATCGACAGGTACAACGTTGTTGGCACCACTGAGCTGTGGCTGAAAGGAGATCCTGGCTTGAATTTAACATTCAAGGATACACCTTGCATTCAAAGGACAGACAGATAGGCAGAGGGGCCAGGGACACTCTATTGGTAAAAAATGAAATGTTATCCTTAGAGAGAGGTGACATAGGATTGGAAGATATAAAATCACTGTGGGTAGACTTAAGAAACTGCAAGTTTAAAAAGACATTAATGGGAGTTGCATACATTCCTCCGAATAGCCAGGATAGAAGTGGAATACATCAACATGAGGACAGATTGGGAAAATCATTTTGGTGCTGCATTCCAGGAGAGGGAATTTGTCGATTAGCCCCGAGATGGCGTTACAGGACAGCTTGTGGTTGAACTCAATGGGATTTGTAATTCTGCAGTAGGATTTATAAAAAGAACCAGATATGATTAGGGAGTTGTTAAAAGAACGCTTTTAAGACGTTAGAGTCCAGTATTAAGGACAAGCATTTGGTACATGAAGGCTCATGATAAAGTAGGGCAAAGGCAGCATGTCTTCCGTTAAGGGGAAATCTTGCCTGACAAATCTGTTGGAATTTTTCGACGTACACAGAGCCAGGATGGACAAAGAATAATTTGGATAGCAGAATTGTTCCCGTTGTGACCAATCTAGCAAATGATAGGAACTTAGGTGAAGGGGCAAGTAGTGCTGCAGAAGCTCGGAATCTGGGGAAGGACATAGATTAGGAAATGGGCAAATAAGTAATTGATGGATTATCGAGTTGGGAAGTCGTGCATGCACTTTGGTAGAAGGAATAAAGGCAGAATCGATTTGTTAAACAGGGAAAAACTTTAAAAATCAGAGTTGCAAAGGGACTTTGGTGTCCTTGTGCAGGATTCTCTAAAGGTTGACTTGCAGCTCAAGTCAGTGGTAAGATTGGCAAACTCAATATTTGTTTTCATTTCGAGAGGATTAGAAATCAAGAGCAATGAAGTAATTCCTGAGGATTTATAAGGCATTAGTCAGACCACACTTGAAGTATTGTGAGCAGTTTTAGGTCCTTTATATCAGAAAGGATTTGCTGGTATTAGTGAGGGTCCAGGACGTACACAAGAAAGATTCCGGAATGAAAGAGTGCACATTTTAGGAGCGTTTGATGGTTCTGGGCCTATTCTCACGGGGGTTTAGAAGAATGGCTGATTTATTATCCCGCTGAACCCTATTCTCTCGCCTCCTCCCCATAACCTTTGACACCCTGACTAGTCAAAAAGTTACGTATCAACTTTTGCTTTACAAATCAAACACGAGAAAATCTGCAGATGTTGGTAATCCAAGCAACAGGTCCTGATGAAGGTCGCGCCTGATCTCCCTAAAATCTATCTGGAGAGAGTTGGCGTTGGGAGGATGTTTCATATAGTGGCTGAGTCGAGGACGAGAAGGGTCAGCCTCCGACTAGAGGATTTTAATTTACAACAGGGATGAGGAGGAATAAGTTTAGCCACAGGGTAGTTAATCTGTGTAATTGAGTTTATTTAAAGCAGTGCAACACCCACAAAATTTTGGAGAAACTCAGCAGGCCAGGAAACATCCATGGTAAAGAGTGAACTGTGGATGGTTCGGGCAGAAACCCTTCATCTGGACAGTCCTGCTTAAGGGTCCCTGCAAATTCATCCCCTGACCTAATGAGGAGCTGCAGGGGATGGGATTGTGGGAAAGGGGACAAAGTGATCCTCATCTCTCATCTTTGTTCCCCCTTGCTTCTCATTAAATCTACACGCACAGTTCACCCACAGGCTATCCAGCCCTCCTCCACTTGGTTCTAGTTCAATCTGCCATTCATCTGTCCTACTGGTTCACATTATCACTTTCTTTACTGTCTCGATCTACTGTCTCGTGGCCTAAGGTAGAAGGAGTCAATTTTAGAAAACCTACCACATTTATTATGTGCTAATAACTCATGTGCTTCTACCTTAGGCCAGGAACATATCAATCACTCCGATGAGTTTTTAACTACTGAGTTATTAACTTCAAACTTTCTGCATAAGCATTCAAAGGGTGGTGCTGCACTTGCATTTAACGAGAGCTGTATAACTCATCACCTCTACCTTAGGCCACGAACCTATCAATCGCCCCTGTTGTGGACACTTTCTAGAGGTCTAAGATCCGTAGGCTCCAGGAACGCTGGACTAAGTGTGTAAATGCAGGAGGGGACTAGATTGAAAAATAAATGTGCTAGGTTTTCTAAAATTGTCTCCTTCTACCTTAGGCCAAGGATTTATCAATCGCCGCTCGTATAATGTGATGGTAACGATGTTAATGATGAAAAGAAAGCCACCGACTTGCTTAGTGTTAGGGGCGCGAAATCATGCGGCCTGCTGTGGAGCTTGTTAACCCTTGAAAAGGTACCTGACCAAACGTTCAAGGAAATAGTTGGCACTCTCCGACAGCAGTTAAACCCCAAACCGCTGGTCGTTGCTGAAATATTTAAATTCCATAAAGAGGATCAGAGCAAAAATTAAAACATTTCTGAATACTGTGCTGAATTGCTCAAATTATCAATTTGCAGCTAGTCTATCAGACTCATTGAGGGACAGGTTAGTGTCTGGCCTGCACTGTGAAACCGCACAGAAGAAGCTCCTGTGTGAATAAGGCCTTACAATCAAAAAGTACTAAACATCTCAATATTAACGGAAGCAACCGCACGAGATGCTTCCGAGATACAACAAAAATCTCTGGAATATGCCACAAATAAAATGTCACTGAACAAAAAAGAAGGAAAGAAATGTTACCGTTGTGGGAGCAGATCACATGACCCTGATGATTGTTGGTTTAAAGGAAAAGACTGTCGAAACTGTGGCAAACAGGGCCACACTGCCAGAACATGCAAACCCAGTAAACCGCAGAATAACGGGCAAAATATAGAGAAACAAGGAAGTCCAGGATGGAATTTACAACAAAGTACACAAAATGAAAGAAGGCAGTCTGATGAAAAGGACTCCGACGAAAGCAAATTGACTTGTCTGCAACTTCACAGCGTGAAAGAGATCGATGATCGAAGAGTAATGTGAATCACTACATAAGTGGCAGGCGTGAGACTGAAAATGGAGTTGGTACAGTGATCTCTGTACACGACAACAAACCACTATTTTCTCACATACCTCTGAAACGAACTAAACTACAACTAAAGACTTGCACAGGACTGAAAGTGCGTCCCAAAGGTAAAATTAAAGTGGCGGTGACCTGCAGAGACAAAACACAGCAGATGAACCTCTATGCACTGAAAATGGAGGACCACCGTTGATGGGACGAGAATGGCTCAGGAAAATCCAGTTCGATTGGCACACCATCAAGGCACTAGAGGGCAGCTTGACGGGGAAGATGTCCGCAGCTCTCCGCTCTATCATGGTCCCTTCTGGCAGCCACCCACCTGGTTATTTTCCTGAGGAATTGGGCCGCAATCACCTCGTTTAGTTCCAATCATTCTCAGGTTCCACTAACTACCAGCAGCTGCTTTCCATCAGCAAATGCAGTATAAAAACCTTGTGACCACAACAAGTTGGTACCAGTTCGTTTAGTCGACTCCTGTATGAGTAAACTCGTTCCATGGTTCTTAGGACTATCAGTTCTAAGTATAGCATCGTTCCTGAATTCTCTTCTAAGACCAAGACTACAGGTAAAGACTCCTTTGGGACCAATTCCACGCTCACCACGACCATAGCGCCTCCCGATTCGGCCTCCCCGCCCATGTTCAGCACATGGGTTCGTTCCACCGCCACATCTTTGCAACGGAACAAACATACCATGATGAACCCAGCGGACATGGATCCCGTACAACAGACCCTGGCCAACCAGGGCTACCTATTGGGCGCCCAGGACCAACTACTTCAAGAGATCAGGGAACACCTTTGGACACTAAACACGAATGTGCAGAAGGTCAGTGAACAAGTAAATCGGGTCTCTGCTTCTGCTTCTCCGTCCCCTTCAAGAACCCCGGCTACCCAAACCGTATCCCTCGGGATGGCTTTCCCCCCACCTCGGAATCAGCAACACCATCCCCGTGAGAGCCGTACCGGAGCCTGAACCCTAAGCCGGAGACCTAGGTGTGTGCAGTGCCTTCCTGTTACAATGCTCCCTCGTCTTTGAGCTGCAGCCACGTACCCACTGCCAATAAATCAAAGATTGCGTACATCATGGGGCTGCTATGAGGGGATGCCTTGGCCTGGACAACTGTGATATGGGATAATCGATCAGATGTTTGTTCCTCCTACTGCTCCTTTGTCGCAGAAATGAGGAACGACGCTATGGCGACGCTATGTTGTGTAAAAGCAAACAACCCGTTGACCTGGAGCGACCACTTCCCGTGGGTTGAGTACGTCCACAACTACTCTGGTGAGCTCTGCCATTGGGATGTCTCGGTTGGAGTGCTCCATTGGGTACCAACCTCCGCTCTTCCCCGCGCAAGAATAGGAGATTGCAGTAACGTCGGTTCAGGACCATATTGATCAGTGCCTTAAGATTTAGGAGGAAACAGGCACGGCCCTACTCAGGTCAACAAGTCGAAATAAGAAGACAGCCCACCGACACCAGACTCTGGCACCGGAGTACCATCCTGAGCAGATGGTGTGGATTTCCTCTACGGACCTCCCGCTCAAAAACAAACATAGGAAACTCGCACCTCCCTTCCTGGGACCATTCAAGATTGAAAGGATTATCAATCCCACAGCGGTCTCCCGAAAGCTGCCAGGGTCCATGCTCATCCACCCTTCATGTGTCCCAGTTAAAGCCTGTTTCTATCAGCCCCTTGTGTCCCCTAGCTGAGACTCCACCACCTGCCCGTATCCTCGACAACCATCCGATATACATCATTCGACGACTACCAGCTGTGTGCCATCGGGGCAGGGTTTTACAATACCTGGTGGACTGGGAAGCGTTCTTGGATCCCTCGGGCCTTCATCCTAGACCCTTCTCTCATCCAGTATTTTTATCGGGACTATCCAGACAGGCCTGGAGGATCGCCTGGAAGCTCCCGTTGAGGAAGGGTTACTGACAGGAATTCCTCAGGAATTGGGCTTCAATCATCTCGATAAGTTCCAATAATTCTCAGGTTCCACTAACTGCAAACACCGGCTTTCCATCAGCAAATCCAGTATAAGAACTTCGTGACCACAACAAGGAGCTGCCAGTTCGCTTGGTCGACTTGTATGACTAACATCATTCCATGGTTTTTAGGACTATTAGTTCTAAGCCTAGCATTGTTCCTGAATTCTCTAATACCAAGACTCCGGGTAAAGACTCCCTTAGCACTAATTCCACGCTCGCTACGACCGTAACGCTTCCCGACTCGGCCTCCGCGCCCGTGTTCAGCACTTGGGTTCGTTCCACAGTCACGTCCTTGAAACACTCTCACCCATTGTCGACTATTACAATGACGAGGAGGAGCTTGGCTGCACCGACGTTGAGGATGAATGCAGTATCCGTGGCCGCGAAACGGATGCAGATATGGAGGATGCAACGAAGACAAGTATTGCCAATAAGCAGGATGATGTAGACTACCTGGCCGTAAAAGAGCAGATGTGCCAGGAGATATTGACGTCAAAAGACAACTGCAGCATTTGCAGGAAGGCACTTTGCAGGAGTATCAGAAAAGGATGAAGAATCTGGATCAACAGTACAAGGAAGGAATACGAAATGCAAAGCTTTTACTTCAACTGGACACAGAAAATGTGGAAAAGAATTATATTAGAGAGAAGAAAGAAGCGAAGGGAGCTCAGAAACCCTCATCTCAGACAGGCCCGAGACGCAACAACCTTACGCAGCCTGTCAACACCTTGAGCGAGGCCGAGATGGAGCAGTAATCCCAACAGCAGCAGCAGCAGCAGCAAAAGCGAGACAAACCCGGGGAGAAGTAAGTCATCGCAACAAATGTTCATAGGACAGTAAAGTGGTTCAACGTATAAAATAGATATGGATTCATCAAATTGGATGATGTAAAGGGAGATGTGTTTGTGCACCAGTCTCCTATAGAAACGAATAACCCACGGATATACCTCCGCAGTGTTGGAGACGGTGAAAATTTAGAGTTCGACTTAGTGGAAGGCGAAAAGGGTGCCGAACCAGCAAAAGTAACTGGTCCCGGGAGAGTTCCAGTCCAAGGAAGCCGATATGTCGCCGACAGAAATCGTTATCGTCGCTGCAACCCTGGACACTGAGGTCTACCACATAATTGCCACAGAACATTGAAGGTGCAGAGAATGGAGATGGAGCAGTGACGGCAACAGATGGAGAAAAACAAGATTATCAATATCAGCAATATCGCCCTCCTTACAGAAGAAAGCGTTACCCACCTTACCCTGTTTGTCGTCGCTATGGTCGCCGCCCAGAGTATAGCAACCCGCCACGGGGACAAATTACTGAGGGTTGTGAAGTAAATGAAAACTTGGTTGCTGGGTTGGAAGGTAAACCTGACAGAGGACAAACTCAGTTCCATTCAAACAGAACAGCTTTCGCACAAGAGAAATATTGAACCAATTTTGTTTTCCTCCATTGAGAATCCTACACTTAATCCTTTGCAGGAAAGTTTCTTTTGCACGTACATATTTTGAATCCTCAGCCAATGTGCCTTGTTTTTTTCACAAAGAAGTTTGGCAACAGCATCAAAACACAGGCGAATTCTGGCAACAAACTGTAAGGTTTCCATTGTTGTATTTTCGCAATTGTTCTGAATGTGCATCTGAAGGAATTCTCCCGCTTGAGTCAGACAGACAGCACTGCAGGTAATTATGAATATCAGCAAAACTGTACTTTAACAGCAGCTTAAGAACAATGAAAAAAAAAACAACAGATTTTGATCAAATGATGAAAGACGACTGGCAAAGTACTGATCTTTCTGTGAGTCATTGGACTGCCCTGATTTTTGAATAACTAGAAGAGGCAGCAGATCATCAACCACTTCTTTTGTTGGTGGCAAGTCATCTTTGAAGCAGACCACGGAAAATCCCTATGCTCAGTGGTCAACTTTTCATGACATTTATATGCAAATCTTTATTAAAACAGACAAATTTATTGACAGATGTTACTCACAGGGGCAGAGAAGACCCCTTCCCGACACTAATTATTGTTATTACGTTACTTTATAATAATTTGACATTATTAAGTTACTAAGTAAACAATTGATAAGCGTTGTTTGTTTAGGGTAAACATACTTTTTTAGCAGAGTACCCCCAGTAAAAAAAAAACAGACAATTGATACACTATTAAAATAAAAGGGGAGGAGTGTACCATATAGCCTACTATATATTTTGGGACTACTTTATTTTGGATGTAGCTCGTATTGAGCAAGCGCTATTGGGCGCTTATTGATCAGCATATATGTGTTCAGCTCAGGTTCCGTGAGCAAAAAGCCCCTGTTAAATTAGCTCCAGTCTCTAGCTTTTTATTTATAGTTTTGTTGTGTAACAGGGGCACATACACAACAAGGGTTGATGTATCTTGAAGAGAGCCAAACCTGACCAGGCTGATCATTGGGTGCTGGAATCTGGTGGCGATCGGCAATACTCTGTTTGCGGTCAATCGAGCGGAGCAGGGCCACGTGTGCATCCTTCCAGACCTTGCGGCTCCAGCGGAGATGGGCCTGAACTGAAGGCATGGAGATGTCGTCTTCGTGGGCAGGAAACAGGGGGTTGATAGCTTAGGGAACATTCGAAAGGAGACATACCGGTGGCGGCGCTGACCAGGGAGTTGTGGGCATAATCAACCCACGTGAGATGTGTTCTCCAGGATGACGAGTTACTGGCGGAAATGCAGCGCAGTGCTGCTTCTCAGATTTGCTCGCTCCGTTTGACTGTGAGTCTGTGGATTGAAATCGGAAGACAGACTCAGTGAAGCTCTGAGGGCTTGACAAAACGATTTCCAGACTTGGGAGATGAATTGGGGGCTCCGGTCAAAAACAATGAAAGAGGGAATTCCATGTAGGCGGAAGACGTGTTGGACAAGGAGGTCGGCGGCTTCACGAACTGTAGGGAGGTTGGGAAGGGCTGTAAAGTGTACAGACTTGGAAAGACTGTCCACCATGGTGAGTATTGATGTGATTCTATGTGAAGGGGGTAGTCAGTGACGAAATCCAGAGCAATGTGGGACCAAGGGCGACCAGGGACAGGTAGGGGACGAAGCAGCCGAGCAGGTGGCCGATGAGCGACTTTTCCATGGGCACACACTGTTCAGGCAAAGAAAAAGGAGCGAGTGTCAGCATCCATGCTCGGCTACCAGAAATGTCGCATCAAAAAGGACAGTGTTCGATCGATTCTAGGATGGCAGGCGAACCGGGAAGTTTGACCCAACTGGAGAACCTGAGAACGGACTGAGTCAGCCACGAAGAGGCGATAGGTTTGCGTCCATCGCCTGGCTCAGGCCGAGTCTGTTAGGCACTTTAGCTACGGACTCAATCTCCCAGCTGAGGGCAGCCACAACACAGGCTGGTGGAAGGATGGTATCGGGGTTGGAAGGGTCCTCCGCAGAGACGTACTGACGAGAGCGAGCATCTGGCGCCACGTTTTTGGAAGTAGGACAGCAAGTGAGGGTGAAATTGAAGCGGCCAAAAAAAGTGTGTCCAACGGGCTTGGCGTGAGTTAGGGCATTTAGCTGTTTGGATGTATGCCAGGTCCTGATAGTATACTAGACGATGAATGGGTGTTCTGCTCCTTTAAGCCGGTGCCTCCACTCCTCCAAGGCGAGTTTCGCTGCCAGCATCTCCCAGTTCCCAACGTCGTATTTCCGTTCAGCGGGGGATAGATGATGCGAGAAGAAGGTGCAGGGATGAAGTTTTTGATCTGAGACGGAGCGTTAAGAGAGGACCGCTCCACCCCAGAGTCGGAGGTGTCTATTTACACAATGAACCGGCGAGATGGGTCAGATTGGGCCAGGATGGGAGCAGAGGTGAAACGCCTCTTTAGCACAGAGAAGGCTGAGTCCGCTTCAGGAGTCCAGTGGAAAGGGGTCGCCGGAGAGGTCAGCTGAGCCGGGCGCTGCCACCCGCCCGTAGTCCTTAATGAAGCGATGGTAGAAATTGGCGAATCCCAGAAATCGGTGAGGTTCTTTAAGTTGGTTTGGGCCAAAATGACACTTCCCGGATCTTTTCCGGATCCACCCTCACCTACCCGATCTCAGTGATGTACTGCTGGAAACTGACGGAACTGGCATGGAAATCGCACTTCTTGACCTTAACAAACAGTTTGTACTCCAAAAGTTTCTGAAGAACCTGGCGTTTCTGTGCTCCTGGAGTTTACGGAAGAAGATTAGGATATCGTCCAGATAATCGAAAACAAATTGGTTAATAAAGATACTAAGGACGTGGTTGACCAGATCCTGGGAGACGGGGGTAACGTTGGTCAGGCCGAAAGGCATCTCCAGTTTTCAAAATGATCGAGAGGGGTGTTAAAGGCTATCTTCCAATCAGCTCTCTCCCTTATCCTGACCAGGTAATAGGCGTTCCGCAAGTCCACTTTAGGGAATACTGTGGCTCCGTGAAAGGGCTCGAATGCTGAGTTGGTAAGTGGTAGGGTACACTTATTCTTTATTGTAGTGTTGGTTAGGCTACGACAATCGCTGTCTGGGCGTAGTGCGCAGTCTTTCTTCCGTACAAAGAAGAAACCAGCGTCTACGGGGGAAGACGAGGGTCGGTTGAGGCCAGCCACGAGGCAGTCATTTACGGACGTCCCCATGGCTTTTCTTTCCGGGCGGGTCAGGTTGTACAACCGACTGGTGAGTAGAGGGGCTCCAGGGAGAAGGTCCATTGCTCAATCGTAAGGGCGAGGTTGAGGCAGAGAAAGGGCCCGTTGTTTGCTAAACACGTATTTCAGTTCGTACTACTCTACGGGAACCCTGGACAAGTCAGGGGGCTCTCAGCCAGATGAGGTCGCAGTGACCTCCACTGGGTGAATAGCAGATTGCCGGCAAGAGGAATGGCAGAACGAGCTCCAGCTGACTAACTTCCCGGTGAGCTAGTGGATGAGGGGGTTATGACAGCTTACCCAGATGTGGCCAACAAATGTAGGGGCTTGCAGAGAGGAAACTAAATCGAATCGAACATGTTCCCGACGGTTTCTGGATAGAAGGAGGAACAAAGGTTCCGTGCAGTGCATGACTCGGACCAGGAGTGTACAGTCGAGCGCCCGGGCGTCCCGGGGAATTCACAGAATTTCACGAGGAATACTAGCTTGGAGGTCTATGTTTTCATCCCAGAGGCTTCCCAGTGCGCCAGGGTCCATTAGTGCTACAGAGGCAAGGACTGTTGGTTTTAACGAAGAGTGGCTTGAAGCTGCATCCGTGGTCGCGGAACAGAAAAGAATGCTGTCTGGCTCACCAGGGTGCCCACATCTACTGGTGAGCCCCCTACCCCCACCCTTTTGGCTGAAGGAGACAGGTGGCAAAGAAGTGGCCGGGCTGACAGCAATATAAATACCCACCCGTTCTCATTCTCCGGAATCGTTCAGCGGGAAAAAGGCGGTTCCGTCCCAGCTGCATGGGTTCCTCTCCCGGGGCGGTAGAAGTGGCAGGGCTAGAAGCTACTCGGGGAGCAGAGGGAGGAGAGAGGCTTGTTCTGGCCGAAGGCGGTAATGAGTACCGAAAAGTGACCAAAGGTGGTGGACGTCCAGTTCTTTCTCTGTAGCGTTCTCGGAAGCGTTTGTCCAAACTGGTGGCTAGGAGATCAGGGAATATCGGCTGTCGATGTCGTCTGTTGCCGCCAACTCGTCCTTTATGATGTCGCTCAGTCCATTCCAAAAAATTCCCTGGAATGACTCATCGTTTCACCCCGAGTCGGCCGCTAACGGCCGGCCCTCCACTGAACACTACGGGAGACCTGGCGGTGAATGAGTAAACGATTGTTAGCGTCTTTAACACGGACAGGGTGGGCAAAGATCTTTCTCATCTCCGCAATTAAATTGACGGAAGAAGAGCAGATATCCGGTTGCTTGTCCCACACTGCGGTGGCCCACGCTAATGCACGTCCCCGCAGCAACCATATGACATAAGGAATTTTTGACTTACCTGTGGAGTAAGTCGATGACTGCTAATCAAACACCAGGGAGCACTGAAGAAGGAAACCCCAGCCCTTCCCCAAACCTAAAGCGTAGTGCTCCGGCTCTGGTACGTGAGGCTGTCTGGGGGAGGGTGATGGTGACACGTGGGGGGTTGCCGCTACAGGCTGTCAGGGCTGGCTCGTCTGGATTCCAGGAGTGGGTTGAGTGATATTAATTGAGACACGGTCCACCTGGTTACAGACCTGCGTGACGTGAGTGGACAGGGAACGGAGGTTATCCATGAGTTACTGGAGGAGTTGGTCTTGCTGTCCCATTAGGTTACCTTGGCTGGCGAGGACTTGATGAAGAGTGTTTGTGTCCGCTGGTTGCATGGTAACTAGACTGTTCTATTGCAATGGACTGGCGAGCCCAAACGCAGGACACTGGCACGGAGATAGAGTTAGGATGCAGATGGGGGCATGAGCGTGGCTGGAACTGAAAGGCAAATAGGAGGGTGAACGGAAAAGCAGGAAGCAGGCAAAACTTATTTTGACACATGGTGTTGCTGGAGCTGAACGGAAAACAGGAGACACGCGGCAGGCAATACTTGTCTTGACGTTGCTAGAGCTGAACGGCAAACTGAAATGCAAGCGGCAGACAACACCGATCTTGACACAGAGCGTTGTTAGATTTCATCAGCAACGCGAAAGCCCAGCGGCGGGCAGTACACAGGTAAGCCTCGGTACTGAAGTAAAACTTAGAATGGACAATCCTAGGCGACCGCGAATGTGAATAATCACACTGGCTAAAACAGCGATCTAGGGATGAATGGATGGAAACCCGGGGTATTAATGCTGCAGGTTTAGTTGAGAATCAGGTGTGTCGCAATCAAAGGGAATTAGAAGAATTTGAGGAATTAACGTTCGGAACCGTGACACCCTGTCTATTTTCCTTGATCACAGGATCGTAAACCACTAGAATCGTCAAATCCGTGACAGTGTTATTGTAAAGCAAATTTCAGGAGATGGATACAAGAATATTTCCATGACACTAAATATCCCTTGGAATACAGTTAAGCTAATCATCTAAAAATGGAAAGAACATGTCATAGCTGTAAATCTGCCAAGAGTAGGCTGTCCTCAAATGCGGAAATGTCGTGCAAGAAGTGGACAAGTGATGGAGGACACCAAGAGTCCCATGGGGGACGTTGGGAGAAGTTACAGACTTCGGTGGCTGAGATTTGAGAAACTACTCATATAACTGTTGCTTGCATGCTTCTCCAATTCTCTTGCTTTTCAACAACATTTTCAAACAGTTGGTTGGTCCCTTCATTCCTCATTGTGCAGTTTCTGCCAGAACATTGACTGCAATTGGAAATCCCAGATACAGATGTATTCTTATTAAAGTCAATTGAAACATCCTGACTGCACATGGTGATTTCCACCTAACTAATAATGTGTCTTCTAAAACCGGTTTGCTGAGCCAGTGTTGTTTTGGTGTATCATATTAAAGGGAGTGAATGTTTATAACATCATCTATTTTGTGTTTATCACTTTGTAGATATCTGATTTCATTTTGAAACAAAGTGGTCTTTTTCCTGTTGATCAATGTCCAAAAAGCCAAATTAAATCCATTATGATTCAATGTTCTAAAACAATAAAGCATTAAAACCCAAGGGGGGGGGATGAATACTTTATTGGGCATTGTGGTAATGGGAGAGAAGTTGTCCTTAATCCTGCTGGTGTGTGTTCTCACTCCTTTTTGTCTGCTGCCTAATGGAAGTTGTGAAAAGAAAGAGTGACAGGGTGAGGGGTGCCTTTGATTATGCTAACTGCTTTCAAGAGGCAGCAGGAAATACAGTTGGAGTCAATGGAGGGGAGGCACTTTTTTGTGACAGACTGGGATGTGTTCATAAAATCCTCCTCTGATATGACTTCACAAATTGCCACACATCATTCATTGAATACCATTGATCATTCCTTAACCTACTTCTCAGGCTGATCAAGAATCTGGCTTATCATCACCGGCATGTAGGTGAAATTTGTTTACTTAACAGCAGCAGTTCAATTCAGTACATGATAATATACAAAGGAGAACGAAGTGAATCAATGACGGTATGTATATATGCATACTTAATTGATGAAAAATAGTACAAGTACAGAAATAATATATATTTAGAAAGTGGCATAGTATTCATGGATCTAATACCTATTTACGAATCGTATGGCAGCGGGGAAGAAGCTGTTCCTAATTCACTGAGTGTGCACCTTCAGGCTTGCGTACTCCTTTCCTGACTATAACAATAAGAAGAATGCATTTTGTGGATGATGGGGCTTCTTCATCACGGACGTCACCTTTCTGAGGCATTGCTCCTTGAAGATGTCTTGGGTACTGACTAATTTTACAACTTTTGCTAGCTTCTTTCGGTCCTGTTCAGTTGCCCACCCCAACCATCCCACACCCACCAGACAGTGATGTAGCCTCATAAGAATGCTCTCCAAGTACATTTATCGAGTTTTTTGAGTGCTTCAGTTCAGAAACCAAATCTTTCCAAACTCCTAATGGAACATAAACACTGTCTTGTCTTCTTTCTAGCTGCATTGTTATTTTGGGAGCATCCTGACTCCCAGGAACTTGAAATTGTTCACTTTCTCCATTCCTATTCTGTCTATCAGGATTGGTTCACATTTCCATGCCCTACTCCTGTAATTGTCCAGGGCTTCTTCATTCTATTAGTTTGACAAGTGTGATAGCAATGTACAGTCAATACAAGGTTTAGTGATGTACTGTGTATAGAAGGGGATTTCTAAATGGATTTGCCAGGATCTAGCAGAGGCGGAATGAAAGAATATATTTCAAGGAACATGAAACAATGTTCCTGTTAGGGTGAAGGGTAAACTGGCAAATTCAGGGAAGCTGGCCCAATGACATATACAAAGGCTTTGGTCCAGAAATAAAGGAAGCATGCACTAGGAGTAAGAGATCTGGATCGGGTAAATCAATGTTTAAGAATACATTTAAGAGGGAAACCTGTTGGACAGAACAATATTATGTGATGGATCTGGCAGATCAGTAAAATACCAAGAGGTTTTATAGCTAAATTAAGAGTAACAGAGTGGCTAGGGAGTGAGACTCCACAGAGATCAGCAGGGATTCCATGCCTTGATCCACAGGGAATTGGTATGATTATGAATCAATTAATTAATATTTCCACTTGGTGTTTATTGAATGCAATATCATGGTTGCTCAATGGATAATGGCAAACCAGTAGAGTTGTTTTGGAGGACATTCATATTAACAGCGAGAAGTTACCTGCCAGCTTACAGTTCATTAATGTGGGTGAATCCTCAAGGACTGACCAACTGCTTTTTGGAACTCTGGAGAAAATTGTGGAGGCTCTTCAGAAGATACTTACTCATTATCTAAAGTGGGTTGTCCCAAAAACTGTGCAAGCACAGAAATGTTTTTGCACTGTTTAAAAGAGCTGTGAAGGACAAGCCTGGGATATTCAGGCCAGTCAGTGTGACATCAGTCTTGTGGAAGGTACTGCAGGTATTTCCGATGGACAGGACAAACCAGCATTTTGATAGACAAGGTCAGATTAGCAAGTGTGAGAATGGCTTTTTGGCGTGAAGTTGTCATTGATGAATCTTTCAGAGAATTTTGGAGAAATAAATAAAACTCTTTCTCAGAATGGAGGCTGGTGATATACTGAGGGGGTCAGAGCTGGGAGTATTGTTATTCATTATTGTCATAAATTATTACAATTCAAATGCACAATTTTGTCTGCGTCGACCAGATGGTCCGTAACTACCTGCTCACAACACTCCCCCAGGCAGTGTTTTCCATATTGTAATTTTCCTCTGGGTGAAAGAGGGAATTCTTCCGCAGGTCCCGCTTAAAACAGACATTCCTCTTCTTAAACCTCATGTTGTACATACCTCGGTATTGAATCAGCGAAAAAAAAATCCTTCAACCCTTTAGTGTTCTCGCGCAGGTGTAAAAACTCTGAAATAAACACCTAGTATAAAACGGAGTCAATGAGACGCGATCGCAGCAAGATTAACCGTTTACTGCTCACTGATCCACATTAACGTATGGAGAAAACTGTTCATAAAACAATACAAAATATATACAGTATTTGTTTCCTTCTTGGCATTACACTTACATCATAAATAGTTGCAAAATTAAAACTACAACAAACTATATTGCATTAAAGTACAGCATACAGTCAGAATTTACCTACGCCATCAACTGGCTCTAAATATACTTCAACACAAACTATCCGCTACTCTTTAAGTACAAAAGAGCATAAACATTATCAACCGTCATTAATTTTAACAGAATCAGTGCTAAAATTTTTACTTCTACATATCAATTATCTTATGAACTTACGGCGTTGCTTCTATGATGTTTCTAGTGCGTAGAAATAAACTTTCCTCGCGCCGATCCTGCACACACAAGCCCCCTCCTTCCCGTTTCTCCAAACCGGTATTTCCCTACATGACGCGGCAAAACCGGGTGTGACGTCATCGCATGCCAAGCTACATCACAGGCAACGAATTTACTTTCAACAACCTTAACTTTAACTAGAAAACGATTACACATAAATTACTACAGCGAAAGTATAATAAACTAAACGAATGACTTAAGGGCAACACACTTGTAAGGTCACTATGAACATAATGCAAAACTTCAGTCTCTAAATCAGTCCTTAGGTAGAAGTAGAATAACTGGCCTTTGGTAAGTTTTCACATCACCTTGGCCAGAAGTTTTCAAGTCAACCGTCCTGACATGTCCATCCCCATCAGGGAATGTGGCAGTGATTCCGGTCATTGGCCAGCAGTTCCGGGCGATCTGCTTGTCCCTGAGCAGGACTAAATCTCCAACTTGAAGATTCTGTCCACTTTTGTCTATGTTGCAACAAAGGTAGATGTTCATGACTCCAACGAGAACAGAACTGATTTGCGAGAAACTGATCCATTGCTTTGTGTACAAATCCTTATCTGAGAAGTCCCCAGGTGGAAGGGGATCTCCTGTCATCTGCATAAGGAGCATTGATGGCGGGAGTATGAAGGTGCTTTCCGGGTCAGAAGAGACAGGTAGGAGAAATTGTGTATTTATAATGGCTGTGACCTCTGCCATTAGTGAGCACAGTACTTCGTGGGACAGTCGGGTACGTTGCTGCAGAAACATTGAATCAAGTATGCTTCTGGCGAAACCAATCATCTGCTCCCATGAGCCTCCGATGTGAGAGGCGTGTGGTGTGTTCAACTCCCAGTTGCATCTCTGCTCACTGCGGTACCTTTGCACCGTCTTGTCCATCCCGAGCTCTTGGGACGCTCCAACAAAGTTCGTGACGCAATCAGATCTTAACTGTTTTGCAGGGCCTCTTAGTGCAAATAAGCGCCTGAGAGCATTAATGCAGCGGGATGTATCCAAAGATTCGACGACTTCAATGTGTACCGCTCTTGAACTCGTGCAGTTGAACATAATGGCTCACCGTTTGTTCTCTGCTTGTCCTCCTCTAGTGCGTCTAGCGATTAAAGTCCAGGGACCAAATACATCGAGTCCCACATATGTAAAAGGAGGGCAGGCATTGAGGCGTTCTCGTGGAAGGTCCGGCATACGTTGAGCTTCCATCTACACTCGCAGTTTCCTGCGGGTTACACATTTGTGGAGTACTGAATTGATCAGTGTTTTGCCTCCCAAGATCCACAGTCCCACTGTCCTGATTCCTCCTTCCGTCAGGTGACGGCCCTGATGTCTTACCTGTTCATGGTGATGGCGAGTGAGCAGTAAGGACACATGGCTGTCTTTGGGCAGAATTACTTGGCTCTTTTCTGCAGCTGAAAGGTGAGAGTGTATTTACCGGCCTCCAATGCAAATGAGATCGTTCTTGAGGATCGGGTTGAATTTCCTCAAAGGGCTGTCCTTTGGTTTTGGTTTATTAACTTGGTGGGTCGAAAAATGCCTTGCTAAAACTGCTCTTTGTATTGCTTTAAGGATGACATCCTTTGCCCGGTCCAATTCGTCTGCAATTACCTACGTGGGATGTGAAGCTGATTTAGATCATGAAGTGAAACTCTCCAAGCCTCCCATCTGTTTAGCCTGTCTTCTGGGAGAGGAGTATCCCAGTCGGAGAGCTCAGAGGTAAGTTCTCTGAGAAGGACTCTTCCCTGGATCGTAACTGGCGCCAGTAGACCCAACGCATCAAAAACACTGTTGACGGTGGAGATAACTCTACGGCGGGTGAATGGCTTGATCACGGTCGGCACGGAGAACGTGAATGAGCCAGTTGTAATCTCCCAAAGGAGGCCCAAACTCCTTTGTTTGGGTATGGTCTTTGATTGACGGAACACAGTCGTCGTGTGGAAAGGCCTCCATTACTGCCTGACAGCTTGATGCGAACTTATGCAAGCGGAGGTTTGACTCAGCGAGTGAAGCTTGTGTACGTCGGAACAGATCGATTGCTTCGTCTTTCTGTAGCGATATCAAGCCGTCATCGACATCGAAGTGCCTTTCCACAAAATTAACGGTGTCATCGCCGTGCTCCTGTGCGCCCTCTATGCTGGCTCTTCGCAGCCCATAGATGGCTACGGCAGGTGATGGACTATTGCCGAAAAAATTGACTTTCATCCGGTACTCGATGACTTCCGTGTTAATGTCATTGGGCTTCTGCCATGAGATACGGAGGAAATTGCGATGGTCTTCCTGTATTAAGAAGCAATGGAACATCTGCTGGATGTCCGCTAGGATTGCGACCTTCTCCTTCGGGAAGCGCAGCATGATCCCGAGAAGGGTATTGTTGAGGTCGGGGCCTGTGAGGAGCACATCATTAAGGGAGATACCAGCGCACTGAGCACTGGAGTCAAAGACCACCCTGATCTGATCAGGCTTTTGATCACTCCTCACCTTCTCTCAGTGTCGGTTCTACTTCAGCATGTCCATTAGCGAAGAACCTCCATGAATGCTACGTATTGTTGCTGTATCTCAGGTTTCCTTCTCAGGGTTTTTTTTCAAAGACGTGAACAGCTTAACTGCCTGCTCTTTTTTGTTTGGCAAGCGCGGGCGTGGTTCTCTGAAAGGTAGTGGGGAGAGCCAGTTATTTGCTTCGTCTCTGAACATTTTGGTGTCTATTATTTTTAAGAAGGTGGCGTCTTGTGCTGATGGAGCAAGTTTATTATCATGTTCAGTTTGAGCGAGTTTGTCCCAGTGTCTTTTCAGTTACTTTACTACACTTGTTGAAGCCTTGTCGTGCTTCCTTGAAATACATGAAGCTTGTGCCGGGTTGAAAAATTGAATGGTGGCCACTCTCTAGCATATTGTTCTTGGGTGTGTTAACTGTCGGTTTGTGTACATTGCCAAGGCACACCTCTCCCATCACCACCCAGCCCAGATCTAGGCGTTGGGAAAAGGGGGCGTCGTGCGGTCCATTGACCTGCTGCCTGACTTTGTGCACATTGTGCGTCTCTTCCTAGTAGCAGGAGTATTTCTGCCTTTGGGCCCAGTTCTGGGATGTGCTTGGCAATGTGTTGGAGATGCGGCTGGAGTCGCACAGCGCTTGGCGTCGTGATTTCGGTGCGGTTATTCAAAATTTCTTTGCACTCTAAGAGCGGATGGAGACAGATGACAACTTTACCATCCAACGACTCGAGCTGGAAGCCTTCTGCCTTCCTTCCATATCTTTCTACGCTGCCTGAGCAAGTTCTAAGGTAGTATGGGAACTGATTACAGTCTACTTTGAACAATTCAAAGAACTCTGGTCTGACTAGTGAGCGATTGCTCTGGTCGTCCAGAATTGCATAGGCTTTGATGGCCTTGTCTTTGGCTCCCTTAGGGTACACCTTAGTGAGACAGATCTTTGAACAAGAACGGCTTGACTGACCTTGACCACAAACTTCTGTGCAGCTCGAGCTGACAGCAGTTCTCTTGGAGTGATCCTCTCCCTGCGCGCCGTCCTCTTGTGAGGGTGAAGGATCTTTGTCGGTTTGCGGTAACGGGCCGGAGAGCACGGCCCCATCGTGATTAGTGCTATAACATTCCGAGCACCTCACGGGGATCGTCCACTCTCTAGCAAGGTGAGACGTAGAGAAGCAGCATTTAAAACATATTTTTTCTCCTTGAGCAGGGCCATTATCTCGTCAAAGGGTTTTATCTTAAAAGTTCTGCATTTTTCGAGACGCAGTGCGGTTTGTTGTTCAATGGACAATTCATGCTAGGGTGATTTTTAGTTGTAGTGACTTCAGTTTTACGCACGGAGACAGGTTTATTGATGTTAAAATTATTCTAAGTGGATTTGACTGGCTTGGTGTGAATTGTACTGCCACCTTGACTCATGAATCTAGGGTCGTTTCGATTCTTCGCATCCTTGCACACAAACCTAGTGAAATACTCAAAGGGAGGGAATCGACCATGGTCCTTTTCCTTGTACTCTGAACCAACAGACACCCATCTTTCCTGCAGCCCAAATGGAAGTTTGTCCACAATTGGTCTAATTACGTATGAGGAATCAAAATATGACAGACCAGTTAAATAGTCGTCTTCTTTAGCGCCTTCAATCTCCATGAATAGCTCTCCGAGCTCTCTTAGCTTAGTGTGGTCCTTGGCTGATACCTTTGGAAAATTTTCCCGACGTCAAAATAGTGCCATTTCAATAACTTCAGGGGCCGCATAGCACTCCCGATGTCTCTGCCATGCTTTGCGTAAGGCTAGCTTGGGGTTGTTGATGTACACTGAACGTATGTGTCTCACCTGTTCGCATGGTTCTTTTCCCAGCCATTTGGTCATAAGATCCAACTTTTGGGTCGCTCCGAGCTGGACTCCTTGGATAGCGTTGGCGAATGAGGAGTACCATACACGGTAATTTTCAGACTTATCGTCAAATTGGTATAGCCCTGAATTGACGAAATCTCGTCGTGCTAAATACTGTGCCATGGATTCAACTGCAAGTGGCATGTTAGCTGGGCGAATATGTCGGCGATTATATTACTGAGGGTGCGTGCACGTTTGTTATGGGATTTTCTGTTCTGAATTCAGCCTTTGCCTGTCCTCTCGCCAAATCTGGTAAGTTTGGTGTCGAGCAGTATTTGTCATCAGCCCATTCTTCTTGAATTCGTCGCGAAGTTGCAAGGGTAAATTGTCTTCCTCAGATGGATGCGATGCAATTGGACTTCTATTTGACTCCTCCTGAAATGGGACGTTAACAAATAAGTATGGAGAGGAAGAACAACTCTTCAACTCCATTTGACATCGGACGTAGTCGCTAGTGCGTTCCAATCTGGTCCTTTCTGAAGCAGTTTTTACTTCTTCCAGATCATGCATTTCTTCAGCATTTTCTAATATCTCTGCTTCCACCCTGGCAGCTTCGGCTTCTCGGTGTAGCGTCAGCACTTCTAACTCTGCTTCTATTCATACCCTTTCCAACTGATTTTCGGCTTCTCTGGCAGCCGCTTCCTTTTTCAGTTTTGCTTCCTGTTCAGCGTTTCAGTGGTTTCTGCTTTAGCTCTTGCGTAGGCAGTCTTATTTATTGATGGACTACTGCTCCAGGCGCTGGCAAAGACTTGGCGCTGGATGGCGATGCCATCCTAGCACTTGAAACACTTGGTAATGCCGCCATTTCACTGTAGTGTTCCCGCACAGATGTAAATACTCTGAACTAAACACCTAGTATAAACCGCAGTCAATGAGGCGCGATTAACTGTTTACTGTTCACTCTTCCACATTAATGTATGGGGAAAACTGTTGATAAAACAATACAAAATATAGACAGTATCTGTTTCCTTCTTGGTGTCACATTTACATCATAAATACTTGTAAAAGTAAAACTACAACACACTATATTACATTAAAGTACAACATAAAGTCAGAATCTACCTACGCCATTAACAGGCTCTAAATACACGTCAACATAAACTATCTGCAACTCTTTAAATAACAAGGAGCATAAACTTTATCAACTGTCATTACTTTTAACAGAATCAGCGTTAAAATGTTTACATCAACATATCGATTATCTTATAAACTGAAGGCGTTGCTTCTATGATGTTTCTAGT
The DNA here is from genome assembly GCF_030144855.1 of Hypanus sabinus. Lineage (NCBI taxonomy): Eukaryota > Metazoa > Chordata > Chondrichthyes > Myliobatiformes > Dasyatidae > Hypanus > Hypanus sabinus. The sequence goes on along the minus strand of NC_082711.1, from coordinate 124,367,710 downwards.
GCGGAGAAAGAAAATTTTCTCGCGCTCATCCTGCACACACAAGCCCCCTCCTTCCCATTTCTCCAAACCGGTATTTTCCCACAAGACGTAGCGAAACCGGGTGTGACGTCATCGCATGCCGCGATACATCACGGACAACGAATTTACGTTCAACAACCTTAACTTTAAGTAGAAAACGATTACAAATGAATTACTAAAGCGAACATATAATAAACTAAACGAATGCCTTAAGGGCAACACAATCCCAATTGATCCATCTCTACCTAAGTTAGTCCCATTTGCCTACATGTCGCCCATCTCCCTCTGAGCCAGTACGATCTATGAATCAGCTGGAATGTTTGTTAATCCAGTATTTGAACACATCTCTGCCTGTTTCTTAGTTAACTTTTTCCACATACAACTATCACCTTCTGTGCACAAATTATTGTCCCTCTTGTCACCTTAACATTTCTCTCCAATCACCTATTTTCTCATCCCTACACTCCCAGTTCAGCTGAAGTTTCTCCCCAGTTTTCAGTGTTCTTTCCCTACCATATGCTTCTTATTGTTTCAGTGAAACCCTAAAAGCCCATTCACATCCAGGCATCCATCAATCTGCCATTCTTGCCCTTTTACTTTTCAGGAATATGGTGAACCGGAACTTTTTTTTTTGTAATTTATTTTTTTATTGATGTTCATCAAACAAACATTTCCATAAGATGTATTTCAGACATTGTACATATATATATATATAGATATATATATATTTCATATAATAATATATCACAAAATCTCCACAAAGTATTTATCTGGGGTATACACTTTTAGAAAAGAGTGGAAAGAAAAAGCAAGCAAAAGGAACGATCTATGTACAAGCAGGAAGTGATCTTTTTTTTACAACAGATTCATTGATTTGTGAGAATATAATTAGGCCTAAGAGACATTATGTAGTTAAACCATTTTTCCCAGTATGTATCAAATTGTTCCAGCTAATGATTAACAAATGCTGTTATTTTCTCCATTTTGTAAATGTCCATTGTAATTTCCATCCATATATTTAAAGTTGGGCTCTCCTGTGATAACCATTTCCTAGTAAGAGTCTTTTTACCAGACACAAACAAGATATTCATTAAATATTTATCTCTTTTCAACCATTCTTGAGGTATATGTCCAAACGATATGGTCTTACTCTCCAAGTGTATTTCACATTTAAAGATGTCTTGTAGGGCATTGTGTATCCTCCTCCAATAGTTTTTGATAACAGGGCAGTCCCAAACAATATGATAGTGATTTGCATTTTGATTTCCACAATTTCTCCAGCATACAGGGAGGGTACCATCATAATGGGATTTCTGAGAGGGTGTAATAATATATCTTATCAAGTTTGTCCATCCGAACTCCCTTCATTTCCGTGAATTGGTACACTTTCATTGGTATCTCGTTGTCCATTCTTCCTCATATATAATTATCCTTCCTTTCTTTTCCCATTCTGTTTTAATGTATGAAGTCGAATGTGTTTTAAGATTTCTCAACGCCTTATACATGCTTGAAATGATTCTACTACCATTACTTGAATTATATGCTTTTCTAAAGATATCTATCAAGCATGTATTTGCCTTGCTTACATTTTTAAGCGTCTTATTAGCATATTATCATATCTGTAAATAACGATAAAATCTTTTTTTCTAATAAGTGTTTCTCTTTAAGCTTTTCAAAACTGAAACATTTAAGAATTGCAATATCTCCCTCTAGATTGTATTCTTTTATATTTGTTTTCCATATCTTAAGAGTCAATTTCACCCATGGGTTATCAATAGTACTTATTTACCTTTGCAGGTTGTTATAAGCCAAAATTGCTTGTATGGGGATGGGAAGTAGCCGCTCCTCCATGTTTTTCCGTTGAGCGTCATATGATGGGTTGCACTAACATATCACAGCTCTCAACTGTGCTGCAAAATAATAATCTCCAAGAGATGGCAAGCCCCATCCCCCTCCCATTTTCATTTGCTAATTGCAAAGTTTTGAGACAAACTCTAGGCCTTTTACCCTGTCAAGTATACCTTGATAGCGTCTTGTTCCATTCATTAAATTGATTTTTATTAATCTCTATTGGTAGGGTCTGAAAGAGATATAAGAGTCCTGGCTGTATATTCATTTTAATAGACTCATTCCTTGAACTGAGAGTGAAAAAAGGAATCAGTCTCCATCTTGCCACATCTTCCTTAATTGTTTTTTTATAGAGGCTGATAATTACATTCTGATGATTTTGCCAAATATTTTGTCATAATGATGCCGAAATATTTGAAAGACTCTGTATGCCATGCACAGCGGTATCGACTCTCAATTTCCCTTGGTGGGCTATAGTTATATGAAAGTAATTGGGTTTTAGCTATGTTGATCTTGTCTCCTGATAATTGACCATATTTTTCAAAGGATTGCATCAATATTGGTAAAGAGTATGTTGGTTGCCCTAGTAGATCAAAATGTCATCCGCATAACAAGCCAATTTATGCTCTGTCCTTTTTAATAATAATTCCCCTGATATCTTTATTTTGTCTGATGTATTGAGCTAATGGTTTCAGATATAGCGCGAAGACTAGTGGTGATCATGCACAACCCTGTCCTGTGCCCCTTTCTAGGGTAAGACTATTTGATAAATATCCGTTGATTTTAATCCTAGCTGTGGGATTCTCATATAGTGTTTGTATAGTTTTAATAATTGTGTCTTGGAAACTCGTTAACTGAAACTAACCTACTACTTCCACTGCACATCATCTTTAATTTATTACCCTGTCACATTAAAAACATGCATTCTCGAATTTGACATGTCCACCCTCGGGAAATGATTCTGACTGTTTACTTCATCTATACCTCACAAAGTTTTATAACATTCTGTCAGTAGTCTCCTCAGCCTCCTTCACTCCATGGAAAACAGTCCCAGCAGGTCCGATCATTCTTGTGAAACTTTTCTTTACCTTTCCAGTTTAATCACATCCTTGCTGTCATGTGGTGATCAGAATAGCACAGTGTACTTCTGGTGTGATCTTATTAATGAGTTCTACAATTGCAATGTGATATTCCAACTACTCTCAGAGCCTTTGCTAATGAAGAAAGCCATGCAATTCACCTTTTTCACAAAGTCAGTGCTGCGACTTTCAGAGAACTTTGTACTGGTATCTCAAGGTCTCCTTCTTCACTATTACTCCCATTTAACACTGCCATTTTCTCTGTATGTACAAGCCTGCTTTAACTTCCCAAAATACATAATTTTTCACTTGACTGACACTGTAACAAAACTTCTATGTTACTCTGCATCAACGACCCAGCAAAGGAATATCAATTAAACATTCCCCACTCCCTGAACTTTTCCGCTGTTTGTGTGTAACTTGCACAAGGCAACACCTGAACCCTTCTGTATTTCGCTCATGTGCAGCTTGCATTTTGATTCTTCATACCACTGTACACAACTTCAGTGTTTGACACATTATACTTCATTTTACATGTATTATCTTATACACCCATCCTGTCTACATCCTGTGGTAGAGGCCAAATGTTCTGTCACAACATTACCCCCTAAATATTCCCTGTCTTTATCCAACAGCCTTGAAGCCCTCACACTTTGCCTATTTCACCAATTGATTAATAGTATTCATAAATAATTGACTGACCCGAATTTACCCCTGCCCCCTTAGACAACCCATTAGCACTTCAGCTAATTTTAATATTTCAATATTAATAGTACGTAATTGAGGTCCGGGACTGATCCCGTGGATACCCCAGTAGTTAAATCCTCCCATCCTGAAGCAGATCTGTTAATTTCGTTTCTGCCTTCTATGTGAAAACCAGCCTTTTATCCTTGTGAACTAATTTCCCCTTGTCTTGTGATTTCTGGTGTCCTGCATCAGCAGTTCATGTGGCATCTTCTCCAATGCTTTCTGAAAATCGAAGTCCATCCCATCTACAGGTTCCCTTCGAACAACTAGACACTCTCTAGTCATGTTGGTTAAGCATAGGTTACCTTTCACCCAATGAGCTGACAGGGTCTCAAACTGGGTCCCAGATAGACATATGGTGTTAGAACATTTTGGCACACTCGCCTTCATTATTCAATGCTCTGTTATGGTGGTTGGAATGTTTTGTTGCAGTTGTATAAGAGCTGAGATCACATTGTAATATCATGTTTAGCTCTGGTCACCCTGCTACGGGAAAGATGCATTTCAGCTGGAAATAAGGCCGGGAAGTTTACAAGGTCAAATTTGGTACAAAAACCACTGAGTTAAACCTTAATTAGCTTGTTAGGCCTATGGCTTGTTTATAGTCAACGTTCGGAAAGGCTAGGTTATGCAAATCTCTCAGCTTTATAAATACCCTGACCCTCACATTAGGGTTAGCGTATTTAGAGTTGCCGTCAAAAACGTCGAAGTAAGGAGAATAGTGTTGAGAGTCACAATAAATTAGCCATTATTTTGACTCCAGTGAGAGGCCCAGAACCATCAACTGTTCCTCATATGTGAACCGTATCATTACCTGTGATTCATTCTCGTAAACCTCCTCTGGACTTTCTCCAATGCCAGCACATATTTTCCTTTGTAAGGGACCCAAACTGCACACAGGACTCCAGGTGTGATCTGACCAATGCCTTATAAAACGTCAGCATGACATCCTTACTCTTGTATTCTAATCAGCTTTAAATGAATGTTAAAATTGAGTTTGCCGATCTGAATCAAAATGCAAGTTAACCTTTTGTGAATCCTTGCGCAGGTTAGCCAATCCCTTTGCGTCTCTGATTTTTGTATTTTCTCACTGCTTACAAAATCGGAAATGTCCTTATTCCTCCTACCAAAGTTTATGCAGGACTTCCCTACACTATATTCCATCCATCACTTCTTTCCCCATTTTCTCAATCTGTCAATGCCTTTCTCCAGACTCCGAACTTCCGCAAAACACGATGCCCTTCACCTGCCCTCCCTTCAGCTTCAAACTAGGCTGCAAAGGCATCAGATCTGTAATTCAAATCATTCTTTGTTTAGCTTAAATTTCAGTTCCTGGAAGAACTGAAATAGATTTGTCATTCAAAATTTCCCCTTAAAGGAATCTATGCTCCTTTTGGCCTAATATTCATATGCGCTGATGCACCCAAAAGCTCCTCCTTAAAGTTGGACGCCAACTTCTTCCTTAGTACACCACACCCATGCCAACTATTTCACTGGTCAGACTAACTTACCCATAATTTCCTTTCCTCAGCTGTTCTCCCTTCTTAAAGACTGAAATGATCTTTTTTTTTAATTTTCCACTCTCTTGAATGATTCCATAATCCAATGATTCTTACTAATAACTGAGATCATTACTGATGCCTCCACCTTCTCTTCAGCTAACTCTTTCTGAACACTGGGGTGTCATCCACCTGTCCAGTTGATTCATCTACTTCCACACCTTTCATCAACACACACACACTTGCGACTTAGTAATAGCAACAGCACAGATTTCAGTTCCCTGACATTCTGACAATCTGGGAAATAACTGATAACGTCCAGAGTGAAAATACTTCACACGAAACTCTGCCATGTCTTCTTCAATTTCTACATCTACAGCGTCATCTTACAGAGGTCCACTATCCACTCTTGTCTCTCTTTTATTTTATATATATATGAAACAAGAACTTATTGTATACTGTTGTGCGTCTTTCGCCAGTTATTAAGTTTTAAAATCTGTCTTTGAAGGCACATGGAAAAGAAATATGGAAAGGAATAATGGGAAAGTGAGACCAGCTCTTTAACGCAAATTGGTCAGCACGAGCAAGTTGAACTGAAGAGCCTCTGTGGCCTCCTGTTAAAATCCATCCTGTATTCACTCCGCCTGAAACCAACCCTTTCCAACACCTGTTTCTACTGGCTACCATTATTTCTTTCCATTTTTGGGGGGAAAGCTGAGTCCCAGAATTCTTCTGACCCCAGAGCTTGTGGAAGGGGATTGCGCAGGGTGTAGTTGAAATAGAGATGGCTGAATATTTAAACAATCGTGGAAAAGCGGAGAATGGGGATCGAGCATAGACGTGAGGCTGAGATCAGGATTGATTATTCATGGTCACACATGGTCATGGGTTGTTTTGTGAGGCCGAGGACCTCCTCTGCTTTAATGCACTGTAAGCACTGGCAGAACTGGTAGGGACGGGGAATCTGTGTACTGAGAGTCACAGGCAGATGCTTTGCGCAGCGTCCCGTACAGTTAACGGCCGGGTTGGGCAGAGCATCTTCCAGAACTGTAATTCCTTCCTGAACTTTCAATGATCAGCGTTCCGATTGTCCATCATTTCCTCAGGAGGGGCCACTGTGCAGGATCGGAAAAAGCTGCAGAAAGCTGCAAACTCAGCCAACTCGATCACAGACACATGCCTCTCCAGCATCGAATGCACCGTCGAAAGTCGATGATTAGAAATGCGACATCCATCACTAACAATCCCCATCGAGCAGAACACGCCCTTTTCCATTTGCTACCTGCAAGGAGGAAGTAACTGAGCCTGAAGACCAACATTCATCGTTTCAAGAACAGTAATGAAGAATCTTTAATGAGAGAACTGTGACAACGACAAATATCCACTGACGTCACAGTCTGACTTGGAAAACTTTTTCAAGTTTTGTCTGAGATCTCTTCTCATTCTTCTGAACAAGGAACAGAGAACATAAAACATTACCACACAGGAACAGGTCCTATATTCAATTTTCGTTTGTGAGTGTGACGTGTGATGAGGGGAGTGTGACGGTTCAAGACAGCAAAGTGGGTGATAATGGGAACCAGTAGGGGAAAGATGAAAGGCAGATTGAACCTGAACTATGTGTGGGAGGGGTAGAAAACCAGTGGGTGAACTGTGTGTGCAGATGTATGGAAAAGGTTGAGGGAACAAAAAAGGGGTTGCGGAACCCTTTGTTCCCTTTCCCACAATCCCATCGCCCAGAGCCCCTCCCATCATTCGGACAGGGGTGGTGGTAGAGGCGTGCGATAGAAGCTATTAAATGCCTCTCGTGAAAGTGCAGAGACTGGAGAGATGTGGACCTTGTGTAGGCAGAAGGGATTGGTTTTGTAAGGCATGAAATGACCAGTTTAATTGGTTCAGAACAACACAGCGAGCAGAAAGGCCTGTTCAAGAACAAGTACAGCAAGTCGAGCAGGTCAACTTGATAAACTGGATAAAATGAAGTTTGTGATGTTTAAAGCGGATGTGGTGAATTGTACTGATCAGACATCTCGTCTTGCTGAGGAAATTAAAATTATTTTGAAAGCTGTAGACAAGCACTTGGTGTAACTCGTGTGATGTGGGAAGCTCAGATGACTGTTTCACAGTCTGCTTGTGAGGGTGCATAATGGGATTGAAATATTGCAATTGAATGAGAGAAGCCTGATTTCTCACGGTCAAGACTTGAAGAAGTTTATTTCTGATTTATAAAACTCTCTAGAGGTTTATCGATACAGGAATCCTGGAATCTTGTTTGTTAACACGAGAATGAATATTCATAATAATTATGAAACTGTTATCGAGTTAAATCTTGTTTGGACCATTCTGGCTGAGTGAGTAATTAGGATGTTATTTGTGAGGAAACATTGCGGAGTGATCATATTTCTGTTTTATAAGCCTGAGATTGGATTTGTATCGGGGAAAGGAAGTGGAAATTTTGATCAAAGAAATTGGGAGGTTTATATTGTTAAACGTGATGAGCGTCTGTCAGGACTAATATTCCAGGATGATGTGGATTATTGTAATGTAAGGTTATGTCACATAATTAATCAATTGGAAGAGATTCCTATTACAAAAGGGCATCAATTGGAGAAAGGCTGTACCATGGTGTATTGCGAAGTGTGCAGAGGCGTTTAAGGAGAGAAATTAGGCGTTTAGGAAAGTTAAGAAGCATCACTCTAAGAGTAACGATAATCAATTTAAAAAGGCACAGGTCGAGGGGGGAAGTGCTGAAGTTTGGGAAAATTGCTTACTGGACCTCATATTGTGATAATATTGGAATGGAATATTAAACCTGAAGATGTTTGGGGAACCATTAATGAAATGGGCGATTCGCATGGATCGTCACATTCCAGTATTGACTGATGAGGGTAAAATGAATGTTACTGAAATAGGGAAGGTTGGGTTACTGGTTGGGTCATTTCCTGCGATGTACAATCAATGTAATTTGAGTCAAGATATTAAACAATGTCGAGATAAGTCTGTGTATATTCGGATGTGTTGGATGTCAGCTTTAGCAATGATAGTAACACTGATGTAGAGTTTTATTTTAGTGAATTCCAGAAGTCTATTATTAATGGAAACAACACACACAAACTGCTAGAAGAACTGAGCAAGCCAGGCACCATCTACTGAAAAGAGTACAGTTGACATTTTGTACCGATACACTTCGGCAGGACAGCAGGAGTGAGGGGGTGGGGGGCGGCACTTCCGTGGTCCTGCATCATTTTGTCTGTGTTTTGCTTGGACTTCTAACATCTGAAGATGTTCCCTTGTCTGTGGTTCGATTGTTATTCAAACAAGTCGAATGGCTACAGGAAATAATGGTATATGTTATTGTTTGATTAAGCATCTCATCGGCAACTCTACTGAGATAATAAACGTATTTGTACGTTAGGCCATCTTCATTCCTCTTGTAAATTGGCAGTAGTATCTTCTCTAACTACGAGGAGCTCCACTCTTGATCTTTCTAGTTGTAGGCCTATGTCGTTAATGCGTCACTGATGTAAACATATGGAACGTCTGGTTATAGACCGTTTGAACTATATTTGGATAAAAAGTTGATATATCTTTCTATCAGAGAGGCTTTTGGAAGTGTAGAGTAACATTAGATTTGGAAGATTATATTCGGAAAGCACAGGTAAATAAAGGTGTTGTAACAGCAGTCATTTTTGATACTGAAAAGGCAGATGATATTTATGGAAGGAATGAGTTTTGATTAAATCATGGAAATGGGAACTTAAGGGTAGTTTACAAAGTTTGAGTTTTATATTTGGACGGCCTTGGACGGTATGAGTAGGCAAGTTCCATTTAGGTTTCAATGAGATAGATATTTGGAAAACAAAAGACAGTATTTGTAACCCTTTATTATATCATACTATCATTAATGATTTTTCCTTTGAGTTAGGCAGTGGTGCGTGTAAATCACTCCCTGCAGACGATGGGATCGGTAGATTAGAGGCAGAAATTTTAATTTCAATATTGGATACAATTAGTAAGTAATACACTTGAATAACAGTCAGATATATGGAGATATAGGCTCTCAGTCCTTAATGCACAATTTATCTGTTTTACAAATAGGATTAATAGACCTGTATTTGATTTGAAATTAGACGGTTAAACTCTGGAAGATTTCCAGGCATAAGGATGCATAAAAAGCACCATATCAGTGAAATAATTGATAAATATAAATGAACATTAAATATTCTAATGTGTCTCTGTGGCTATTCTGTGGTGCTACATGAAAATATTTGTTGACCGTTTATCTTTGTTTCATTCGATCTGTTCTCGATAATGGCTGTGTGGCTTATGAATCAACTTCATCTTCAACTTTAAAATGATTGGGTGTGATACGAGCACAGTCTTTAAGATTGTGTTGTGCTTTAGTGAGCTTATCCGTTGTTTCGGGTTTAGTCTGAAATCGTACAACTACCATTACAATTGCGGAGACTGCAGTTTATGTTAGCATATTAGATTAATTTTTTGGAGGGATTCAGAGAAATGATCATCCTGTTGAAATTATGTTACAGGACTGTTGAAAACATCGCATGAAAAATGTTTTTAGTCTTAGGTGGTTGAGATCTTATCATGCTGGTAAAATTGAATTGTTGGATTATGCAATATACCCCATTGTCACGTTCTCTGAAATCCCACCTTGTTCTGCCTATGACTAGTTGATTTTAGTTCACAGAGCTTAATGAAGACACAGGACTCTGTTATGTCTGAGCGTCTATTGGTTCAGCAGTATATTAAGGGGAATTATTATGATACTTTAACCATTGTTGCAGAGGAATCAAAAGTTAACTTACTGGGATGCTGGTGTGGCTGTTTTTGAGCCTAAGTTAAGGGTAACGCTAAACGAGCAACTTACCAACCATTTATCAGTATATACAGCAGAATTTGTTGCAATTAATTTAGGCTTACTGTGGGTGAAGTACATTTTTCCAAGTAAAGTTGTAATTGTTCAGATTCCCTTTCAGATTGACGACTGGTTTTGACCAGTCGTAGAAGAGATGACTCTAGCAGTCGGTCAGATTACTGATGGAAACTCATCAAACATTATATCATATTTAATGTTTTGGTTTATATGTCCTCCTCTTATGGGTCCCTGCACAGAGACGCGCAGAGGTGGACGACTGTTGAGTTACAAAAGCTGCTAAAGTTTCCAGCATGAATTGAAGTTAGCAAATAATTTCCACGTCGCAAATCAGAACGTAAGGGGTTTGTATGGGTAGGAATTATTGTAAGACTGCTGGGATAATGGCCTCAAAGAGATAGGTCTATACGAGTACATTTGTTTTTGATGTATGGAAGCAAGGGTTAAAAACAAGAAAGGTCAAATGACCAATCCGCCCGACAATAACACCTCGGAGATCAAGCGGTGAATGAGGGGATCAGCAACCCGGACTGCAGACACTGGGGCCGCCTCTGGCTTGTGCTCAGCACTGCTTTATTAATGAACTGAAGTACCGAGGTGACCGGATATTTCACCGCGCTGATCACCTGCTCCCTAAATTGGACAAAGTCACCGCGTAATTATATGTGTTCATGCAGCAACTGATATCCATCAGCAAAACACCGACGTAGCGAAAGATCCATTCGAAATAATTGAAATCGAATCCTTTGCCTGAGGTCTGATAATATATGACATTTACAACCCGTGTCGTCCGGAGATGATGAATCTGCCGGAGAGGGTGAAGAGTAAAACCACAGACCTCGTCCTGCTCTCCATCTCTGTATCACTGTGGTTCTCCCCCTTACTCTCACCCTTCAGCCCCTTGCCCCTGGCCACTAAAATGTACCTGGCTGTCAGAGCGTTGAGCAGCAGGATCGCAGCGAAAGAGAGGGATGGAATTAAATCAATATCCAGCCAGTCATATCCTACCCACCCGGTCAGTGAAAACATTGCCCATGACTTTACAGAACATTGGAATATTGTCGATGATTACCCATGGTTCCTGTGAGAAGCACCAGAGAATGATTTTTTCAGACAGAACAGTACGCTGGTCGTTGTTAAAACCACAGCCGCAGTTTTCCCTGTGCAATATCTCTTTTTCAGCTTCTGGCGGTAAATGGCGACAGACAGAGCAATGTGTAGCTGTGATTGTGAGTACATCGATCACACTGCACGCAGGGGTGATGCTCAGAAAACTCCACCGGAATTAATGCCAATTAATTTGACGTAAAATTACATCAGTGACAATGGTCAGTAGAACAGCCACAGCCATGGCTACGAGGCAGCAAGTGGTGCTGGTGGAAATGTCGCACTTTCCCCGGGACAGGATCACAATCGCCACTAAATTCACTGTGGGGTGGGGTGGGGAAGAGGACAGAGTGATCAGAAGTGCTAGAGGCTGTGAACGGCTGCTAATCTAAATTCAGGTACGGATCACACTATTTGTTATCTCCCTTTTAACAGTGAATTTGAGAAGGAGAGGGGAAAATCCGATGTGTCAGTATTATAGTTGAACCAAGGGGCTATGGAGTTATGAGGGAAGCGCTGACCAAAGTTCAATGGAACAATACACTAGCAGGGATGACATTGGAACAACAATGGCAGATATTTCTGGGATTAATGCAGAAGGTGCAGGATGGGTTCATTCCAAAGAGCAGGAAATATCCTAAGGGGAGTAAGGGGCGGCTGTGGCTGACGAGGGAAGTAAAGGACCGTATAAAAATAAAAGAGAAGACGTATAAAATAGCAAAGATGAGCGGGAAGCCGGAGGACTAGTAAGCTTTTAAACAGCAACAGAAGATAACCAAAAAGGTAATACACGGAGAAAAAAAAATGAGGTATAAGGTGAACTAGCTCAGAGTATAAAGGAGGATAGTAAAAGCTTCTTTAGGTATGTGAAAAGCAAAAAATAGTTAAGACCACAATTGGGCCATTGAAGATAGAAACGGGTGAATTTATTATGGGGAACAACGAAATGGCCGATGAGTTGAACAGGTACTTTGGATCTGTCTTCACTAGCGAAGACACAAACAATCTCCCAGATGTCATAGTGGCCAAAGGAACTAAGGTAATGGAGGAACTGAAGGAAATTTATATTAGGCAAGAAACGGTGTTGAATCTGTTGGATCTGCAGGCTGTTAAGTCCCCGGGACCTGATGGTCTGCATCCCAGGGTACTTAAAGAGGTAGCTCTAGAAATCGTGGACGCATTAGTAATCATTTCCCAATGTTCTATAGATTCAGAATCAGTTCCTGCCGATTGGAGCGTGGCTAATGTTGTCCCACTTTTCAAGAAAGGAGGGAGAGAGAAAACAGAGAATTCTAGACCGGTTAGCCTGACGTCAGTAGTGGGAAAGAGGCTGGAGTCAATTAAAAAAGAGGAAATTACGACACATTTGTATAGCAATAGAAGGATCAGTCCGAATCAGCATGGGTTTACATGCCTGACTAATCTTCTGGAGTTTTTTGAAGACGTAACTATGAAAATGGACAACGGAGAGCCAGTGGCTGTAGTGTACCTGACTTTCAGAAAGCTTTTAATAAAGTCCCACATAGGAGATTAGAAGGCAAAATTAGGGCATATGTTATTGGGGGTAGAGTACTGACGTGGATTGAAAATTGGCTGGCTGACAGGAAACAAAGAGTAGCGATTAACGGGACACTTTCGGAATGGCAGGCTGTGACCACTGGGGTACCGTAAGGTTCGGTGCTGAGACCACAGCTGTTAACAATATACATTAATGATTTAGATGAAGGGATTAAAAGTAACATTAGCAAATTTGCCGATGACACAGAGCTGGGTGGCAGTGTCAAATGTCAGGAGGATGTTATGAGACTGCAGGGTGACTTGGACGGGCGAGTTGAGTGGGCAAATGAATGGCAGATGCAGTTTAATGTGGATAAATGTGAGGTTATCCACTTTGGTGGCACGGACAGGAAGGCAGATTACTATCTAAATGGAGTTCAGTTAGGAAAAGGGGAAATACAACGAGATTTAGGTGTTCTTGTATATCAGTCAATCAAAGCAATCATGCAGGTACAACAGGCAGTGAAGAAAACTAATGGCATGCTGGCTTTTATAACAAGAGGAATTGAGTATAGGAGTAATGAGGTCCTTCTGCATTTGTACAGGGCCCTGGTGAGACCCCACCTGGAGTATTGTGTGCAGTTTTGGTCTCCAAATTTGAGGAAGGACATTCTTGCTATTGAGGGAATGCAACGTAAGTTCACAAGGTTAATTCCCGGAATGGCGGGACTGTAGTAAGTTGTAAGATTGGAGCGACTGGGCTTATATGCACTGGTATTTACAAGGATGAGAGTTGATCTAATTGAAACATATAAGAATATTAAGGGATTGGACACGCTGGAGACAGGAAGCATGTTCCCGCTGATGGGTGAGTCCAAAACTAGAGGCCACTGTTTAAGAATTATGGGTAGGCCATTTAGAACAGAGTTGACAAAAGACTTTTTCACCCAGAGAGCGGTGGATATGTGGAATGTTCTGTCCCGGAAGGAAGTGGAAGCGAAGTCTCAGGATACTTTCAAGGGAGAGTTAGATAGAGCTCTTATAAATAGCAGTGTCAAGGGATATAGGGAGAGGGCAGGAACAGGGTACTTATTGTGTATGATCAGCCATGATCACAGTGAAACAGGGAGCTGGCTAGAGGGTCCAAACGGCCTACACCTGCAGCTACTGTCTATTTTCTATTGTCATATAACATCTGGAGCATCTGACTAACACATCAGAAATAAACTGCTTAAAGTCTTGATAATTTTAACTCTGAGTTCTCGCGTTCCTGTGCAATATTTTAGCCCCATTATGTACCTTCAGATGTAGAGTGGGATATCGATACCCCACACATCAGAGCTTAAATGACAACTTCCCACACAAGACCATTTATACCCAGACACTTTTCTGCAACTTTCACAGTAATTTTAATTTCCTTAGTAGGATAAGATGTCTGATCAGTACCATTCACCATATCCGTTATAAACATTGCACGCTTGATTTTTATTTTTGAGCTGTATCGTTATTGAGAGAACTACGATATCGACATATATCCACTGACGTCACAGTCTGTTCTATGACTGGGAACACTTTATCCAGTTTACCTGCTGTACTTGCTGTACTTATCCTTCAACAAACCCTTCTGCTCACTGTATTCTTCTGAGCCAATTGAACTGGTCATTTCATGTCTTACTAAACCAGTCCCTTCTGCCTACACAAGCTCCACCTCTCTCCAATCTTCTCACATTCATGCGGTATCTAATAACCTCTATCACACCTGCCTCCGCCATCACCCTTGACATTCACTCCAGACACCCAGCACTATGAAAAACAAAACTTGGAATGCAAATCTCTTTTAAATATTCTGAGTCAGCTTTAACATTATTGTCTTTTCTAATTTGTTTTTACGAGTAGCTGTGCAATGAAATGATACAAATTACACTACATTATAAAACAATACATAATTAGTGCCATAAAAGGACCAATGAGGTGGTGTTCCCCCTTTCTTCTGAAGTGCATGCCCTGTGGTATTAGACATTTCCTCCTTCGAGAAAAGTATATCCGGTGTTCACTCTGCTTGTGCCTCTCACATTCTTGTAAACGTTTGTCAGACCACTCAGCCTCTCCCACTCCAGAGAAAATTCCCCTATATTGTCCAGTCTCCCCTTCTCCATGCAGCATCATGTTAAGCCTCTTCTTATCACCATCCAAAACATCCGCATTTTTCTACATTAGAATGCAATTCTCCAGATGTGGTTAAAGTAGAGATTTACACAACTGCAGCCTAACTGCCTGATACTGGAATCACTACCTGGGAATTATGAACATGGATTGCAAGATCCCTCTGGAGATTAACAGAGTCCAATCTCGCCCCATTAAATAAAACAGCAAGAGGAAAACGATGAGCCTTCAAAAGTATCGTGGCAGGCTGCATTTGGAGTATTGTCAACAGTTTTGGGCCCCAGACAACAGAAATAATGTATTGTCATTGGAGGGAGTCCAACGGAGGTTCAAAAGGATGATTCGGGAATGAAGAGATTAACATATGAGGGACGTTTGTCAGCTTTGGACCTGTACTCACTGGAATCAGTCGAATGACGGGGGCTGGAAGTGTGGGGTAATCTCATTCCAACCTACCAAATGTTGAAGGAACGAAATACGGTTGATGTGGACAGGCTAATTTCACTGGTGGTGCTACCAAAAACTAGGGGGCACAGCCACAAAGTAACGGGGGCACCTTTTCAAACAGAGGAAAGGAGGGCATTATGTATTATTAACCAGGGTGTATTGGATCTGTTAAGTACTCTGCCAGAGACTGGGGAGAAGGCCATTTCTATGGGTATATTTAAGGCGGACGTTGATCATTTCCTGATTGGTCAGGGCATCAAAGGATATGGCGAGAAGGTTTGTGTATGGGGTTGAGTGGGATTCTGGATCAGCCATAACAAAAGGCTGTTCCTATGACATATGGTCTTACAGACACAAGGCACCTCAATCATGATGAATTCCTCTGCAGTCTTCCAGCACAAAACATCCTTTGTATAGAATGCTAAGAGATATTGAATGTGAATTTTCAAGAAGCTTGGCACATCAGGCAGCATCTATTGAGGGGAATAGAGTCGATGTTTGTGACAGAACCGCTCCCTTACATCTCTGTCACAGGCCTTTCGGCCCAACCTTTCCATACCATGCTGATTTACATTAAAACGCATCCCTCTGCCTGACTTTGACATAGAACATAGACATCTACTGCATATTACAGGCCCTTCAGCCCACAATGTAGTTGTAACCTATTCTAGAAAGTGCCTAGGATTTCCCTACCGTTGAGTCTTCTATGTTTCTAAGCACCATATACCTATCTAAGATTCTCTTAAAACATCATTTTGTATCCGCCTCCACCAACGCCGCTGGCAGTGCATTTCACACACGCACCGCTCTCTGTGTGAAAAACTTAAACCTGACACACCCTCGGTACCCATTTCCAAGCATCTTCAAACTACTGTTTGTATGTCCCCTCGTGTTAGTAAATGCATCTGGCTATCCATATGGTCAAAACCTCTCTTTATCTTATACACCTCTATCTGGACAACTCTCACCCTCCACCGCTCCAAGGAGAAGAGGCTCAAGTTCACTCAGCCCATTCTCATGTGGCATGATCTCCAATCCAAGCAACATACTTGTAAAGCTCCTCTGCACTTGCTCTGTAGTACCATATTCTTCCCGTAATGAAGCGCCCATAATTGAGCACAGTACTACAAGTGGAGTCTGACTAAGATTTTACATAGATTTAACATTACCTCACGGCTCCTGAACTCAATCCCACGGTTGATGAATGCCATCACACCAAACGTCTTTTTACTAGCACTGCCAACCTGCGCAGCAACTTTGAGTGTCGTATGGTCACGGACCCAAAGATATCTCTGACCCTCCGCACTGCACAAGAGACTTTCCATTAATGTTCTGTGTTCAAAATTAGCCTGACGAAATGAACCACTTCACGCTTATCTGGGTTGAACTGCATCTGCCACTTCTCAGCCTAGTTCTGCATCCTATCTATTTCCCGCGGTAATCTCTGACAACCTTCCAGACTATCCACAACACCCCCAACTTCTGTGTCATCAGCGGGCCTTCCGGGAGTTGCAGTCATGAGACAGGGTCCTGGAAGAGCACTGAAATGTTCTGGTTGTGATTAAGTCACTGAAGATGTTGGAGGGATTTGTAGATATGGATGTGTTTATTCACCATCACAAGCAAATCTTTCCTTGGCGACACCCTTGTTAGAGTGCCCCAAACGCAGACTATTCCAGTAATTTATAATCTCGAGGAGAATGGTGATTCAGTGCAATTTTACAAGCTTCAATGCCATAATTTACTTCAATATTCTGTGTCTCTTAAATGACTCCATTGAAGTATATATTTACAGTGGAAGCACA